>NC_073743.1:6500845-7202315 GCF_023634155.1 Falco peregrinus | reverse complement strand
AAGGTAAGAGGGCAGGCAAGGGGATGCTGTTTGCAGCACAGTAAGGACAACAGTCTATTCCTCAAATAGCAAAGGACAGCTCCCAACATGGCCATTATTACCATTTGCACAATTACCATTGTGCCAACAGCTAAATCAGCTGTCAGTAACTAATAAATGATCATTCACTGCAGTGAATAGACAACAGAGGTGAAGCTGGACTCCCACCTCCATCACTCAAAGGTTGCTTTGGTAAGACATATCTTTGCAGAGACTCACACTTCCTTGTGTGTGCTCTCCCTCTTTCACCTCTACACTCTTCACAGAATCCAACCCCCCTGCCATGGGCAGGGACACCTTCCACTAGAACAGGTTGATCAAAGCCCCATCCAACCTGGCCTTGAACACTTCCAGGGATGGGGCATCCATAGCTTCTCTGGGCAACCTGTTCCAGTGCCTCACCACTCTTGTAGTGAAGAAGTTCTTCCTAATATCTAATATAAATCTACCCTCTTTCAGTTTAAAGACATTCCTCCTTGTTCTATCACTACATGCCCTCGTAAAAAGTCCATCTCCAGCTTTCTTGTAGGGCCCCCTTTAGGTACTGGAAGGTTGCTACAAGGTCTCCCCAGAATCTTCTCTTGTCCAGGCTGAACAACCCCAACTCTCTCAGCCTGTCTTCATAGGAGAGGTGCTCCAGCCCTCTGATCATCTTCGTGGTCATCCTCTGGACTCATTCCAACAGGTCCATGTCCTTTTTTAAGTTAGGGGCTCCAGAGCTGAATGCAGTACTCTAGGTGGGGTCTCACGAGAGTAGAGTAGAGGGGCAGAATCACCTCCCTCGACCTGCTGGTCAGTCTTCTTTTGATGCAGCCCAGGATTTGGTTGGCTTTCTGGGCTGCAAGCACACATTGCCGGGCCATGTCGAGCTTCTCATCCACCAAAACCCCCAAGTCCTTCTCCTCAGGGCTGCTCTCAGTCCATTCTCTGCCCAGCCTATATTTGTGCTTGGGATTGCCCCAATCCACATGCAGGACCTTGCACTTGGCCTTGTTGAGCTTCATGAGATTTGCATGGGCCCACCTCTCAAGCCTGTCAAGGTCCCTCTGGATGGCATCCCTTTCCTCCAGCGTGTCAACTGCACTGCACAACTTGGTGTTGTCAGCAACTTGCTGAGGGTACACTCAATCCCCCTGTCCATGTCACCAACAAAGACATTAAACAGTGCTGGTCCCAATACCAACGTGAGGAATGCTGTAGAAGAATGGCTGCAGAAGCATGGCCTTAGAATCTCTGAAGATCTGCACAATCCAGGCCTGGTATTAGAATAGGCCTGTAATCCGAATTGTACTGAAGTTGCTGTGCTGAAGTTAACAAGAAAGGTAGCCTTGAGCTATTCTTGAATCCTGAGACCAAGTAATTATGTTGTGCCAACAGGCCGTGGCTGTAACAAGCTACAGCTGCTGGGAAAGCAGGTGCAGGGCCAAGAAAGATAGGGAGCGGTATGGGAATATAGGGAGTAACAAACTACAAGGCTGAAGCACAGCAACACAATTAGCTACATGGATAGAATGCTTATTTTAGTCATGATAATTAGGGGTGTGAGAACCGCGTGCGTTTAGAGACTACTAACCAATTATATTTCTGCTTTACGAATATGCATGTGTATCAGTTCTGTATAAGTAGTGTTAGAAACTAATAAAGTTGAGCAAGATGCATAACTCATATTGAGCGTCTTCTTGACTCCGGCGAACCCTTCTTCCAACATGTTACCATTGTCCGGGTTGGTCAACCCAGGCCTGTTAGTTGAAGCTGCAGAGCAACTTTAAATTGTCCTTGGAACAAGCAGGGCGAGAAAGAAAACAAGCTATGCACAAACAGGAAGCCAGGTGCAGAGCAAGCCCTGGGAACCGATACTCTTTGAGTGCAACCATCCAGCCAATTCCTTATCCACTGAGTAGTCTATCCGTCAAATCCAAGTCTTTTCAGTTTAGGGACAAGGATGTCGTGCAGAAGTGTCAAATGCTTTTGAGATATACCTCAACAGAAGGGTTTTTAACCTGTTTCTGCTTTCATAAATTCAGATCCTTATGTTCACATTTCAATTAGACTCAGAATCCAGCATTAAAATTTTCAGACAGATTTCCAGTGTGCTTATTCCAAGAACCATTTTGATGGCATTTGCAGAGCATCAATTAAAATGCTAAAAAGCCAGGAGAGCAATCATAGATACATCATAGAAATAAGACTCATCTTTCCCTTCTGGCACAGATAACAGACAGGTCTGACAAAAAAATAACCCCAAAGACATAGTGAAAGCGGTTTCAAATTTTTCTTTTTAATTTTTGCACAATGTATCAGCAAAGAGTCTAAACATATTTACAAGTATGTCAGTTACCCCCCCTTACGGCACTGAAGCAACAAAATGAGTTTTTCCTCAGTGTTCTTAAATCCATGATGTGTCCAAACTCAGTAAACTATTATGCTAGGTTTCTTGATAATCTCCTTTTTCAGCCTACTGCTATTAAAGTAGTATATATTATATCTTTCCAATAAAGTCTGGTAAATGACTATGCACAAGCATTATTTAAATATATGAGTATATTTAGCCATTGTATACCACTGCTGCTCCAACAGGTCTATCATAGCTTGGCCATATTTTTCCTCCCACACTAGCACAATACTGTATAGCTGCCACCAGAGAAGAGCCCTAACACCAGCCAGACAGCAAAGGCACATGACAGCATACTGTGCCTTACCCCGATTCAAGCCTGCAGTTGTACCACAGAGTTTAATTTAGTTTATTTAGCCAGAATATGGTGGACCTTTGTAGATGAGTTTTCTACCTAGCATGACCTCATAGTGAGCCCACTGATTAAGGAGATGGAGTCATCCTACCAATCCAGTGTTTCCATACACCATGAGCAGGAGGAGACTCAAGAGTGCTCAGAGGACAATCATATGGGTGTTGCGTTATGGGTATGAGTCTGACACGTAGCCAGGGGTTTTGTCCTTCTGTTGAGTCACAAGGTTCAGAAAGGATCCCCTTGTTTTCTAAACTCCTTTTCAGACAGGAGTCTAGGTGTGGCTAGACCCAGTCCTAGTCTCAGACTTGGTCAATGGTTTAGGTCTAAAGGATTAAATGTACACAACCACTCATCAGAGTTATAGTTTGCCTGTCAGAGCCTTCTCAAGGACTTTCACAGAAACAATTTCACAAAGTCGAAAAGATAGATGATTTATTAAGGCAACGGATATAGCAAATTTGGAATTGCCATTGAGAAATGCACTTACTGCAAAAATTGAGCTCGAGTTAAGAATTCAGCTCTTTCTGTTAACAATACTTTCCTGGGTAACATCTGATGTAGTCGGAGATGCAAGTCTTACCAAAGAGGCATCTCTGCTTGGGGAGGAGAGAGGTCCAGGCCCATCGACCCATCTGGTAGTTGGAGTTCTTGTCCTCAAAATAAAGGATTCTAAATGCCAGATTTATACTCATGGCGAGGTGGGACTAAGTCAATTATTGTGTACTGATTGGCTCTGAGCAAGGATTGTCAATTCTGGAAGGACAGTGGGGCCCAACAGTTCAGCATGGGGCAGGGGATTCAGTACAGATATATGGGGTTCTTTCTGGCTTTTACTTGAATCAACACCAGGCTGTGAGGCCCCCGCCTCACCCCGGGTGTCACTCAGTCAATTTGAGTGTTAGACTGCATCCATCACATCTGGTTTGTGAGATAAGCATGTCACTCAAGTCAAACACTGCTACTCCCTGCTGACTCACGGTAACTTCTGTAATCAGCACCAACAACTCCAGTGTTCCACAATGGGCACATGGACTTACCCACAGCAGTGTGGGATTCCCTGTTCCCTTCTCTTAGAGCCTGGATTCATACTGCTTCCATTGCTCATTTTGGAGCATCCATCCATCTGGACACTAATGTCATTTCCAAAAAAAGAAAAATGAAGAAATTTTCTCCTTCATCTTATAAAAGCATTAAAATATAGCATCACTTAAGTCTACACTTGTATTGGGTCTGAGGATCCTACAATTCTACTGAGAGTTTTCAGAACACTATTCAAAATGAATCAGGCCCTTGATTTGCATGCACTTGTAATATTGTTGTCAAACAACTAAGAAACACATATCTGAGATTGTCTTGGGATGCTTGTAAATATTAACTGAATGAAAAAGAAGTAATTTGACCAGGTCAGCCACTGCTCCCACCAAAACCAGTGATCCAGACAGCAGAGGTGAAAGTCTATTTTATCACATTTAGTCCACAGAGAGCAAAGCAATTGCCCAAGCAAGAGACTGAAATGCAACTCATTACTCTGTACAACAGCATTTTGCAGGTAATAACCATTCATAAAAATAAAATAAAAAAAAGGTAATAACCATTTCATAAAAAATGATCCACAAGGATTTCAGATTTCATTTTTAGAAGCATCTCATCTTTTCGTTCCTCTCCTTGGAAAGGCAGACTTGAAAACAAACTGATAAAACAACAAAAAAAGGACTGCCAAAGATGAAAGGTGCAAGCAGCTGATTTCAATCCATGCAATGAGAGTGAGAACTGGGGCATGCCTCCAAGCATGAGTGCATGTATGCATACCCAGCCCACTTGTGAAATGGTGCAGGAATTCTCTCCCCCTTGCTCTCCATGATTTTTAGAAGGGACCTGCTCACCCTCCTATGAAAATGCTAACAAGGGATCAGCTACAGTTAGAGACAGTGGCAAACCACTCTTTGGAGATCTACCCAAAAACATCAAGGACAGCTCTGCAGATGAGAGCTAAAAGTCCTAAGAGGAAGAGGCATGGAAGAATGGAAATTAGTGGCACAGGAGAGCAGAAAACACAAAATAAAAGAACCTTTCTTTCCTTTAATTCTGCTGACATGTTACACTTTTTGAGACCCTCCAATGTTCTTCTCCATTCACAGTTAACCATAATAACTGTAAATATAAACACTTCACTGCTGTTCAGCACTTCTCAAGATAATGATGCCTTAGATACCTGGAGTGAAACCCTAACCACACTGCAACAATTTCTGACTCTAACGAGGCAAAAATTTCACAGGTTGAGAGTAAGGTCTTTCACCGGCCACTGACCCTGCCAAGCTGGAAATCTGCATTTTGTTGAACTGTGGGTTTTCTGCCTCTATTTTTTAAAATATGGCAAATATCCTACTTCTCAATATGACAATTTTCTGAAGTGTTCTTAAATCAAGAAGGACATTAATAAAGGCTTTTGGAAACACAGCTAAATTAATCTAACTGGATCTCTTTTAGTTACCTAACTAACTGTGGTGGGTTGACCCTGACTAGACATGAAGTGCGCACCAAGCCACTCTATCACTTCCCCTTCTCAGCTGGACAGGGGAAGAAAAAATATGACAAATGGGTTGAGATAAGGACAGGGAGATCACTCAGCAATTACAGTCATAGGCAAACCAGACTCTGCTTGGGGAAGTTAATTCATTACCAATCAAATTAGAGTAGGGTAATGAGAAATAAACCCAAAACTTAAAACACCTCCCCCCATCCCTCCCTTCTTCCCAGGCTCAATTTCACTTCCAACTTCTCTTCCTCCTCCTTCCCCCCCACCCCACCCTGGAGCAGCACAGGGGGACAGGGAATGGAGGTTGCAGTCAGTTCATTACATATTTTCTCTGCCGCTCCTTCCTCCTCACACTCTTCCCCTGCTCCAGTGTAGGGTCCTTCCCGAAGGAGACAGTCCTCCACAAACTTCTCCAACATGGGTCCTTCCCACAGGCTGCAGTTCTTCACAAATTGCTCCAGCATGTGTTGCTCTGGCGTAGGGTCCTCCACAGGCTGCAGGTGAGTATCTGCTCCACCATTAACCTCCACGGGCTGCAGGGAGACAGCCTGCCTCACCATGGTCTTCACTACAGGCTGCAGGGGAATCTGCTCTGGCACCTGGAGCACCTCCTCCCCCTCCTTCTTCACCGACCTTGGTGTCTGCAGTTGTTTCTCTGACATATTCCCAGTTTTCTCTTCTAGCTGCTGTTGTGCAGTAGTTTTCTCCCCTTCTTAAATATGTTATCTCAGAGGCACTACCACTGTTGCTGATTGGCTTGGCTTTGGCCAGTGATAGGTTCATCTTGGAGCTGACTGGCATTGGCTCCATTGAACATTCTAGCAGCTTCTCACAGAAGCCACCCCTGTAAGCCTCTCCCCCACCTGATACCAAAACTTTGCCACACAAACCAAATACACTAACCAAGGAACAACAAATCAAAACATCAAACATAATTTCATAAGACAATGGAGAGGGCTAAAAATGCACAGAGAACCAGAAGCAGCTTTAAGGCTCCTGGAATGGCACCAAGTTGCATTAACTGTTGCCTGTACTCAATAGCTGAGTTGGCTCCAGTCACAAGCCACTAATGGAGAGTGATACCACTCACTTTATGTAGACTCTAAAATAAAGCAGGTCCTGGCTTACTATGTGCATAATATTGCCATACAAAGTAATATTGGATTTAGAAGTTATTTTTTTTCCTTTGTACTTTATGAAATATAGTTTTCCCAATGAGTTTTCATAGCTTAGTAAGTTACATCTAATTTATGAGAACTTGCATCTTGCCACTGCAAAGTGCTCTTCAGACGTTCACCACATCTACTAGCACCTCTATAAAAATCAGGCCACTTTCTGCTGATTTTAGAGGGGGTGGCTGATAGTGCAGCTATACCATGACCTCCTCTGGTTCCCACCGTGAGCCTGGAGGGGCAACACAGGGGCAGGGGCAGCCTCGCAGGCATGGGGCAGCTTGTCCCAGGCCACCTGCAGAGCTGATGGCTCCTCAGCTCCATGCGTGGGTTCGCAAATGGGTACCCCCCCAGCCCCCCTTGCCCTTCCAGCACAGGGCCCCTGAGCACAGCTCCCAGCAGAAGGGGCAGGGCACTGCAAACCCAAAGCCATCTTGAATGAAAGAAGGAGGAAAGAAAAGTTCATTATAACAAGGGAAGCAGGGGCAGTGGCAAATGGGGGGACTTACCTCATGGGCAGGTGGTGTGGTGTGACATGGCACAGAAACAGCTGCAGGAACAGTGATGATACTTCTCTTTTCCAAGTCTGCTACCACCCCATCGATACCCGAGTTTGCTGCTGCTGGCAAGGGGTATTGTTTTACATTGGTAACTCAAGAATGAGGAAGAGGTATGGATGGTTGCAATAGAAAAATTCATTTCACTGTTCCATTTTTCTCCCACATTCTCTCAGAAATTATGTGGGGGTCCCCATCATCATCTCCCATCCCTGGAGCAGCAAAACTCCACACAGTCCCATCAAGCATTTCCCAACACCAACCATACAACAAATCATATCCCAAAATGATAGTATCAGCTGCCCCAACCAATACTTCAGCGCGGGTCATTCTTTTTTCTCCAGGTAGCCATAAATTAATTTTAGCCACGGGGTTTTCCTTAACTATTCCCTCTATTCCCATATGTTTTACTTTGCGGCAGCCAGGTCGCACATTCAATGCCCTGACTGTTTCAGTAGTGATTACTGACATTTGGACTCCTGTGTCCATCAAAAAGTCCACACAAATTTTCCTAGGTCCAATTGGAATACTAAGAAGAGGTCTGAGGTATTTCTCAGAGAGACAATATATTGGTTGTATCCACTGGGTTGGGTAGCTTACAATGCTACCCAGGGATACAAGTTTTTTGCTGGGGATTCTGTCAGATCATTTAAGTCCTGTCTTGATGCCGAAGATAAGCACATGTTTTGAGGCAGAATTTTTTTCTGAGATTGTGAGAAGACTACATCAATTTTCTGTTTTCCCTTATTTCCACTATTTCCCTTTACTGCAATAAAGATTGGACTAATTTACAGAGGACTCCCAGTTCCCAAGCCTGATGCCATAGGTCACTCTGCTCCTTATCATATTTGGGTCTTTCTTTAAACCCTTCATCAAATTTAGACTGTGGAGTGTTGAGTTGGCGGACTCGCCGTGTATGGTCTGGCAGCTTTTCTGTAGATGACTTTACGGTCCAGCCCACGAGACATCCGTAGTCAACTACTTCTTGTACAAAAGTACTTGTACTTCTTGTACAGAATTGAACTCTACAACTCGAGGAAAGTTATAAAGCAGATATGCTTATTGTGGCGCCAGGTGCAAGGGGGATCGCTCCTCCTAACTTGCACAACGTTTCAACAAGCAGTCCGATATTTATTATACAAAGTCATGCATATACATAAGGTTTCCGAACATTCAGAATCCCCTCCCTCTGGAGCCTCTTCAAGATGTACTTTTCATCTTCTTGGGCAGTTACCTGAAGTTCTTCCTTATCTTTGCATACATTAGCAGTCTTTGTTATTTAGTTTCTGTTATCTGCTAGCTAAGGATGAGCCCTTCCTTATTGTCCACTCTAAATATGTCAAGCTAATACATGCCCACTGGGCTGGTTTTAGTCTATATCAGCATGATCCTCAGGCGGATGTTCTTTTATCTGAGGCAACAAATGTATTGGCAAAAGAATGTAAATTGATCAGTTGGGATGATCTAATAATGACATTAGCCTCAGAGAACAGTAAAAGTAAAAGCTGTTGTTCTGCTTGTGACATTGGAAAGAGATGTATTAGATGTACAGTACCGTGGGAGGATGATCACACTCAGTGTTTTAGAGAAATTGAAAGAAACAGCCAGAAAATTTACTGATTTGAAATTACATTCAGAAGCAGAACAACAACTGGCTTTAATATTTATGGGACAATCAGCACCAGATATAAAGAGGATTTTAAGCTGGGAGATGAAAGAGTTAAATTTCTGGTTGATACTGAGGCAACATATTCTGTCTTAAATGTTTGTAAAGGGAAACTGGGAAATAAAACTGCAAAAATAATTAAAGCAACAGGGAAAGAGGAAAACAGGCCATTCCTACAACCCTTGGATTTAAAATTTGGAAGTAAAATAATTACACATGAATTTTTATACATACCAGATTATCCGATACCTTTGTTAGGGTGGGATTTACTATCTAAGTTAAATGCACAGATAGTTTTTGAGGAAGGAGAAGTTTTCTTAAAAATCTCAGAATCAAAACCAGGAGAAATACTGATGATAGAAGAAAAAGTGAAAGAAATTCAGATACCACAAGAAGTAGAAGAAGCTGTCATACCAATAGTCTGGAACACAGACATACCTGGTAAGTCTAAGGCAGCACAGCCTGTAATGATAGAATTAAAGGAACAGGCATAACCAGTAAGAATTAAACAATACACAATTAAGCCAGAAGTGAGGCAAGGAATTAAGAAGCTAATTGATAAGTTTCTAAAATATGGGATTCTTGAAGAATGTGAATCAGAATATAATACTCCAATCTCAGTAAAGAAACCTTCAGGATTTGAGAGCTATAAACCAATTGTTTAAAGATATATATCCTGTTGTTGCAAACCCATACACACTCTTAACTGCATTAAGAGAGAACTATCAGTGGTTTACAGTGCTTGATTTAAAAGATGCTTTCTTTTGCATACCCTTGGAGAAGGAAAGTCGAAAACTGTTTGCTTTTGAATGGGAGAATCCACAGACATGACAGAAGATGCAGATGACATGGATAAGGTTACCCCAAGGATTCAAAAACAGTCCGACAATCTTTGGTAACCAGTTAGCAAAGGAACTTGAACAGTGGAAACAAAATGAGTCAGAACTGGAGCCTGGACATCTACTTCTACAATATGTGGATGACATCCTGATTGCTACAGAAACAAGATCCACTTGTGTGAAAGTAACAATAGACCTTTTAAATTTTCTCGGACTAAGCGGATATAAAGTATCTAGAGATAAGGCTCAGATAGCGAGCCAAACTGTCATATATTTGGGCTTTGAGATTTCTAAGGGACAACGTCAATTGGGAACAGACCGAAAAGAGGTAATATGTGGTACCCCTGAACCTAAAAATGTACATGAATTGAGAGCCTTTCTAGGAATGATGAGGTGGTGTTGACTTTCGATAATGAATTATGATTTGTTATCAAAGCCATTATATGAAGCCCAAAAGATTGTACCATTTGCGTGGGGCCTTTCGGGACTTAAAACAGGCTTTGATGACAGCACCAGCATTGGGACTGCCAGACCTAACCAAAGACTTTCAGTTGTTTGTTCACAAAAGACAACATCTTGCACTTGGGGTGCTAACCCAAAAGATAGGAAGTTGGAAAAGACCGGTTGGATATTTTTCCAAACAGCTGGACGTTGTGAGTAAAGGGTGGCCTAGTTGCCTTCAAGTGGTTGCTGCTACAGTAATATTGATACAAGAAGTTTGGAAATTAACCCTGGGAAGGATGATAACGGTATATGTACCACATATGGTAATCACTGTTTTAGAACAAAAGGGGGGTTACTGGTGATTTAAAGAATCAGTCACCAATATTCGAGTGAGCAGAGGTTATCTTTATTCGGCAGCACTGGGTGCATGGGGGATCGCTCCACCAAAGTCATGCACACTGAGGGGACTTTTCAGCCCCCTCTTTATACAAGTCACTCATGTCTATTCATTAGCTTTCCAGGAACTCATTAACATATCTCCCACCTGGACAATTAGCACATTCCCTTTTGAGGACCTAGTATATTTTCAAGTTAACAATATTAACATATCTTGTGCCTGGACAATTAGCACACTCCCTATGTCACCCATTCAAGGATTTAGTACATCCTCAAGTCAACAATAAGGGTCTCCTCAGATAAACATGAGCACACCGTTATTTAAATAAATCATATATGGCCCATTATTCACTGGCTATCCCCTAACAGATGATGTGATTCTGAAAACAACTAACCTGACCAATCCTGCAGTCTTTTTGAGTTCTATACAGGAAGAAGAACAACTGGAACATGACTGTCTAGTGACCATCGAACATGTGTACTCCAGTCGGGAGGACCTAAAGGATACACCATTGGAGGATCCTGACTGGGAGTTGTATACTGATGGCAGCAGCTTTGTGGAGAATGGAATTCGATATGCAGGATATGTGGTGACAACTGAAAACTCTGCCATAGAAGCAAATTCTTTAACTTGCACAACTTCATCTCAAAAGGCAGAATTGATAGCCTTAAGAAGGGCATTAGATTTGAGCAAAGAAAACAAAGTAAATATTTGGACTGATTCAAAATACGCCTTTGGTGTAGTACATGTCCATGGAATTCTGTGGAAAGAAAGAGGATTACTATCTTCCCAGGGAACAAGTATTAAATATAAGGAAGAAATTTTGAAATTAATACAAGCGGTTCAGAAGCCAACTAATGTGGCAATCATGCACTGTAAAGCACATCAGACAGGAAATACAAAAGAAATATTAGGAAACAAACTAGCAGATAGAATAGTTAAAAGGGTAACAAAGAAAGATGCCTTTCAAATGGCATTAATTCCTACTAAAACTATTACTCTACCCAGAGAAAAACCTAAGTATTCAGAGGAAGATGAAAAACTAGGAAAATTACTAAATGCAAAAAGAATTTAACAGGATGGTTGGTGAGGACAACAGGGCAAGTAGTGATCCCACCACTTTTAATGAGAGAAATAATACAGAGATAACATAGGGAATGTCATTAGGTAGCGGAAGCATTAATCACCTTCCTGAAAAGGTAAATTGTATCAGTAAAGATGTTAGAAATGACAAAGAAAACAATTGCAAAATTTGAAATTTGTTTTAAAAAAATAATTCATTAATGAAGAAAAAAAGCACAGATGGCAACACTGAGATCAGGAATAGAACAGGAGGATTATTGGCAAATAGATTTTTCAGACAAAATGGGTATCGATACATTCTGGTAGGGGTTGATACTTTTTCAGGATGGCCAGAAGCCTTTCCCTGTCAGACCAACCAAGCAAAAGAAGTTATTAAATGCTTGTTACAACAAATCATTCCGAAATTTGGAGTACCTATTGGAATTTCATCAGATAGAGGCCCACATTTTATTGCAGAAATAGTACAGAATATTAGTAAGGTGTTGGTGTTATAAACGATAACAATTAAAACAATTTTATTTTGAGTTCAATCAATTTAGATTGAGAAACAATAAGCAAAAACAGCGCTGGGTTCGCGGAGAACTCAATTAGCTCCACCACACGCACACCTGAGTCCTAAAAGCTGCGTCTTTTATACCAGAATCTTGACCAATCTCTTCTCGACGGATGTTCGTCCTGCTCTTTCTCCATTGGGTCGTTAGGGTACACCTTCTTCTCCTATCCAGGTCTCCTTTGGCGCTTTTGTGAGTCTCAGGGTCTTTGTCTCCTTTGGTGGGCTTTCCCTGGCTTGCTTTCTTTGTCTCCTTTGGCAGGCTTTTCTAAGTAGCGATTGCCTCAGGGGAAGGGGGAGTTTTTACATTGTCTTAAAGGAGAAGCACATGCGCCTATTCATTACAATTGTGATACAGGTTATAATGGTCACAAACTATTTTTGATTTACACAGGGTACAACAATTACACTTATCACACTATATTCTATTTTGACATGAATCATAACTGTGTTTATCACATTGGAAATTACTTGGGATTTACATACAGCTTTGAAGGCCGCAATCTAGTGAGAAGATAAAAAGAATGAATCAAGCATTGAAGAGGCAAATTAGTAAAATATGTCAAGAAAACAACTTAAAATGGCCTCAAGCTCTTCCATTGGCCCTTTTACAGATTTGGGTTCAACCAAAAGTGTAGACATCAGTTAGTCCTTATGAGATATTATATGGAAAACCTTATGAATCTCCTGAACCAAATATAAACATGCATTTAAAAGGGAATCAAGATGTATATAACTATCTGCTTTCTCTAGGAAAAACTCTAACTATACTTCGGAGTGTGATTGTGTGGAACAGACCACTGTATTTAGAAAGCCCAGTACATGATTTCCAACCAGGAGATTACATTTATGTAAAGACCTGGACTTCTGAACCTCTCTAGGAATGTTGGAAAGGACCTTTCCAGGTGTTGCTAACTACATTCACCGCCATCAAAATTGCTGAATCGGATGCATGGATACATTATACTAGAGTGAAGAAAGTTCTGCCAGCGTAGAAGATTGTTAAAAGGGATGCTGAAACTTCAAAATTGACCCTGAAATATGTCTAATTTTGGATATCAATTTGTAATGCTTGTGGAATTAATACTGATTCTGGAATTATTGTTAGTAGGAGCCTGGTTTGAGACAAAAAAAATGAAGTGTCAAAAGGATATGGAGATGCCGATCTTTAGGTAGAAAAAAATTAGAAGTAAAAGACAAAAAGAAACAGAACAATTAATATATCTCCCAAGGAAAGCTCAGGAAGAAAACTTAATGTTAAGGTTAATCAAAGAGTTTGCCAATTTACAAAATGTGTCACAATTTGAGCTCATGGGTTAAATCATTGATTAACACTGCATTAGTTTTGTTGATAATCTTTCTGACAATTTTTCTGATTTACTATTGTCTAAGGAAACAAATAAACAGCAAGGCTGCCTTTAATTGGTTGCTAATCCAGGCAGTGACGAGACAATAAGATGAAAAATAAGTGATTTTAAGGCTCCCACTAGCACATAATAAGTGAAAATAAACTGATAGATAAATTTTAAAAATAGGGATGAAAGTCTTGAAATGATTTTCAGAACTTTCAAAGGGGGGAAATGTTGCAGATTATCTTAAGATTTTACTGAATCTTTCTATATTTTGTGTTTATGTAACAGTTAGTTATAAGAGCGTTTTGATTTTAAAGAGTTAACCTCCATGATAGAATTATGTTAGCACTTATTAACCAATGACGTATGAATTGCTGTGCTGCTTGTTATCCGAGACTGTTACTTGAAGTCCCATGTCAAGATGACCCTTGCCCAGGTGAAGACCCTTCCCCTGCACAAGCATCATAACAGAAAAGGGTGACACAGCAAATATTATAATTATATGCAAATCAATAACCAATCATTGTAACTGGGAATGTATGACCTTGTAATTTAGTGTATAAATGTAACAGTAAAACCTACACAGGTGTGCTTGATTTGTGGAGATTCCACCAAGCACCCAGCACTGCAATAAAGGAGTGCCTGCTTCTTAATACTACATTGGTGTTAAGAGGTTTGATTCCCGATTTCGGTGACAGGGTTTTAAGGTGGTCCACCTCATTTTTAAGGTGGTCCAGCTCAGTTTTAAGGTAGTTATTTTCAGTTTTAAGATGATTATTTTCAGTTTTAAAATTATTATTCTCAGTCACAAGTTTCTCTCCTGCCTCCTTCTCAAAGGCTAATGATGTCTTTGACACCTCATTCTCTGATTTCAAAGCAGCATGTTCTACATCAGAAATCTGTTTGGAAGAAGGGTCATCTCTAGCTTCTTTTGGTGCACAAGCTAAACAGGCTCCTAACACTGCACAAATAACACCTTTACCTTTTTCCCCTTTAAACTTCTGCTCAGCTTGACACTTTTTAATACGTTCTACCACTTTCTCTTCATCTTCCCAAAACCGCTAAACCCACTCCTTCCCAGCCTGGGAATGGGCACATTTATGTTTTTGCAGCAGTTTATCCATGGCAATCCTGCTAACTATGCCAATTTAATGTCATGGGGGGGAAGGGGGGGGGGGGGGGGGAAGGGATTTTATCGACCCCTAGTGTTTGATCTGTCTATCAGTGCCCCAGGAAAGCTGAGACCCTTGTGCCTGACCAGTCTGTCAGCATCCCATTATAGGGACCCTTCACTGAACAGTCTCACTGGGTCAGAGGGCGATTTGACTGACTTGTTCAGGTAAACATGCCAACAGCATAAGGGGGACTGCTCAACTGGTCTTTCCAATTTATTTGGATGTGTTACCTGCTGCTGGTGACTGCTAGCGCCAATGAAGGACTATCACTAACAGTTTACGAAATAAAACTCTTTATTAATATAAAATTGTGACTAATTAAGGTTTGTGACTGCTAGTGATAGGGACTGTCTGCAAAAACAAGCCTGAAGTGATATACAACCAAACTATATACAACCAAAACTATAATCACTAATAACAGCTAGCATGAGTTAGTTATTCAGCGTGCATAAGAAAGTTCTTACCCAATAGGCATCCTTATGAGGGAGAAGACAGGTTCAGCCCATTGACTGATCCCAGAAGTTACAATGGAGTCTTCCCTAACTTCTCCCTCATTCATTCTCTTTTTATACTTTTCTTTACTCTCAGGTGGAGCTTCAGTGACTCTAGTCATACATTCTTTTATTATTGATTAGTGTAAAATTCTCTTGCTTTTAATTTAAAGACATAGCTGATAAAAAATATAAAGCACATGCTCAGTGAGGGGTGATCATGCCTTGGAGGTGCGTAACTTTGGGATGGAGGTGTCCATTGGTATTATTATTATTGCGAGATTATAATGAGCAAGGTTCATCTAAGGAAAATGATTTTGCCACAGTTGTTGGCTCAGCAACAGACATCTCTTGTATCTCCCATTTGACAGCCACTATGCAGCTTATCAGATGTATGGTACCATCAAGTTCCCAGTCCTGCAGAGAGTACAGCAGAACCTGTGGTGTCTCCACTCCACCCTCCACTGCTCCTCTAGGATAGCAGGTTGTGTTGCTTGGGAACCATGATGGAGTAGATTCCATTGATTTAAAGAATCAGTTACCAATATTCGAGTGAGCGGAGGTTATCTTTATTTGGCAGCGCTGGGTGCATGGGGGATCACTCCACCAAAGTCACGCACACTGAGGGGACTTTTCAGTCCCCCCTTTATACAAGCTACTCACACCTATTCATTAGTTTTCCAAGAAATTGTTTACATATTTATTACAATTCTGTGAATTCATTTACATATCTCGTGCCTGCGCAATGTCCTTGAGGAGTTGTCTCTGCACAGACTCTATTCCTTAGCGGCCATGTTTAAAGTCTTCATCTTCGCCACGTTGCATGTACAACAGGAATCTAAGACCAAATGTCCTTTCTAAAGATAACCAACCCAAGGACTTAGCAGTCTGTACATCCGTCATGTGGCAATAAGGGTCCTTGGACATTTCCCGACTTTTAACTAAACATAGGTGCGTCATCCTTTAGATAAGTGATACAGCATTCACTATTCACCATGCATGCTAACTGTCTTGAAAGTGGCAACTGTATTTTAACCTTAAAAGGTTTTTATAATACTACAATTCTGTTGGACCCCGGTTTCCTCTAATTTCCCCTCCAAGTGATTTTCCCACACTCAATTTTTAAAAAAACCTTCTCCTTTCAACTACATTGATTTTCAGTATTGTGCATGCCCCCCAGGATGTCATTATTCCATTGTTTCTCCTCTACTCCAGAAAATCCTAGTGTCTGCATTGCTGATGGTAAGAAAGCATGGGAGCAAGGGGCAAGCAAGCCAGCCCCTCCGGGGCTGAGCAGCCATGCAACTGGCTTCCTCCATGCCCATGTGAAACCACCCATCAGGCAGGCCACCCCCCTCTGCAATTTCTGCTTGCAAAGGAAGGGGTCTCCCATGGGACCCTGTAGCAGAAGAGATGCAAGGTGCTTCTCTCTCTCGGGAGCTGATAGCATGTGGTGGGCTTCCCAACCTGCTATACTTCCCTCTTTGTCCTATGTTTCTCTTTGTGCCCCAAATCCTTCAGATGAACCTCTGTCATATCAGAAGAAACCCAGGAAGCCGTGGCTGCTTCCCTCACAGCTTGCTACGCAGAACACAGTTGGAATAACCGGAACTGTCTGATAGTATTTACATCATAAAAAGAAGGGCAACAATAGGTGGGAAATTTTATGCTAATTGAGCAAAGTAGTATTGATTAATGTTGTCACATCAGGCTTGGCGTATACATCTAACAAGTACCACAGAGAACAGTCCTTGGGGGGCTCATTGTGTGCAAGGCAAGACACAGCACGCTGCAGGGCTGGGGCTACGGAGTGTGCTGCAAAGGGTCTGCCAGAGTGGCTCCACCACCGCACAGAGCATGGGTATGGGCTCCTCTCCAAGGCAGGTGCAGTGGGATTTTCAAATACTTTCAGCTGGCCTTTATTCACCTACTCTTTTGTTTCCCTCCCTGCATATAATATACCCTATAACACATCATACTTCTTAGCTTATTTGTGTAAGCGTTGACCCACTCCTTTAGTTGCACATTTCTTCCTCTGCCCATGGCCAGGCTGGAGGATGTTCCCCCATATCCAGTGTGGTCCAGCATAGTGTTCTTCCACCTTCTCACCCCGCTGCTCTTCCATATAAGTCTCCACACAAGAAATGCCTTGGCTTCACTCCCACCATCCTTGCCCCTGCAGTGGAAGTGAGAGGATGACATGGTGGTGTCAGCGGGCTGGCAGAGCGCAGCACAGTGGAGTGAGAAAAACAGCAGCAGGTTCAGAGTGCTATGGAGCAGGGAGAAAGAGGAAGGCTGAAGGAGGGCAAAGCAGGAGGCAAGGATATGGAACAAAAAAAGGAAGAAGGAAGAACTTATGGTACCACAAGTTCCTAGAAAGGAGTCTCAGTCCAGAACTTGTCCCCAATCTAAAGGATGGAGACAGCACAAACACTGCAGAGGCTAATACACGGACCTAGAAAAGCACTGATGTTGCTCTACTATCTATGAAGAAGGAGAAGCCCTTCATCACGAAAGAGCATTCTTGGAAAACATAGGTTTAAATGCCTTTACACAAAAACATCATGAAGGTCTGAAAAATCATCACATTTCCATATTAATGTATTCAGTGACTATAGCAGACAAAAAAGAGAGATAAAAGGATGGTAAAGTTTTGCTTTCACTTAAGGAAACACTATCAATTATTTGCAACTGTTTACTATGTAATTTATTTGAGTTTATCTTTAGGAGACCTAATTTTTCAGAAGGAAAGCATCATCAATTCTGAAAAATCTATGCAAGATGAGTCTATAAAGAGAGTATGTCACTGAATTATTATTTGTGAGCATGGCCCTGCTGGAACAAGTTAGTGGGCATGTGAAAGCAGACTTCATTACACATAAAAATGTGATGGAAATAAAAGAACTAAGCTGAAGTTTTCATAAGGGGCAAAGGGCCAGGCTTTTAAAGTAACTGATGCACAACCTGAGCAACTTAATTCATGGTTATACTGACAGAACTTCCCTAAATTGCTTATTCGCCAAGCATGCACGTGGAAGAAAAATTTGTCAAACAGAGAATGCTGCTCACAATGTTCACAATATATAAAAAATCAGGATTCATGGGAAATTAAGATATATGCAAGTGAAATCTCAGTGAAGTACAGTTCTAAACCATATTCTTCCATATTTGTCAACACTTATGGGTTTGATCCTGCCACATTTTCATAAAAAGTGTGTAGAACATAAGGTTTCAAACATGGGTTTCTGAGGAAGTTCTGCTTTTTCAGAAACACAAATTGAAGCCCCACTTTTTCAAGTCAAGACATATATCCATTCTCAATGCACCTATTTACTTTTCATTTACACTAATAGGAATTCCACTCAAGCAATCAACAGGAAAAAGTTCCTGAGTAGCTTTTGGATGCAGGAGGGAAGATGCAGTTTGCCTTTTTTTTCTGTCTTTGGTCTGGACTCCTCAACAGTGCAGAGATGAATTGGGCCCTAAGGCAATGTAAAGAAAGTTTACTGTTTACTTCCTAAGCCTTCTTGCAGTCTGCCTTAAGAAAAGCCATAAGGTGGCTCATGCTCCTTATAGATACAGAAGTTTGGAATCATAGCTGTGAAGAGCCACCCTTGCCTCCAGAGCTTGCACATCTCAGCAAGGTGATCCTGCAGTGAGGGGGGACAGACTGACTAGGAGTTAGCTGGTCCCTGTAAGGAGAAAAAGAGAAGAAAAGTGTCCTTAAGAATCTGTACCTTAAATACCTCTTTAAAGGGAGAAATGTAATTTAGCCATTAAAAAAAACCCAAACCAACAACATTTTTCAGTACTGATAAAATTGCCAATTGTGTGTTTCTCTGAGAAAAAAATGGATATGTGTTTCCTCTCCCATGTTCCTCATTAACTGGAACAGAATGATCTTAGATCTGCATGGTAGATTTTTATGATGACACTTTCCGCCACAAATTCCATGCAGATCTGAAACCACAGATTAAGGGGCGGGGGGGGGGGGGGGGGGGGGGGGGCGGTAGGGCACAGCAGGGAAGAAGGAAGAAGCTTTGCCCTTGGTCTCCTCATCTCTTTATGTGCAGAGGACTCAAATAAGGGCAGTCAGTGCAGTTTGTTTGTTGTTGGGGTTTGTTTTGGGTTTTTTTAGGTAGACTGATATTTTTCCTTGTGTGGGAAGAATGGAAACATTTGATTTGACTTAGTATTTAGAAGTGCTGTGGCATATCTGCATGAATGCTGAAATGAAACTGTTACTGAAAATCGTAACCAAGAAAACTCTCCAAACCAAATGATAGTTTAGAAAGCCGACATTGGTTTATTGCAGCGCTGGGTGCATGGGGGATTTTTCCTCCTAACAAGCACACCAAGTTACTCGAGGATACACAGTATATACAATAGAGTACTTGCATATTCATAGTACATTACATATTCATTTTCATTCATGCACAGAATTGGTTACAAGTTTCCTGCTTCTAATGCAAATTAGTGCGCATCCTCAGGTAGTACTACTGAAATTTTTTACCAACTACATATGCTCCCCAAGCGGGGTTTTGCCCTCTTTAGGGAGGGCTATTAGAGTTGCAGGTAACAATCTCCCATTACCACAATTATCTTTGTCTTACTTTCAACTAATATTCTGTGGATTGCAACACCTTATCTGCTTGTCTCCTCTTGCAGCCAGGACTTTCTCACTTGGAGGCTTCTTTCTGCATAATTTAAATAACCATGCTCTTTTCTCCATCTGTTCTTTGTTTCCCAAGGTTGACACCCTTGATTAGAAGTCCTTTCATTCATCAGTTTTGATGACTTGAGAGGGTGGGTCAGTTTGTGCAGAAGAATGGCTGCAGAAGCATGGCTTTAGAATCTCTGAAGATCTGCACAATCCAGGCCTGGTATTAGAATAGGCCTGTAATCAGAATTGTACTGAAGTTGCTGTGCTGAAGTTAACAAGAAAGGTAGCCTTGAGCTATTCTTGAATCCTGAGACCAAGAATTATGTTGTGCCAACAGGCCGTGGCTGTAACAAGCTACAGCTGCTGGGAAAGCAGGTGCAGGGCCAAGAAAGATAGGGAGCGGTATGGGAATATAGGGAGTAACAAACTACAAGGCTGAAGCACAGCAACACAATTAGCTACATGGATAGAATGCTTATTTTAGTCATGATAATTAGGGGTGTGAGAACCGCGTGCGTTTAGAGACTACTAACCAATTATATTTCTGCTTTACGAATATGCATGTGTATCAGTTCTGTATAAGTAGTGTTAGAAACTAATAAAGTTGAGCAAGATGCATAACTCATATTGAGCGTCTTCTTGACTCCGGCGAACCCTTCTTCCAACAATTGGCGCCCGAACCACGGGAAAGGTGGTAACTGAGAGTCGCTGTGAAGAGTTCGAGCAGGAAGACGTCCGTAAGGAGTAAAGGCGTCTGAATCTGGCATTGACGTCGTGCGCAGACCTGCACCGGTAAGACCGTTTTTTCCTCGATGATGGAAAGTGAAGCGGCACTCACGCTATTAACTTATATTCTTGCTAGGCGAGAGCTAGCGTGAGCACTAAGAAGCTCCATGAGCTCTGTAGGTGGGTGGCTGAAAACGGACACTTAAAAGACCCGCAATTGCTGTTTAGTGTGACTGAGTGGCAAGAGGTCGGGGATTCCCTTTGCGATACGATCCTTAGCGGCAGCAAATCGGCCAAGGACTTGGGGATTGCCTGCCGGGAGGTCATAAACCATTTACGATCCCTGGTTGAGGAAAAATAAATGGCTATGGCTGCCTCAGACCTCCTCGGTCAGGAAGCCAAGTCGCAGTCTTCCCGATTGTTTGGTCTCGGCGCTCTGTCTGCAAAAGGCATAATTGTGTCCATTTAAAACTCTGCGACCGAGCTGTTACACCCGACACCATCTCCGGAGGGTGCCGCCGCATCGGGTACTCCGCGCTGCCCTGACAGCTACCGAGAGCCGCCCCCCCTGTTAGATGAGGACGAGGGTACTACGGTGGGTCCAAGTGCGCCTCTGAATGAGAATGCGGAGTCTGCTAAAGAAACTGAACCCACCCCACCTGCACCTGCCCTGATCCCCCGTCCCCGAACCAAACCCTCTGACTGGCCCCTAAACCGCTTGCAGCAGCAATTGACTGAACGCCATCTGCCTACTGCCGGTCGTGATGTTCAGATCCTGACCCAGGAAGGTGTTATCCTCCACCCTGCCGCTCCCCAAAGTCGTTGGTCTGGGGTTGTAAGAGACGCTATATTGGAGGGAGAGTGGGAAGTTGCTTCTGCTGTTGCTTGTCCGGTGCGATCTATTGTTTTATATGCTGGTTCAGCGGCCGCTGTGGGGAAACCTTTAGATTGGAAATTTATGCAGCAGCTGCGACAAGCCATTACACAATATGGATTACAATCTGAACCGGTCAAACACTTGTTGAATTATTTGTTTGACTCGGATATTATGACACCCGGTGACTGTGCTTCGCTGGCTAGGTTGCTTCTTACTCTGGCGCAGTATTTACTTTTTGAAAAGGAATGGGAATGACAAGTGCGTAAGACTTTGCTGCAGCCCAGGGCTCAGGGGCATCCCCTGTGCGATGTTAAGGAAAACATGCTTCTAGGTCGGGACATTTATGCCGACCCTAAGGTACAATTAACGTTTTCTATGGAAATGCATAGTGCCTCTGCCCTGACTGCACGGCACGCCCTGATGCTTGTTCCCTCAGACCGTAAGGCCCCTTCCTTTACGGCGGTGAAACAGGGAGTAACGGAGCCTTTTGATAGTTTTGTAAACCGGCTAGTGCAAGCCTTAGACCAAACCTATAATATGACAGAGGACCTTAAGGTACAAATGCTCCACATGCTAGCTTTTAAAAATGCTAATCCAAAACACTACAAAAGTAGTGTTAGAAACTAATAAAGTTGAGCAAGATGCATAACTCATATTGAGTGTCTTCTTGACTCCGGCGAACCCTTCTTCCAACAAGTTTGACCTAAACTTTGTAACATAGTTAAATACTAAATCAGAGTTTGATAATTTGGGAATTTAGGCATCAAAATGGCAGACAACTGGATGCCTTTAAAGGTCCACATAAAAAAAAAATACACTGAATGGGTTATCATTATAACTTGGTCAATACTGGTACCATATGATTGGAATCCCTTATTTTTTAAGCCAAATTGCTGACAATTTCTCTTTACATTTCATCAAAAGTAAAATTTTTTGCACCTGTGAAAAGTCGTGGCTTTGTGTGAAATAACAAAGCCAGAGAGCTGGGGTTCGACAATACAGTAGTTTGAGCAGAAGTATTTCACTAATAAAATGACGGTGCCTCACAGTGGGCGGCAGTTTCAGGGTGTCCTGGTTTCAGCTGGGAGAGCTAATTTTCTTCTTAGTAACTGGTGCAGTGCTGTGTTTTGGATTTGGTGTGAGAATAATGTTGGTA
This sequence comes from Falco peregrinus, assembly GCF_023634155.1. Taxonomy (NCBI): domain Eukaryota; kingdom Metazoa; phylum Chordata; class Aves; order Falconiformes; family Falconidae; genus Falco; species Falco peregrinus. The sequence goes on along the minus strand of NC_073743.1, from coordinate 7,179,845 downwards.
GGACACTGATGTTTTTGGTTGTTGCTGGGTAATGTTTATACTAAATCAAGGACTTTTCAGTTCCTTGGGCCCTGCCAGCCAGAGGGCTGGAGGGGCACAGGAAATTGGGAGGGAACACAGCCAGGACAGGTGACCCAAGCTACCCAAAGAGGTATTCCATACCATATGGTGTCATGCTGAGTATATAAACTGGGGGAAGAAGAAGGAAGGTGGGGAAATCTGGCATTATGGCATTTTTCTTCCCAAGTAACTGTTTTGCGTGATGGAGCCCTGCTTTCCTGGGGATGGCTGAACACCTACCTTCCCATGGGAAGTGGTGAATGAATTCCTTGCTTTGCTTTGCTTGCATGCGTGGCTTTTGCTTTACCTATTAAATTGGTCTTACCTCAACCCTTGAGTTTTACGTTCCGATCCTCCTTCCCATCCCTCTGGATGAGGGGGGAGTGAGCAAGTGACTGCGTGGTGCTTGGTTGCTGGCCGGGGTTAAACCACAACACAGGGCAACAAGAAGCCACCAATGCTCCTTCCCCTCAGCAACGCCTCCAGCGGCCTCGCCCCCAGACTTTCGAGCAGCTTCAGCAGTAGACTAGGGTAATGGGAGGGACCCCTCAGTGGCGCATCACCCCGCTCCCTCCCTGCAGCGTGACTGGGGGCGCTCGAGTGCCGCCATGGGAGAGCATCAGCACCACACTTCCTGGGTCTGCGATGATGGCGGACAAGATGGCGGCTCCCATGGAGCTAAGCTGCTAGGAATGCGACTGGGGGCTGCTGTCCTTACACTCGGAGTCTCTGACCATCATATTGGTGGCCGCCACCTGCCCCGGGAAGGCGGAAGGATTGTTCCTGGGGCTTTTCCCAGTGGGGAAGGGAGTGCCACTGCCGAGGGGGCACACCTGCCCTTGTCATCCTGAGGTTGGGTGAGGGGCCCAGGGCAGGAGTCCGCAGGGAGCCACTTCTCCATGGACCACTGAGTCCCTTCCCCATGGAGCCGGGTGTCATGCCTTCCTGGGGGCTGCATGGCCCTGGCCTTAATGGGTAGCATATCCTGAAAACGTGCCAGAAAGCTCTAAACAATGCTAACACAAGTCACAGCAGGAAATTCTGGCCAAAATCCTTAAAAATGCGAGCCCTCTCTTAGTTCAAAACCACACCAGTTCAATATACTGATGGTGACGGATTATTTTTTTTCCCAAATTTAAATCCAACACAACTAGTCAGAGTACCCTGATTTCTCTTGTGGATGGCTCTTTTAAAGTGAAATTTTTCACATTTCTTACAAATACTGACTAGATTCCCCCCCCCCCCCCCCCCGCAATCTTTATTGCAGGCTTACGCCAAATTTTCTGGTGCTCCCCTGACAGTGAATGCTATAAATAACTCTTGGAGAGCTCCAAAAGGTACCTTCCTTGCATTTTTTAATAATTTTAAAGTACATTTATAAACGTGGGTTCCAATTTCAGTGTTATTTCTGAGTTTCCTTTAGTTTCATGTTCTTGAGTGTAACCTGCTCCAACAGAAACTACCTGCTTTCATGATATACTGATACATGACTTTACAGGATCAAGTGTGATGAATGTGACATGATGAAAGTTACATGGATTCACTAGGGGTAAATCATGTCTGACCACTCTAATAGCCTTCTATGATGGAATGATTGGCTGGGTAGATGAGGGGAGAGCAGTGGATGTTGTCTACCTTAACCTCAGCAAGGTTTTTGACACTGTGTCCCACAACATCCTCATAGGTAAGCTCAGGAAATGTGGACTAGATGAGTGGACAGTGAGGTGGATTGAGAACTGGTTGAATGGCAGAGCTCAGGAGGTTGTGATCAATGGCGCAGTCTAGCTGGAGGCCTGTAGCTAGTGGTGTTCTCCAGGAGTCAGTACTGGGTCCAGTCTTGTCAAGTTTGTTCATCCATGACCTGGATGAAGGGACTGAGTGTACCCTCAGCAAGTTTGCTGATGATACTAAACTGGGAGGAGTGGCTGATTCACCAGAAGGCTGCGCTGCCATTCAGCGAGACCTGGACAGGCTAAAGAGCTGGGTGGAGAGGAACTTCATGAAGTTCAACAAAGGCAAGTGCAAGGCCCTTCACCTAGGGAGGAACAACGCCATGCACCAGGACTAGCTAGGGGTTGATATGTTAGAAGGCAGCATTGCAGAGAAGGCCCTGGGAGTCCTGGTGGACAGCAATTTGCCCATGAGCCAGCAGTGTGCCCTTGTGGCCAAGAAGGCCAATGGGAGACTGGGGTGCATTAGGAGGAATGTGGCCAGCAGGTTGAGGAAGGTTATCCTCCACCTCTACTCTGCCCTGGTGAGGCTGCATCTGGAGTACTGTGTCCAGTTCTGGGCTCCCCAGTTCAAGAGAGACAGGGAACTACTGGAGAGGGTCCAGCAGAGGGCTATGAAGATGATTAGGGAACTGGAACATCTCCCTTATGAGGAAAGACTGAGAGAGCTGGGCCTGTTTATCCTGGAGAGGACCAAGAAGTGATCTTATCGATATCTACAAATATCTTAAGGGCAAGTGTCCAGAGACTGGGGCCAGGCTCTTTTCAGTAGTGCCAAGCAACAGGACAAGGAGCAATGGGCACAAACTGCAACACAGGAAGTTCCATCTGAATATGAGGAAGAACTTTTATACTTTGAGGGTGACAGAGCACTGGAACAGGCTGCCCAGAGAGGTTGTGGACTCTCCTTCTGTGGAGACATTCAAAACCTGCCTGGACGCAACTGTGTAACCTGCTCTAGGTAAACCTGTTTTAGCAGGGGTGTTGAACTAGATGATCTCTGGAGGTCACCTCAAACCCTGACCATTCTGTGATAATACTACTAATAATAATAATAGTAATGAAAAGAGAGATCACAAAAAGAGAAAGAGAAATAAAACTCCAGAAAAAAACCAAAAAACAAGTGATACACAATACAATTGCTCACCACTTGCTGACCAATGCCCAGCCAGTCCCAGAGCAGCTATCCAACAACCCCTGGCCAACTCCCCGCCCCCCTCCCCCTCCACTTTATATGCTGAGCATGACATCCCATGGTATGGAATACCCCTTTAGCTAGTTTGGGTCAGCTGACCTGGCAGTATCCCCTCACAATTTCTTGTGCCCCTCTAGCCTTCTCGATGGCAGGGCCTAAGAAACTGAAAAGCCCTTGACTTAGTATAAACACTACTGAGCAACAACTAAAAACAGTGTGTTATCAACATTATTCTCATATAAATTCCAAACCACAGTACTGTACCAGCTTCTAGGAAGAAAATTAACTCTATCCCTGCTGAAACCTGGACACTGTGTTTGCTCTAAGCATTCCTACAGGGCTCAGTTAACAGTAATGACTGCCTTCCTTAGCTCTTTAAGTTGTTTCCATCTTGTATTTCAGAAATCATACTGACAAATAAAGGTGAGTTATGTGCATTGTGTACATTTTTATTGCTGTTTCCCTGCAGGTGATTTTAATAGGCAGCTGGTGGGTCAGATGCTGCTGATGAACCAAATACTGGGAGATGTGAAAGACCTTCTTAGACAACAGGTACTGTATAAAGGCTTCAGTGTGAAATACCCTAAGCTTGTGACTTTCGATAGCATCAGGGAAGAATTTACATAAGCAATAAATGCCTATGTAGAGATTATTGCTTCAGAGGCAGGACAGTGAAGAAGAAATAACCGTATAGAGTTAAGCAAAGCAGTGCGGGAAGGGAGGATTCATAATGCATTTGCTATGTCCCTTCTTAAAGTGATGGCAGAGCCTTATACACTCACATCACATGATTTGAAGTCATTGCTTTGTATGGTACTAACTCTGATGCAGTATATGATGTGTTTATCTGATTTTTGTGAGCTATGTGTAGTGGCCTTGATTGAAAACCTTAATCGGGGAATTGCTGTTAACTATGAGCAGTTGGCTGGAGAAAATAATTGTGCCGATTCTGTGACTCAGGCAAGGTATCCCAGGGACAACTATTTGCAAATGAAGGAGATGGCTATTAAGGCAGTCCGGATGCGGGAGTCTTGCCACAGTCTTGCAGGGTCCTAGAGAGTCACGTACTAACTTTATTGATCAGCTTCAGAATATTTTGCAAAAATAAGTCGAGTATGAGGAAGTTCAAGGGTTGCTTTTAAAGAACTAGCTATGATAACGCAAATGAAAATTGTAAACGGGCAACTTTCACAATCGCAACCCAACATGTGTCAAATGATTATAACACAGAACTCAAAGCAGACTATAACTCTCAGGCTGAGTTTTGGAATGCAGCGTTAACACATTTTTGCTTCTCTAATCTCTTCTGTAAGAATTGTACACACTCCTAACTTGATTAGTAAATTAGGCTGCTAGCTTGCTAAAGAAAGTAATACTTCAAATAGTATTTCTTTTTTTTTCTGGCTTATTAAAAAGATGGTGATTCTGTCTGTCATATCTTGCTACAGAACCGAGTTGCTATTGATTGTTATTATTAGCACAGGGATGTCCTGTGTGAAGACTTTGATAGGATGTGTTATGTGAATCTGAGTGACCACTCTGAATTAATTCACAAAAGCATACAAAACTTAAAAGCCTTAAACAAAGATCTGCAGCAGAGCCAGGGGTGGGATGCCTTTGGTCTCTTCTCACAGCTGGGAAACTTTGGTCCATGACTCAAAAGTATTACAGGATTTATTATACTTACTTTAGCCACCTTCTTGATGTTTGCCTTATATCTCCCATGCCTTTTTTCCTGTATTCAGCATTTAGTTGATTGTAACATAAATCAGGTCATGGTCACCCAGCTACACACAACTTTTGCCTCATCGCAATTAACAAACAAAAAAGAGGAGGATAGAGAATGTCTGAAGAGAGATATAGGAGAGGAAGATAGAGAATATTTGACCTAACAAGAGATGAGAGAACAGCTAGGTATTGTGAAGGAGAATAGGAAAGATGAACATGGTTATCTAGTGATAAATAGGTGTCTGTGTGCTTTTAGTGATATATAGCTATGTAACTGCATGAATGATTTCTGCCCTGTTCCTGGTGGTGCATGCATCTGCGGTTTGTGTCCAGGCGCAAAGATGTAAATATGGGCTTCTCTGTTACAGTAAAGTGTCTCTGGTTGCATATAAAAAAAAAAAAAAGGGAAATGAAGGGAATGACCCCAAAGGCACGATTAGAGAAAGCATGCTATGTTTTGAACTTTTTGAAAATCTCTGCTGACCATGTGGTGCCTCCCATTGTGCGACATTTTGTGTCAATTGGTGACAAACAGCAAAAGCACGAAGGCATCTTAGTACACATGAAAGACCCTCGTACCAGGCATTGGTCAGGACCGCATGAATTGTTAGCTTGGGGGAGAGGTTATGCTTGTGTCTCTACAGATGAAGGTCCACGATTGATACCTGCTCACTGTGTGTGGCCTGAGCTTAGCATGCCAGACCGTGGGAGCACTTCTGCCACCAGTCAACCCAACAACTAATGTGTGGTCTCCTTACTGAACCAGTCCTTGTCTGGTGTGCCCTTCCTTGAAACTGACTTGCAGACATTGTTGCAAAGAAGTGAATGTATGCGGGGAATGAAGAATCTTACTGAAAGTCTTGGTATTTGGGATAATTGATTACCTCTGTATAATGTTAAGCCAAAAGAAGTTGATATTATTTGCACTTTGAATGTCGATAGTTGTCTTTATGTAGATGCTAATGTAGTAGGAAGCTATGATGGGACCATGACACTCGCATAAATCAACACGTGAACCTGTTGATAAGCATAATGCACTTAAATGCAATATAACTTTGGATGAAGCACGTAATGATGTAGTTGATTTACGGAACTGATGGGAACATATTGCAGCGGTTCTTCTCTTATCCAGAGTAACAGCAGGGAAAGCATTAAAGAGTTAAATCACCTTGTTTGGTAGGCAGTTAAGAATGTGAGTCAAATTTGCCACTATTACATATAAAACAGAGCAACTATTTGCTTTTTGTTGATTGGCTCAAACATGGCTGTGAGGATTTTGATGGTATGTGCTGCATGGATTTTAGGCGCCCCATTGCAGCAACATGTTATCAAAATCTGAGAAAATGTCAGCCTTTTTGGCATCCATTCACTCAATTGGCAGTATTGTCTGTTTGCTATTGCCTTGGTTGCTGTCATGTTTGCAAGGGCCCTGCAGAACATGGCAAACCTGGTACTAGCTGTTCAAAAACAAAAAGGGGGAATTGTAGAATTGTACGGAACAGAGACAGTGAGTTGTTTTGACATTGATAATTTGCAGCTTTGGCCTTGCTTTGACAATGTGCAGCTGAGATCCTGCAGCAAAGAGTAAAATAACTTTGAGGGAGTATGAGAAGAAACTAGGATGAGACAGAAACAAAGGAGGAATGTGATCTCACCTCTAGAAGATAAGGAAACAGCATGAACAGCAGAGAGTAGCCTGTAGTCAACAGCGCTAAGGAAAGCATATGAATTTGACTGATCACTCAAACTCTATTCATAAGCAGCTTGCTGAGTTGAGAAAAAATGTACAGGCCATAAAGATTGAGAACGGGTTAATGAATTTGCTACAGAGTTCGGGAATTACTGGGTGGCTAAAAAGATTTGTTTCTTCATGGGATAACGGTATTAGTTGCCATTGTAATCTTTTCAATGATATTGGGCTGTGTGTGGAATTGCTTTATGATAATTATGAATAGAATGATAAAAGGGGTCTGGATTTCTCAAAAACAAAAAGGGGGATTTGTGGAGTGGCTGGAAAAAAATGGGCATATTATGAGCAATCCAGACCAAGTAACTTTATTGTAATAGCAGGCCAAGCAGGCAACAAGCTGCAGCTGTTGTGAAGGTCATATGCAAGGCCAAGAGAGACAAAGAAGCTGTGTACTGGCAGAGAGATAAGAAAGTTAGACTATTAAGCAACTGTACGTGGGAAAGATATAAAGGAGTTGGACTGAAAAATAAGAAAATAGAATGTCAAAACAGAATGTAGGCAAGGAGCATGGATACCACGCCATGACCAATCATAGAGTGCAGGAGAGTGAATAGACAAGCAGCTTTAGCCTATTAGCAATCTAGAAGCAATGTGTGTGCTTTGTGCTAGTGTATAAATTGCTGTGTATCCCTTAATAAGGGGGCACTAACTTGATCACATTGGTCGTGTAAGTTGTGTCCAAGCCTTCCGTGCCAACAAAAGATGACTAGATGTATTTATCTTTTTTCAAGTTATTGAATTGAATGGATGTTTTGAATTGAATGGGTGTGCTAGATGGGAAGGGAAATTTTACAACACTTTGAAATAAAGTTTTCCCTATATGCCTCCTGATGGTCTTAGAGAGTCAATAACTTCTTGGTTACAAAAGAATAAGACTTGTACCTATTTGCATCAAAAAGTCTTAATTTTCTAAGTGTTTCAGCTTTGGTTTGAGTCTCTACCAGAAGGGAGCAACCATCTTTCACCGAGAACATCTACAAACCTTTTCAGGGTCTATCAATTGCAGCTTTTGAGAAGGACCATCCATGTAAGGAAGCAAGGGCATCAAAACCATATTCACCATGGACCTGTTAGCCAGGGAACAAAAAACCCATCTACACAAAGTAGATAAGCAGGCACTTCTGTATTGCAGAACTGGGTGCTCAGTGGAATCTCCACAAATCAAGCATACCTGTGTAGATTTTACCATTACATTTATACACAAAATTACAAGGTCATACACTCCCAGTTACAATGATTGGTTAGTAATTTGCATATAATTATAATATTTGCTGTGTCATCCTTTTCTGATACGATTCTTGTGCAGGGGAAGGGTCTTCACTTGGGCAAAGGTTGTCTTGACCTGCGGGCGTGATTTTTAGTAATATAATGAAGGTAGTTCAGTTCAGGACACCTTAAAAGTAAGTTTTGTTGCCAAGTTGGATGGCTGGTAATCGGCCTTGCCAAGCTGTCCAATAACTCATCCTATACACAATAGAACCTGGGTGCTCTGGTTATGGTCTAGAGCAGGGGTCCTCAAACTACGGCCCGCGGGCCGGATACGGCCCCCCAGGGTCCTCAATCCGGCCCCTGGTATTTACAGAACCACCCCGCCCCCCCTCCTGCCGGGGGTTGGGGGGGGGTAACCAAGCAGCCGCAGATGACTGCCTGCCACTTCATCCGCACACCGGCCCCCTGTTTAAAAAGTTTGAGGATCCCTGGTCTATAGAATAAGGACTTCAAGTAACACAGCCTCAAATGACAAGTAGCACAGTAACCTATAAATCATTGGTTAATAAGTGTTAACATAATGCTCATGTAGAGGTTGGCTTCTTACATCAAGTTGTTCCTATAGTTAACCGTTTCACAAACAAACACAAAATATAGATTCAGTAAAACTTTAAGACAATCTGCAACAGACCCATCCAAAATAAGAACCAGAGGTCAAAGGTATAAATAAAGCCTTATGATATTGGGTGTTTATTGGGTGTTTTAGTCTTCCCATGGTGTGGTTCAAAGCAGAGCTTTGAGGGAGCCAGTGAAATCTTGTCCAGAGCTAACATTCACATAAAATGTCAAACTGTTCACAGCAAACTTTTTTTGTGAAAGCAGAAATAAATACAAGAGTTATATAAATCCACTAAAGTAGAAATTAAAGATTTTGGGCCCAGTTCATGTCTGATTTGCATCTGTGTCTTGCAGAATAACTGTGCCTTAGCTCCCAATGTTAACCAGAGAAATAGTGACCAAGATATCTTTGGAGATGCTTGTGACAACTGCTGCAATGTCCTGAATAATGACCAGAGGGACATGGATCATGATGGGAAAGTAGATGTTTGTGATGATGACATCAATGGAGATGGTAATTCTTCACTTTCAGCTTCTCTGAGGTTCTTGAAACTTGCCCAGAATGTGCTGTGCATTAGGAGATTTTCTGTCACCAACTGCTAAGTACCATGTAATTGCCTTTCTTCATGAAACCTCTGTTTGGATTTTTATTTTTTTTAGAATAATCGATATCTTTTAGCCTCCATATGAAGCACTGAACACTTTATAACAGATAAACCAAACCATGTTTCATGTATAAGTTAAGGTCATTGGTCATTCAGCAATTCCTTGAAGGTAGAAACATGTCCCAGAGTATCCAGTTGCTGCCTGTCCCAGATGCCCAAGAGCTACATAATGTATTATTTTCATACCTGTAGGAGGCTTGAAAGAAGTAAAAAAATCATAACCCTTCAGATGTAATAACAAAGATGAAATGTCCCATCCTGTAAGCTGTGATACATGGAACAGGATAGAATGAAGTGTGTGTAATATTAATGAAGTGTATGTGATTGGATTGAAAGCTGTTCTTTAGCAAGATGTTTCTTACTTCTACTAAATGAATGGATGCACATGTAAGAAAGATTTGTTGTGCAGGTTTATAATGTCATTGTAAGATTAAGCAGTTGCTGAAAAGGAATAGTGTTTTTACTATTCTTGATACTCATGTTGTCTAATAACAAATAATGGGAATTGTTTTTAACTAACATCCAATCCACTTTTCTCTAGGTATTAAGAACCTTTTTGATAATTGTCAGAGGATCCCCAACCAAGACCTGGAGGACAAGGATAATGATGGTGTTGGTGATGCCTGTGACAATTACCCTACAATCAGCAACCCAAATCAGGTTAGCAGACAGAAGGAAAAAATATCCTCTTTTAGGGAGAGGGACTGCCAAGATCCAAAAAGATGCAAGAGAATGAGACAGCCCATGCAGCCACAGTATTTATCTTTTAACAATAGGTATTCAGAAAAAAATTGTGGAGCTTCAAACTCTTTCAACATTGGAAAGGGGAGCCACCAGGTGTATTCTCATACCTTGTGATGTTCTTAGCACCTCTCCCCCACCAGTATCTTCTACCACAATGCTCTGAAACGTGGACCTGCTCCAGTCCCATGGAGTCCAGTGCCACACTACACACAGTGGTGTGATTTACACTCAGTATTTCTTTAATTAGGACCATCCTGATTGTTGCAGAATGGCTGTGTGATCATGGCCATGACTCCCTTAAAGATCTTTGTGAAACAAAGTTAGCGTAAGTTAGCTGAAGCAGGCCTTGCAGCTATGCTGAGGCATGCTGATAAGGAAGCTGAGAAAAACACTGACCTTGTGCCTAATGTTGTAAATAACTTTGAGGAATTCGCGTAGACAAGAGAGGAAAAAAAAATATGTAGCTAGCTATCCGCAGAAACCGCAAGTAGGAGGACGTATGAAAATGTAACCCTTTAGAGCTTAGCCAATCAGCAGATGACTAGTAGGCATAATTAACTGGAACTGTATATAAGACATAATCGCGCCGTAATAAATCGAAGCTTGCTTTATCACTCACATTGAGTCGGCTGCTTGCTTTCCCTCGCTCGTCGCACCTGATGACCTTATTTAGCAAAACTTTCACTGCTCCTAGGTGAGAAGCCAGTGAGATTTCTGATGTGTTTTAAATTCTGATGAAGCCCTTTGTGACTAACAAAAAATGCTGGAAACATGTAAGTGCATGTTGGAAACAACAGGTTGCATCCAACATGAAGTGGATGTTAGAAAAGATGGGAGCTGTCTGTCCAAACCAAGGGCTTCTCAGTACCTTTCCAGTCATACTTAGTCCCTGCTAGGAAGAAGTTTTATCATCTCCTTAGAGCAGTTTAACTCCTCTGGAGACTTAGTTATCTTTGGCAGACCTCCCTACCCTCCCACCCCCAGAAAACTATGAGTAACACTATCACAGCCTATAAAAGCAAAAAAGCTGACTGCAGGGTGTTGTAGTCACATCTTATGCAGTGCATGACTTGCATGTGACTGAAACCAAGAGAGATATATGGCAATAAATGGAGAATTACCCATAGAGAGAAAATAATAATAATCTTCACTTTCACATACACAAAGCAAGGCTCTGACCTGTTGTCCCCACTCAGAGCCGAGCTCTCTCAGCAGGTACTGCAATCTTATGAAAATAAGTCACTAAGTTAAAAAAAACCACTAACTGAAACACTCAATTAAGCGTTAGTAAACATTAGGAAAGGATTAGAAAACAAAAAGCAAAAAAAATTGCATCACAATGTACTATATAATTCAATGTATAGAAAGATGTTGGATACCACGTGCATTTCTACTACGTCATTTTTCAAAATGAAGCTATGAAAGTAGGGGAGAACAAGCTTCAAGGACACCTGAAGAGAAGGATATTGCAGGCTACAGGACAATTACTTTAAAAAGGACAATAGGAAACAATACTTCAGTGGGAGGGGGGCAACATGACATAGAGACAGAGGGGGAATACAGTGATTAAAAATCAGAAGTATCCCTGAGAAAATGAATAGCCATGGTTGTTTCCCAGCACAAGATTACAGGGAGAAATATTGAGTTAAATTACCAGATGAGAGTATAAAACCAAAACACACGCGTGCGCACACACACAAAGAGAAGTTTCCTGTTCTCACGACAATAAAAATACCCTTAAGGTTTATGATGCTATCAAAGGCTTGGGCTACAGGAAGAGTTTTCACCACAGGCTTGTCCACCATTGTCAAGGCTTCTGGGAGCAGTGCAGCCTTGGGACCTGTCCCACGAGGGAGCCCAGAGTCCCACAGCAAAGACCACTGATGCAGGAGCACTCCCCTGGCACAGTACTTTATTACAAGAGGTGCTCCAGTTTCAGTCCTCCTTTCCCCTTGGGTTCACCCAACCCAACTTCACTCACCAGGTTTTCAACAGAGGATTGAAAGGCTAGTTACTTTGGAGCAACACAGAGGGTATTGACACGGCTTTTGTCAAATTATGCTTAAAAGATGAGAAAAGACACATTCTTCTAGCTTTACATAAGCTGTAACTGCAGTGTCATTCATTTATGAACTAGAACACAGACCATAAAGCAAATTTACATCTTCCCTATCATGCATTTTTGTTTCACTGGATACAGCTCCTTCTCCAGGCAGAAGTCCTGTCTGAATGGTTTGGGTGCAACCTGGGCAGAAGGCAGTTACTTGTAGCACGCACAAAGGCACACCGTGGGCACAGCACAGAGGGGGTACATCTGGCCTGCAGTGAATATATTTTGCATAAGTGCTGCACACAGTGAATGCAACATGCCAGGCCCACCCTGACCTGCCTGCAGTGTGTGCAGCTCAGCACACATCAGATCAATCAGAAAACATGACTACAGCCATCCTCTGAACCCCTGCCAGCCTCTGAACCCCTGCTATCCTCTGAACCCCTGCCAGCCTCAAAACCTCCACCCAGTCCTCCTGTCTGTGGTCAAAAGCTCTCCTCCTGCTACAACAGCAGGGAGGGAGCACCCTGGCTGTTTGCCATACCAGTTTGTCACCTTCAAACTTGCCCATTTCCAGGCTCTCTTCCAGCCTATGCCACAGTCCTTAGCCACTGGAGGCTGGGCAATGAGATATAGGCTTTGGCTCTTGTGCTGTCAAAGGTAATTGCATGAAGCTGTGAGCTTCCAACCTCCCCTGACAAAAAGCATACTAGCTTGCTCAACTGGTAGCCACAGAAACCAGTCATAGCTTAAACAGCCAAAACCTTTGGTTTTGTTTCAGGTGCCTTACAATGGGATGCTAGAGCTCACTATGTCTGTTGTGTTGACACACCAACTGCTGGGTAGCCTGCAAGTTCAGGAACAGCAAAGCCTAGCTGTTACAGACAAAGATTTGCCCCAAGGTCATACTGTGGGCTTGGGAAACCTCCTGCCCCTCACGTTTCCATCAGAGACTGTGCAGTCCCTGTGTATTTAAACAAGCTCCTCTTGCACCACCGCCTCTTTCTGGACTATTGTGCAATGCAGGCAGAGCCCCATGTGTGGCCTCTGGCAAGTAAAGACATTGTAATCCCACATTTTTAAAAGTGAGCACATAGTTCTCTCTTGCCCCCACTGCCTGTGCAGCTGGGCTGCAGTCAGCTGGAGCAGCAGCTGCAACTACTTTGGAGTTCAGAGTCCTGGGGCTCCTGCTCACCAGAGTCTAACTTCTCACCAAAGGTTAACTCTTTCCTGAGTGCTACAAACACCATGACAAACACACTTCAAATGCTTGCATTCCCTAAGACCCTCTCCTGGTTTGAAATACCAGAAGAGAACAACATCCTGATAGGACCCTGCAGGGTGGGGGGAAGGAAGGCAGGCATGTGCAGACCAGTGGAAGGCTGCTGAGCAAAGGTGGTTGGCTTTCACAGATCCTCAGCACCACTCAGGAACCACTGTCTCTGCCCTGCACCCCATTTACCACATGTAGCCTCCCAGCTTGGCACCACAGCTGCACAGAGAATAGCGACCACCATTCGACCCTTTGAAACTCAGTCAGCAGTTTCTCATAATGATAAGGATCCCATGTCCTGGCATGGGTCCAGTCAGCTCTATGGCATGTGTGCAATCAGTACTGGGCAGGTGGGCTGCAGCATATGCTGAAACAGGACTCCATGACAGCCTGAATGAAGCCAATGAGAAGCAAGGGACCAGGACCCCTGGAGACACAGCACTTTCCTTGATGCAGATATAGGTGCCAAATTCAGCAGCTGGCCACTCCGCCATCTGGGCAAATGAGAAATAAATCAGAAATCCTTGTTTCAAACAACTGCAGGGGTTTCAATGCTACACTTGGCCTTGAAAATATTTTGTTATTACTGTCAGAGGTATCTGACACATCTAGAAGAGCTGGATTGTAGAGTAGATGCCATGGACAAATCTGTACAACCTGCCATCTTCTGAGATCATGCTCTGGAGGAGTATAAAAATAATATGGATAGCAAAGCCATGTAATATTCCATAGGCCAACATTTTTTTTGTTAAACAACATCCAAATGTAGTAAACAAAAAGATCAACCAATTTATTTTTACTGGCTCAGTAACTGCTTAGCTTATATATTTATATATCTTTAAAGTTTCTCTTAAAATAAGTTGACTTTTAAACTTGTATATATCACAACAATTAATTTCAAATGTAAGAAAAACTTTATTGGTCCATTAAACATTAAATCCATAACAATACATTCACTTAGTATACAAAAGGAAGTGTACATAAAAAACATTAAAAAGGCAAAGCTGTTGACTATTTTACAATTAAATTCTTACAATTCTGAAATCTTTACCAGTCCTTAAGTCAGCGTTACAATTACTGCAGATCACAACACTCAGAAAAAATGTTAAATAAACTAGCAAACCTCCACTTCACTCAGCTAGAGCTTAATAAAATAAACCCACACATACACACCAAAAAGTTCCCTTGAGATATTAAGAACCTTGAAAAGGACTAATTAAAAACCCCTCACCATTAATAAAAAGTGTTTACATTTTGATTACTTTGCACCCAGTTTTGGAACATGTCATATACGAGACTAAACATCACTCATTGGTGGTAAATAAAAAGCAGACAGTGAACCCATATGTTCCTAGTAAATATTTTCTCAGCTTGTATATGACAAGTTGAAAAATTATCTCTGAAAGTTAATTTTCCTCACTTTAAGTTTGCAGGGATGTCCAATAACACCTAAGCACCTGGATATGTATTGGTAAGAAGAAAAATAAAGCTATGATATAAGTAACGAAACATTATTTCCCTATAGTTTTCCAAAATTCTTCTTAGCTTTGCACCAAGGCTTCTTTCGCAAAATCATAGCTGTAGTGATGTACCACACAGCTCTGGTGAACAAAAGCCCTGGAAGCTTTAAGCTGCTGGATCAATTTCAAAGCTGACAACTGCAGCTCTGAAGAAGTTTGTGCAAACAATCTGTATATGCTACAGCACTGGGAGCTATCAGAGACTGACAAACAGAGGGAAGCCAATGTAGCTTATATTTGAAATCAAATCAATTTTTTTAAAAAGATAACATTATTGAACAGGTGTGAAATGAGCCTAAACTAGGCTTGAGGAAAAAAAACACAAACAAACAAAGTGGATTTAAGGCCTACTTGAAACCTACAGTTTCTTTGGGCATTAGAAAGCTGTTGGCATGCCAATCTCCTGACCTAAAGGCCAAGTTTCTACTCCAAATCCTGCACTGTGTGACTGCATCCCCATCTTGGGGCACTCAAGCATTCTGCCTTTGGGATGTTGAAAATGCAGACATACTAGTTCCCAAGCTACATATCCTGTTACAAGTACAAAAAGCCAAAGCTTTCTAAGCACTTGACCCCTAGCATTCCCTTGTACGGTCATGTGAAACAGTTCAAACTACTGTTTACAAAATTGAAATCACAGCACTGACTATGTGTTTTCCTCTCACAAGAACTTGCAGGCCACTTCAGAAAACAAAGATGCAGTTTTCACAGAGGAAAACTAATCCATATAACAAACTATGGTCCTTGACTTTGCTTCAACACTGCAGGTTGTCCTCCTATAAAAAAGGAAAGGATCGCTGAGACCTGGCAAAGAAGTCTTTGCTAGTTTCGAGCACCAAAGACATCTCACTTGATAGGGAGCAGAGTGGGAGTGAAGCAGGTTTACAATGCCTTTAAAAAAACAATCCAAGGAGAAAAAGGCAAAAAAATGAGGGGATACAGTTTGCAAGCAAGCGATGTTGCTTCTAAAGCCCAGAAGGAAATATGAGAGCAAAATTTTAGCTGCAGATAATCACACTCATCTAGCTGTGTATGTACATTCTCATGGTATTTTGCTTCACCAACATATTTAGGAAAAAAAGCCTAACAGTTTATAGCATAAATTCTTTATACCATGTTTTAAAAGTAGTAGGCAGATTGTTTTGTTAACAATCTGTTCAGAGATCCCCATGGCACTGTGGGCTGCTAGCCAAAGTTTAAGCAGCACTATCTTGAATTCCCAAATTCTCCTGATACATTGGTCAAAAGTAGAAAATTCTTAGAAACCAGCTGGCAAAGGAGTTATGCATGCATAGTTTATAATCTCAAAGCACTTCTAGATTTGTAAAAAGGTGCTAAAACACAAAATAAATAGACATGCAATGCTTATGATTCTGTGAGGGATAAGTCCTCTTTCTGGACTATGCATACACTAGCAACACTGAATTACTCGTTTCAGATGAGAGTGGCCCAACCCAGCCAGGATTTATTGAATTAGCTGGGCAAGTACCAGTTTTTTGAACCTTATGGAAAGGCTTGAAGTAAAACCATAAGATTATCACATCTGCTCTCATGGGCCATTGTTGCAGATTATCTTAAGATTTTACTGAATCTTTCTATATTTTGTGTTTATGTAACAGTTAGTTATAAGAGCATTTTGATTTTAAGGAGTTATTCTCCATGATAGAATTATGTTAGCACTTATTAACCAATGACGTATGAATTGCTGTGCTGCTTGTTATCCGAGACTGTTACTTGAAGTCCCTATGCTATAGGCCATAATATTCTCTAGACCATAACCAGAGCACCCAGGTTCTATTGTGTATAGGATGAGTTATTGGACAGCTTGGCAAGGCCGATTACCAGCCATCCAACTTGGCAACAAAACTTACATTTAAGGTGTCCTGAACTGAACTACCTTCATTATAATACTAAAAATCACGCCTGCAGGTCAAGACGACCCTTGCCCAGGTGAAGACCCTTCCCCTGCACAAGAATCGTATCAGAAAAGGATGACACAGCAAATATTATAATTATATGCAAATTACTAACCAATCATTGTAACTGGGAGTGTACGACCTTGTAATTTTGTGTATAAATGTAATGGTAAAATCTACACAGGTGTGCTTGATTTGTGGAGATGCCAGCGAGCACCCAGCACTGCAATAAAGGAGTGACTGCTTCTTAATACTACATTGGTGTTAAGAGGTTTGATTCCCGATTTCAGTGACACCATCACAGCAGAGTTTCTTACTTGACATCCAGCTGCAAAGGCAGCCTGCATACTTTGAGGAACTAGGTGTTAGACAGCAAACAAGCATATCCATTTGCTTTCCATACATTGTTCTTAACGTTTGATGTTCTCATTTGTTAGTCCAACTATTTGGATTCAGAGACTTGCTCTCCAAGTCTGTCCCATTGATTTTACCCAAAACGAGAACTAGTCACAATTGCAGCCTCCAAGGTGTGCTACTCCGGCAAAGGTGCTCCGGAGCGAAGGACTGCACCGAGGGACCATAGGGAGCTTTCTGTGAGCCGGCAAAACTGAGAAGCGAATGTGGATAACTGGCTAGCTGAAAAGGGTTACATAGACATAGTCCAGCTGGCTGGACAAAAATGCACATCGCTCTCAGCTTATCTGAAGTAAAGCAAAAATACACTGTCCTTGGCTGTTCTTGTTACACAATAACAGGAAGATCGTGGTGGGAAAAGAATGTTACAGGTGGGAACAGATAACTACAGAAGAGAAACTAGGGGCGGGCTTGGTATTTAGGCAACTAACCAATAATGAGCTTAACTTTTGTAATATGTATGAGCTAATTATAAGAAGGCATAAAAGGTGACTGTAAGGCACAATAAACGAAGTCTGCTGATCACTCATATTGAGTGACTGTGTCTTCCCTCCGTCGCGACAAGTGAAGGCAGAGAGAGAGGGTGCTCCAGCGCATCCCCCCCTTCCCCGAGCAGGAAGCGTTGAGACCCTGACGAGCGGCAGCTCTGACAGCGTAGGCGGGGCCAGGAATGAAGGCGGCCAAACCTCCACACGTACAAAAGTAGACAGACCCCAGGGAGCGCGAGCTACTAGGAGCTGTAGAGAACAAAGCGGGCAAACAGGGTGTGGTGCGGCAGTTCGTGCAGGGAGGGCGCCGTCTCCCTAATGGTTCAAAGAGGCGAGCTCCAGTAGTGGTCATCGCGCCCCTCCCCCCGAAGAAACCTAGCTATGGTTTCCACTCGGCTAAAAACCAGTGCCAGAAAGCATGCGGTGACCCAGACGGAGCTCCCACGTAAATATGCAGCTGTCCAGGTCACGGGCTGCAGGGAGTGCCTGAGCCTGTCACTGCTACTGGAGGGCAGCAGAGATAACAACTGTGTGAGGTGTGACCAGGTGGATAGTCTGCTAGGCCTGGTGGCAGAGCTTAAAGAGTTTAAGGCAGGGGTCCTCAAACTACGGCCCGTGGGCTGGATACGGCCCCCCAGGGTCCTCAATCAGGCCCCCGGTATTTACAGAACGCCCCTGCCCCCCCCCCCCTCCGCCAGGGGTTGGGGGGGGGAACCAAACAGCCGCAGATGACTGCCTGCCACTTCATCCACGTGCCGGCCCCCTGTTTAAAAAGTTTGAGGACCCCTGGTTTAAGGTGTATCAGGGAGTGTGAGAGGGAGATAGACTGGTGGGGCCACTCTCTAAGTCACTCATCACTGAAACAAATACGCCAGATGGACACATCACAAGAAGCGGGGGTTCTCCTACCTACTCGCCATGAGGCAGATGGAGGGGTCCTAAGTGACAGGGAGGAATAGTAACAGGTCCCTGCTCAGGGCAGCAGGCAAATCACCTCCCAGCCTACTTCACCTTCCCTGGTACCCCTATACAATAGGTATGTGGCTCTGGAACCTGAAGGCCAGGAAAATTATGTTATGAATGAAAGCCTGTCCAGGTTGGAGGAGTTGCCTAGGGAGAGTTGGTCAACCCCACGCCATCACATGGCACATGCAAGACAACTGGGGGATCAGGCCCAGCCAGCATGAGCTTATGAAAAGCAGGACCTGCTTGAATAACCTGATCTACAAGATGACCTGCCTAGTGGATGAGGGAAAGGCTGTGGATGTTGTCTACCTGGACCTTAGTAAAGCTTTTGATGCTGTCTCTCACAGCATTCTTCTGGAGAAACTGGCTGCTCATGGCTCGGAATGGTGTACTCTATGCTGGGTTAACAGCTGTGGTAGTAAATGGAGTTACATCCAGCTGGCAACTGGCAACTGGTCACAAGTGGTGTTTCCCAGGGCTCGGTATTGGGGCCAGTCCTGTTGAATATCTTTATTGATGATCTGGACAAGGGGATTGAGTGTACCCTCAGTAAGTCTGCAGATGACACCAAGTTGGGCTGGAGTGTTGATCTGCTTGAGAGTAGGAAGGCTCTGCAGAGGGATCTGGACAGGCTGGACCGATGGGCCGAGGCCAATTGTATGAGGTTCAACAAGGAGAAGTGCTGGGTCCTGCACTTGGGTCACAACAACCCCACGCAACGCTACAGGCTTGGGGAAGAGTGGCTGGAAAGCTGCCTGGAAGAAAAGGACCTGGGGATTCTGGTTGATGTCTGGCTGAACATGAGCCAGCAGTGTGCCCAGGTGGCCGAGAAGGCAAATAGCATCCTGGCCTGCATCAGAAATAATGTAGCCCGCAGGACAAGTGATTGTCCCCCTATACTCAGCACTGGTGAGGCTGCACCTCAAATACTGTGTTCGGTTTTGAGCCCCTCACTTCAAGAGGGATGTAGAAGTGCTGTAATGTGTCCAGAGAAGGGCAATGAAGCTGGTGGAGGGTCTAGAGCACAAGTCTTATGAGGAGTGGCTGAGGGAACTGGGGTTTTTTAGCCTGGAGAGGAGGAGACTCAGGGGAGACCTTATTGCTCTCTACAACTACCTGAAAGGAGGTTGTAAGCAGGTGGGGTAGGTCTCTTCTCCCAGATAACTAGTGACAGGACAAGAGGAAATGGCCTCAAGCCATGCCAGGGGAGGTTTAGATTGGGTATTAGGAAAAATTTCTTCACTGAAAGGGTGGTCAAGCATTGGAATAGGCTGCCCAAGGAAGTGGCAGAATCACCATCCCTGGAGGTATTTAAAACACACGTAGATGTGGTGCTTAGGGACATGGTTTAGCGGTGGACTTGGCAGTCCTAGGTTAACAGTTGGACTTGATGATCTCAAAGGTCTTTTCCAACCTAAATGATTCTATGATTCTAAGATATTAACAGCACACAAAATATATCAAAGCATGAAATATTGCTGTCAGGTCCTCCAGGCCCACTTTACAGATGGTAAATCACAAGCAACCAAAAGTAAATGGTAAAACAGAGGTGAGTTTGACAGCTATTACCTCAACTGCTACCATTGCAGGAGTTGTGTAAAGCTCAACACATTACCAGGCATCAGCATGTGAGCCTTCTTTACAGTATAACTGCCTGAGGGCAGACCCAAAACATCTCTGCAGTTTTAGCAGCCAAGCTGATGACCAGCAACAGCACTTCATAGTGTAGATAAGGGGACAGGGGCAAGATGAGCATCAGCTCTGAACTATCATGAGACTTTCTGTCCTGAACACAGCTCATGCCTCCAGGCACATAACCATGACAGCATCAGAAACTCGGGAGGAGAAGAGCTCAGTAGAGTCATGATTCTGGACACAGGGTGATATGGCCACCAGCGACACAAAGAGGCACAGGCTACTGTTAACACTAATCAGGACCTTGTTGTACATGCAGCCCTCTGAGCGTGTGCAGAAAAGAGCCATGGGGACCAGGGCTGCTATGGCAATGGAGTACAAGACAAGAGTGACCAGGGAGAGCAAAGCATTCCACATCTGCTTGTGGTTTGCACCCTCAGTCCTGGGGAGACAGAGACAAGCACCTTATCTTTTTCTCCCTTTTGCAAAAAATAAAATTCTAATAGTTGAATAGTTTACATCCTCAAACACAAAAGAAAATGCTTACTTTCCTGAAGCATCTATATAGTAATCTACACCAACATAGGCCCTTGCAAGGTTCCTCCCACGAAACAGAGGGAAACATTCCTTAGCATTAGTGTTTACCTTCTGTATTATCAAGGCCAGATTTTTCCATAATTATAGCCCAGGATGACTCTGAGAACTCCCAAACACTGTGATCAGTCCATGAGCACATCTCAGCTCAATGTTTTTGGGATTTCCTCAGTGGGAGCTCAGAGTACCCCAGGCTTAGCTAGCAAGTGATGCTCTTCACACAAGGACAGCAAGGCATTGCTCAGCATGGCCCCTCTTCCACCCCTTCTGCTACCTTAACAGTTTTACTACCATTTCAGTTAAAAAGCCTCCTCTCCGTTTGGGTCTATCCCACCAGTCTCCCCCAGCTAAAGCACGGTCTGTCTTGTTTTCCTCTCTTCATTTTCCAAACACCCTTTGCAAAGATCACTGTTTTTCAGGAGTACCAACTAAAAATAAGTTGTTTTGGCACAAAGGGGTTTTTTTGGTGCATGGAAGATTTTTTTGTTGTTGTTGTGGGGTTTTTTTGGTGGAAACATGACTTGTTTTGTAAAGAATACCTAACATAGAGAGTGCTAAAGTTAAATGCTGCTGCTGAAAATCTTTCATCCGCAGAACACCAGCTACAGTAATTAGCAGTAAAAATATCTGTGGTATAAGATCTCACCTCTTCCTCCACGAAAACAGGTATCTAACAAAGCCCAAAGGTTTGCTAAAACTCTTTCTTAGCAGTCAGTATGCTAATCAGAACAAGAGAGAAATGTAAAGGTTGTAAAGAAAGAAATGGGAGACAGGAAGGGGTGGAGAGGGAGGCAGGAGTTCCTGCATATATGTGAGAGGACAATTTAAATATTTTAATGTACGATGAGAGGCTAAGGGCTAGGAAGATAATAGCAAATGTGCTTAGACTGAAATCAAATCAATGCCAAAATGGAGTATATGTGGGTTGATAATGGAATCTTGCATATTTAGATGAAAGCAAAAAGTTGAAGAGAAAGTAGCAGTTCTCATGTCAAGAAAAAAAAAGTATGTACATTAAGTTGACACCAAAAAACAGGATTAACTAGTTTATATCAATGTGTGCAATTTCACAGTTACATTTTGTAAATTCAGTTTTATTCTCTTGCACCACTCGGTTTCTTAGCAGGTATGTTTTCATATAAAATGAAAACAACTTAAAATAGAGGTCTTTGCATCCCAAAACACTACTACTAATTGGAAGCCAAGCAATTCAGGTTAATAGTAAATCATCAGGGAGTAGAAGTGAATAATAAGGAAACATCTCCACTGGAGAAGAGATTGTATGAAGCAAAGATGCACAGCTTTAAATATTGACATTAAAGTGTCTTCTTTCAGAAATTGCATCCATGCTATTTTTAAATTCTTTGTCATGAGAAATGTGTTGTTCAGGAGTCCACCAGAATTTTATCCAAATAATTACTTGCCCAACACATACCAGGTTTTATTCCATTTGTGTGCAAACTCAATAAGCAGGATGAGCTGAATGGCAATGAAAAGGAAACCTCCTGTTGCTCTACATAGCACCAGGCTGCAAGGCAGAAAATAGGTCAAACTGCAGCTGCTTTTCCCTTGAGATAAAATGGAACTATTGTCTATGCAGTAAAGCTGTTACACGATTTGAATATCCCAAGTCCACAGATGTAGCAGGAGATGAGAGATTTCAGCTGAAAGGCCAACTCAGCTAACTCAGGTTTAGGACCCTGGTAAATTCAGCTTGCAACCTGCTACACTTTCAAAATAAATCTGTTAGGACATTTACTGAGTTTCTGTAACCTAGAGAACTTCAGTGGAGACAAAGTTACTATATTCAGACAGAAAATGCTGAAACCTTTATTTGTGACTAGTGTGTGTGGGGGAAGGTGGCCTGAAGGCATTTCACAGGAATCTAAACCCTAAAATTGCAAGGTACTGGAACCTAGTACTAAAAAGGACAATTTCTTACTTTCCAGATTTCAGTACCACAGAAGAACAACGGTGGTGTTTATCCACTTACAAATGCTGTCCTGATCCATTCCCAAAGAGATGGAAACACTTGGTATTCACTAACTGATTTTAAAACAGATTGACTACTTAACCATTCACCTACATATACTGTATTTATGTAGCTGTATAGATACTGTGGACAACAAGTCCCTTATGTGCATCACAAGTCTCTAAGGAAATAGAGATAGCTATTTAAATGTTTAATTGCATATACAGCTTGTGCCACTGTGCAGTGTGTAGCCCATAAATAACTCCAAGTGTGCAGCTGATTTCAGTGAAAAAGACCAAAGGAAGCATATTAGCAAAGTTCAACCATATCCTAATGTGTTTTCCTTTTGAAAAAAGCTTGTATAAGTGAAGTGGAATAACAGAACAGTCATGGTATGTTACCTTTAGCAGACAACGTAGAGTTTTGAGTTTTTTTGACTATCATAAGCTTATGATTTGAAAGCAAGCAAAAATGCCATTTGTCTGGTTTTACTAAATGTATTGTATGCACTTGATAAACATACTGTTCTTCAAAAAAAACAACCAAAAATGGAAGCAGCTAGCATGTAAAAAAATACATTAACAAATAGGCAGGGAACAGGGCTTGCATGTGTGTTTAGCAGAGGTACAGTAGGGAAAGGTGTGGGAGACCATATTGTGAGCTGAGTGTTTCAGAGCTTGTTTACATCCCTGCTGAGCTTGGTGCAAAGCTACATGGTGGTTTAACTGAACTCAGCAGTTGTGGACCAGACAAGGAGCAAACAGTCACCCAAAACCAGACATTGGCCGGGGTCAAGGAGCAGCCATGTTGTTTTGGAGGACATGTCCAGACATGAATGACCACCTCAGCCTGCCAAGGTCACGCACAGTCCATGACAAAGGACTATGCAGCAATCACATATGTCCCTCAGAACCAGCATGTTGAGATGGGGAGCATGCACAGACAGGCAGTACATGCTGCTGTCAGGGAAATTGTCTCCCTGAATACCCAAACCCTCTGTAAATCTCAAATTCAGGAGCTTTCTGGAGGACAGTCTGGCACGGTATATAGAATACAACTCAGTTTTACAGAGAAAAGTCAAGTACTAATTTGGGGAAGCTTGTTATGCTGCATCTCCAGACTACATTAGACTGTTGCCGAGAAATGGTCCTCTAAATCAGCACAAAAAGTTCTGTTTCTCTTTCTCCCCAAACATTTTAATTCTTGATGACTTCACAGAAAGAGTTACTTGCAAAGATGATAGTCTCGCTTGTTTGTGAGTACAATGCATCGTGCCCCTACATCTTTCTAATCCAACCAGTGATTAGATGCTAAGAACATACAGCCATCACATGACTTCACAAAGAGGAATGGGGATAAGGTGCCCTTCACTTCTGGGGCATCAAACTGAACCAGGACCAGACAAACATCTAGTAAGAGCAAGAAGCTGAATTACACCTATCAGTGGTGTACTTGAAGTGGTTTTACCTTAGTTTCCTAGAGCACTGTGCTCATAGTACATCACTATCCACTTCTCACACATTACTCCTTCCTCTCTCCCTTTTAAACACCCTGGCTAGAGGAGAACAGTGTTGAACACACACATAACCCAGCAAGTTTTAGTGGAAACAGGCAGCAGACAACTGCTTCTCTGTATTACTGAGCCCACCCCTTTTCACCTGCCCAGACTCAACAGCTTAAGGGATTACAAACACCTGAAAAATTGAAGAACACAAACTCATCTCTGTATCTCCAGGATTTTTGCTCCTAGCCCACAAGAGGTCTGCAAGAAGCCCCTCCCTGAGCTGGCATTTAAGTGCTGGGCCAGTACCAGCATGACTGTGCAGTGCCAGGGTGTCTTCCAAAACTGTAAATGCTTCAAAGATAGCATCCTCAGCAGAGCACTTGCAACACCACATGAAGTCTAATTTTACCTTATTGCATTTACACCACAAGCCTGAAAGCTAACAACATCCCAAGTTCTTTTACAGCACTGCAGATTTCCAGGCAGCCAACAACAGCACCCTGCAGGTCACCATGCCCGCTACGAGTGCCAGCGCCTCTCCACTGTGCAGCCTGGCCTCCAGCTGCTGCACTACAGCAGAGCTACCTGTACAAACCAAACATGTAGCTCTGCATTCTCAGGTGAATAATTTCTTCTGCACCATTACAGCTCCCTGCTTCCTAAACAAGTTGCAAGACAGCACCACAGTGGTATTTTACCTACCCATTTGGCCTGTTCTTAGAAAAAAAGATGTACAGCAGCCATTTGGCTGGTTAACACCAGAGGATCTGCTAAACTTCCTGGTACAAACCAAACCCCTACATACTGTGGGAGGAGATAAGGTCCCTATATTACACATAGGGAAGTGGCTGGGGAAGGTGGTGTGGATTGCTCCTTCCATTGGAAAAGGGAAACCCATTTGTGGGATTGTCTTTTCTCAAAGACCTGGGTGTACTTGGTGGGTAATGCAGAAGGATTAGGACATCTGGTGTGTGCCTCAAGGAGACTTAGCCTTGGGGGAACAATAATGCGAGTTGTATGTTATAGGAAGTAATGTAGCAGGAATGACCTGAACTGATGAGTAGTGAGTTTTGCAAGGGACCAGGCGAGTGCGATGATGACCCCAAACCAAGCTGGTGTTGGCATCCAACAAATGAACATACTGCTTCTCCTATCCTGTGCACCCATCTTGACAGATGAAGCGCAAGTCATAGCCTCCTGTGAACATCTGAAGGAGTAGAGGAAGCTCGTGGGACAGAAGAGTAATAGCTCTCTGTTAAAGGACAAGGGAGAGTAGTTAATGAGAATGTATAAATCTGTATGTTGGATATAAAAATGGTTTAAACATTAGTTTAAATTGTAAAAGTTGGTAAGAAAGGATTTCAGTAATGAGAATTAAATACAATGAGATGGTTAGGACATATATAAAAATATGCAGGACCTGAGCATGAAACAAATGGTATGGAATAAGGGGTGGATATTGTATTGGTCTGGCTGAGATGCAGTTAATTTTCCTCATAGCACTGTGCTTTGTATTGGTAGCTAGAAAGGTGGTGATAGAACACCAGTGTTTTGGCAACTGCTGAACAGTGCTACCACAACTACCACAGCATCAAGACTGTCCCTCCAATATCCCCCCCCCCCAGTAAGCTGGGGGTGGGCAAGAACTTGGGAAGGGACACAGCCAAGACAACTGACCCAAAGTGACCAATGGGATATTCCATACCAGATGACATCTGCTCAGATATAAAAGGTAATAGAAGGGGGGGGCATTTGTTATTTACGATGTTTGCCTTCTTCAGGAACCACTGCATGTACTGAAGCCCTACTTCCCAAGAAGTAGCTGGACATCACCTGCTGATAGGAAATAGAGAATAAATCTTTTCGTTTCCTTTGCTTCCACACAGGGCCTCTGATTTTGCTTTTATTAAACTGCTTTTACCTTGACCCATGATTTTTTTCCATCTTATTCTCTCACCCCATCCTGCTGAGGAGGACAGTAACAGAGTAGCTTGATGGGTATCTGGCATCCAGCCAAGATAAACCCACCACAACTGTGCATTCATTGCAGCACAAACTAGTAGTCTGCAACAATGCTTTTACTATCAGATTCTGTTCTCCATGCTACTCTGAGGTCAGACCACAATGCTCCTCCTTCATACAAGCCCCTCTCCCACAATCCTCAGGGCTATTTAACTACTTAGTTGGAACAAGCTACAGCTGCACATCATCCATGTCAACCAAGCCACTGCCTTCTAGGCAAGGCCACAGCTGCATATTATCAATGCTAATCAACCCACTGCCTTCATTCCTCTACAACTCCCCCTTTTTGTTTATAACCAAAAAGGCTGTGTCTATCATCCATTGTAGGGCCCTTGGCAGGAGGTGTGGAAAGGCTGTTCAGATTGAGTTAAGAAGGCACAAAGCTACATCTGATTCAGGCTCTGCATCAGCGTCACCCAGATGTTGTGACTCTCTGTAGGACAAGGCCTCAAGGACAAGAGTCCAAGTACTGATAGCCTGATGAATAGAGACTTGTTAGAACTTGTAGGGCACAAGCCCTGGGAGCAAAGGAACAAGCTAACTGCAGACCCCTGAGCCATCACAGCTGAGGAGGCAACCAGACAGACAGAGAAACAAGTAGCCAGATAAGGGAACGGATGGTGCCAATATGTAATCAAGAAAGCCGCGTAGAAAGAAACTCCCTAACCTTGGAATAGAAATTATTGCTAGGTCAAGATAAACTAGTAAGTACCTATTGTTCTAACGGTGTGCCTTAAATATTAACCAATCAGTGTTTTTTACGCTTAAGATTTAATCAATCAGTGTGTAATATGTAGAAGGTAGAAACGTATATAATTGTAAGAAAATCACTAATAAATGGACACTTGCTTGCATCAAGCTGCGTCCCGTCTCTTCATTCGCCGCAAATTGGTGACCCCGACGTGATCCAGTGAAGGATCTGACGTGGAGGGACTCTCAAATCGCCTAACTGAGCGACATGCAGCGAATCCCACAGAACTTTGAATGATCTGCTGAAAGGAAGCAGGAGCCGGCCGGCCATAAATCCCTCCGGAGTTGAGAGGTGAGCTG
Organism: Falco peregrinus; assembly: GCF_023634155.1. Classification (NCBI taxonomy): domain Eukaryota; kingdom Metazoa; phylum Chordata; class Aves; order Falconiformes; family Falconidae; genus Falco; species Falco peregrinus. Next base: position 7,152,742 of record NC_073743.1, on the reverse strand, counting down.
TGGGAAATCTGTAACGGGGAATCAGGCTTCGTCCCCAGAAAGAGACGTATATGGACTCATAAAGGGTCTTCTAGTCAGATCAGGGAGTCCGTGCCTCAGTCTTCTCAAATGGTGACCCCTATGGTGGTGTTCCGAAGCCTTGGAAGAATAAGGATGGAAAAAAGACAGCTCGTGGAAGAGGGCTGCGTTCCAGAGGAGACGGCTTGGCTGAACGATCGTCTTGCTGTCTGGACCAGGCGGACAACCTAAACCCTTAGGATAACGCCTGTACGCATCAAGACAGGTGAGCAGCCAAGAAACCTTAGAGATTTTAAATATTTGAAGAAATTTTAAGAAGCTTTAGAAACCTGTACTCATTGAGACAGGCGAGCAGTCAAGAAACTTTAGAGACTTTGAAAGAAATTAAAGCGGTCAGCAGACAATTGTATGATGCTGCCGCAGAGGGGAACTCTGCGTCGGGAATGCATTTAGCACCTTGGTGGCAAATTCTGACTACTCTGCCAAGTGTGGACTAATTCTACTAACGGTGCTAAACCAGAGGAAGCTGTAAATTCCACCGACAGCGTGACTCTTCTCAAGACACCGTCAGTGATGGCGATTCCGTCCACACCTCCTCTGCCCCCAAAGCTTCTGTCACTGACTGCAGCGACCCTCACAACACAGGACCAAGCACGGGAACAGGACAACTCGGACAGTGATTTTATTGACACTGATAAACCTTTTGATCCAGGTCCTATAGATCTGGAAAAGGAGCTAGACCTTTCCCCCACCCCCTTGTCTCTCCTGATGCATTGATTGTATTTTGGGGGAGGGTGAAAAGGGGTCTGAGGGATTGGTGGCAGGAATGCAAGTGGGAAACACTTAAGCAAGGGGTTTTGGGAGTCGCTAGGGCATGTTCAGTATTTTGTCAGACAAATCAACCTGCAGAGTGGCAGCCTGTGCAATACGAGACTGTTAAAGAGTTAAGCAAAGCAGTGCGGGAAGGGAGGATTCATAATACATTTGCTATGTCCCTTCTTGAAGTGATGGCAGAGCCTTATACACTCACACTGCGTGATTGGAAGTCATTGCTTTGTATGGTACTAACTCTGATACAGTATATGATGTGGTTATCTGATTTTTGTGAGCTATGTGTAGTGGCCTTGACTGAAAACCTTAATCGGGGAATTGCTGTTAACTATGAGCAGTTGGCTGGAGCAATTAACTGTGCCGATTCTGTGACTCAGGCAAGGTATGCCAGGGACAACTGTTTGCAAATGAAGGAGATGGCTATTAAGGCAGTCCGGATGCGGGAGTCTTGCCACAGTCTTGCAGGGTCCTAGAGAGTCACTAACTTTAATACTAACTTTATTGATTGGCTTCAGAATATTTTGCAACAAGTCGAACATCAGGAAGCTCAAGGGTTGCTTTTAAAACAACTAGCTGTGATAATGTCAATGAAAATTGTAAACGGGCGACTTTCACAATCGCAACCCCAACATGTGTCAAATGATTGTAACCCAGAACTCACAGCAGACTGTAATTCTCAGGCTGAGTTTTGGAATGCAGCATAATGGATTTTTGCTTCTCTAATCTCTTCTGTAAGAATAGTACACGCTTTTAACTTGATTAGTAAATTAGGCTGCTAGCTTGCTAAACAAAGTAATACTACAAATACTGTTGGGTTTTTTTTCTGGCTTATTAACAGATGTTGATTCTGTCCATCATATGCTGCTACAGAACCAAGTTGCTATTGATTTTTATTATTAGCACAGGGACACAAGTGTGAAGGCTTTGATAGGATGTGTTACGTGAATCTGAGTGACCACTGTGAATTAATTTACAAAAGTATACAAAACTCAAAAGCCTTAAAACAAAGATCTGCAACAGAGCCAGGGGCAGGATGCCTTTGGTCTCTTCTCACGGCTGGGAAACTTTGGGCCATGACTCAAAAGTATTACAGGTTTTATTATAATTATCTTTAACCACCTTATTGATGTTTGCCTTATGTCTCCCATGCTTTTTTCTTCTGTATTCAGTGTTTAGTTGATTGTAACTTAAAGCAGGTCATGGTCACCCAGCTACACACAACCATTGCCTTGTCACAATTAACAAGCAAAAATGAGGAGGATAGAGAATGTCTGAAGAGAGAGACAGGAGAGGAAACTGGAGAATTATTTGACCTAACAAGAGATGAGAGAACAGCTAGGTATTGTGAAGGAGACTAGGAAAGATAAACATGGTTATCTAGTGTTTAATAGGTGTCTGCATGCTTGTAGTGATATATAGCTATGTAACTACATGAATGATTTCTGCCCTGAGCCTGGTGGAGCATACAGCTGCTGTTTGTGTCCGGGCTCAGAGATGTAAATAGGGGCTTCTCTGTTATGGTAAAAGTGTTTCTCTTTGCATAAAAAAAAAGAGAGGGAATGAAGGGAATAACCCCGAGGTATGTTCAGAGAAGGCATGCTATGTTTCAAACTTTTTGACTGAACCAGTTCTTGTTTGGTGTGCCCTTCCACCTATGTATAATGTTAATCCAAAAGCAGCTGATATTGTTTACACTTTGAATATCAATAATTGTCTTTCTGTAGATACTAATGTAGTAGGAGGCTATGATGGGAACGTGTCGCAGCGGTTCTTCTCTTATCCAGAGTAACAGCAGGGAAATCATTAAAGAGTTAAATCACCTTGTTTGGTAGGCAGTTAAGAATGTGAGTCAAAATTGCCACTGCTTTTTGTTGTTGGTTCAGGGACGTGGCTGTGAGGATTTTGATGGTATGTGCTGCGTGGATTTTAAGTGCCCCATTGCAGTAACATGTTATCAAAATCTGAGAAAATTTCAGCCTTTTTTGGCATCCATTCACTCAATTGGCAGTATTGTTTGTTTGCTATTGCCTTGGTTGCTGTCATGTTTGCAAGGGCCCTGCAGAACATGGCAAACCTGGTACTAGCTGTTCAAAAACAAAAAGGGGAAATTGTATAATTGTATGGTACAGAGACAGTGGGTTATTTTGACATTGATAATATGTCTTAGTTGGTTTTTTATTTGTTCTATTACTTGTGCCTTGTTTTTGCTCAATTTCAGGGGTTCTTTTTGTGCAACAGGAAGGGGGAGATGTAGGACAAGGCCTCAAGGACAAGAGTCCAAGTACTGATAGCCTGATGAATAGAGACTTGTTAGAACTTGTAGGGCACAAGCCCTGGGAGCAAAGGAACAAGCTAACTGCAGACCCCTGAGCCGTCACAGTTGAGGAGGCAACCAGACAGACAGAGAAACAAGTAGCCAGATAAGGGAACAGATGGCACCAATATGTAATTAAGAAAGCCACATAGAAAGAAACTCCCTAACCTTGGAATAGAAATTATTGCTAGGTCAAGATAAACTATTAAGTACCTATTGTTCTAACGGTGTGCCTTAAATATTAACCAATCAGTGTTTTTTACACTTAAGATTTAACCAATCAGTGTGTAATATGTAGAAGGTAGAAACATATATAATTGTAAGAAAATCACTAATAAATGGACACTTGCTTGCATCAAGCTGCGTCCCGTCTCTTCATTCGCCGCAACTCTCCTCTCAAGGGGTCTGCGGAACAGCCGGTATCTGATGTCCTCTTGTCAATTCTAGGATCCAAAACAGGCTTAACACACCTAGCGGGAAACCACTGTGGCCCTGCATCTGTGGAGACACAAGCATACCCACATCCCCAGGTAATTAAATCCCACAGGCCTGTCAAATTTCCCATTTGTAGGTCTCACATTAAGACCTTTGCTCAGATGGGAGGATCTCCTCCCTGCAAAGACAAGAAATGAGAGATAATCACAGGACACTTTCCCAGCCGGCACAGTCAAATAACTCAATGTATACACAGCTTTCCATAGACAAGCACACAGAGTCTCAGAACACATTCCCCCTTTGTTTTTCAAGAAGTAGTTTTAATGTATGATGAACACATTCCACAATGGCTTGGCCAGTCAGGGAATGCAGGATGCCAGTAACATGTTCCACCCCCCAAGAGGCAAGGAACTTGGCCATGCACGCAGATGAATATGCTGGTCCATTGTCTGTCTCCAGACACTTTGGAACCCCCAGAGCAGCCCAAGCCTGTCAAAGATGTGAAAGGGCATCCAGAGCCTTCTCAGTATGGGCTGATGCCCACACGACTTTTGAGAAGGTATCAACCGAGACATGAACATACTGTAAACAACTGAAAGAAGGCACATGTGTGACAGTTTGCCACAGATCCAAGGACTGATATCCATGTGGGTTGACCCATCATGGAAACGTCAGTCCAGGACCCAAATGCTGACACTCTGGACAAGTAGCAATGATGGATTTTGCATCTGCAAAAGATATTCTAAATTGCCAGACCAGTGCCCAAGCCCCCCCACTGAAAAAATTGATGAGACATGGAGGCCTGTCATATCAGATCTGGCACTGGAGGAGTCCAAGCGGGGGCTGCAAGAGCATCAGCACAGGCATTTCCTTCACAGACAAATCCTGGCAATCCAGTGTGACTGCAGACATGCAGAACATAATATCTATGTGTACGTTGGCTCACCATCACCCATAATGTTTTTAATAAATTCAGAATGACTTTTTTCTTATGTCCTTAAACAGTACACAGTCAATGCATCACGCAACATAAGCGGAGTCTGTAACAATGTTTACAGCACATTGAGAAAATGTTTTAAAGGCAACAATGACAGCATGAAGTTCAAACAATTGAGGTGAGCCCTGTGTCAAGTGTATCAATTCCTGCCATTATTTCCCATCATACCAAGTGACCACTGTCTTTCCCCACTTCCAAAAACCATCCATAAAGACCACACAGCCTTGCACTGGGCTATCTGCTACCAGTGGCTTTTGAAGTATCTGTATGTCTGAATAAGTTTGTAACAATTTATGACTGGGAAGATGATAGGATATTTGTCCCTTAAATCCTTCCAGAGCTAACCCAAACTGTAAACTGTTTGCCAAACACCAGCTTACGTAATCACAGTCAATGGGAATTATCAATTAATTGGGATCTTGGCCCATGAACTGAACTTACCATGTACATCCCTTGGTGATGATTTTCACTACTAGTCCAATCTGAGTGCTCACTACCTTCCATGGTTGTACAGACAAAAATAACCATTCCAAGACATGTAGCAGATCCTGCCAACACTCATTCCACTGGCCCAACAATCCCATGGGATGACAGTTAGCAATAACATATAAACATAGAGTTTCTAAGTCTACACAGTGTACCCTTTTTTGTTGCAGGCCATCAGCCACCCTCTCTAGGACTAAGTTGGCTTCTTTAGTTAGTGATCAGGTAGACATTAAATCAGTCTCACCCTTCAACAGATCAAAGGGGTGGTTTCAACTGGTCTGTTGTAAGGCCCAAGTATGGCCTTACCCAATTTATGGTCCCTAATAATTGCTGCAAATCATTTAAGGTTCTGACATTTACTCAGAGCTGGATAGACTGTGGCTCAAGCATTTGATCTAGCACCTTAACTCCCAAGTATTTCCATGGGGCTTCTTGTTGAATCTTTTCTGGTGCTATACATAGCCCGAAGTTAGCCAACAACTGCTGCAAAACTGGATACACTTGCTAAAGTTCAGCCTTATTTGCAGCTGATACAAGAATATCATCCATATAATGATAGCAATATGCTTGCTGAAATTGTTCCCATACAGGTGACAATGCCTTTGCTACATACCATTGACATATAGTAGGACTGGTTTTCATACCCTGCAGCAACACCATCCATCAGTATCGCTTACAAGGAGCCATATTGTTTCTGCTAGGTATGGATAATGCAAATTTATCAGCTTCATGTAAAGGAATAGCAAAAAACAATCTTTTAAATCAATTACCAAGATGTCCCAGGTTCACAGGATCATCATCGGGGAAGGCATGCCCGATTGCAGGGCTCCCATTCCCTCCATTACACCATTTACCTTCCTTAAATCTTGTAACAGGCACCATTTGCCTGATTTCTTTTTTGTCAAACAGGGGTATTCCAAGGACTATGGGAAGGTTCTAGGTGACCCTGCACTAGTTGTTCTTTGACTAATTGTTGGAGGGCTACACATTTTTCCTCAGGAAGGGGCCACTGTTCCACCCAAACAGGGGTATCTGTCTTCCAAGTCAAAGGCAGAGTAGGTCTCTGTATGCCCTCCATCACAGCAGCCCCTATTAAAAATCCTTCTGGGTACCGATAATAACTCCCCATTGTCCCAAAACATCCCATCCCCACAACTTCAGAGGGACATCAAGCACATAGGGATGGATTGTTGCTGTCTGGCCCTCAGGGTTTTGAACTTGCACCATATACTGACTTTGGACACTGTGTCACACCACCCACTCCTGCCAATATGGAATCTGCCAAACAGAGAGGCCAACAGTGAGGCCAGATGTGCACAGATATAATAGCTACATCTACTCCCGTGTCAATCATTCCAGTCGCCCATATTGTGGAAGGAGTCCCTTTGGCAAAGGTGATTTTACAGGTTAGAGTTGGTTGAGCATTTTGTACACTCCGAGTCCAGAAAACTTGTGGTGTTCCTGTCAAACCAAACCCTTCTTTGCCCCAGACTTTGTCATGGGCATAATTAACTTGCACCCAGAAAGAATTAATTATGCAATCTGGCTATCTCCAGGAACTGACAGTGGGGGGTGGGCACAGAGGGGTCCACACCATTGCTTGAACCTGACCCATATAATCTGCATCTATGACTCCTGTTAAAACAAACCAACCTTGTAAAGTTACACTAGAATATCCAAGCAAAAGCACACTCAATTCATTGTCAATAGGTCCCATGGCATTCAGTGTTTTGAAGAATCAATCAGAAATATACAAGCAAGCAGAGGTTATCTTTATTTGGCAGCGCTGGGTGCATGGGGGATCGCACCAAAGTCATGCACACCGAGGGGATTTTTCAGCCCCCTCTTTATACAAGCAACTCATACCTATTCATTAACTTTCTGGGAAATCATTTACATATTCATTACAATTCCAGGAACTCATTTACATATCTCACTAAACTAGTGACCATGATTTAAGTCCTTGTCTTTGCCATGTTGCATAAACAGGAACTTAGGACCAGATAGCCTTTTTAAAGATGACAAATCCAAGGACTTAGCAATTAGTACATCCATCATGTTAGCAATAAGGGTCCTTGGATGTTTTCCAACTTTTAGATAAACATAAATACATCATCCTATAGATAAATGGTACATCATTCAGTGGGACCTTATGTACTTTATCATCCTCTATTGTGATGGCAGTTGCTGTGGTAACATCCAATCCAGTGCTCCCTGAAGTTCGGGCTGCGAGTTGGCTGCCTAAGCCTGGAATTGTTGTGGAGGATTTGTTTGTATCATCACATGGTTCCTCCTCGCATTCCTCCCCCCATTTCCCTGCTTTCTGTTATCACCTGCAAGTAACCATCCTTGAGCGTTAAATTTAGATCTACAGTATTTTGCAAAATGCCCTGGTTTGTTACATCAATGGCATACCAAACCAGAGCCATCAGCCCTTCCTGGCCTCGATCTCTTTGGACAGTCCTTTAGATGACCTTCTTGCCCACATGTGTAACAGCGATGGACAACCCTGACTGCATCAAAGGTCTTTGCCAGACTCTCCATTTAGAAGGCAGTGGTTCCCACCTTCCCACATACATCCATTAATTCTATTGAAGTGGGATTGTGATTCACCATGCCTGCAATCACCTTTCTACAATCCTCATTTGCATTGTCCTTAGCTGCCCCATTCTGTATTTGCCTTTCCAAGGCATCTCTCATCCTATCCAGGAATGGCACTTATCCCTCATTTGGGCCTTGCTTTATTGTGGTCCATGACCGTTGTGGAGCGCCATGATCTGGGACCTGCAATAAAGCTTGGAGAGCTAACTCTTCTCCCTGCTGCAAGACTAGAGGAGGTAAGCGAGCTTGTAACTGAGGAGAGTTAACCAGAGACTCCCCCATCAACTGGGGAATCCCTGTCCCAAAACATGGTTCATCCTGGGGGTATTCTAAATTCATCAATGATTGCTCATTTGCCAATTGTCTCCAATTTGACTCAAAAAGTAACATTTGCATAGGGGTCAATATAATTTGTGCAATTGTACAGCAATCATGAGCAGTAAGCTCTGCTGTGAAAAGACTATGTAGCAATGATTGAACATAGACTGAGCCTATTCTGTACTGTACACAGGTTGACCTTAACTCTTATCACTACCCAGTTGATAGATTCCCACTCAGGGGGAGCCTCACCAGCCTTTCAAAGCATTGGGCAGGCTAATGCTCTGCTCCCCGTGGCAGTTGCAGCATCAATATCCACTTCCGCAAGTACTTGCTCCTGCTTTTTTTTTTCCAGAATTTGACAGGATCTAATTCCAATGTTGTAATTTGGACTGGTCATTGAACATGACCTAAGGTCTCCTCTGATAAGCCTATCACAGGTGGCTCAGGATCACAGACAGGCAACAGGACAATGACCAGATTCCCCTGTCACCCCAAAGGGAACCAACTCTTCCCGCTCAACCCAGCACCACTCTGCTCCTCCTGCCAGCCCTGAGTGAATCGGGCAATAGCAGAGAATCTGAGGGCACCAAAGGTACCTTATTGGGCATCATCTCTGCAACCAGGGATGTGGCTATTTCAACTGCAGCCTTTGCCTCCCTGTCCACTTCCAATTGTTCTAGTAAGTCTAAGACTAATCTCCATGTTGTTAGCAGTGGTGTGGCAACTTTCCCCCCCTCAAGGCAGCCTCAGAACGTAGTTTTCCAACATTTTGCCATGCCTGAACACTGGAGACAGTTTTCAGCATGACTAGCACATCATTTACTTTGCACCATCCTAGAAAAGTTCTTATTGCCTTCTTGTTATACTTTATACTTTTTTCAAATATATCTATAAGCATTGTTAACATTGAATTTTCTTCTTCTGTATCCATATCAGTTAGTCCCCCCCATGTCAAGCACTAAAAGTTGCCATTTGAGTTAAGATGGACAACAAATATTGTAATACACCCATATCAATTAGTTGTCAACAGCTCACCTCTCACAATGTCCATTATGGGTCACAGGTTCTCCCACTTGTCTCAGTTACATTGGGCACCAGTTGTTGCAGTCAGAGTTCAACTCAGTCAGCCTCACACAGGACACCAATCAGTGCAACACAAAATAACTAGTAGGCTGCAACAAGGCTTTACCCTTGGTCAGAGTCTACTGTCTGTGTTGTACCTCCTTCCTCCAGAGACCAAATCACAATGCCATGCTACCCCACCATCCATCCCACCCCTCAATCCTCAGGGCTATTTAACTGCTTAGGAGGAATGAGGTACAGCTGCACATCATCCAGGACAATCAACCCACTGCCGTCTAGGCAAGGCCACAGCTGCATATTATCAATGCTAATCAACCCACCACCTTCATTCCTCTACAGAAATCAACTTTCTTTTGATCTCTAGATCTTGAGAAGAGTTCGAGACAACAAAGACTGTTAAAAATAATAATCTTAGCTCTCTGGTATTGAGTTCAGTTGCAATATTTCTTGGATTTTTCAGCCTGGCAAATATCTGTAGAGTTGACATGGTTTGGTCTTGCAGTATAGGCAAGCTCTTTTATGAGTAGGCAGAGACAAGTATTAACAAAGATATCTGGTCCATTGAAGAGATTATTGAAAATGAGTCTGGAGTCTTGTGGGAGTAGCAGTAGCTGTAAATTACAAAAAAAAAAAGCCTTTGCAAATCAGAAGCAGCTAGTTGTTTCTTCTGCACTTACATGAAAGTGGATTCATTATGCCACTTGCACACAGTGAAAGAAGTAAACTACAGACCAGCACCACAAAACCTATTTTTGAGTTCTCTTTAGTGTTAACTTTTTACCACTTTATTTCCAGAAGTCTCAAGTATGTATTAAGTCTTGTAATGAGTATAACCTTGGATAAAATAATCAGCAGTTCCAGAAGTTGTCACAATTTTGAATACTCAGTTTTGAGGCATCCAGAGTCAGATTTTCATAGGTAATTCTGTCCTGTATTTTGGCCATGTGTCTGAGCTCACTGGCTTGGACATAAGATGCATGTAGACATGGGAATTAGCAAACTTTGGGGCACAGTGGATGGGAAAGAGGGGAAGGCTAGAGTCTTGCCATCTATTGGCACAGCCCCAGCTGTGCTTCTATCTGGTTTAGTACATCCAGCAGCGATTTGATGTGTTACTGGCCAATGAGAAAGAAAGTGACCACCAGGTCCTTCTTGGAAGGTGTAGTCAGGCCCCTGGCCAGCCCTGTGCCATGTCCAGCAATGTAGGACACCTGGAGCAAAAGCTGAGGAACATGTTGGGCTTAAACCTGCTCCCTGGTGCACTTTCCTAAGGAGAGTACAGACGTTTAGACTGGGCTCTAAATTTGGACATGTAGAGTCAGTCAGCACATAGGACCTAGGTATTTATCTCATTTATACTTTTGACTGTTGAGTCCATCCATGATTTTGTGTTTTCTCATGTTGCTTCATCATTGACACCATCCTGCTGAGGGCTGTTAGGAAATGGGGAAAGGTGTTAAAGAAAATGTATTTTGAATTAAGAAATTTTAAGTGCTGAAGCTGCTAAGTGGCGTACCCTAATCCAAGGCTGGTTTAAAACCCAGTCATGTTAATCAGTAGGAGAATAGAAAAACAATAGATGATCAATTTGTGTACACAGGTGCTCTCAGAAATGCAGGTGGTTTTAGAAAAATTAATTTAGATGAATAGGAATTGCTTGTTCAAAGACTAAGTGTGCTTAAAGGATTGTGTGAGTTAAAATAGGCAGAAGGAAGATCACGGTCTGAGGAGGACCTTGGAACCAAGGTAGAGACTGGAACCGAATAGATGAATCAGCTGGGACAAGGTCAGGTGATGGATTCGCAGAACTGACAAGACCAAAGGAAACTTCTAAAAACTTTGGACATTGACTAATGATTTGATAAGTGTATATAAGCTGTGCCACATCCCTTTGTTGTCTGTCACTCACTGAGGTGTTGGCTCAACTCTGAGTTGTGATTAAAGCAAGCCTGGTGGTACTCACGTCTGTGCGATTTTTTTCCTTTAACAAAAGGATGTCCAGACTGACCACAGTGATGGTGCTTCAGCTTCATTTCAAGTACTGGGAGATGGTCTCTGTTGCCACCTGGATGCCACCAACGTAGGTAATGCTAGTAGAGAAAGGCAAATGAACTATTTACATAATAAAGTAGATATTAAACTCATTAGTCCATGAGTGGTTGATTGGGTCAAGAATTAACAGTGCTGCAAATGCAGAGATAAGATTATGCTGCTTCAAGGGACAGCTAGTTGTCGCAACGGAGGGAAGACACAGTCACTCAATATGAGTGAGCAGCAGACTTCGTTTATTGTGCCTTACAGTCACCTTTTATGCCTTGTTATAATTAGCTCATACATATTACAAAAGTTAAGCTCATTATTGGTTAGTTGCCTAAATACCAAGCCCGCCCCTAGTTTCTCTTCTGTAGTTATCTGTTCCCACCTGCAACATTCTTTTCCCACCAAAATCTTCCTGTTATTGTGTAACAAGAACAGCCAAAGACAGTTATTTTTGCTTTACTTCAGATAAGCTGAGAGCGATGTGCATTTTTGTTCAGCCAGCTGGACTATGTCTGTGTGACCCTTTTCAGCTAGCCAGTTATCCACAATTCCCCCGTTTTTATTTTGGGCGACACAGGCTTGGTTGACCATTTTCAATAACAGCGTTTTAACACAGGAAAATACACAGCCAACTTATAAAATCTCAGTTCAGAAGTATAATTCCTGAAATACTTGAAAAATAAAGTTAGCTTGAAGCTTTAATTTAGATGCTCTTTCTGTTCCAGTGATATGAAAAGTTTAAAAACTTCAAAGGTAATTTTAAAGTTCTGAACATGGACTAATGCAGGCTCAAAACCCAAAAAGAAACCAAACTGATGTTTGACTAGGAATATTTGCAAATATTTTAGTGGAAAATCCCTGACCATTAACAATTTTCTGTCCAAATAACAACTGCCCTTATGCAACCAACCAGTCCATACATTTTCTGAAGAATACCTCATTGATATCAAAGAATTAACAAAGGGAAAAAATTAGTTCTAAGCTATATACATTCATAAGTGTTTTTTTCAATAGTTACATACAGATTTACACACTAAGCCATAATGGCTTGTAGGTGATACACACAAGAAGAGTACGTTGCTTATCTGTCTGAATGTCTATGCTAAATTTGACAACTATGCCACAAGCCAAGCCTACATGGGTGCTGTATGTTATGCACGTTCCTTAACAAACAGAAGTATAATAGACAAATTCCCAAGACCTAGTCCCCAAGCTAATTATATTATTTTGTAGCCAATTAAGGAAAATAACACAAATGTGCATATCTACATGTGCACACACCTTTTAGTTCAGAACCAATCTGTGATAAAAGGCCTTAGCCTTATGGCATCATCGAATCTTAACGAGTACAGTAATTAAAAATGCAGTCTTAATGTAAGTGCGATTTATGCTGACATTCCCTCAAATGCTACACGTGAGTATTTCTCACTCAACTGCCTCAAGGTAAAATAGTAGTATTTGTTAATATGTATTAAAAATCATTAATTCTCTACAATAGCAGTTGACTTCCATAACACTATGTAAGCAAAAGAGGCCTAAGATGGGTTTTCTGAATACTAACAATTTATTTTAGACTGTCTAAACTCAGGGCTTGAAAGATTTCACTCTGCCAGACATAGAAACACTGTTGCACTCCAGTTGTGATATCCCTTTTCCCAAGTTGTCACATGCACATCTCGCTCAAGCAACATTATTGTTAAAGTTTCTCTCTGCTACATAAAAGCATATTGCACTTGTAGATATAAAAGACAGCACCCTTACTTAGATTATTACCTTATTACCTCATAACTCTTAGTATACCTTGTATCTCTGATTTCATCACTTCAAAAATTCACCAGAAGCAGATAAAACCACAGCCTCAGACTAAACTACACCTTAACTGCTGATTCAAATAAAGGCATTCTCTTCAGATATGCCTAATGCTTACAAATAATTTGGGCTGGTTTTGATCAAAAAACTATTATTACAATAATGATCAAAAATAATAATCCCGTTTGCAAAATGCCTTTAAGCCAGCCTCCTAGTCCCAACCAATTTCCACATTCAGAATACAGCATAAATACAGAATACAGCATAAATTATCTCCATCAAGGCAAAAAGGCTTCTCTTTAAGCACAGAGATGTTTGCTAGTTCAAGGCAGAAACCCATTTCTTGTAGGGGACATCTGAAGCACTTTTTTTGGTGGGTTTGTAATGAATTCTGTATTTTCCCTTGAGAAGCTTAAGCTGTTCCTCTTGTTTCAGGAGTGTTTCCAACTCTGAGTTGTCGAATAGGTCCGTATTTCCCAAACATATCATACATTTCCTCCGCTGTGATTTTATACGGCAGGTTCCGAATATAGAGGATCCGATTGACCTCTGGGGGCAGCCAGATGTCAGCTCGCTTGGCCGCTTGCATCGCCATGGCGCCGATCGGAGGGGGGGTGTGTGGGTGCCGCCTTGGAGAGAAACCGCGGCCGGGAAGGGGCCTGCCGGGCTGCGCGCCGCCGCTCGCCGCTGCCGCGGGGGACCCGGATGCTATCCCATACGCTAATAACCCGAGTAATTCCTTTTTACAATCTATGTCCCGAACGCTCCGCTTTTCTAAAAAGCATATGAGCGAATCATACGTCGCTTGTCTCTCCATACCTTCGTCAGCGCTGTTGCAGCCTTTGCGAGACTTCGGCGACGCGTGGCCGGCGGGACCCTCTGTAGGTGCTCCCGGGCGCGGGGACTGTGCCCTTCCGCCTCCTGCGCTGCTTTCAGCACCGGTACCCGAATCTCCGTCGAACCGTGGCTCGCAGGTTCAGCCCTCTCTAGGGTCCCTGTTCGGGCGCCATTTGTCGCGACGGAGGGAAGACACAGTCACTCAATATGAGTGATCAGCAGACTTCGTTTATTGTACCTTACAGTCACCTTTTATGCCTTCTTATAATTAGCTCATACATATTACAAAAGTTAAGCTCATTATTGGTTAGTTGCCTAAATACCAAGCCCGCCCCTAGTTTCTCTTCTGTAGTTTTCTGTTCCCACCTGCAACATTCTTTTCCCACCAAAATCTTCCTGTTATTGTGTAACAAGGACAGCCAAAGACAGTGTATTTTGCTTTACTTCAGATAAGCTGAGAGCGATGTGCATTTTTGTCCAGCCAGCTGGACTATGTCTGTGTGACCCTTTTCAGCTAGCCAGTTATCCACACTAGTTGCTCAAGGATGTGAGCTTCCTTCACCCTGTGTCACGTGAAAAGGAGTGGGGGGGAAATCCTCTCAACCCCAAGTGTTTGATCTGTCTATTAGTGCCTCAGGAAAGCCAAGACCCTTGTGCCCAACTAGTCTGTCAGTGTCCCGTTATAGGGCCCTTCACTGAACAGTCCCATTGGATCAGAGGGCAAATCAACTGCCTTGTTCAGGGAAACACACCAATAGCATCAGGGGGACCCCTCAGAGGGTCTGCCCACTTTGTTTAAATGTGTTACCCGCTGCCAGCAACTGATAGCACCCACAAAGGACTCACACTAACAGTTTACAGAATAATACTCTTTATTATAAAATCGTGACAAATTAATATTTGTGATTGCCAATGATAGGGACTGTCTGCAAAAACGAGCTTGAAATGAAACACAACCAAACTATATACAACCAAAACTTTAATTACTAATGACAGCTAGAATGAGTTAGTTATTTAGCATGCATAAGTCAAAGTTCCTACCCAATAGATGTCCCTATGGGGGGAGAAGACAGGTTCAGCCCATCGACTGATCCCAGAAGTTATGATGGAGTCTTCCCTAGCTTCTCCCCTCATTCATTCACTTTTATACTTTTCTTTACTCTCAGGTGGAGCTTGAGTGATTCTAGTCATACTTTCTTTCATTATTGATTGGTGAAAACTTATCTCGTTTTCATTTAAAGACATAGTTGATAAGAAATAGAAAGCACATGCTCAGTGAGGGGTGGTTGTGCCTTGGAGGTGCCTAGCGTAACAGCAGAGTCTGGCCGAGGGGGACTCCATTCCACTCCACCTTCCACTGCTCCTATAGGGTGGCAGGCTGTGTTGCCTAGGGAACCCTGGTGGAGTAGATTCCGTGCATGCCAACCATCCTGATAGTGGCAACTGTATTTTTCCCTAAAAAGGTTGTTATAATATGACAACTTCTATTAGGTCTATAATTTCCCCCCTCCAAGTGATTTTCCCACACCCTGGTGCAGAGCTGGAGCAAATACCACCAGGGAGTTGAAGCTAGCTCAGGGCAGACCAGACTGGAGCCAGACAGGATCTCCATTAGACTTTCGCACTGGCCATATGGGGCTATTAAAGGGTGAGTGGGTTCTGCTGATCAGTGCTTGGCTCTCTAGTTGGCAAATCAGCTCCTGGATTGGAATCAAGGAATCTCGGTTGGTGCGGTATTGTCGCTGGTGCACTGTGGTAGGAGCGGTTGGCACCTGTTGTTCTTTGACTTTCAGTAACCCCACCACAGATGAGTCTTCTGAAAGACCAGGCAAAGTAGATAGCTGCTGAATTTCCTCTTTTTCCAGGGCAGCTATACCAAAAGCCCACCGGTACCCTTTTGGGTCCTTGAAATACCCTCTCCTAAGATAGTCTATGCCAAGGATACGTGGAGCCTCTGGGCCAGTCACAATGGGATGTTTTTGCCACTCATTCCCAGTCAAGCTTATTTCAGCCTCCAAGACAGTTAGCTGCTGAGATACCCCTGTCACTCCAGAAATACTGATTGGCTCTGCCCCTTCATAGCTTGATGGCATTAGAGTACACTGTGCGCCTGTATCTACTAAAGCTTTATATTCTTGTGGGTCTGATGTGCCAGGCCAATGGATCCGTACAGTCCAATAAACTCGGTTATCCCTGTCCTCCACCTGAATGGAGGCAGAGTCCCTCTAATCCTGGTCTAGGGACTCCCCACTAGGACAGCTAACGGTGCGAAACAGATGTAGCATGGAGTGGTTTCGCTCCCTCATGTCTTGCCAGAACAGATTAGACTTCCTTTTCACAGGATCAAGAGTAAAGTCAGCCCTATCATTCTGACTGGAAAATTTACCTCTGGAAAGTGGAGCAGCAACTTTCCTGGAAGTTTGTGATTGTTTTTCCTTATAGTTCACGCACTTGTGCCTCCAGGACTGAGGTAGGTTTTCCATCCCACCTCCTCATGTCTTCTCCATGGTCTCGCAGATAAAACCACAGAGTACCCCCTGGGGTGTATTTTCTATATCCTCCCTCCCAAACAGAAGGACATCTACAGTTGATAGCTGAGACGCAAGTCTGTAGTGGTGGAGAGTAGGACATATTCTTGTCAAGCCACTGGACCAGTCTCTCCACATCTGAGATGATGGAGATAGAGACACTATCTTCATAGTCTTGGAGGTGATGAACTGCTTCATCCACTGTTGGTGGTACAGTGTCTGACCAACCCATTACTGCCAATGAGTTGGCATATGCTGATGGTGCGCTCTGTACCAACTTCCGCGACATGGGTCATGTGCATTGGACTTCATCAGGATCCATGGGTGACTGTGGATTGTCCAGGTTATAACAGATCACCTCTTTCACAGCTAATTCCCTCAGGTACCGAATACCTTTCTCTATTGCAGTCCACTTGCTTGGGTGACATGTAATATCCTCCTTGTAGAGAGACCTTTCCTTCACACTTGACAGAAGTCGCTTCCAGAGACTGATTATTTGCAGTCCTTTTCCAATTTCCCTGTCAATGCCCCTTTCTCTAGCAAGTGATCCCAGCTGCCTGGCTTCCCTACCCTCCAAGTCTATACTATTAGCCCCAATATCCCAGCATCAAAGCAACCAGATGATAATGTGTTCACCTGGTTGACGGGCATAATCTTTCCGCATATCCCGCAGTTCACTCAAAGATAGGGATTGGGAGGTTACCTCTTGTTCACTTTCTTCATCTTGTTCACATGATGGGCCTGCTCCTTCATCCTCCTTTACCAAACGAGCTGCTTTCTGTTTCCATTTCCTTTTATCTACAGGGGCCACTAACACTGACACCAGTTGGTCTTCTGCATCACTTGTTTCAAAGGTCAAAGTAGCTGGAATGCCTGCCACAGGGGCTAGAGTAGCTGCAACGCCGGCTGCGGGGGCTGAAGCAGCAGCTGGAGCAGGGGCTGGAGCAGTAGTTACAGTTTGTTGCCTAAAATTCCACCACATCCAGGACACGAAGACGGAATTCAGTATTACTACCACTAGGCTCAGGACTGACACTATGGAGCTGCCATCGAACCAAAGATACTCAGAGCCTCCTAAAATCCTAAATGTTTCATTAATTAGCCCTGAGGGGAAGGGGGAGGTGTAGACCCCACCCACAGGCTGACTCTCTGGGAAAACAAAACCAAAGGTGCCGTTGTTGGCATTCCCCCGCAGGGGCCACCAGACAGACAGAGGTGAAAACATGGAGTGCAAAGACCAGATTAGTTTCATAACCAATGAGCCCATCATATTATAGATTAATACTATATAGTACAACACTACAATAACTTCACCCCAGGTCCCAATATAAACAAACAACACAAAATGGAGCACATACTGTAAATAAACAAGACAATTCAACATTGAGATGGTGGTCCCCAAGCAACGATCCACCCCCAGCTAACCCTCCAAGTTTATATACCAAGCATGATGTCCCATAGTATGGAATACTGTGGATAACTGGCTAGCTGAAAAAGGTCACATAGACATAGTCCAGCTGGCTGGACAAAAATGCACATCGCTCTCAGCTTATCTGAAGTAAAGCAAAAATACACTATCCTTGGCTGTTCTTGTTACACAATAACAGGAAGATTGCTTTGGGAAAAGAAAGTTGCAGGTGGGAACAGATAACTACAGAAGAGAAACTAGGGGCGGGCTTGGTATTTAGGCAACTAACCAATAATGAGCTTAACTTTTGTAATATGTATGAGCTAATTATAACAAGGCATAAAAGGTGACTGTAAGGCACAATAAACGAAGTCTGCTGCTCACTCATATTGAGTGACTGTGTCTTCCCTCCGTTGCGACAGAATACCTCTTTGGCTGGTTCAGGTCAGCTGACCTGGCTGTGTCCCTTCCCAGTCTCTTGTGCCCCTCCAGCATTCTGGCTGGCAGGGCCCAAGAAACTGCAAAGTCCTTGACTTAGTATAAGCATTACCCAGCAACAACTAAAATATCAGTATGGTTATCAACATTGTTCTCATATCATAGCCAAAACACAGCACTTTACTATCTACTAAGAAGAAAATTAACTCCATCCCAGCTGAAACCAGGACACCTATCAACATTGTTCTCACATCAGAGTCAAAACACATTACTGTACCAGCTACTAAGAAGAAAATTAACTCTATCCCAGCTGGAACCAGGACAAAATAACATTGGTATCTTTATAAATTAAACTTCTTATGTTTGTGATTTAATGAAGCCAATTTTGAGATTGGTCACTTACTTTCTTTAACCTCTTTTATTTCTAAGAATCATATTCATAAGTAACATCAAATAAGAGATTTCTTTTACACCTGTCCTTATACACAGATGAGTAGAAAACAATAACATTTAGAAATAAACATCCCCATATGGAGAATGAACACAAAATTTACATTGCAGGCAACAATCTTGTCAAAAAATAAGCTGTTTTAAATATTCCACCATCTAGTGATTAGAGGAGATTAATAAGCATGAGGTAGACACTAGCCTGTCAGCCAGCAATGGGCGAGACCCTCCAGAAATCTCTTCCTGAAGGGAAGAGCTGGAAACATGAATGGAGTCTCTGGTCAGAAGTGAGCACAGGCCAATTGCTGTGCCCTGTGTGTGAGTGTGTGATATTTCTTGGTGTGATATTTCTTTGACAGACTTACTGCCCTCTGCAAGGAGGAGGGCTGCTGGCACGCAGTGACACTGAGTGCTGAGACTAGCACAAGGGAAATACCACCATATTTGAGAGGCGTTAGAGATAAGATAGACATGTAATTCAACATAATTTCAGTCTGGTATTTACCTAAGTAATTTACTTTTTGCAATTATGCCCAGTACTGCTGATCATCTGGGTCCGTGTCCAAAGTTGGCAACACTCCAGTCCCCAGGGGGATCATGAGGTGCCCAGATTTTCATGTTTTGGCTGCAGACCAGAGTGACAGCAGGTAAAACCAAGAGTCATCCAGGAGAGTGTTCAGGAGGTGCCATGGGCTTGCAGAGTGCAGGGCTCAGCTCCAATGGCTGCAGGGAGCACTGGCCAGGGCTTCATTCCTGACAAAGCAACCTGCTCTGCTACCTTGTCAGCAGACAGTGACAGGTGTGAACTGAGAGCTGGGGGAAGGTTGCTGCACTCCTGAAGGATCTTTCTCCTTGAGATATTTCCTTGGTGAGAAGTTTCTTTCAGAGTATTAATTTAACTGTCCCTTTCCCAGAACTTTTAATGATGTCTAGTGCAGACAGATGTCCTGGACTGTGATTTGGTATTTAAATTTGTTAGTGTGGCAACTACACGCTCTTATTTATCTTTCTCTGCAAATCCTGTCCTGTCCTCTTCCTGAGGTCCATTTGGCTATGTCAGTTATTGATTGCTGTCCACTTATTATTTCACTCACTCCTTTCAGAGATAGGGATCAAGAGGTTACCTCTGTATCAGCTTATTCCTCTTGTTCCTGTGATGGCCCTGCTTCGTCCTCCTTTACTAAATGAGCTGTTTTCCATCTCCATTTCTTTTTGTGTATAGGAGCAACTGACACTGACATGAATTGGTCTTCTTCATCACTCATTTGTGGGGGCTGGAGTAGCTGCAGTGCCTGCCACGGGGGCTGGAGTATCTGCTGTTTCTGCTGCAGAGGCTAGAGTAGTTACAGCTAGTTGTTTAATTCTCAACTAGGTCCAGGAGGTGAAAACCACATTTAGTAGTCCTAGCATTTGGATCAGGACCTGTGCTGGTTCCAACAGTCCAAAGATATTCAGAATTTCCAAAAATCTTAAATGCTTCTGTAATTAGTCCTGGGGAGAAGGGGAAGGTGTAGGCCCCATCCACAGGTTAGCTCTCTGAAAAAGCCAAAGCTGCAGTTGTTAGTATTCCCCGCCAGAGGGAGCCCGAGGTGCAGTGATGACAACAGCCCTGACTACAAAGACTAGATTAGTTTCACCATCAGCGAGTCTATCATATCATAAACCAGTACTATATAGTACAACACTATGATAACTTTAGCCCAGGTCCCATGGAGAACAAATGATACAACAGGGAACACATACTGCAAGTACAGTAAGTAACACAACCCTGAGACCAGGTGCAGCAACTTTAAGAGCAGAGAAATTATCACTGTGGCCAGTGATTATTAAACCAATACAATGAAAACCAACAACAATTTCGTTCTAACACACTCTAGTCAGACTTGTCATCATCTCAGTGCTTCGTGCCCTATGTTGGGTTCCAAAAAGGACTGTCGTGGTTTAACCCCAGCCAGTAACTAAAGTACCACATGCTCTCTCACTCCCATCCCCCAGAGGGATGGGGAGGAAGGACTGTAAAAATTGAAAGTTGAGATAAGAACAATTTCATAATTGAAATAAAATAAAATAAAACCAATAATAATTATAGTAATTATAAAAATTATAATGAAAAGGAAGGAAAAGAGAGGAACGAAATCCAAAGGGAAGGGAGAAAAGAAAACAAGTGATGCTGTTTCGGTCTGGGAAAGCCCGAGCTGGGGAGATTAATGTTATACCCAAAGTGAGATTAAGATGCAAACAAGGTTAAATGATGCCAATAAAGGAAGTTTATTGGAACAAAGTGTTCATAAGAAAATAGCAATAGGAAAGGGAAGGAATGATAGAAAAGAAGGAAACCTAACAAGCAGTTGGGATAGAGTTGCAAGAGATAGTCACCACCATGGATCCAGTGGCATCCCATTGGTCTGTAGTTTCCTTGTATGTTGGTGGTGGGGGTCTCTGGATCATGCCCCTTACTGTTCGATTGTGCAGTCTTTTATAGACTATTCAGGGAGATCGTTTCCCAGACAATGGCACATACTGCACTACAGCACATGTTCCCCATATCGGTACACTGGTTCCGAGGGGCACACACGACTGCTGCATGGTCATTTGCCATGGACTGTGCATGCCATGGCAGGTTGAGGTGGTCATTCATGTCTGGACATGTCCCCCAAAATGATGCGGCTGTTCCTTGACCCCGGCTGATGTCGGGTTTCAGGTGGCTGTTTGCTCCTTGTCTGGTTCACAACTGCTGAGTTCAGTTAAACCACCAGGTAGCTTTGCACCAAGCTTGGAAGGAATGTAAACAGGTTTTGAGACAGTCAGTTCAAAATATGGTCTCCCACAGATGCACAACACTTGCTTACCACCCACTGACCAATGCCCAGCCAGTCCTCAAGCAGCAATTAGCAGGCCCCAGCCAACTCCCCCCCAGTTTACATACCGAGCATGATGTACTATGGTATGGAATACCTCTTTGGCTGGCTTGGGTCACCTGTCCTGGCTGTGTCCCCTCCCAATTTCTTGCGCCCCTCCGGCCCTCTGTCTGGCAGGGCCCAAGGAACTGAAAAGTCCTTGACTTAGAATAAACATTACCCAGCAACAACTAAAAACATCAGTGTCCTATTAACATTGTTCTCATATCAGAGCCAAAACACAACACTACACTAGCTACTAAGAAGAAAATTAAATCTGTCCCAGCTGAAACCAGGACAGCTACCTAGATGAAATGTAGGTGGAATTCCCTGTGTTACATAAATGCGACTACATAACTGTAATCGCAATGTGATTTATCATAGAGGTTTGGGAAAGGATTTCTGTAAAACAGATTTTTGCCATGGATATGGAACAATTTCCACAAAGTGAGAAGCACTTCTTATGAAAGGCTTTCTACCTTTTGCTCCCTGTCATATTAGACAGATGCACTTCATACTATTTTTTTGTTATGCTTAGCATATTTTTAAGCACAATACAGAGCACTTCTAGCAGAACACTGTGGGTAAAAATGTTGTATATTGTTGTCTCCTGCATTTCTAATATAGACTGTACAGCTAATTGGTACATAGAATCATAGAATCATAGAATCATAGAACGGTTTGGGTTGGAAAGGACGTTAAATATCATCTCGTTTTAAAGACCCTGCCAGGGGCAGGGCCATCTTCCACTAGACCAGGTTGCTCAAAGCCACATCCAACCTGGATTTGAACACTTCCAGAGAGGGGCATCCACAGCTTCTCTGGGCAACCTGTTCCAGTGCCTCACCACTCTTGTAGTGAAGAAGTTCTTCCTAATATCTAATCAAAATCTACCCTCTACCCTCTTTCAGTTTAAAGACGTTCCTCCTTGTCCTATCACTACATGCCCTTGTAAAAAGTCCATCTCCAGCTTTCTTGTAGGTACCCTTCAGACACTGGAAGGCTGCTATGAGGTTTCCCTGGAACCTTCTCTTCTCCAGGCTGAACAACCCCAACTCTCTCAGCCTGTCTTCATAGGAGAGGTGCACCAGCCCTCTGATCATCTTCATGGCCTTCCTCTGGACTCATTCCAACAGGTCCATGTCCTTTTTATGTTGGGCACTCCAGAGCTGGACACAGTACTCCAGATGGGGTCTCTCGAGAGCTGTGTAGAGTAAGAGAATCACCTTCCTCGACCCTTGATCTGCTGGTCATGCTTCTTTTGGTGCAGCCCAGGATTTGGTTGGCTTTCTGAGCTGCAAATGCACATTGCTGGGTGTGGATAACTGGCTAGCTGAAAAAGTTCACATAGACATAGTCCAGCTGGCTGGACAAAAATGCACATTGCTCTCAGCTTATCTGAAGTAAAGCAAAAATACACTATCCTTGGCTGTTCTTGTTACACAATAACAGGAAGATCGTGGTGGGAAAAGAATGTTACAGGTGGGAACAGATAACTACAGAAGAGAAACTAGGGGCGGGCTTGGTATTTAGGCAACTAACCAATAATGAGCTTAACTTTTGTAATATGTATGAGCTAATTATAAAAAGGTATAAAAGGTGACTGTAAGGCACAATAAACGAAGTCTGCTGATCACTCATATTGAGTGACTGTGTCTTCCCTCCATCGCGACAGCTGGGCCATGTCGAGCTTCTTGTCCAACACCCCCAAGTCCTTCTCCTCAGGGTTCAATCCATTGTCTGCCCAGCCTGTATTTATGCTTGAGATTGCCCTGACCTCTGTGCAGGACCTTGCACTTGGCCTTGTTGAACTTTGTGAGGTTCACAAGGGCCCACGTCTCAAACCTGTCAAGATCTCTCTGGATGGCATCCCTTCCTTCCAGAATGTTGACCACACCACACAGCTTGGTGTTGTCAGCAAACTTGCTGAGGGTGCGCTCAATCCCACTGTCCATGTCGCTGACAATGATGATAAACAGTGGTGGTCCCGATAATGACCCCTGAGGAACGCTGCTCGTCACTCGTCTCCACTTGGACATCAAGCCGTTGACCACAACTCTTTGAGTGTGACCATCCAGCCAATTCCTTATCCACTGAGCTGTCCGTCCATCAAATCCATATGTCTCCAGTTTAGAGGCAAGGATGTCATGCAGGATAGTGCCAAACTTTTTGCAACTTCTGTTAAGCAGTGACTCTTCAGCACCTATGGGATTATAGAGACTTCAGTGAGGAGAGGATGATTTCACTGTGATACTGTCTGCTGTGAGCACTTGCAGCACTACAGACATGACAGTGGTATACAGAACTTTGTAAAGAAAGATTCAGCATGATGGAGTCCCCAGCCTAAAGAAAAGGGCATCTTTTCTCGCTCTTCACGTCATTGCCACTGGTGTAGTAGCTGCTTCTAGATTAGGATCCAAATGATTGAGCAAGACTCTGCACTAATGAATAGCAAAAAGACTGTCCTTTCCCCGAGGAATTCCTATTTCTTTTTCATCAGAAATACAGGCTAGAAAACTTCAGACTAGGAAAACCAGAATGAGTGAAGAGGTAATGAAATGATGAAATTACATAAGGCAAAGAAAGCTCAGTGTGAACAGGTGAGAGTGACAGGATTTCAAGACAGCTTGTTCAGAGCCCTTTGTCTTTTGTTTGCTTTTATTAACATCTAGATAGCATCAATTATTAATTAACAGATGAAATAAGGAAGCTTTTGTTAAAAGATCCAGTCTTCATTCCTTTTCACTCAAACTGCTAAACATTCCTGAGACTTCCCCTTCTGCTCCAGCTAACACAGACAACAAGAATGCCACATCCAGTATTTTTAGTACAGTAAATCTGCAGACGTTTTTTAGCTTCCTCCTGCCTCTTCTTCCCCTCTACTTGTCTGTAACAATGGTACAAAACATGGCCTTTCCCCCCAAATTTATAGGGCAGTTCAGACCAATATAAATCGAATAGATACCATCTACAGCAGTCTTAGTGTGCATTTTTGTTACAAAATGGGAACTAGACAGACCCATATTTCATATAGAAAAATGAATTTGTAGAGATTATTTTTTTATATTAATTCGACCTTGATCTATATTAGAGTTGTCAGGGAGGGGTTTTTGATTAAAGTTTTTTTTTGGAAATTGATCATTTATTGACTCATGAACACTGTCCTGATCTTAGCTCTAAATTCTTCTTTCAGATAACTAGTGTGGAGAAAAAGTGTTATTCTCGTCTTGCAAGGGGACAAGCTAAGATATGGCAGAGCCCTTCTTTCAGAGCATCCAGGGATGAGGATATTTGTCTGGGCAGCACCTGACCTAGCCAGTTACAGGCTCCTGACTGTGATGGGTGCTCCAGACTGGACTCCAGGGCACTCTGGCTGTGAGCACACCCTGTTCTTGGGCCTTTCTGAGGAGGTGTCAGCAGCAGGTGAAAGGAAGTGATATAGGGATCAGTCTCTCTTCCTCCTTTCCATACATCCTTTGTGTTCAGTAAGCTCAGGGTATGTGTGTGACAATGAGATAGAAAGTGGAATAAGTAGGAGGATGTAAATTTTGTTAATCCTAGGAAGATGTAGTCATGAGTTTCTCCCTGGACAGCACTATCATTTGGATGTCTACCCACCAGCAAAAAAAAAAAAAAGAAAATAAAAGAAAAAGCTCAGATTTAGAGGCTTTTATTGTTTTATTGGAAACACAGATTCAGAAGAACTTATCCTGTCAAATGACAAGTTGCAATAGTGGTGCCTGACAGTTGAGTTCTGATGCTTACAGAGACATTTAGGCTACATCTATGCAGCCTTTATGATCCATAAAGGGAGCCTGGGGACTCCAGTCAGCTGGTGAGGGATGACTCGTGCTCATGCTTTTCATGATCACCCCCCCCCTGGAGCAGACCAACCTCAACAAAACTTAGAACAAACCTTGTAATGGTCTCAGTCCCAGAGCCCTTCATTTTCAATCACCAACATGCCCTTGTAGCTTCACTCATCATCTGTGCTGCACTCTGCGCAGGACCGCAACAGAGCACACCAAAACAAAGCACCACACCTTGCTCATTACTCCCTGGCAAAGCTGACCCAAAACCTGTTCCCATTCCCACTTGCATCCATGGCTTCTCAGGACATGATGGCAGAAGCCCTTCACTGGGATGACCTCAGCCTGGGGGAGCCCAGCTGAGGTGGGGTAGGCTTGGGTGAGGGGTACCACCAGGTAGGGTGCAACTCTGACTCCTAAATCTGTAGATCACACTTGCTTTTAGCTTTGCTGAACACATCCCCACTTGTTAAACAACCTCGGTTTTGACTGCAACCTATGGCAAGTCCTTCCTTTATATAGGGGACATTTGGGGTTATAGACACCAGTGTCTGTCACTGTTGGGACTAACCATATGACATTGCCAACCCAGGATACAAAATTTAAAAAGATGGAAGGCCACCTCTAAGGTGACTGGCTGGGAACTGGGAGCCCCTTTGGAGCCACATCACCATACTTCAAAGCCACTCCATAGAAAATGTGTCATAACCTAACAGGGCCACTGATTTAGGGATTGAAAAATACACTGTAGTCACACAGGTGATAGATGTTTGCAATGCCATTCTACAGAGTCTGTGCACCCACATGGTCCACATTGCACAGTCAGGGTTATAAGGACCCTTGTCCACCAGTTACCCATTTTTGGGGAGAAGCTGCTTAGGAGTGGGATGGAAATATTCCTTTTAACAAAGACCCTGAGACAATGTACATATATGGTCTACTTGTCCTGGAGAGTTAGCAGAAGTGCTCCCCTCCTTCCCTGCACCACTTTCAGCTGGGGATTTCCAGGAGGATGGAGAGTTTTCCTTTTGGTGTTTCTGGTGAATCCACCCAGTGAGTTCATGATTTAGCCCCTGAGTCAGCTGCATTCCCTTCAGGTGGCTAGGACCTGGGACATTCATTAACCCCCTCCACACCTCTGGGTGCATGGGGATGGCTCGACAGAGGTACTTAACTAACTGTCCAGACTTTCTGGCACTTGATTAAATTCCCAGAAATCCAGCTGGCTGTCATAGCCTAACTGAACATATCACTAACCACAGACCCTCCCCACGGCCACTTCCCATCCCCTGTTCCTTACTGTCCTATAATTAAATCCCACATCTAATTTCTTCTCATTGTTTCACTCAGAGCAACGTGAGCTGCTCTAGAGTCAAGTAGCTGTACTTGAAGACTATCCAATATTGCACAGCAAGGTGCCTTTCTCCCATGTGAGCTAAAAAAAGAACCTGCCTTCAACAAACCATTTTCTGACACTATATGCTTGGTTGTATTTGTTATATTGGAGGATATTATTCAGAACCACATATGTGCCCAGCATTACATTTTAAAACAAAGCAAGTACAAGCTATTAAAATGCAAGAACAATAACTTTTATAAAAAAGAAAACCTAGATGGAAAATTGCATTTCCAATTAAAGGACCTGTTGTAAAACTCAGCTGCTGAGTGGGAAGTGCAGGTGGTGTTTTCTGAAACATTATTGACTCAATTTCACATCATGATGCAAACAGGTCATAGCACTCTATCATACAGAAGAGAGATAAAACTGAGATCTTGATCACATTTTAAGAACGAGCAATTTTGTTAAGAAACATGAGAAGGGATAAAAGGTTTTATAAACAGCTGTTTCATAACTGCATTACTGTACCTTTATTGGCTGAATAATGATTGCTTTGAAATCACAGCAATGCCACTAAAACTCATGTACAGGACTTGGTAGAACAGAACAGAACAGAACAGAACAGAATAGAATATGATCGACAGTTGGAAGGGACCATCTAGTCCAATTGCCTGATCAATTCAAGGCTGACAAAAAGTTAAAGCCTGTCATTAAGGGCATTGTCTAAATGCCTCTCAAACACTGACAGGCTTGTGGCATCGACCACCTCTACAGGAAGCCTGTTCCAGTGTTTGACCACCCTCTTGGTAAAGAAAAGCTTCCTAATGTCTAGTCTAAACCTCCCCCGGCACAGCTTTGAACCATTCCCACTTGTCCTGTCACTGGATACCCGGGAGAAGAGATCAGCACCTCCCTCTCCACTTCCCCTCCTCAGGAAGCTGTAGAGAGCAATGAGGTTGCCCCTCAGTCTCCTTTGCTCCAGACTATAACAAGACCAAAGTCTTTAGCTGCTCCTCATAGTGTTATCAAAAATTGTAACCAAGAAAACTCTCCAAACCAAATGATAGTTTAGAAAGCCGACATTTGCTTATTGCAACGCTGGGTGCATGGGGGATTTTTCCTCCTAAGAAGCACACCAAGTTACTGGAGAGTACACATTATATACAGTAGAGTACTTGCATATTCATAGTACATTACATATTCATTTTCATTCATGCACAGGATTGTTTACAAGTTTCTTGCTTCTAATGCAAATTAGTGCTCATCCTCAGATGGCACTACTGAAGTTTTTACCAACTACTCATGCTCCCGAAGTGGGGGTTTGCCCTCATTTGGGGGGGATATTTGAGTAAGAGGTCACAATCTCGCATTACCACATTTACCATTGTCCTACTTTAAACTAATTTTCTGTGGATTGCAACACCTTATCAGCTTGTCTCCTCTTGTGGACAGGACTTTCTCACTTGGAGGCTTCTTTCTGCATAATTCAGATAACGGTGTTCTTATCATTATTTGTTCTTTGTTTCCCAAGGTTAATTCCCTTGATTTGAAGTCCTTTCATTCATCAGTTTTGATGACTTGAGAGGGTGGGTCAACTTGACCTAAACTTTGTGCACATACTTGTTTAACATATAGTATAACACTAAATCAGGGTTTGGTAATTCGGGAGTTTAGGCAACAGTAGGACATTCCTTCCAACCCTTTCACCAGCTTTGTTACCCTCCTCTGGACACATTCAAGGACCTTTACATCCTTCTTATGTTGTGGGGCCCAGAACTGCACACAGTACTCAAGGTGAGGCCGCACCAATGCTGAATACAGTGGGATAATCACCTCTCTTGACCAGCTGGTTATACTGTGCTTGATGCACCCCAGGATGCGATTTGCCCTCTTGGCTGCCAGGGCACACTGCTGACTCATATTGAGCCTGTTGTCAACCAGCACCCCCAGATCCCTTTCTGCAGGGCTGCTCTCCAGCCACTCCTCTCCCAATGTATACTTGTATCTAGCATTACTCCATCCTAGGTGCAGAATCTGGCATTTTGACTTGCTAAATTTCATCCCATTAATCATCGCCTAATGCTCCAGTCTATCTAGATCTGTCTGCAATGCCTCTTGTTCCTCAAGAGAGTCAACAGCATCTCCCAGCTTGGTATTATCAGCAGACTTGCTAATGGTGCATTCAACTCCTGCATCCAGATCATTGATAAATATATTAAACAGAACTGGCCTTAAAACTGAGCCCTGAGGAACACTGCTGGCTGTCACCGAAATCGGGAATCAAACCTCTTAACACCAATGTAGTATTAAGAAGCAGTCACTCCTTTATTGCAGTGCTGGGTGCTCGCTGGCATCTCCACATATCAAGCACACCTGTGTAGATTTTACCATTACATTTATACACAAAATTACAAGGTCGTACACTCCCAGTTACAATGATTGGTTAGTAATTTGCATATAATTATAATATTTGCTGTGTCATCCTTTTCTGATACGATTCTTGTGCAGGGGAAGGGTCTTCACCTGGGCAAGGGTCTTCTTGACCTGCGGGCGTGATTTTTAGTATTATAATTAAGGTAGTTCACTTCAGGACATCTTAAAAGTAAGTTTTGTTGCCAAGTTGTACAGCTGGATATCAGCCTTGCCAAGCTGTCCAATAACTCATCCTATACACAATAGAACCCAGGTGCTCTGGTTATGGTCTAGAGAGTAAAGACTATGGGTATTATGGTCTATAGCATAGGGACTTCAAGTAACAGTCTCGGATAACAAGCAGCACAGCAATTCATACGTCATTGGTTAATAAGTGCTAACATAATTCTGTAGGACAAGGCCTCAAGGACAAGAGTCCAAGTACTGATAGCCTGATGAATAGAGACTTGTTAGAACTTGTAGGGCACAAGCCCTGGGAGCAAAGGAACAAGCTAACTGCAGACCCCTGAGCCGTCACAGTTGAGGAGGCAACCAGATGGACAGAGAAACAAGTAGCCAGATAAGGGAACGGATGGCGCCAATATGTAATCAAGAAAGCCGCGTAGAAAGAAACTCCCTAACCTTGGAATAGAAATTATTGCTAGGTCAAGATAAACTAGTAAGTTCCTATTGTTCTAACGGTGTGCCTTAAATATCAACCAATCAGTGTTTTTTACGCTTAAGATTTAACCAATGTGTGTAATATGTAGAAGGTAGAAACGTATATAATTGTAAGAAAATCACTAATAAATGGACAACTTGCTTGCATCAAGCTGCATCCCGTCTCTTCATTCGCCGCAAATTGGTGACCCCGACGTGATCCGTTTAAGGATCTAACGTGAAGGGCTCTCGAATCACCTATCTGAGCGACATGCAGCGAATCCCACAGAACTTTGAATGATCTGCTGAAAGGAAGCAGGAGCCGGCTGGCCATAAATCCCTCCGGAGTTGAGAGGTGAGTTGTGGGAAATCTGTAACGGGGAATCAGGCTTCGTCCCCAGAAAGAGACGTATATGGACTCATGAAGGGTCTTCTAGTCAGATCAGGGAGTCCGTGCCTCAGTCTCCTCAAATGGTGACCCCTATGGTGGTGTTCCGAAGCCTTGGAAGAATAAGGACGGAAAAAAGACAGCTCGTGGAAGAGGGCTGCGTTCCGGAGGAGACGGCTTGGCTGAACGATCGTCTTGCTGTCTGGACCAGGCGGACAACCTAAACCCCGAGGATAACGCCTGTATTCATCGAGACAGGTGAGCAGCCAAGAAACCTTAGAGATTTTAAATATTTGAAGAAATTTTAAGAAGCTTTAGAAACCTGTACTCATTGAGCAGGCGAGCAGTCAAGAAACTTTAGAGACTTTGAAAGAAATTAAAGCGGTCAGCAGACAATTGTATGATGCTGCCGCAGAGGGGAACTCCGTGTCGGGAATGCATTTAGCACCTTGGTGGCAAATTCTGACTACTCTTTGCCAAGTGTGGACTAATTCTACTAACGGTGCTAAACCAGAGGAAGCTGTAAATTCCACCGACAGCGCGATTCTTCTCAAGACACCGTCAGTGATGGCGATTCCGTCCACACCTCCTCTGCCCCCAAAGCTTCTGTCACTGACTGCAGCGACCCTCACAACACAGGACCAAGCACGGGAACAGGACAACTCGGACAATGATTTTATTGACACTGATAAACCTTTTGATCCAGGTCCTATAGATCTGGAAAAGGAGCTAGACCTTTCCCCCACCCCCTTGTCTCTCCTGATGCATTGATTGTATTTTGGGGGAGGGTGAAAGGGGGTCTGAGGGATTGGTGGCAGGAATGCAAGTGGGAAACACTTAAGCAAGGGGTTTTGGGAGTCGCTAGGGCATGTTCAGTATTTTGTCAGACAAATCAACCTGCAGAGTGGCAGCCTGTGCAATACGAGGCTGTTAAAGGGTTAAGCAAAGCAGTGCGGGAAGGGAGGATTCATAATACATTTGCTATGTCCCTTCTTGAAGTGATGGCAGAGCCTTATACACTCACACTGCGTGATTGGAAGTCATTGCTTTGTATGGTACTAACTGATACAGTATATGATGTGGTTATCTGATTTTTGTGAGCTATGTGTAGTGGCCTCGACTGAAAACCTTAATCGGGGAATTGCTGTTAATTATGAGCAGTTAGCTGGAGCAATTAACTGTGCCGATTCTGTGACTCAGGCAAGGTATCCCAGGGACAACTGTTTGCAAATGAATGAGATGGCTATTAAGGCAGTCCGGATGCGGGAGTCTTGCCACAGTCTTGCAGGGTCCTAGAGAGTCACTAACTTTAATACTAACTTTATTGATTGGCTTCAGAATATTTTGCAACAAGACGAACATCAGGAAGCTCAAGGGTTGCTTTTAAAACAACTAGCTGTGATAATGTCAATGAAAATTGTAAACGGGCGACTTTCACAATCGCAACCCCAACATGTGTCAAATGATTGTAACGCAGAACTCACAGCAGACTGTAATTCTCAGGCTGAGTTCTGGAATGCAGCATAACACATTTTTGCTTCTCTAATCTCTTCTGTAAGAATAGTACACGCTTTTAACTTGATTAGTAAATTAGGCTGCTAGCTTGCTAAACAAAGTAATACTACAAATACTATTTTTTTTTTCTGGCTTATTAACAGATGTTGATTCTGTCCATCATATGTTGCTACAGAACCGAGTTGCTATTGATTTTTATTATTAGCACAGGGACACAAGTGTGAAGGCTTTGATAGGATGTGTTACGTGAATCTGAGTGACCACTGTGAATTAATTTACAAAAGTATACAAAACTCAAAAGCCTTAAAACAAAGATCTGCAACAGAGCCAGGGGCAGGATGCCTTTGGTCTCTTCTCACGGCTGGGAAACTTTGGGCCATGACTCAAAAGTATTACAGGATTTATTATAATTATCTTTAACCACCTTATTGATGTTTGCCTTATGTCTCCCATGCTTTTTTCTTCTGTATTCAGTGTTTAGTTGATTGTAACTTAAAGCAGGTCATGGTCACCCAGCTACACACACCCTTTGCCTCCTCACAATTAACAAGCAAAAAAGGGGAGGATAGAGAATGTCTGAAGAGAGAGATAGGAGAGGAAACTGGAGAATTATTTGACCTAACAAGAGATGAGAGAACAGCTGGGTATTGTGAAGGAGACTAGGAAAGATAAACATGGTTATCTAGTGTTTAATAGGTGTCTGCATGCTTGGTAGTGATATATAGCTATGTAACTGCATGAATGATTTCTGCCCTGAGCCTGGTGGAGCATACAGCTGCGGTTTGTGTCCGGGCTCAGATATGTAAATAGGGGCTTCTCTTTTATGGTAAAAGTGTTTCTTCAGAGAAGGCATGCTATGTTTCGAACTTTTTGACTGAACCAGTTCTTGTTTGGTGTGCCCTTCCACCTATGTATAATGTTAATCCAAAAGAAGCTGATATTGTTTACACTTTGTCGATAATTGTCTTTCTGTAGATACTAATGTAGTAGGAGGCTATGATGGGAACGTGTCGCAGCGGTTCTTCTCTTATCCAGAGTAACAGCAGGGAAAGCATTAAAGAGTTAAATCACCTTGTTTGGTAGGCAGTTAAGAATGTGAGTCAAAATTGCCACTGCTTTTTGTTGTTGGTTCAGGGACATGGCTGTGAGGATTTTTGGTATGTGCTGCGTGGATTTTAGGCGCCCCATTGCAGCAACATGTTATCAAAATCTGAGAAAATTTCAGCCTTTTTTGGCATCCATTCACTCAATTGGCAGTATTGTTTGTTTGCTATTACCTTGGTTGCTGTCATGTTTGCAAGGGCCCTGCAGAACATGGCAAACCTGGTACTAGGTGTTCAAAAACAAAAAGGGGAAATTGTAAAATTGTACGGAACAAAGACAGTGGGTTATTTTGACATTGATAATATGTCTTAGTTGGTTTTTTATTTGTTCTATTACTTGTGCCTTGTTTTTGCTCAATTTCAGGGGTTCTTTTTGTGCAACAGGAAGGGGGAGATGTAGGACAAGGCCTCAAGGACAAGAGTCCAAGTACTGATAGCCTGATGAATAGAGACTTGTTAGAACTTGTAGGGCACAAGCCCTGGGAGCAAAGGAACAAGCTAACTGCAGACCCCTGAGCCGTCACAGTTGAGGAGGCAACCAGACGGACAGAGAAACAA
This sequence comes from Falco peregrinus, assembly GCF_023634155.1. Classification (NCBI taxonomy): domain Eukaryota; kingdom Metazoa; phylum Chordata; class Aves; order Falconiformes; family Falconidae; genus Falco; species Falco peregrinus. Next base: position 7,119,468 of record NC_073743.1, on the reverse strand, counting down.
GTAGCCAGATAAGGGAACCGATGGCACCAATATGTAATCAAGAAAGCCGCGTAGAAAGAAACTCCCTAACCTTGGAATAGAAATTATTGCTAGGTCAAGATAAACTAGTAAGTTCCTATTGTTCTAACGGTGTGCCTTAAATATCAACCAATCAGTGTTTTTTACGCTTAAGATTTAACCAATCAGTGTGTAATATGTAGAAGGTAGAAACGTATATAATTGTAAGAAAATCACTAATAAAGGGACAACTTGCTTGCATCAAGCTGCGTCCCGTCTCTTCATTCGCCGCATAATTCTATCGTGAAGGTTAACTCCTTAAAATCAAAATGCTCTTATAACTAACTGCTACATGAACACAAAATACATAAAAATTCAGTAAAATCTTAAGATAATCTGCAACATGGTGACCGGTCATCAGCCAGATGTAGCCCCATTCACTACAACCCTTTGAGCTCTGTCTTTCAGGCAGTTCTTCACCCAGCTCACCATGAACCTGCTCATCCCACAGTTGGACAACTTGTCCAGAAGGATGCTGTGAGGGACACTATCAAAAGCCTCACTAAAATCCAGAAAAACTACATCCACCACCTTCCCTTCACCTACTAGGTGGGTGACCTTATCATAAAAGGATATCATATTAGTGAAAAAATTTCCCTTTGTGAATCCATGTTGACTGTACCCAATCACAAAATCACAGAACGGTCAGGGTTGGAAGGGTCCTCTGGGTATCATGTAGTCCAATACCCCTGCAAAAGCAGGTTCACGTAGAGCAGGTTGCACAGGATCGTGTCCAGGCGGGTTTTGAATGTCTCCACAGGAGGAGACTCCACATCCTCTCTGGGCAGCCTGTTCCAGTGCTGTGTTACCCTCAAGGTAGAGAAGTTTTTCCTTATATTCAGATGAAACTTCCTGTTGTCACCAAAACATGGTGTCACCAAAAGAAAACTCCTTAACGCCAATGTAGCATTAAGCAGGCATTCCTTTATTGCAGTGCTGGATGCACAGGGGATCATTCCACCTAACATGCATGCCATATGTTACATTTAGTCAAGATTATATAAGACCACATGTGTTTATGCATTACATTTCTCAGAAGACTCATACATATTCATTCATTTCCCAAGAATAAGTGGTACTATGTTAAGTGTCACACATGCTCCTTACAGATATTTAAGAAAACTTCTAAGGGTCGCAAACAATAGTTGACCCTCTAGTTACAGTTGACCGAGAACTGAACCTCAGTTACCTTTCCCCATATGGACTTGTCCTGAACACATTTCAACTTCTTTTGGCAAGTTTGGTTTCAGACCCAGCTTTGCAAGAAGATCTTTCATTTTATTTCATTCTTGGAATTATTGATTAACCTTCCTTAACAATGTAATGTTGCACAACTACTGTTTGATGGCAATTATCCATTATACTGAAATGAACAGTACATGGTGACGCTGTGTTGCAGTTTGTGCCCATCGCCCCTTGTCCTTTCAAATTGGCACCACTAAAAAGAGCCTGGCCCCATCTTCCTGACACTTGCCCTGAAGATATTTGCAGACATTGATAATATCCCCTCTCAGTCTTCTCCAGGCGAAACAGGCCCAGCTCTCTCAGTCTTTCCTCATAAGGGAGATGTTCCAGTCCCCTAATCATCTTCATAGCCCTCTGCTGGACCCTCTCCAGTAGTTCCCTGTCTCTCTTGAACTGGGGAGCCCAGAACTGGACACGGTACTCCAGAGGCGGCCTCACCAGGGCAGAGTAGAAGTGGAGGATAAACTTCCTCAACCTGCTGGCCACATTCCTCCTAACGCACTCCAGTCTCCCATTGGCATTCTTGGCCACAAGGGCACACTGCTGGCTCATGGGCAAATTGCTGTTCACCAGAATTCCCAGGGCCTTCTCCACAGAGCTTCCTAGCCTGTCCTGGTGCATGGGGTTGTTCCCCCCTAGGTGAAGGGCCTTGCACTTTCCTTTGTTGAACTTCATGAGGTTTCTCTCCACCCAACTCTCTAGCCTGTCCAGGTCTCACTGAATGACAGTGCAGCCTTCTGGTGAACCAGCCACTCCTCCCAGTTTTGGATCATCAGCAAACTTGCTGAGGGTACACTCAGTCCCTTCATCCAGGTCATGGATGAACAAGCTGAACAAGACTGGACGCAGTACCGAGCCCTGGGGAACACCACTAGCTACAGGCCTCCAGCTAGACTCTGCACCATTGATCACAACCCTCTGAGCTCTGCCATTCAGCCAGTTCTCAATCCACTGTCCGCTCACCTAGTCCACACTTCCTGAGCTTACCTATGAGGATGTTATGGGAGACACTGTCAAAAGCCTTGCTGAAGTCAAGGTAGACAACATCCACCACTCTCCCCTTGTCTACCCAGACAGTCATTTCATCATAGAAGGCTATTAGGTTGGTCAGGCATGATTTCCCCTTGGTGAATCCATGTTGACTGCTCCTGATAGCTTTCTTTTCCTCCACATGCTTAGAGATGACCTTCAGGATGAGCTACTCCATCACCTTTCCAGAGATGGAGGTGAGGCTGACTGGCCTGTAGTTTCCTGGGTCCTCCTTCTTGCCCTTTTGGAAGACTGGAGTGACATTGGCTTTCCTCCAGTCCTCAGGCATCTCTCCTGTCCTCCATGACCTTTCAGAGACAATGTAGAGTGGCTTGGCAATAACATCTGCCAGCTCCCTCAGCACTCGGGGGTGCATCCCATCAGGGCCCATGGATTTGTGGGTGTCAAATTTCCTTAAGTGATCTCTAATGTGATCCTCCTTGACCTCCTCTCTCCAGACTTTCTCTCTTGCCTTCAGGGTCTGGGAAACTTGAGGGCTGCCCTTGGCAGTGAAGACTGAAGCAAAGGCAGCATTCAGTAACTCTGCCTTCTCTGTGTCTTTCATCACCAGGGCACCCACCTCATTCAGCAGTGGGCCCACATTTTCCCTAGTCATCCTTTTCCTGCTGATGTACTTGAAGAAGCCCTTCCTGTTGTCCTTGACATCCCTCACCAGATTTAATTCCAAATGGACCTTAGCCTTCCTTGTTGCATCCCTGCATGTTCTGGCAATGTTCCTATATTCCTCCCAAGTGGCCTGTCCCTTTTTCCACAGCCTGTAAACTGTTGCCTTCTGTTTGAGTTTTGCCAGAAGCTCCTTGCTCATCCATGCAGGTCTACTGCCCCCTTTGCTTAATTTCTTACTCATACGGATGCATCGATCTTGAGATTGGAGGAAGTGATGCTTGAATATTAGCCAGCTCTCATGGAGCTCCCACACACACCTTTCAGAGCCCTAATCCATGGGATTCCTCCAAGCAGGTCCTTGAAGAGGCCAAAGTTAGCTCTCCTGAAGTCCAGGGTTGCAGTCCTCCTTATTGCCCTGCTTCCTCCACGCAGGATCCTGAACTCTACCATCTCATGGTCACTGCAGCTAAGGCTGCCCCCAACCTTCACATCCCAAACCAGTCCTTCTTTGTTTGTGACTACAAGGTCCAGCAGCACACCTCACCTTATTGGCTCCTCCACCACCTGCATTAAAAAGTTATCATCAGTGCTCTGCAGGAGCCTCCTGGACTGGGTGAGTCTAGCTGTGCTGTCTTTCCGGCAGCTATCAGGGTGGTTGAAGTCCCCCATGAGAGCCAGGGCCTGTGATTGTGAGGCTACCTCCAGGTTTCTGTAGAAGGCCTCATCGACTTCCCCTTCCTGATCAGGTGGCCTGTAGCAAACACCCACAATAGGCTCCCCCATGTTGGCCTGCCCCTTAATCTTTACCCATAGGCTCTTGACTCATTCTGCATCCACCCCTAGGCAGAGCTCAATACATTCCAGTTGCTCCCTCACATAAAGAGCAACTCCACCACCTCGCCTTGCTGTCCTGTCTTTCCTGAAAAGTACATAGGCATCCATGACAGCATTCCAGTCATGCGAGCTATCTCACCATGTCTCTGTAACTGCAGCGAGATCATGGCCCTGCGGCTGCACACAGATCTCTAATTCTCCCTGTTTATTCCCCATGCTGCGTTCATTGGTGTACAGGCATTTCAGAGAGGTAATTGAGCGTGCAGGTTTCACAGGAGGGGTGCAAGTGGATCCACCATAGCCACACACACACCCTTGAGGTGGCTGGTCTTCTGGTACCCATCTTGGGAGGCAGCTAAAGAACGTATATCGCTGCTCTGGTTGGCCTGGCTTATTCCCCAGTTGGATGCGATGGCGTGAGTATTGCCACTTTGGACCCCTCCCCCCAAGTCCTTCAGTTTAAAGCCCACTTCACCAAGCTGGCTGTCCTGGTGCCAAAGATTCCTTTGCCTGATGATCGCGTTATTCTTTAAATGCCTTTTGATAGTACCCAGTATGATCTTCTCCATAATTTTTCCAGGTACTGAGGTTAGACTAATAGGTCTGTAGTTTCCTGGGTCTTCCCTCACACCCTTTTTGTAGATGGGAACAACATTGTTCCTTGGCTAGCTTCCAGTCAGCAGGGACCTCCCCAGATTCCCAAGACCTTTGGTAGATGATCGAGAGGGGTCCTGCCACAACTTCCACTAGCTCCTTCAGAACTTTGGGATGAATCTCATCAGGCCCCATGGACTTATGAACATTCAGCTGATACAGCTGGTCCCATACAATTTCAGTGTCCACTAACGGAAAGTCACTGTTCCTGAAGTCATGGTCCTCTGACTCAGGGGACCGGGCAGCCTAAGGTCTATCAGTATTATTAAAGACTGAGACAAAAAACTCATTGAATGCCTCTGCTTTTTCTTCATCCCTGTTAGTCAGATGACCATCTTCAACAAGTATCGATCCAATGTTTTCTTTAGACCTCCTCTTGCTATTAACATACTTTAAAAAGCCCTTTTTGTTATCTGAAACAACACTGGCCAGTTTCAACTCTAATTGAGCTTTGGCCTTTCATGTCTTCTCCCTGAATATGTGAGCCACAGCTCTGTGCTCTTCCTGCAAAGCCTGACCTCGTGTCCAGAGATCATACAATTTCTTTTTCCTCTTGAGTTCCATGAGGAGTTCCCTGTTCAGCAAAGCTGGTCTGCTGGCCCACTTGCTTGACTTTCAACACAGTGAAATTGCCTCTTCCTGTGCTTCTAAAAGACTGACCAGCACTTGTGGACTTCTAAGCCCCCAAAAGCAGATTCCCAGGGTACTCTGCTAAATAGCCCCCTGAATAGCTTAAAGTTTGCTCTCCTGAAGTGCAAAGTAGTAACTCTGCTGACCTTTTATCTCATTACACTGAAAATTTTAAACTCAGTCATTGCATGGTCACTGTGGCCGAGACAGCCACCTGCCATCACATGCCCCCCGAGTCCTTCTTTATTCACGAAGAGCAAGTCTAGGAGGGCATCTTTCCTAGTTGGCTCCCTGAGTAACTGTATCAAGAAGTTATTTCCTACAAACTTCAAGAATTACCAAGACCTGCTTGTCACAGCAGTATGGTTTTCCCACTTGATGCCTGGGAAGATGAAACCTACCATAAGGACAAGGGCTACTGATCCAGAGATTTCTCCTAACTGCCTATAGAATAACTCATCAGTGCTTACATCCTGGCTGGGCAATTGGTAGTAAACACCCACTACAACATCTCCTTTGTTTGCCATCCCCCTAATCCTCACCCAGAGGCTCTCTACCACATCATCCCTATACTTTAAGGTCTGTACAATCAAACCTCTCCCTTACATACAGTGCAATTCCTCCACCTCACCTGCCCTGCCTATCCCTCCTGAGCAGCCTGTAGTCCTCCATCCCAGCACTCCAGTCATGGGACTCATTCCACCAAGTCTCACTGATACCAATGATATTCCAGCTCTGGGAGCTGACCAACACTGTAGGGCAAGGCCTCAAGGACAAGAGTCCAAAGTACTGACAGCCTGATGAATAGAGACTTGTTAGAACTTGTAGGGCACAAGCCCTGGGAGCAAAGGAACAAGCTAACTGCAGACCCCTGAGCCGTTACTGTTGAGGAGGCAACCAGACAGACAGAGAAACAAGTAGCCAGATAAGGGAACGGATGGCGCCGATATGTAATCAAGAAAGCCGCGTAGAAAGAAACTCCCTAACTTTGGAATAGAAACTGTTGCTATATCAAGGTAAACTAATAAGTTCCTATTGTTCTAACGGTGTGCCTTAAATATCAACCAATCAGTGTTTTTTACACTTAAGATTTAACCAATCAGTGTGTAATATGTAGAAGGTAGAAACGTATATAATTGTAAGAAAATCACTAATAAATGGACAACTTGCTTGCATCAAGCTGCGTCCCGTCTCTTCATTTGCCGCAAATTGGTGACCCCGACGTGATCCAGTGAAGGATCTGATGTGGAGGGACTCTCGAATCACCTAACTGAGCGACATGCAGCGAATCCCACAGAACTTTGAATGATCCGCTGAAAGGAAGCGGGAGCCGGCCGGCCATAAATCCCTCCGGAGTTGAGAGGTGAGCTGTGGGAAATCCGTAATGGGGAATCAGGTTTCATCCCCAGAAAGAGACGTATATGAGCTCATGAAAGGTCTCCTTAACAAACATAAGAAAAGTATTTCTGGGCATGACCTTAAAGCAATGCTTAAGTGGGTGCAAGTAAATATGCCTGCAGTGACTGCAACTACAATTTTCGCGCAGGAACTTTGGGACGATACAGGGGTGAAATTGTGGGATTCTGCGACAAAAGGCAATACTGAGTCCCACCGTCTGCTGTCTTCATGGAGAGTTATTTTTGAGACTCTGAAAGCACAAAAAGAAAAGGCAGAGGAAGGAGAGGAGGAGGAGTCGCAAGCTCCTATAGCCCTGTCCTTATCAGCCTCTAAATCACAGTGCTCTAAACTCCTGGGTGTTAATGCAGTGGAGTATCCGCCAGAAGATGACCCCTTTGACCCGGGACCGGTAGACCCTGAACAAGAACCTGATTTATACCCTCCTGATCTGCGTGATGTGTGGGCAAAAATAAAGAAACAAGCCTTAAAGGAGGGGGATTTAGAAATGGCTAAAACTATAGTTGCTCCGGTCTTGTATTCTCAGGGTCGGGCAGGGGGAGCACGATGGGAGACTCTTTCCTTTTCGGTTGTTAAAGAACTGCGCCGCACGGTTACGGAACATGGTATTTCTTCTCCCTATTTTATAAGTCTGTTATCTTCTGTGTTTGATACTTATGTCATGACTCCTCATGATTTGAAATCTTTAGCACGATTGCTACTAACCCTGACTCAGTACACATTATGGGAGTTGCATTGGAGAGGGGGACTGCAAGCACTCCTACTCACGTATGTTAATCATAATGATGCTGCATTAGCTGCACTAACAATAGAACATCTTACGGGCACCGGTGCACATGCTGATCCTGTAGCGCAGGCTCAAAACTGTCCCCGTGCGGCTCTCGAGGCAATTAGAGAAGAGGCGAAAAAGGCTTTTTTCCAGGTTCCTGATGTACAAAAGCCACAAAAAGCTTTTACTACCATCACTCAGGAGCCTCGAGAACCTTATATGCAGTTTATTGATAGACTAAAACAGGCTTTGGAACGTCAAGTAGATAATGCGGAAGCTTGGGATATATTGTTAACAAAACTAGCTGTTGAAAATGCTAATGCTGATTGTAAAAGGCTACTGAAGTCTCTTCCCAACCCGAACCCCACTTTGGTGGAAATGGTGGAAGCATGTAACCGAATCAGTGTGGTTGACCATAAGTTTGAAGCTATGGCTGCTGCTTTTGCAGCGATGCGTGGTGCGGGGAATTGCTATGGTTGTGGTAAGCCTGGTCATCTAAAGAGAAATTGTCTTGCTCGGGCTGCAGGGAATAAACAACAACCTCCTGGTCCTGGAGTTTGTCCGAAATGTCGGAAAGGGCGTCATTATGCTAATCAATGTCGATCTAAGTACGACTTCCAGGGACAACCGATACAGGGAAACCAACCGCGGAGCGCGGGGCAGTGACGCGCGCAGACACAAGTGCCACAGCTGACATTTCAACAACTTCGGAGAGAAGCACCGACACCTCAAGTCCCTGTCCAGCAACCTCAGGCAGTGCCGGATTGGACCTGGCAAACTCACACACAGTAACACTGCTCGATTCCTCGGTTCATTTATTATCAACAAATGTCAAAGGACCATTACCCCCTGATACACAAGCTCTATTAATTGGTAGATCTTCCACAACATTGTCTGGTCTATTTGTTTTACCAGGTGTTATTGACTCTGACAGTGTGGACGAAATCAAAATTATGGCATGGACTCCATTTCCACCCTGTACGATACCTCAGGGTAGTCGAATAGCGCAACTGATTCTGATTCCGGCAAGGGTAAGCTCTCTAATCACTGATCATCCTCCGCAGAGGAGAGGAGGTTTTGGATCCACCGGGTCACCCCACATTTTGTGGGTACAATCCATTTCTCCACAGCGACCTATGTATCAGTGTACCCTTATTTACAATGACCAACAACTAGCACTAAATGGAATCATTGACACTGGAGCTGATGTCACAGTAATTTCTCAAGCCAAATGGCCTCCGCAATGGCCACTGACTAATGTCTCTCAGACACTGGCTGGGATAGGGGGGACCGGTAACAGTCATCAGAGTTTGGAACTAATTCGAATTCAAGGACCAGAGGGACATGTGGCTTCTGTTAAACCTTTTGTGCTGCCTGTCCCTATGGTTTTGTGGGGGCGTGATGTATTGTCACAATGGGGAATGTCTATCCGTACACATTTTTATATAGGGCCATTGAAGTGCGCGACACCCTAAAAATAACCTGGAAATCTGATGTTCCTATTTGGGTGGATCAATGGCCCCTTCCTTTGGAAAAACTTCGCGCACTTCAAAACTTAGTCTCAGAACAACTGTCCAAGGGACACATTGTACCCTCTACTAGCCCATGGAATTCACCAGTTTTTGTTATTAAAAAACAAACCGGCAAGTGGCGCTTGCTCCATGATCTCAGAAAAATTAATGATGCTATGGAAGATATGGGAGCCCTCCAACCCGGGCTCCCGTCCCCAACTATGATCCCTCAACATTGGCATCTAACTGTCATAGATCTTAAAGATTGTTTTTTCAGTATCCCGTTACATCTAGATGATACCCCAAAATTTGCCTTTTCAATTCCAAGCATCAACATGCAAGCTCCGTTGCAGAGATATCAGTGGGTTGTACTGCCACAAGGTATGAAAAATAGCCCTACAATGTGTCAATGGTATGTTGCGAAAATACTCAGTCCTGTCCGAAATGCTATGCCTACTGTGTTATTGTATCACTATATGGATGACCTTTTAGTGGCAGCACAACATCACGAAGTCATGGAGAAAGCTGTAGCCCTTGTCACAGATGCCGTGAATTCGGCAGGTCTCTGTATAGCACCAGAAAAGGTCCAGAAGTTTCCCCCTTGGAAATATCTGGGCTGGCGAATAAGAGCACAAACTATTGTTCCTCAACCATTGCAGATCAATACCAATGTAAGGAACCTGCATGATGCAGAAAAATTACTGGGAACAATAAATTGGGTTCGACCATTATTGGGAATTTCTAATACAGACTTGGGTCCTCTGTTTGACCTACTAAAAGGGGACACTAATCTTTGCTCTCCACGTAATCTTAACTCTGAAGCAGATACATCTTTACAAAAGGTTGCCTCAGCTATCGCTTCTCGACAGGCCCACCGATGGGCCCCTGAACTACCTTTTTACTTGATTATTTTAAACCCTGCTCGACAGCCTCATGCCCTGATATTTCAATGGGACCTTCAGAACTCAGACCCCTTGTTAATTATTGAATGGATCTTTTTACCTAACCAGTCTACAAAAACTATTTTGACACAACATGAAATGTTTGCCTCTCTGATTGTGAAAGCTAGATCACTCCTGTTAACCTTATCAGGGAAGGATTTTGTCTGTATTTGTCTACCAATAACAACAGTATACTTACAATGGCTTTATCAGCAATCAGACACCTTTGTTATGGCACTTGCTGACTATACGGGTCAAATAACTTCTCATCCTCCTTCACACAAACTGTTTAATATTGACTTTCATCTGATGTTAAAACCCAAAAGAAGCGAACAACCTTTACAGGCACTTACTGTGTTTACAGATGGATCAGGCAAATCACGTAAATCTGTTCTCCTATGGTGGGATGATCAACGGAGACGATGGGACTCAGACATAGAGACAGTCTCCGGTTCACCTCAAATAGTAGAACTGAATGCAGTTGTTCGTGTTTTCCAAAAATGGAACGTACCACTCAACCTTGTTACTGATTCAGCTTATCTTGCAGGTATTGTTACACGAGCCGAAGCTTCTGTGCTGCGGAATGTTTCACATTCACAACTTTTTACCCTGTTACAGGAACTTATTTTCCTTTTGGACTCTCGATCTGCGCCTTATTTTGTTATGCATATTAGATCTCACACCTCACTACCTGGTTTTCTTGCAGAAGGCAATCGAAGAGCTGATCTATTGACGTTACCAGTTCAAGTACTGCCAGACGGTATTGCACAAGCTAAACTATGTCACTCTTTTTTCCATTAAAATGCTGGAGCTCTTAAACGACAGTTTGACCTTACTTCTTAACAAGCGTCAAATATTATTGCTGTCTGTCCTGATTGCCAAAAACATTCTTTCCCATCAATTGCTGCAGGAGTTAACCCTAAAGGATTACAAAGCCTACAATTATGGCAAACAGATGTCACACATTATTCTGAATTTGGTAACCTTAAATATATCCACTCTTCCATTGATACATTTTCAGGTGCCTTGTTTGCCTCTTGTCACACAGGAGAAAAGGCACGAGATGTTCGTAGACATTTAATGCGTGCTTTTGCTACTTTGGGTATTCCCTCAAAGATAAAGACAGATAATGGTCCAGCTTATGTTTCAACAACTATAAAAACCTTTTTTGCCCTATGGGGTATAACACATATTACTGGCATTCCTCATTCCCCCACTGGTCAATCTCTCATTGAACGGTCTCATCAGTCTCTAAAACATCTATTACAACAACAAAAAGGGGGAATGGGAATGGCTTTTCCGGAGGAACGGTTACAGAAAGCATTGTATGCTTTTAATTTTTTAAATTGTTCTTTAATAGATAACAACCCACCGATAGTTTGACATTTTACTGCAAATACCTCTTTCGAGGCACGGGTTAAAGCCCCAGTATTGGTTTGAGATCCAGAAACAGGTAAAATTATGGGACCATATCCTCTTGTTACATGGGGAAAAGGTTATGCTTGTGTCTCCACAGAAAAAGGACCCAGATGGATCCCAGCAAAGAATGTACGACCTTTCCGTGAACCTTTACCGCAGACAGCTGATACCGACACCAACCCTACAGAATGAAATAAAAACCGCGTGATTATTTCTGTTTTGCATTAATGTCAGGTAACCAAATTCAGGATATAGCATCTAGATTTCGCTTTTTACAGCGCTTGGAACAGACAATATCCCCCTGGATTAAACCAGTTAACAAAGGTAATACGTTTGGACCAGACCAGATCCCCAACGCACTGACGGCACCACTAGCAGATATTATCTTCCATTACATCGACTTTCAACGACACTGTCATGAACCAGATTGGACAGCGTCTCGATTTCTACAGTTATGTTGCTATGAACATGGACCATCTTGTCGACCGTGGATCAAGATTCACTGTGAACTCTGTGATCAGGATTGCTGGTGAGTTGTAAGACTAAGGGACAGATGGGGTCATTGGATGTGTTCTGGGTGTTACAATCAACTATTAAGGTTTAATCAGATACAGTGGGCTGAACGTTTTATGGGAAAACCTCTTTTGGAATTAGAGGGAGTTAAAGGATTAGGTTCTGAGATTTTGCCAAACTTAGTTTTTGCAAAATTTTTATCATTGATTGAAAGCCTAGAAGTACGGGCTATTGCACGGTTGTTGTTTCAATATATTATATTAGCAAGCAGAATTTATATTATTAACAAGAACATTATTGTAGGATTAGAGTGTGGACAATCAATTGCAGTGCCTTGGTCGTGGACAGTACGACCAGAAGAATGGCTGGCTGTAAAACGACAATGGAAAAAGAAAAAGAGAAACAAGCATTGTCAGTAATATGGATAATGATGTTCATACCTGGACCTTGGCCTATTGAAGGTAGCTCTTATCCCCCTTTTCTACCAAAGGTAAATGTTTCGGTCACGTTGGCGAACTTGACTGGACAGGATACTCTGTGTCTTGCTATGGCCACTCCGGATCAGCCTTTTTCCACATGTCTTGTGGGCTTACCATTAGATGAATGGCCTATACCTAGGGACCTTCAAAGTCTTTTTCCACCCAAAAATGTATCAAAAAATGTGACAGACAATTGGGATGTATGGACGCCCCATCTCCCACTGGCTACTCTGGAACCGCAGGAAATTGAACTCCTTGGTTCAGTAAAAATGGATTTTTGCATAAAATTTAACTACACGGGAAAGACTCAATCTAGGGCATGGGACGTTTCCCCTATTCATCCTGTTTTTAGAAATGCAAGTATCTGGTGTAATTACACTGCTAATAACTTGTCTAAATCTAGCAATGCTCCGCTCTCACTACCTGCTGGAGTATTTTTTATTTGTGGTGATCGAGCATGGCCTGTCATTCCTTCTCATATAAAAGGAGGCCCGTGTAGCTTAGGGCGACTTTCCGTCCTGACTCCTAACACATCTATGATTTTACAACATTGCTACTCTCGAAGGACAAAGCATGGCGTTCATGCATTTGCCTCCGATTGTGATGATAACATGCAATTTTGGTCCTTTGGCCAACGCTTTATTGCATCTCTTCTGTTGCCTGGAGCTGCTGCAGGAAAGGCTCTAGCAACATTAGATAAGCTTGGCTGTTGGCTTGCCAAACAAACTAATGCCACAAACGGTGCCTTGTCTGGTCTTTTATTAGATGTTGATAGTGTTCGCCATGCGACATTACAAAATAGAGCTGCAATAGATTTTTTGCTTCTGGCACAAGGTCATGGTTGTGAAGAGTTTGAAGGGATGTGTTGCATGAACCTTTCAGATCATTCGGAATCAATTCATGCTAGCATCCAAAGATTGAAGGATGGAGTTTCTCATCTTCAACAAAGTGATACTTGGGATTGGTTAGATAAACTGTTTAGTGGTTGGGGCATTTCAGGATGGTTAAGAAGTTTAGTGAAGATGATTATATATGCTTTAGTTGCTTTTTTGTTTGTTTTATTACTTATACCTTGTCTTTTCCAATGCTTACAAAAATTAATAACTCGTTTGATTTCAGGGGTTCTTTTTGTGCAACAGGAAGGGGGAGATGTAGGACAAGGCCTCAAGGACAAGAGTCCAAGTACTGATAGCCTGATGAATAGAGACTTGTTAGAACTTGTAGGGCACAGGCCCTGGGAGCAAAGGAACAAGCTAACTGCAGACCCCTGAGCCGTTACTGTTGAGGAGGCAACCAGACGGACAAAGAAACAAGTAGCCAGATAACGGAACGGATGGCGCCGATATGTAACTTTGTTAATCAAGAACGCCACGTAGAAAGAAACTCCCTAACTTTGGAATAGAAACTGTTGCTATGTCAAGGTAAACTAATAAGTTCCTATTGTTCTAACAGTGTGCCTTAAATATCAACCAATCAGTGTTTTTTACGCTTAAGATTTAACCAATCAGTGCGTAATATGTAGAAGGTAGAAACGTATATAATTGTAAGAAAATCACTAATAAATGGACAACTTGCTTGCATCAAGCTGTGTCCCGTCTCTTCATTCGCCGCACAATACTTCCAGTTCATCTGGTTTATTTCTCATACTGTGTGCATTGGTATACAAGGATTTTGGATATGCTCCTGAGCCCTCTGTATTCCCAGGAGCAGTGTAAATGTTCCCACTAGCATTGCCGCCCTCAGGCAATGCCATGCCAACCCTTGGCTTACCTATTGCAGTCCTGTTGGTATCCTCTTCCCCCATGGATTCTAGTTTAAAGCTTTCTCAATCAGTCCTGCTACCTTAGGCCCAAAGACATGTTTTCCCCATTGGGAAAGGTGTATCCTATCAGGCTCCAGCATACCTTGTCTCTTGAAGGCTCTTCCATGGTTTAAAACCCCAAAGTTTTGGCAGAGGCACCAGTCCTGGAGCCAGATATTGATATCCTGGGCTCTCGTGTTTTTTCCAAAGTCTCCTTCCATTACTGGGAGGATTGAGGAAAGCACTGCCTGTGCTCCCAAACTTTTTAGCATTCTTCCCAGGGCCCCTAAAATCTCTTTTGATTGGCCTCAGACTTTTTGTTGTGACATCAGTTGTACCCACATGAAAGAGCAGGAATGGAAAGTAGTCTGAAGGTTGTACTAGGCTCTTCAGTCTTGTGATGATGTTCCTAATTCAGGCCCCAGGGAGGCAGCAAACTTCCCTGAAAAGAGGGTCTGGCCTGTAAACGGGTGCTTCAGTTCTACACAGGAGGGAATGTCCAATGACCATATGTCACCTGAAAGGAGGGGGAGAGATTTTCCCAACCCCAGGTGTTTGATCTGTCTATTAGCACCCCAGGAAAGCCAAGACCCTTGAGCCTGATCAGTCTGTCAGCGTCCTGTTACAGGGACCCTTCACTGAACAGTCCTACTGGATGGGAGGGCGATTCAACTGCCTTGTTCAGGGAAACATGCCAACAGCGTAAGGGGGACTCCGCAGAGGGTCTTCCCACTTTATTAGAATATGTTACCCGCTGCCAGCAACTGCTAGTGCCCAAAACTAACACTAATGGTTAATGGAATAACACTCTTTATTATCAAATCGTGACAAGTTAAGATTCATGATTGCCAATGATAGGGTCTGTCTGCAAAAACAAGCTTGAAATGATATACGCTTTTATCAGTTCTTTAGCTATTTAGCATCCATAAGTCAAAGTTCTTACCCAATAGGCATCCCTATGGGGGAGAAGACAGGTTCAACTCGTCGTCTGATCCCAGAAGTTACGATGGAGTCTACCCTAACTTCTCCCCTCATTCATTCACTTTTTATACTTTTCTTTACTCTCAGGTGGAGATTGAGTGATTCCAGTCATACATTCTTTCATTATTGATTGGTGCAAAATTATCTCACTTTTAATTTAAAGACATAGTCGATAAGAAATATAAAGCGCATGCTTGGTAAGGGGTGGTTGTGCCTTGGAGGTGGGCAACTTTGGGATGGAGGTGTGTGTTGGTATTATAATGAACAAGGTTCATCTAAGGAGAATAATTTTGCCACAGTTGTTGGCTCAGCAATGGACATCTCATATATTTGCCATCAAGTTCCCAATTCTGCAGGGAGTACAGCAAAGCCTGGCCACAGTGTCTCCACTCCACTCCACCTTCCACTGCTCCTATAGGGTGGCAGGCTGTGTTGCCTAGGGAACCCTCGTGGAGTAGATTCCGTGCATGCAACCATCCTGAAAGTGGCAACTGTATTTTACCCTAAAAAGGTTGTTATAACACTACAACTTCTGTTAGGTCCCAGTTTTCTATAGTTTCCCCCCTCCAAGCAATTTTCCCACACCATAACTCGCCATTGTTTCTTCTTGGCACTGGTCTTAATGAAGGTTTTGTTGCAGAGGTTTGTCTCTCTGATCTTGACAAGATGGTTTGCTTATATCTCCCGCACTGCCTAGTGCAGGCTCAGCCCCTTCCTGTCTCTTCTAATCAGTGGGTCCAAAGTCCATTACTTGGGCTGATGCTGCTTCTCCTCCTCTCCTCCTTGCACTGCTCCAGTGTCTGTTACAATCCTCATCTCACACTGATGCAATTTTGGGTAAATGCAGTTTTGTGCACAGTTACAACTACTGTGTCTTTGTATTGATGTGACTTCTAGAAACCTTGGACAGGGCTCAAGGCACTCTTGTTCTTGGACCAGATAAACACATTAACTCCACAGTGCCATATCTTATTTCTTTGCTGGTTTTATGTCTCTTAATTATGAGACACAGCAGGCTTGGCCATTCAGTCCAGTTAGGATCCATAGGTTGCAGCTTCTCTTGCCCCAGCAATGGTAGCAGCAGTAGTCTTTTAATATTATTATTGCAGGAGCTGATAGTCTTTGTTGCACACTGGGAGCCACAGTGCCAAGCAGGGAGCAACCATGCAGCAAAGGCAATTTCCGCTTTGGGAGACTGCAAGGTAGCAGAAAGACGAGGGCTTGGGCAGATGGGAAAGCACAGGGAAGCAGTAGGAGGTCATTGGTTAAAATGACAGAGATTCACACAACAGCACACTGGAAGTCTACTGCTGTCAGATTGCCCATGGACAACTGCAAAGCCATCCATGCCTCCTTTGCCTGTGAACAGCTGCAAAACCAACCATGCCGCCACAAGTCACCTTGTGGTTCTCCCAGCCATCACCCAAGTGCACAAAAATCAACTGGCAGGTAGGACAGAACCAGAAGTCTGCTTAAATGCATCCCTATAAATGAAGAGATGGGAGCTACTGAGCAGGGCTGGTACCCAGGGATGTGCTGAGCTCCCTGTGGTCCCAAGCACCTTGTCACCATGGACCATGCTCAAAGAATATCCCAGAGAAAATAACCACAGTCCTAAAAAGTCCTCTGTCCTCCTGAGTATGTAGCTACCAGCTACCAGGGACAGCCACTGCCCTAGAAAATTTTGTCAGTGATACCAGAAATAGCAGTTTAAAAGGGGACCTGATTTGTTGACATTGGGTAAATGCACATAGATGAAGTCAACCCACTTCTACTTCAGGTAAAATAGCATTTATTTGCCATGGCCACAGACCAGAAGAATTAACCTGCTTTCTTGTTTAGCCCTCCATGATAGGCCCAATCAGCTAATCCAGAAGCAAGAGGTGATTTTTGCAAATCAACATGGCTAAATCAGCCAGCTCCATTTTTGCAAGAAACCTAAAAGACTGAAACCACCATGAGATAGGCAAAAGGGAAAATTTTAAACTCAGTCATTGCGTGGTAGTTATTGCCCTTGGCTCACTGAAGTTGGCAGCATTTTGTTGCAATCTGCTTTGAAACCAAAATCATGCTCTTACAGTATTAAATTATTTACAACTGGCAACAAAATCCAGGTTAGGATCCTGATGAACTCCTCTAACTTCCTTTATATGAAAACTTTTTAAAAGAACATCAGTAGTCATAGGCAATAGTTAAAGTGAGAATACAGAAGTTGAAAATGGAGCTGGTATATGAAAAATACTTGTAACATTGTTTGAACTTCAACACCTATTGGTAATAGACATGGAACGTCATCCAAATAATATTTTTTAAAAGTTGTCTTTCACTGGAATTCACTGCTGCAGCATTTTTAAAATGCACATTTTTTAAACAATTTGCACTGTCATCTAAAAACCACTGTCTTGTTGATAGAGTCAGGAGTTTGACATGTGGAAGGCAGTTCAGCCTAACTCAGTGAGAACTCAACATGCAGCTATCCCTTTGCAGGTGACTCCAGCCAAAGTCAAAAGCACTCCATCTGCAAGAGCGTGTGTGTGTACTTTGTTCACTGCTCATAAAATGTAAGTAGCAGTTTTAATTAAAAAAAAAATAAATATAGAACTCCCATGCCAAATGCTAATGGTTCTCTGAGAAACAAGGAAAGCAAAGATTTCATTAAACTTTATGTGAGCAGAAACTAACCAGAATTATCCCTTGGTCATCAGATGATAGCAAAAATTAGGAAAGACCATCTTCATACCATCTGGAGACCTTATCAGGTAACAACTGATCAGAGGCTTTTTGTCTAAAAGATTTTTCCATTTGAAGATGTCTTCTTTTCCCATACAATGATTAGACTGTAGCAAAATTCAGCACAGGGAAAGCACTTTCAAACAAAATTTTTATAACCTTACAAATAAAATTTTCAAGACAGATTTTTTTTGAATGTAATTATCTTGTTAACTGAAGATTTTAAAATCTTTTTTATTGTTTTACTTCTGTATTTCTTCACAAGTCAGCAGTTGTATATAATGTTATGCAAAAAAAATGTATGCAAATAAATGAAAATGCATACAACAGAAAAAATAAACATTGTAATAAAAATATTTAATTTAAGATTCACATTTCAAGGGAAATTTGAAAATATTTGTATTTATGAATAGAAATTAAAATAAATTTTGGCTGTAGGAGTTTCTAAGAAGATGAGGCTGAATTTCCATCGCTCTTAAGCTGTTCCCGCAGTTCCCAAAGGTCAGCACATTCACTGAATGCTCTCTTTCTCAGCACCACAAACCCACACAGAGAAAAAGATCAATGTCTAAAAACTTGTTCATGTTTGAAAATTCGTGTATATTCAGTCACCTCTCACTTTCATACTCACTTTCCACAGATACTTGCATGTTTTGTGTGTTACTATCATGAATACTGAAGGAACCAAATGGTCACCCTAACAATCACTAACCTCTGTAATGTTAGAAATGTCAGTTTACAACTGAAATACTTGTAAATAGGAAAGTCATGTGAAAAAAAAATTCTTAGGACTCAGAAGGATTTTCTGTGGATCTGATGGCTTTATGCAATTGGCAGTGTTCTGTGAGTAGTCAGGTCCTCACATGAGACCTGTGGGGTTGTTGGGCAGTGACAAAATGATGGCTAAAGTGAGCTGAGGGGGATTTATAGACAGTAAATCTCTAAAGAAGTTTGGCATGTGTATTAGTACCTGGCGGGTCTACTGTAATTCAGGTTTCAAAAAAAAAAATTTAAAATATCACCAAGCAATCTGTAAAATATGTATGGGCAGGAAATATCTGAAGTCTTTTTCTCTCTCCCTCTCAGCTGAAGCGCCAGTACATTGTAACTGCCACAGGGAGAAGAATATTTTAAATTAAATACAATATTCACAACTTGAACAATCTGTTCTTGCTGTATATTTGAAGTTTAGATCCTCTTCTCTAAAATTACTGGATTAAAAAGTGGACCATCATGTATTTTTGATGTATAAGTATGAACACTTTTGCAACACTAAACAAGCCTACCAATTACTCCCTGGACAAAACAGCTGAAAGTAATTGCAGGAGATTTTCCATGTATTTCAGTACTTGCTGTCTGCTTCATTATACATCATTGAATTAAGCAATGTGAATTCTGAGATCTTGATGTGTTAATAACACATGCAAGGAAAAAAAAAAATCTACCACCACTGTGGTGGGTTGACCCTAGCCAACAGCCAAGCTCCCACCCAGCCTCTCTCTCACTTCCTTCTCCCACAGGATGGGGAGGAAATAGAAGGCAAGAAGACTCATGGATTGAGACAATAACTTTTTAATAAGGAAAGCAAAAGCCATGTGCACAAGGAAAGCAAAAAGAGGTATTCATTTGCTACTTCCAACTGGCAGGTAGATGTCCTGCCACTTCCTGGAAAAGCAAGGCCTTAGCATGCCTAAGGGTTGCTGGGGAAGACAAACACCATAGCCACAAACATCCCCCCTTCCTCCTCTCCCTAAGTATTTATTACTCAGTATGATGTCATTTGGTATGGAAGATGTCTTTGGTCAATTCGAGTCAGCTGTCCTGGCTGTGTCCCTTCCCAACCTCTTGTTCATCCCCAGCCTACTTGCTAGTGGGGAGAGAGAGAAGAAAAAAAGCCTTGGGGCTGTGCAAGCACTGTCAACAATAGTCAAAACATTGGTGTGTTATCAACACAATTTTAGCTACAAATGCAATATGGGCTGCTATGAAGAAAGTTAACTCCACCACCACCACCAGACCCAGTACAACCACAGACAAGCAACCTTGCTTGTCCAAAGTGTGCAAACTGCTGAATGTAATGGGGTGACCTAGATGCAAGACAGTAGGAGTCTGCTGCAGAAGCTGCAACTGTTTATTTCCCACCTATAATATTATTTAGTAGCACTATAACATTTGCTTCATGTAAGAAGTCTGGCTAGAAAATAACATCCCTTACGTTGCTTTCTGTGTCTTCCAAAACACAGCCATCAGTGAAACTATTTTTACAGAATTCTTTTCAACATTGCAAGGAGACATATTGGACAAGTAAGACTTACTCAAACTGATGTGGAAATCAATGTAACACTAAATCATGCTATGGGAAATGCTCCCACAAGAGTTACAAATGGTCACAGAACTACCCATTTCAGAGGTTTTATCCCTTGTAACAATTTCAGGCAGTACAAATACAAAATTCCTACCTGCTCTGCCTCCACATATTCCCATCCCCAAAGATGGAAACCATCAGGCAATAACAAGACAACATATGGAAACCCTATGAACGATCCTGTTCATCTTTTTGCTTTCCACCTGAGAAAAGGTATTTTAAATATTCAGAAAGACCCCATATGGCATGATAAGAAGAGTCTAAATGCAATGTACACTTTGTTAGAAATGTTCTCTCAGGTTAGAGCACTGAAATTTTAGTGACCACCATTTCTTGACACTGATTGGTAGTCAGTGATTGACTCTTGAATGCTAGCCTTCTTATTCTAGATTTTTTTTTTCAAATATACTTCCTCTCCAATTCAGTATACTCTGTGGTCCATACCTATATTTTGTTCTTTACTGCACTTAATAAGTGCAGCATAACGTATATTGCATCTAGGGAAGAAAGTTGAACTTCTACCTCTAAAATAAGATATATTTCAATTATCAAGTTTAAAACTTTATTAAACTAAGTAATAAATGAATGGGCAGTTTTGTTTGACCTTCTCTCAACACTAAAATTACTGGATATAAGAGCCTATTCAGCTGCCCACAGTTAGCAATGGGTTCACAACAGATCTCCAAACCACAAACCTCAATATAGCTATGTTTATATGCCAACTTGGCTCATCACTGATGTTTTACTGCACCGTTTGCAACTTTTCAGCTAAAAACCCAAAGTCAAGCTTTATCAGATATTGAGAACAGTATAGATCATGGACAGAAAAAAGTCATAGAAATGTTCAAATTTTCTTTTTCCCCAAGCACTGAAGTGAGAAAATTCAAGGGTAGGGCTAGATCTGAACTCACAGAAAAGCAAGGAAGATCAGGTGCAGTTTCTGTGTTCATACAGACAGTTCTGCTTCATAGCAACCCGATTGTATTGGGTTTGCATGGCAAGATTTTGGTAGCGGTGTATGGGGGGGGGGGGGGGGGGGGGTTACAGGGGTGGGGGGGTTACAGGGGTGGCTTCTGTGAGAAGATTCCAGAAGCATCCCCCATATCTGAAAGATCCAATGCCAGCTGGCTCCAAGATGGACCTGCCACTGGCCAAAGCTGAGACAATCAGCAATGGTGGTAATGTCTCTGTGAGAACATATTTATGAAGGGGGAAAACCTGCTGTGCAACAATTGCAGTGGAAGAGAGGAGTGAGAGAAACAACTCTGCAGACACCAGGGTCAGTGGAGAAGGAGGGGGAGGAGGTGCTCCAGGTGCCAGAGCAGAGATTCCCCTGCAGCCCATTGTGAAGACGATGGTGAGGCAGGATGTCCCCCTGCAGCCCATGGAAGTTAACAGCAGAGCAAATATCCACTCTGCAGACTGTGGATAACCCCATGCTGGAGCAGATAGATGTGACCTGAAGGAGGCTGAGAGCCCATGCTGTAGCAGGACTTGTGACCCCATGGAGGACCCATGCTGGAGCAGTCTGTTCCTGAAGGACTGCATCCCGTGGAAAGGAAAGGACCCACTCTGGAGCAGTTCATGAAGAACTGCAGCCCATGGGAAGGACCCATGTTGGAGAAGTTCATGGGGGACTGTCTTCCGTGGGAGGGACCCCACGCTGGAGCATGGGAAGAGCATGAGGAGGAAAGAGTGGCAGAGACAACGTGAGGAACTGACTGCAGCCCCCATTCCCTGTCCCCCTGTGTCACTCAGGGGGAGGAAGCAGAGAAAATTGGAGTGAAGTTGGGCCCAGAAAGAAGGGAGGGGTAGAGGGAAGGTGTGTTAAGATTTGGTTTATTTCTCATTACCCTTCTCTGATTTGATTGGTAATGAACTACATTAATTTCCTTGAGTCAAGTCTGGTTTACCCATGATGGTGATTGGTGAGTTATCTCCCTGTCCTTATCTCAACCCACAAGCCTTTCATCGTTTTTTTCTCCCCCTGTCCAGTTGAGGAGGGGGAGTGATAGAGTGGCTTGGTGGGCAACTAGCATCCAGCCAGGGTCAACCCACCACACCAATGAAGAAAGGAGAGAAGACACTGTAAAATACTCAAGTTTTTAGAAGTTTCCTTTGGTCTTGTCAGTTCTGCGAATCCATCACCTGACCTTGTCCCAGCTGATTCATCTATTCGGTTCCAGTCTCTACCTTGGTTCCAAGGTCCTCCTCAGACCGTGATCTTCCTTCTGCCTATTTTAACTCACACAGTCCTTCAAGCACACTTAGTCTTTGAAGAAGCAATTCCTATTCATCTATATTATTTTTTCTAAAGACACCTGCATATCTGAGAGCACCTGTGTACACAAATTGATCATCTATTGGTTTTTTATTCTCCTACTGATTAACTTGACTGGGTTTTAAACCAGCCTTGGATTAGGGCTGTACAAGGGCTGAGGCCTGGTTCTGCCATTTAGCAGCTTCATCACTTTAAATTTCTTAATTCAAGATACCTTTTCTTTAACACTTTCCCTTGCCATACCAATCAGGCAAGAGAGGTCATTAAGATATGTGAACCAAAGAAGTCCTTTACCTTTGAACTTGCCAATGCATCATTTTCAACCAGGAGATTTGGTTTACCTCAGAAACTGGAAAGATAAACCACTAAAAGAAAAGTGGAAGGGACCATATACTGTTTTACTGACTACCTACACAGCAGTGAAACTAGGAGTCAACTCCTGGATGCATTATACCCAAGTGAAAAATGCACCTATAACAAAACAGTGGACCGCTGAACAACCTGGGGACTGTGAAATGAAATTTTCTAGTATTTAATGAACTGTACATGGGATTCTGGAACATCATATTTTAAATGAGATTATACTTAAGAATTAATTTTGTAATATTGCATGCTAATAAAAAGAATAGTAGCAGTAATAGAGTGCATCCAGAAAAATATTAATTTCCTTATAACAAGAAATGGTACTAGAAATTGCTATCCTTTGCTTATAGTGATAGAACAATGCAGGAACCCTGAGAGGCAGCCATTAAAAGACCCTTGGGAGGAAAATATGCATTTTAAACTGATACAAATAGTGAACAGGACCAAATAGTGTTAAGTAAGAGAAGTTTACAGGGCGCATACGTAAAATCTAGGTTCATCCTAAGGGTGAGCAGAGGAAGACTGCTGACTTCATCCATCGACCACCAGATAGGGGTTAAGACCACCCTCGGAGATAGAAAGAGCATGCGCCATGAAGTACACTCCTATTCCAAGGATCCATTTACATAAACCAACCCTTTCTTAGAAATAGCTATGAATATGTATTAGTTTAGGAAATATAAACCAAAAATAAATTTTGTACAGCATGCGTCTTGGTGGAGCGGAGACTCCCAGCACACCCAGCGCTGTTTGCTTGCCTCTAATTGCTTAATAAATGGCAAACTTAGTCCAAAAATAGGATTACAAAGTTATTTATCACATCAATTATGGCTTCATTTTATTTCATCCTTTTGAAAGCACTCTGTGCTCGTGTTTGTGCAAATGTAAACACAATTGCGGCAGCATAAAACGCACTTTCTGAGTGTGTCAGTAACAGCTCTTGAAAGGAACGTAGCCCAGAAATATTCCAGGTTTGGTTTCAGTGTCAAGTGATGTCATATGAGGGCAGATATGCTTTGTCAGCACAGGCACTACTCCCTAAATCTGAGTCACCAGATGTTCCTAGAGATTGGTATCACTGGGTTAATGCTGAAATCCCACAGAACATCTAAGCCCAGAGGGGCTGTCACAGTCACCCTTAGACTCCAAAACATGCCCAGATCCCTCTGTGTTTGCTATATGATATGTAGAACACATACTGTGACTCATCAACGTGACTCAGGTCAGGAACACTGCCACCTACTGTTGTAGTTTATTTTACTGGTAAACATGAATAAGGTAGGGTTTTGGACACTATTAGGTACAGCTAACAAGATTTTGGCCAATATAGATATAAAAACATTTTTCAGTGTAGGAAAAGCTAAATTCAGATTTTATAGAACAATGCTGAGATTAAACTGAAAGAAAACTAGTTTAATAAGCACAGTAACTCAGTCTATACCATCTCTAAACTTAGCAATTCTTACCCAACAGCTGTGAAAGAACTACTAGAATATAAACTGATGAATAACTCAGTATTACTTGGCTGTGTAATTATCTGTGTGTATATCATGCTCCTGTGACAGCTAATCTCAATAATTAGCATGCACTGCAGGCCCTCTACAAGCAGAAAAAATAACCATGATGCTGTTACAGGGGTATACCAAAAACCCCCACTTATGACATTTGGAAGAGAAATATTACTTTGAAAAGAAATATTTGCAAGAAATTATCTATACAAGGAGCAAACCCCAGAGGGTTTGCAAGCCACTCGCAGTTTACAGTGTTGACAGTGTCCTGAACAGGCTGAGCACATGGTCACTACCTTTCTCATTGTAAAAATAAAACCATCTTTGTCTCACATGCATTTTGTGAGAATGATCATTCACATTTGGACAGTATCACAGAAATGCTAAGTATTCTTTTCATTTCTACCTGGCTGTCCTCAAACAGGGAGAAAATGTTGCTCTAATTGAAACTCAACATTTTTCTCTTCTCAAAAAATACTCATGGTTAGCTGGTAGAATTACAGGTATTGCATAGGAAGCCTATGCTGATCTTAAAACTGTATGGTGAAGAAGGGTAGAAAACATGAGGTGAATCAGATGAGCCTTTCACCTCTCCAATGTCTCCAAAACACATGCACTGTGTTTGTTCACCAAGGTATTACAGAGTGCATAGGGCACGTGTGCTTTACAGCCCAGAGATAGGTGAAGTCTAAGATGTCAACTCCCTCCACCTCAGAGAGCCAGAACTCAATACTGCATACAATTTTCTACTAGCCTGAGGACTCAAAGCAACCTGCTGAAGTTAGTGTCAAAGCCACCTTTGAACATATGAAGTATAGGGTTATGTTATCAGACCAGCAGGTACTTAAATATTACACCTGAGGTCTAAAAGCAACACATGGTCAGTGTGCAAAGTTGAGACAATTCCACTTTTGGAAAAAATCCCTCTAAGTTTGGGAAATTTGGACTTTGATTCTGATCCATTACAAAGTGAAGCACCAATGCTTTATCTGGAAACACTCAATACTATTATACTTCCACTTATAACAATATTTCTGGCTTCACATTTTGAGTACTCCATGTAAACTAATATAGTGCAAACAGGAGCCTACAGGCTATTTCCACTTTTGTGACACTTCTCTCTGGCTTATCACCTTTCCTTACAGGAGATGGGAGAGAACTAGTCAGGCTAGTGCTGTTACAGTGTGCTGTTGTAATAAATAGCTTTTCTAGAGATGTACCTAGTGAGCCGTTTAGAACTTAAGCTACAATCCTAGTGTAGGATGGGCCAGGACTGAAGCCTGCATCCTGCTGTGCATGTGCATGATTGAACACAAAGCAGTCGCCACTAAGTTAGTTTTGCCTGTCAGAGAAGGTCCCTCAGCTGTGACATGACCACTGTAATTGGCTGACAAGATGGAACCATCTAGTAACACACATGAACAAGAGAAAAAACCCAACCCTGTAACAGAATCCATTTCAGACTCCCCAAAAGCTTCATTTATGTTGTAAACCATCAAGTATGCCCAAATTGTAACATTTCAAAGAAAATATTTATCTCTGCCTCCTGGGATCATGAGGGACAAAGCACTCACAGAAAGTGACTTTGTGACTTGTCCAGAGATGATCTTTATCTCTGTGCTTTCTAATCACTGATAAGCAATGTGAGATGCAACTTCACTGGGTGGCTTTGAGGAGTTATCTGTACTGTCCACACTCTCATTTCTTCCCATTTATTTAAGTGCTCTGAAAAACTGTCAACTGTACAAAGAAAGGATAAACACACTGAAGGAAAAACCGTGGGGGAAGGAGGGGAAACTACAACTGTGAGATAGGAATTTTTCTTTCTGTCCACAAGTTCATAAAACATTATAGAAATCATTCTTCAGGACTTAGAGAACGCATTAAGGTTAACAGAATGAATTGAAGCAACAGTTTATGTAGTCACTGACTGAAGTAAAACATAGACAAAAGCTAAAGAAAGTTTGGTATCTCAATATGCACTCACCTTAGAGAACTTAATCATACATTTATTTTTCACATGGACTCCTAAGGTGAGAGGCTCCAATCCTACATAAGTTATCAGTTTACACAACTTTTCCAAAATCATTAAAACACTAAGTACAGCTTTATTTTTAATTATCTTTTGCTTTTATTCTTTGTGTGGTTTTCTACAACACCTATGAGGAGAAAGATAGCCAGTACCACAAAACTCAATACAAAAAACATATTAGTATTAGTCTATCATAGGTAATGAACTTCCACAATACTGAATGGAAGGACAACAGCATTTCAAACAACAAAAAAACCCACAACTTAAAGGCCTTGTGTCATGTGAACAATCTGCAAATGATTTCTTCAAAGATTCAGAGATGTCACAGGAAAGTTGTATGACTTTATGAAACAAGCACCAAGGGTAGGTTGCCTGTTTAAATACACAACAGTAATTCCTAGTATTTCTTTAAGGTCACTGAAAATCCTGTTGCTAATGGATCACAGAAAAAGTAACATTTTTCTTAAGTGTAATTGATAAGTGACGAGAGGAACAGATGCTTTGAGTTATCCCTGTGACTGCTATGCTAATGCCAATACCACAACATGGGGCTGGGAGGAGTGAGCAGGACTGAATATAGTACAGTCAAGGTTTTTGACAAGGGAAGGAGATTGAAATGGTTGTACAGCTGTATGGGCTTGAGGAAAATGCAGACTACAAGGGCAATTAGGGGTATGGGGATAGAAAGGAGATATAAGGGGTATCTTGAGACAACTCAGTGATGTATAAAAGAAAAATACGCTGAAGACCAGTATATGTGGAGAGGAGGTAACTGGAACCTATATTTGAGCAAATGTGAGACTAATTTAGGCCTAGACATGCATTAAATATCAGGTCTTCCCACAGTTATACAAAACTCTTCTGAAAGTACAAAACCAGCAATATACTAGGGACTTTGATCCTACTGAAATGCATGCAAATACTTGTACTGGGAGATGGATGCATAAAGGAAATAAATTATTCAAGTAGGAAATTGTTTACAACACTCCCTCCTAGATTCCTAATGACACAAGTGACTTCCACAAGTCAAAGACAACCCTGCCAATTCTGAAAGGCATACATCATTGAGATGTCTTAATTAAAACCACACAATGGTACAACACAGTATTAGAAAACAGCAATACAAATCAATTGGAATGACTCCAGGATGATCAATGAAAAAGAATTTAAAAAAAATAATCACAAACTTAGTCAAGAGAAGGTATAAAAATAGTGCTCAAAGGATCCACATAAGGATCCTACAACAGCTCTATGGCCAAAGTCATAATTTTATTCACTTGCCTAGAGACCCTCCAGTCAGTAAAGTAACATCAGATGTTGGCATTTCCAAAAATGCTGACACTTTACCATATATATATTTATGAGATTTTATTAGTTTGAGCTTGAGTCCAAACCAGACCTCCTTTAGGGATGTTTTCTCTTTTAAATCAGTTCTGAAATACAGGACTTCTAAATCCTTGAATGCTACTGCTAAACAAAGATGACCCACAACTGTTTCTAATGTCATCATTCAGGAGACTCACTGAATTACCTGATAATGTGGAGCTGCCATCATACTTGCTGGAGTGGTTACTTCAGGTTTGTCTTGCACTATTTCCTCACTCACAAATGCAGACTCTTCCTGTTCCTCACAAGGTCCCACTAAGCAGGTGGAATCATCTTGTTCTCTTTCAGCTGATATGGCCAACTTTGGAAGCAAGTCAGAACTGTGTTGCTGCTGCTGCCCTCAGTGTCAGAAGCGATTAATGTAGATATGTCATCTGCATTGAAAATAAGCACACTGTCATGTAGTTATTGAGATGAGGAGGTCTGCTACCTGACAAGCAGTATGTGGATCACTTCCAGCACCTCATTCTACTTACATTTCAGAATATTCTGTACTCCAACTTAAAGATTCCACAAAAGGCAATGTTACACTTTTTGGTTTGTCTTCTGCATCTTCCTTCACCTTGCATTTGAGTGACTATCTATGCAACTAAAAGCCTATTACAGATACAAAAAAAAAATCCAACTCAGACATATTCGATATAAAAAAAGATATGCAGGAAAGTACATTTCAGGTGGTACTCTGCATGTTCTAAATGCTTATACAGTATTTCAGAGTGTATACTTCAAACTTCTTGAGCCTTTTAAAATTTCCAAGAATAAAACACTCTTATTTTGCTTTCTTGGCCCCTCACATAAAGGGTCACAAATAACATCTCATTACAAGTTCATCAGCTTTCTCCCTATTTCACTGTGTGAACCATGAGACTACAAACAAAATCCATAGCCTTGGGGGTTCTAAGTCACAGGATCAATGCACATCTTGGATTAATTCACAACTATAAAGTCAATCAATAAAAACACCCAAACCCCAACAACCAAACTTAACCCTAAGATACTGACTTAATATCTAACAGTCAGTTGTGGAAAGCAGAAAAATGAATCTGAATTGACTTTGAAGTTAAGAATAAATTACTTGGCTAAAGGATTTAGAAAAAATAAACTGATCTTTGGAAGTCTGTTTGCTTAGCTGACAAAACGCATACAGAAACAGTCAGCTGTAAATTCTATAGCCCGAGAGGCACAGCTAGAGATGCAATGACATAATAACATTAACAAACCAAACTATTACTGTGGTACAGAGCTTTCAAAAGGACAGAAGTTCACAGAACGGTGTCGGAAGGCACTTCTGCAGGTCATCTAGTCCAAGCCTGCTGATAATACCAAACTGGGAGGTGCTATTAACTCTCTCAAGGGACAACAGGCCTTGCAGAGGGATCTAGGTAGATCCGAGAACTGGGCAATCATCAATGGCATGAAATTTAACATGAACAAATGCCAGATTTTGTACCCAGGATGGAGTAATGCTGGGCACAAGTATAAATTGGGAGAAGATTGGCTAGAGTGTAGCCCTGCAGAAAGGGATCTGTGGGTGCTGGTCAACAGCAGGCTCAATATGAGTGTGCAGGGTGCCCTGGCAGCCAAGAAGGCAAACTGCATCCTGGGGTGCATCAAACACAGTATAACCAGCCAGTCAAGAGAGGTGATTATCCCACTGTATTCGGCATTGGTGTGGCCTCACCTTGAATACTGCATGCAGTTCTGGACCCTACAAATTAAGAAGGATGTTCAGGTCCTTGAATGCATCCAGAGGAGGGTAACAAAGCTGGTGAAAGGAATGGATGCCAAGTCCTATGGAGGAGCAGATAAGGACTTTGAGCTTGTCTAGTTTGGAGAAAAGGACAGCAGTGTGGTTGCTCTTGTACTGGGTCTTGCTGAGATGGAGCTAATTTTCCCCATAGCAGCCCTCATAGTGCTGTGCTTTGTATTGGTAGCTAGAAAGGTGGTGATAACACACCAGCGTGTTGGCAACTGCTGAGCAGTGCTCTCACAGCATCAAGGCTGTGTCTCTTCCCCCCCCCCCCCCCTCACCCCCAAGGGCCAGTAGGCTGGGTGTGGGCAAAATCTTAGGAGGGGACACAGCCAGGATAGCTGACACAAATTGACTAAAGGGATATTCCATACCATATGATGTTTGCTCACATATAAAAGCTAAGAGAAATGAGGAAGAAGGAGAGGCATTCGTTATTTATTACATTTGTCTTCTGGAGCAACTGCTGTGTGTACTGAAGCCCTGCTTCCTGAGAAGTGGCCAAACATCACCTGCTGATGGGAAGTACAGAATAACATCTTTTGTTTTCCTTTGCTTCCACATGCAGTCTTTGCTTTCGCTTTATTAAACTGACTATCTTGACCTACAAGGTTTTTTCCCCATGTTATTTTCTTCCTGGTGTCTCTTTTCCAGCAATAATTAGCTCTCTTCTCAACTACTATCGTACACTTTGGACAGTCAGCTTTATCTTCAATTCACAGCATTCAAATCACTCCCTCAAATTCACCTTTCTCCTTGACCAAATCACATGCTAACCACTACTTTGCTTTTTCCTTACAGTGTAATGTCATTTAATTCATCTCTACTATAGACTAGCACTGTAATCTTTGTTATGCCATTGCCTGCAAGATATTCCAGTTGCATCCTGGGTAACACACAAACTATGTACAAAGAAAAACAACATAAGGAACATGCATTTGCATTTAACAGAACACTTTCCCTAAGATTTCTCTTATGCTATCATGAATTTTCTATAGAAAATAAATTGTTTCATAAATTTCTATTACCTTCTTAAGGATTCAAGAAATAATTTTCCTACAGAATCTTCCCATCTTTTTATTTAATGGTATTCATTACATTCTTGCTCAATTTCAGTTAACGTTTCTTGAAGAAACAATGCCATAAATACCTCCTCAATATTTAACATTTCCAAACTCTACAAAAGTATAAAAATGTTTATGTACACAATACACGTTAACATTACAGCAATTTTTACTTACTTTTGAAAGTCTGTGTGAACATAAGGAAAATTGTCTTATCTCCAAATTAAAGTCTTCGTAATTTGTATCATCTTCCTCAGCTTCCATATGGTGATATTTCTCAGAACGAGCTACAAAGGAAGTATTTGAATTTATCAGGAAGAATGGGTGCCAAGCTTTAATATTAACTAAACCCATTATTTTATTCTTAAGATTATTTCTCATGAAGCATCAAACCACCAGTGAAATTGTACAGCTGTCAGTGCTTCTGATAAAGGAGATTTTCAAAGCAGTAAGCAAATACAAAAGTCAAAGACAGCAATTACTTAAGGTGTTCATCACATTTTTCTAATACCATCTAGTACATACTGTCAAAGTAACTTGTGTCATCTTCAGACTCCAATTGTGAAAAATTTTGCTTTCTGCCTCAGCAGACTATTCCAGTTGAGGCTCCTGAAGAACTGATGCTGCTTTACTTCATATGCATCACCTGGGAGAGACAGAAACACTGAGCAAATGATACCAAATCCTCCGACATCGATGGATTCAACCAAATCCCTGGTCAGAAAATGCAAATTAGCATGGAAAGGCATAGTCATCACTGCAGGTAGGAACATCTACTACTCATTCCCACTACAATCTCCCCTAAACCTGTCAGAGCACCTCCCTGTGTTTTGTTGCTGCCATTTCTTTAACAGTGGTGATGTTTTATCATCTTCTTCCCCTTTTTAACATTTTTATTTTTCTGGCTAGGCTAATTATTATCCATCAGATATACATTAGTCAATCAGATGTAGTGATAGTAGTTGTCAAAATGTAAACATGTGCATTAGATTAGTAATTGCAAATTAGAAAGCAATGAAGAATGATTCTTAATAGTTGCTCAATGTACATACCATTGCTGATCAGGAGCTCCTTTTGATATTTTATGGCAATAATACACAATTCTTTAGGAAATACCTTATTTAGCTTCTTATGGGTTACTGCCTTGGATTACTACTTGTCATAACATACATTGAAGAACACAATGAAGTACTGGAATTTTTGTCCTGGGGAGGTGGGGGAGATGTTATTAATAAGAATAAATATAATTCCAAAAACTGAACAGATAACCTACAGCAGCAAGAGTTACTGCGAACTTGATACTGCGTGTAAACTTCCCTATGTCAAGTTTAAGCCAGAAGAGAGACACAGGAAAAGTGTGAAGTCTACAGGATTTGTCTCTAAGTCAGTGTCAAGATTTCTAGAGGTTGCATTCTTTGCTTTTCTGACTGTATCAGGGAAAAATTCATAAAAGCCAAATCTTCCCAAAGGAAACCAAAATCACATCTAATTTTAAGTCACTAGTCAAGGAGTGAACATTTCCTCTTAACACAGTAATGGAATGTTACGACAGAATTGTGTAATTCTTGACTGGGTATCAGACACTTCAAAAATCCAAAGAGGTCTTTTTCTGTCATTTTCTTCAAAAGAAGCATAGTATCTATCTCTTCTTTCAACTGGACTATGGCACTCAGGTCTCCTGAGCAAATATGCTATTACAATTTTCATGAAGTGTTATGCAGCTAGCTAATACATATTAGATAGGACTGTCATTTGAAACACATGGTAGAGCCTGAGATAAAACATGCTATTTTCCAGTGCCCCATGGGACCTGTCATGTTGCAGCCTGTTTCTGTGAGTTGCTTCAAAGAAATGGCTGCTCAATTGCCTTCTTCAGACTGCCAGCTTTTGAGAAACCATGAACAATCGAAAAAAATCAGCTTGTAAACAAACTGCACAGATGCTCCATGTGGCAGCACTGACTATTACAGGACTTAAGCCAGCCTCATTCTAGCAATTCACTTTCTCAACCACCTGTAGCAAGAGGCAGAATTTACAATCTACTTGTGATCCAGCCTCTCACAGGGTGACGGTCTTGCATTAACTCTACGTTTACCAGGAAAAAAGCATACTGGCAACGAAATGACAGTGCCTGAAAGGAGTATACTTAAAACAAGGGAATGGATCTAGTTATGGCTCTTCATTGTGCCTTTGGCAGTAGTACCCTTTGCAGCAGATTAAGCAGGCAGAAAGTGGAGAAGTTGACTGGGGCATGATACCTCCTCCCTCACTCTTATCTTGTTCAACATGGGATAAAAGAGAACAAACTTTGCTGGATGCCATTTACTCCAGACCATCAGCTACAGTGAAGTCTAAGTCTACAGAGATCCCAGATGCTCAGGGAACAAGGGAGATACAGTTCACTCATGTCACGTCACCATGTCCCAAAGGAAGACCTATTGTTTGGGGCCACATCAATAGTGCTTTGGGGTCTGGGTTACACTCACATTCCCCCTGAGCGGCTGTGGTAAGGCCAGTTATGAGCTATTTCCTAAAGCTCCTTTTTATATTAGCTCTAAAAATATGCAGCACAATCTGACTACTGGACTCCGTTTTGTCAGCAATTTCCCAAATACTGTCATGCTGACTCAATCTACCACTTTGTTTCCTTAGCATCCCAAATATATTTGCATTCATGGCATACAGTATTCACTATAAATAAAAATATGACTTTATATTCAGGCTCTTATGTAGGAGGCCTTTTTTGCTATGTTTACACAGTGCTTTGCCCAGTGGGATGGCAGTCAGTGACAAGGGCTCCCATACATTAACACTTTAAAAATCATGTGCAATATTCTTCATTACTGCCTCTCACCCAAATTCCCAAATGAATCCTTGCTCCATCAACTAACAAATTAAGTTTATCACATGAATGCACAGTGCTTTCATTAGCCTATGCAGGCTCACTACTCCTAATACCACATGCCAGGTGCTTCTCTTGAAATGGAACAAAGCACTGAATAACTACAGTGGAATAAGCTGGCAGCTTATGTTCTCACCAATATCCATTTACTTCCTTAACACTCACACTTTTGGTTTTATTCTTTTTCATGCAAGGCAGTAGTGCTGAATGAGAATGACAAGACCTTTCACAAAACATCAGATAGTAATTTCTGAATAATTAGTTTGAGTACTCATCAACCACCCTAAAACCTGGAGGAACTAGTTTGCCAGGTTAAGATACTTCTGGAAAAAAGAAGCATCAGTTGTGTATTGAGTACCCTTCTCTATTTCTGTGTTTAGTTATTTAACACTGTATTCATGAAGGAAGGAACCCTATCCAATGGCTAACTGGGTCTTCAAGAGGTTTCTGTTTTACTTGTCAAATTAAAAGAATAAATGTGAATGACCACATGTAAACTTAAAAGATCAGTCTTCATCTTGTTAAGCTCATATTACTGGTTTGAATCTATAAAATAACCTTCTGTTATAACAACATTGTCATACTACTTGCCCTGACAAATGTTTCCCAGGAAAAACAAACAGATGAACAAAAGCTCCCAATGCCAAATGTAGAAGCTATCTCTATCACACTAACAATATAAAATAGTGCCTCCTGACCTGTTTGCAGTCTTTCCAAAGGATTCTGGCTGAGCAGCAGGATAATCAGATCCTGGGCATCTGCAGGTGGTACTTCATCCTTTTCAGGCCAGTTGATTTCATCTAGCAAAACAAAGTTGTTCGTTATTATTTAAGCCCGATCTCAACATTCAGCAGAAACTGTATGAAAGCTCTCATAGTGAGCTAGCAATAAAGTCAGAATTAAGGCAACTTTCCCAAGGTGCCCTCTGTTGCACACCAATTACTTCTGATTTTAAATACTCGCTATACAGACTCCATAAACATATTTTTATGGTCCCGTTTTCCTTGGAAGTATCCTTTAACCCAAAACAGTGCTTAACAACAAAATACAGGAATGCTTGGCTCATGTGAAACTATTGCAAAACACTAGCTTACTTGTGTGTGTGTCCGTGTCCTAATCATCATGGTTTAAATTTTAGTTCTGTTCTGCTGAAACTGCTGATAAAATGGACACAGCTGACCTGACTGACCAACCAAGCAGTCACTGCTCACATGTGTAATCCTCTAGTGTTAGTAGATTCATTGAAGTCATTACTCCCATGACTAAGGGCTGAAGTATTGGACTCTGCTCTGGAGAGATACATGCCAATGTAGCTCCCCCCCCCCCCCCAAGTCTCATACTTCAGAAGAAAAACCCCTCGCTATACTATTATATTACTAAGGCTTTTGCACTTCATAGCAAGTTGCATCTAAATCTTGCAGTCAAGATATTAAGCCCTGCAGCATCTAGGTAAGGCTAAATAGAAATTCTGCCAAACTTTCATTTCAATTAAACAATGTAAAATTATGCCAGTTTCAATATGAACTTCATAAATGCTTACACAGCAAGTTTTGTCTGATTTTTAGCAGAAGCTACCTCTATATATGTAATATACCGCTGGTTGAGACAAAACTGCAGAAGTTTATTGGGAGGTACGAAGATTTTTGCAGAGAAACAGAATGCTAGAAGCTCAGGAAACACAGAAGACTTAAGGATTTTGTTGTAATTATATGACCTAGATTTTTCCTTCAAAATGATCATCATTGGAGAAATAATGATCAGAAGCTACACATTAATCTCTGCATTTCACAGTTCCAAGAAAGGTACTGAAATAAAAAGGCATGAAATGTATTATCTTTCTGGAGGGTTATTTTTAACCATGATCATCTTAGGCATCTAACTTTACACTTAGGCCTTCCACAGTTGTACTCATACAACTTGGGGGAAGGAAATACAACCTACAACAAAGAAGAAAGGAGCTAAAATGAGGGGGCAAGATTTTAAAGTAGAATGCAGATTACACACACAAACTGGAATAAAAGTCTACGCTATATAGTTTGGATTCTGCAACATGGTTTTTAAAGTCAAATACAAGGGGACTATATATGTTAGCACAGGAATCTTATCCAAAAGCTCTCCTCAAATATTGACAATAAGAATGATTTAAGTAAGGATATTAAAACAGAAAAAAGTCTGACAAGTCAACAATCAAAACAAGAAATTAAATTATCAACAGTCTTGGAGAGTGAGTGGGAATGGATCAGGTTTACAAACATACACTTCTACAAATAATTTCTGGAAGATAAATGGAGACATTCAAACATATTAAGTTATTTACATAAGTATCAGCTAGATCGTAACATGACAGTGTGGTTTAAAAGAATGTAAAATTAATGCAACACGTGAAATCAAGTCTAAAGTGCAAATTTCATCATTAATTTTAGACTATTCCCTCCCCTCCTCCCAGTCAGAGCATAAACACACATGCGCATGTGTCTGGAAATGAAATAATAACACAAGTTATTTCCACATTTGCCTGCCTACAGCTTCCACTGCAGTTTAAACCCAATTTGGAAAATAAAGCATGAATATGCATTGCAGTCACAAGACATTCAGAACAAAGCCAGCATTTGCTGCTTGTGTTAAATAAACAGTCGATTCTCCTTGCTACTCAGGCCTTGGTGTATCATACCAGAAAACAGCATGGTTATAAATCCATAAACAGCCTAGCTGATGTTGTATAAAGAGGTCATTTTAGAGGCAACTTGCAAATCTATTTCATTACTGTTTACAAACATGCCTGGATTTCAACTTCAGAGATGGAAGAAAGTGAGATGACAGTGTCTCATGTACAAAAGGGACTTGTTGCATTCTCAGAGAACAAGGAACCAGAGGTGCAGTTAGTTTTGTTTCTATTGGGTTTTTTCAGTCTTAGGTAACGGACCTTTTAAGTAGACCATAAAGCAGACTGGGAAATATTCAGTAACAGAGGTGCCATTCTGTTAAACTTCTGGCATAGAGGCCTTCTACATCTATACTGCAGGAGCGGTCTGGAAACTAGGACCACGCGTGGCAATCAGTTAGCTGAGGGGAATGTGCTCGAGCTTGTCTAGACAACAATTAACATGATGAGGCATGTTTACAGAGCACAGAGGAGTGGGAGACGGATTGCGCCAAGGATGGCGCCAAGGAAAGGTAACACCTTGTGGTTAATTGATGGCAGTTAACCACCAATCAGGGATTGCCTAGTATGCAATGCTTAGCTTCAAGAACCAATTAGTTTAAAACGCGCAGCTTCTGAAAGTGTATAAAAACGCGTGCTTCTGTACAATAAATTGACATTTGCTTGCATCAAGCTGCGTCCCATCTCTTCATTCGCTGCATCCTACCTGGCAGGGAAAGAGTGAGTCAGGGGACTGGGGGAGAATATCAAAGTTTCCCCAGCTGACTCCCTGGTTCCAGTGATGCTTGGGAATGAGGTTATTGATTTTTTGATATAGTGCAGCAACTCATCCACTAATTACTATTTGTAAAGGACCTTTAAGTAAAATGACAATCCCAATTGTTGGGGCAACAGGAAAACAAACAATACAGACTTTCTTAAAACCTATGGAATGCAGAATTTTAAATACTAAAGTAACCAATGAATTTCTATAAACGCCAGAATGCCCCCTCCTTCTACTAGGACGAAATTTCTTATGCAAACTGAATGCTCACATAACGTTCTCTGAGAATCTTATACAGCTCCACACCCTACCTGATGCGGCATGGAAAGCACAAATTTGCTTGCTGACAGATAAAAATTTTGAGGAGCCTGAAGACAACATCCTGG
The DNA here is from genome assembly GCF_023634155.1 of Falco peregrinus. Taxonomy (NCBI): domain Eukaryota; kingdom Metazoa; phylum Chordata; class Aves; order Falconiformes; family Falconidae; genus Falco; species Falco peregrinus. The sequence goes on along the minus strand of NC_073743.1, from coordinate 7,082,370 downwards.
ATGTGGTACTGAATGCAGTAATTCCCTTGGTTTGGACAGCTACGAAACTGGGAAGAACAAAGAATATATCTCTGTCCTGGTTTCAGCTGGGATAGAGTTAATTTTCTTCATAGTAGCTAGTGCAGTGCTGTGTTTTGGATTTGCTGTGAGGACAATGTTGACAGCACACTGATGTTTTTAGTTGTTGCTGGGTAATGTTTATACTAAGTCAAGGACTTTTCGGTTTCTTAGGCCCTGCCAGTGAGAGGGCTGGAGAGGCATAGGAAATTGGGAGGGGATACAGCCAGGTCAACTGACCCAAACTAGCCAAAGAGGTATTCCATACCATGGGACATCATGCTTGGTATATAAACTGGGGGTGGTGTAGGGCAAGGCCTCAAGGACTAGAGTCTGAGCACTGTTAGCCTGATGAATGGAGACATGTTAGGATTTGTAGGGCATAAGCCCTGGGAACAAAGGAACAAGTTAACAGCAGACTCTTAAGCCATAGCGGTTGAGATGCCAACCCGATGGACAAAAGAGGACATACAGCAAGATAAGGGAATGGATAGTGCTGATAAGGAACTTTGTTATTCACGAAAGTCAAGTAGAAAGAAAACCCCTAATCTTAGAATAAAGATTGATGCTAAGATAAGATAGACTAATCAGTACCTATTGTTTAAATGATGTGTCTTAGAAGATAAACAATCTGTGTAGCTCACGCTTTAGATTTAACCAATCAGTGTCTAACATGTAGAAGGTAGAAATGTATATGAATGTAAAAGAATCACTAATAATTCGACATCTTGCTTGCATCAAGCTATGTCCCGTCTCTTCATTCGCCGCAGGGTGGGGGTGGGGGGTGGCTGTGGCCTGCCAATCATTGCTCAGGGACTGGCTGGGCATTGGTCAGCAGGTGGTGAGCAGCTGTTTTGTGCATCACTTGTTTTCTTTTCTCCCTTCCCTTTGAATTTCATTCCTCTCCCTTTCTCCATCCCTTTCATTATAACTGTTATTATTATTATTGTTCTTTCATATTTATTTTATTTCAATTATTAAATTGTTTTTATCTCAAGGGTTGAGTTTTACATTCCTTTCCGATTCTCCTCCCCATCCCTCTGGGTAAGGGAGGAGTGAATAAGCAGCTGCGTGGTACTTAGTGCATGGGGTTAAACCACAACAGTTATTTTTGGTGCCCAACATGGGGAACGAAGGGTTGAGATAATGACAGGTCTAATCAGACTGTGTTAGAACGAAATTGTTGTCAGTATTCATTGTATTGGATTAATAATGAATGGGCACAGTGCTGATTGCTCTGCTCTTGAAGTTGCTGTCCATGGTCTCAGGGCTGTGTTATTTACTTTAATTGCAGTATGTGTTCCCTATTGTGCTCTTTGTTTTCCTTTGGACCTGTGCTAAAGTTATCATACTGTTGTACTATATAGGGCTGTTTTATGATATGATGGACTCACTGGTCATAAAACTAATCCGGTCTATGAAATCAGTGGTATTGTTGCCCCTGTGCGTCAGGTGGCCCCTGGCAGGGAATACTAACAACTGCACCTTTGGCTTTGTTTTTCCAAAGAGTCAGCCTATGGGAGGGGTCTACACCTCCCCCTTCTCCCCAGGGCTTGTTACTGAAGCATTTAGGATTTTTGGAAATTCTGAATATCTTTGGACTGTTGGAAGCACCATAGTGCAGGTCCTGACCCTATTGCTAGGAATACTGAATGTAGTTTTCACTTCCTGGACCTGGTGGAGAATTAAGAGACTAATTCTAACTACTCTAGCCTCTGTAGCAGAAACAACTGCTACTCCAGTCCCACAGCAGGCGCCATGGCTACTCCAGCCTCTGTGGTGGGCACTGTGGCTGTTCTAGCCTGCATGGCAGGCTCTGCAGTTACTGCATCCCCTGTGGTGGGCACTGCAGCTACCTTGGCCCCCACAGCTAGTGATGCAGAAGACCAACCCGAAGAGGGTCCCCCGTGGAGAGTCAGCCAAGTCACGACAATCACACCAATATGGCTACATGCCGTGCTCCCTTTATTAAACAAACAGGTCACCCGACTTTACACACAGGTGATTGGATAAAAGTCTCTGGCCACGTGGGCATCCGTGTCGCTGATTGGTGAGCATGCTGCAGACGCCTGATCAGAGTGCGCCGATGAGAGTGTGCTGATTTCGCGGTTCCCAGGACTTGCTCTGCACCTGCCTTCTTGTTTGTGCATAGCTTGTTTTCTTTCTCACACTGCTTGTTCCCAGGACAATTTAAGGTTGCTTTGCAGCTTCAACTAACAGGCCTGGGTTGTCCAACCCGGACAATGGTAACATATGTCCTCGGTCCTTTAAAAATCCCTCTACACCAACCCATGTCAGTGTCAGTGGCCCCTATACAGAAGAAGAAATGGAAATGGAAAGCAGCTCATTTGGTGAAGGAGGATGAAGCAGGGCCATCACAGGAACAAGATGAAGAAGGGGTAACCTCTAATCCATATCTCTGAGTAAACTGCAGGATATGTGGAAAGATTATGCCCATCCACCAGGTGAACACATTATCACCTGGTTGCTTAGATGCTGGGATAATGGGGCTAATAGTGTAGAACTGTAGGGTAGGGAAGCCAAGCAGCTGGGATCACTTGCTAAAGAAGGGGGCATTGATAGGGCAATTGGAAAAGGAGTGTGAGCCATCAGCCTCTGGAAGCAACTCCTGTCAAGTGTGAAGGAAAGGTATCCCTACATGTTGCCCAACCAAGTGGACTGCAATAGAGGAGGGTATCCAGTACCTGAGGGAATTAGCTGTGAAAGAGAAAATCTATTATAACCTGAACAATCCAGTCACCCACAGATCATGATGAAGTTCTATGCACACAACCCACATGGCAGAAATTGGTACAGAGCGCACCACTGGCATATGCCAACTCATTGGCAGTAATGGGTTGGTCAGACACTGTACCACCAACCGTGGATGAAGTGCTTCATCATCTCTGAGACTATAAAGATAGTGTCTCTACCTCCATCATCTCAGCTACAGAGAGACTGGTCCAGCAGCTTCACAAGGCTATGTCCTAGTCCCCACCAAAACAGACTCGCATCTCAGCTATCAACCTTAGATGTCCTTCTTTTTGGAGGGGATAATGTAGAAAATACACACCACGGAGTACTCTGTGGGTTTATCTGTGAGACCACAGAGAGGACATGAGGAGGTGGGATAGAAAACCTACCTCAGTTCTAGAGGCACGAGTGTGTGAACTACAAGGAAAAACAGTCACAAATAAGGAGTCTTCCAGGAAGGCTTCTGCTCCAGTCTCCAGAGGACAGTTTCCCAGACAGAGCGATAGAGCTGACTTTACCCTTGATCCCGTGAAAAGGAATTCTAACCCATTCTGGCAAAACACAAGTGAGTGGAACCACTCCACGCTACATCTGTTTTACACTGCTTGCCATTCTAGTGGAGAATCCTACAACCACGATTAGGGGAGCCCTTCCTCCAGCCAAGTGGAGGCCAGGGATACCCGGGTTTACTGGACTGTGTGGATCCAATGGCCTGGCACGTCAGACCCACAGGAATATAAAGCTCTAGTAGATACAGGTGCACAGTGTACTTTAATGCCATCGAGCTATGAAGGAGAAGAACCCATTAGTAGTACTGGAATGACAGGAGGTTCTCAACAGCTAACTGTCTTGGAGGCTGAAATAAGCTTGACTGGGAATGAGTGGCAAAAACATCCCACTGTGACTGGCCCAGAGGCTCCACGTATCCTTGCCATAGACTGTCTTAGGAGAGGGCATTTCAAAGATCCAAAAGGATATTGGTGGGTTTTTGGTATAGCTGCCTTGGAAACAGAGGAAATTAAGCAGCTATCTACTTTGCCTGGTCTCTCAGTGGACCCATTTGTGGTGGGGTTACTGAAAGTCAAGGAACAGCTGGTGCCAATTGCTACTACCACAGTGCACTGGCAGCAATACCGTACCAACCGAGACTCCCTGATTCCCATCCATACGCTGATTTGCCAACTAGAGATCCAAGGAGTGATCAGCAGAACCCGTTCACCCTTTAATAGCCCCATATGGCCAGTGCAAAAGTCTAATGGAGAATGGAGACTAGAAGTGGACTGTCATGGCCTGAATGAAATCATGCCGCCATTGAGTGCTGCTGTACCAGACATGCTAGAACTTCAATATGAACTGAAATCAAAGGCAGCCAAGTGGTATGCCACTACTGATATTGCAAATGTGGTGTTTTTGATCCCTTTGGCTGTGGAGTGCAGGCCCCACAGAGATACTACCACAAGCTTCATGCTCTGCCCCACACAGGAAAGGAAAATGCCCCCAACCCACCCTGACCCTTTGGAACTTACAAGGCCCCCATCCCACGCAGATACAGCCACATGCCCACCTGTAGCCTCAGTCATAACCCCACACACGGGCACGATGGGAAAAGATCTTGACACACAGCACCCTAATGACATCACAGCCCTTCCAGATAATTCCCTAGGCAATCCCGCCGCTATAAACAGGCAGCTCGGCGCGGCGGGGCAGGTGCCCAACCAATGAGAGCACCCTGAGGGAGTGGTACTGGCTTGTACTTCCCAATGGGCTGTAGTGATAGGGAGGCAAGGCGAGTCAATGAGCGCAGCGAGACAACAGGCACCCTCTCGGCCCAATGGGGTGGAGGCACATGCGGGCAGGACTCACATGACGTGACACATCACATGACGGGCAGGGGCGGCTCAGCTCAGCGAGCGCGTGTGTCGCTCTGGGATAGCACGAACACTGGGTGCTGGGAGTGGCAGTAGCGGCGCTGCTACACAGCCTGTCGCTGATACTGGTGTCCTGGTGGGGATGGAGGCTTGGCCCCTCTGTCCCCTGTGGTGACAGCATGTCTCAGTAGGGCTGGGGGGCCAGTCCCTCTGCCCTATGGGGTGATAGGGTGTCCCTATGGGGGTGAGAAGGGAGGTTAGCCCCTCTGCACCCTTTGGGTGACAGGGTGTCCCGATAAGGGGGGTGGGATAGTGGTGTTAAACCTCTGTGTTATGGAGTGACGGGGTGTCCCTATGGGGCTGGGGGGGGGTGTCTGCCCATGGGGTGATAGGGTTTCACTGTGGGGCTGGGAAGGAGAAGTTAGCTCCTCTGCCCCTTTGTGGGTGGGGAATGGAGGCTAACCTTTAGCCCCGTTGCCCCAAAGGGCTAACAGGACATCCCTACGGGGCTGAAGGCAAGGGAGAAAAGGGTTGGCGCCTCTGCCCCCATGGGGTGACAGGGTTTCCTGGGGGAGTGGGGGGGGGGGGGGGGAGTGGGGGGGGTTAACTGTTCTGCCCTCCCTACTGATTAGGGTGTCCCCATGGGTCTGAAGAGGGTGGGAGGAAGGGGTTAATCCCCCTGCCCCATAACAGTGCATCCTAGTGGGGCTGGGAGGAAGGGGTTAAACCTCCCTCTCCATGGGGCTGCAGTACATCCCTATGGGGCTGGAGAGGGTGGTGAGGTGAGGGTTAACCCCTCTCTCCCCTCCTGCTTTGAAGGGAATACTGTGCCATGTTGGAGCTGTGTGGTGTGGCCAGGAAGAGGTTGAACACCCCACCACCCCTGTTGGGTGCACCAGGTATCCCAGTGGGGCTGAACGGGTGGTGAGGAAATGGGTAAACACCCAGCCCCCTCCAGGTAACACTAATGGGGTCAGAGAGGCCAGCAAGAAGGTGGTTAACGTGTCTCCAATTGAGGTGCCTGGCCGACCCAGTGGGGCTGGAACCTGAATGCAGGCCTGCTTGGGTGTGTGTGTGAACCTCTTCCCCATGAAGGTGACAGCTTCTTACTGAGCCCCTAAATTGGGGCACTGTGGGGGGGTATGGAGGTGCTTGAACCCATCCCTACACCAGTGTGAGCACCCCAGTGGGGCTGGAAGTGGGGGACCCTATATGGGGAGACACTGAGTGGGGCTTGACACCATCCCCATGCAATGGGGCCATGCCGGCAGAGGCAGTGAGGTTTAACCCCATCCCCACAAAGGTGTTGGCACCCCAGTGGGGCTGTCGTCAGGGAGAGGGAGGTGGGGAGAGGGAGGCAGTGGGGAGAGGGAAGCAGTCAGTACTCCTGGGGTCCCAGTGAGGGAATGATTCATTGTGGGTAGTAACGACATTGCTGCCTGGTTCCCTGTGGCTGCCAGCCAGCACAGGCACTGGTGGCTCTGCCTGCCCCAACACGCAGAGATCCCCTCTAGCCCCCTGACCAAACCCAGGATATGCTGCCATGCCAGCCATCCTGCTTTTCTGGAGCCACACCGAGAGGTATGCACCCATCCTGGCTTGTCAACCCCAATGCTCAACACTCAGAAAGCCACCAGACCCCAACCACTGGGGACACAGCAGGTTGGGGGCTGTCACCTGCCTGGCTTTTTGCTTGCTGAGGGTGGGGTGCAGGTGTCACCTGGTAATATCCTGGCCACAACTGCCCTGTTTCCACAGTGGGCATCCAGAGAGGATGAAAGTGTTATGACAGATGGAGCCCAACATCATGGACTAAATGAATTCAATGGACTTTTAGATGTATGGCCTATAGATTAAGGGGATGATATCCTTGTGTTTATATCAAAAGACAGGGAAGGTGACAGTGTATTGGAAAGTGTAGCCTGATGTAAATGGTATGGAATAAGGGGTGGATACTGTCCTGGTTTCATCTGGGATACAATTAATTTTCATCTCAGCAGCTGGCACAATGCTGTATTTTGGATGTAGTATGAGGATAATATTGATAACACACTGAGGTTTTTAGTTGTTGCTAGGTAATGTTTATACTAAGTCAAGGACTTTTCAGTTTTTCAGACCTTGCCAGCAAGAAGTCTGGAGGGGCACAAGAAGTTGGGAGGGGACACAGCCAGGACAGCTGACCCAAACTAGCCAAAGGCGTATTCCATACAATGGGATGTCATGCTTGGTATATGAACTGGGGGGAGTTTGCCAGGGCTTTGAGATTGCTGCTCGGGGACTGGCTGGGCATCGGTCAGCAGGTGGTGAGCAATTTTATTGTGCATCACTTGGTTTTTTTCCTTTTGGATTTTATTCCTCTCTCCCTCTCTCTCCTTTTCATTACGGTTATTGTTATTATTATATGATATTTTATTTCAGTTATTAAATTGTTCTTATCTCAACCCATGAGTTTTACCTTTTTCTTGAATCTCCTCCTCATCCCACCAGGGGAGGGGGGAAAGTGAGTGAGTGAGTGGCTGGCTGCATGGTGCTTAGTTGCTGGCTGGGGTTAAACCACGACATGGTGTCAGATGGGATTCATCTTTCTCAAAGGAGGAAGAGTGTCTTTGCTTACAACCTATTGGGGCTGACTGACAGCACTTTAAACTAGACTTGAAGGGGAAAGGGGATATCAGGCTCGCCCATGACAAGCCATGAGACAACATGCCAATATTTGAGGGACAGGATGCTAGCAAGGGCTCTCAGCCTGTTGCTCTGAGATCTGCAGGGTATACTGGAGCACACCTGAAAAGTCTTTAAGGAGATGAGCCAGGGGTTCCTGAAATAATAGGAGTCAACAGGGAAACACCAGTGAAATACCTCAAAGGGATTAAGGAATGTTCCTCTAAAAAGGTGACATGGCCGACAGCCCAGCTGAAATGCCTCTACATCAGTGCACACTGCATGGGCAACAAACAGGAGGAGTTGGAGGCCACTGTGCTGCTAGAAAGTTATGACCTAGTTGTCATTACTGAAAATTGGTGGGACAAATCCCATGACTGGAGTGCAGCTACAAGGTGTTCAGAAGGGACAGGCAAGGAAGGAGGGGCAGAGGGGTTGCCCTCTGTGTCAAGAAATGGATAGGTTGTGAAGAGCTGTCTCTGAAGAATAGCCGTGAGCAGGTTGAAATCTTATGGGTAAGAATTAGAGACCAAACCTGTGGATAACTGGCTAGCTGAAAAGGGTCACATAGACATAGTCCAGCTGGCTGGACAAAAATGCACATTGTTCTCAGCTTATCTGAAGTAAAGCAAAAATACATTATCCTTGGCTGTTCTTGTTACACAATAACAGGAAGATCACGGTGGGAAAAGAATGTTGCAGGTGGGAACAGATAACTACAGAAGAGAAACTAGGGGCGGGCTTGGTATTTAGGCAACTAACCAATAATGAGCTTAACTTTTGTAATATGTATGAGCTAATTATAACAAGGCATAAAAGGTGACTGTAAGGTACAATAAACAAAGTCTGCTGATCACTCATATTGAGTGACTGTGTCTTCCCTCCGTCGCGACACAAACCAACAAAGGGAACCTTGTGGTCGGTGTTTACTACAGGCTGCTTGATCAAGGGAATCCTACTGATGAAGCCTTCTTACTCCAGCTACAGGAGGCATTGCGCTCGCAGTCTCTCATCCTGCTGGGCGACCTCAACCACCCCGACATCTGCTGGAAAAGTAGCATGGCAAGCTGCAGGCAGTCTAGGAGACTCCTGGAGTGCACTGAGGATAACTTCTTAGGCCAGGTAATATACAGCCCTACTAGAGGGGATGCATTACTGGACCTGTTGGTCACCAACACAAGTGAGCTAATCAGAGATTTCAAGATTGAAGGCAGCCTGGGCTGCAGTAATGATGCACTGGAGGAGTTCACAGTCCTGAGGGATATGGGACAGGTGAAGAGTAAAGTCAGGACCCTGAATTTTAGGAAAGCAAACTTCCAGCTGTTCAAGGAGTTAGTCAATGGGACCCCCTGGGAAACTGCCCTCAGGGACAAGGGAGCAGAAAAGAGCTGGCAGATCTTCAAGGATGTTTTCCATAGAGTGAAAGAGCTCTTGATTCCCATGTGTAAGAAATCAAGAAAGGAAGGCACGAGTTCAGCATGGCTGAGTTGAGACCTGCTGGTCAAACCAAACATCAAGAAGGAAATGCATAGGCAGTGGAAGTAGGGACAGGTATCCTGGGAAGAGTATAGGGACACTGCTTGGTTGTGTAGAGATGAGGTCAGCAAGGCCAAGGCATGGCTGGAGCTGAACTTGGCAAGGGACACAAAGAATAGTAAAGGCTTCTTTAGGTATATCAGCCAGAAAAGGAAGGTCAAAGAAAGTGTACCCCTCCTGATGAACATGACTGCCAAGCTGGTAACAACAGGTGAGGAGAAGGCTGAAGTACTCAACTTTTTTGCCTCAGTCTTCACTGGCAATTCCTCTTCCCACACCTCTCGAGTGGATGGACCTCAAGGCAGAGACTGGGAGAGAAAAGTCCCTCTCACTGTAAGAGAAGATCAGGTTCAAGACCACTTGAGGAACCCAAACTTACATAAGCCTATGGGACCTGATGACATGCATCCCAGAGTCCTGAGGGGATTGGCTGATATCGTTGCCAAGCAACTCTCCATGATATTTGAAAAGTTGTGGCAGTCAGGTGAAGTCCCCAGTGACTGGAAAAAGGGAAACATTGAACCCATTTTTAAAAGGGGTAGAAAGGAGGACCCTGGAAAATACAGACCTGTCAGCCTCTCCACTGTGCCTGGGAAGATCATGGAACAGATCATCCTAGAAGCTATGCTAAGTCACATGGAAGACAGGGAGGACATTTGAGACAGCCAGCATGGCTTCACCAAGGGCAAAGCTAGTGGCCTTCTATGATGGAGTGGACTACTGATGTCATCTCTCTGGACTTCTGTGTGGCCTTTGACACAGTCCCCCACAACATCCTTCTCTCTAAATTGGAAAGATATGGATTTGATGGATGAACTGTTCAGTGGATAAGGAATTGGCTGGATGGTCACATCCAGGGGGTAGTGGTCAATGGCTCAATGTCCAGATGGAGATCAGTAACAAGTGGTGGCTCTCAGGGATATGTATTGGAACCAGTACTGTTTAATATCTTCAACAACATAGCAGGATTGAGTACACCCTCAGCAAATTTGCAGATGACATCAGGCTGAGTGGCACTATTCATATGCCTGAGGGACAGGATGCCATTCAGAGGGACCTGGACAAGCTCAAGAAATGGGACCATGTGAACCTCATGAGGTTCAACAAGGCCAAGTGCAAGGTCCTGTGCCCAGGTTGGGGTATCAGTGCAGGCTGGGGGATGAAGGCATTGAGAGCAGCCCTGTGGACAAGGACTTGGGGTGCTGGTGGATGAAAAGCTGCACATGAGTCAGCAATGTGCACTTGCAGCCCAGAAAGCCAGCTGTATCCTAGGCTGCATAAAAAGAAGTGTGGCCAGCAGGTCAAGGGAGGTGATTTTGCCCCTCTACTCCACTCTGGTGAGACCTCACCTGGAGTACCACATCCAGCTCTGGAGTCCTCAGTAGAAGACAGACATGGACCTGTTGGAGCAGGTGCAGAGGAGGGCCACAGAAATGATCAGAGGGATGTAACACCTCTCCTATGAGGAAAGGCTGAGAGAGTTGGGGTTGTTCAACCTGGAGAAGTCTCCAGGGAGACTTTATTGAAGCCTTTCAATACTTAAAGGTGGCTTATAAAAAAAGAGTAGGACAGACTTTTTAGAAGGTCCTATAGCAATAGGACAAGGGGTAATGGTTTTAAACTGGAAGAGGGTTGATTCAGACTAGATAGAAGGAAAAAACTCTTTATGATGAGGGTGGTGAAACACTGGAACAGGTTTCCCAGAGAGGTGGTAGATGCCCTGTCCCTTGAAACGTTCAAGGTCAGGTTGGATTGGGCTTTGAGCAACCTGATCTATTTGAAGATGCAGGGAGGTTGGACTAGATGACCTTTAAAACTCCCTTCTAACCCAAACCATTCTATAATTCTATGAAAAGAGTGGCAAAGCTGCATGCATAAACATACACACAGGTCCTAAGATACATATACATACATACCACAAAGTAAGCAGCAATCTTTCTTATATGTTTTGGGGTGCTTGGAGGCTTTTGCGTTGTTATTTTTCAGTTCCTCACAGTCACTCGAAATTAAATTCCCTGACTGACTTTCATAGTCATGTCTTTCAAGCTACAAAGCAGCTTATGCAATTAGGGAGATAAAACTCAGAGGCTTTTGTTGGGAAAGAGTTAGGATTGGACAATGAATGTATTTAACTTTTGAGGTTTCCTTTGGGTACTTTTCCTTATCACAGGTCACCTATTACATAGACAATGTTTTGGTATAGATATATCTATCTATCTGTATGTAAGAATACATATATATGTGCATACAGAAACTGTCAATGAAATTTCAGTTTTGCCCACCTATATGACGCTGGCCTCAGAGCTTTTTTTTCAAGTATGCTTGGCATGATTTTATCATTCCATTCCAATTTATCATTTCCGCTTTTTCCCTTAGGTTAACTGATAATCTGTATGTCATCATTAAAAACTTTTAAGTATCAGTTTGTTGTTAAAGTATGCTGAAGCAGAATAACATATCCAAGCAACTTCTGCCATGCTATGTTCAAGAGGTGGTACCAAATAGGCACAAATGCACCTTATTCTGTAATTTAACAAGGTGATAGTTCTTTAAGATTCCTTCATTCTCACAGTATCAAGTGAAACCTTTGATCAAAACTAAAATTACTTTTTTTAATCCATGAGGCATGGATAACTGATTAGTAACTCATTTTAAATACTACTCTCCCTATGGAGTAGAATATCAGTAACTCACACCTATGAGAGGCCTGGCTTGCAATTTAGTTTTCTGCATAGATAAAAAACTAAAGAAGGGAAGAAAATGTTTTTCTGTGTCAGGAACATCCTTCAATTATTATTATGATAATTTTACCATAATAAAAAGTGTCACACAATATTTTTTGGATCAATTAATGATTTTCTGATCTCATAGGAACTACCATCTTTCTGACAAGTAAAAAAAAAACATTATTCTTTTGTATGAACTGAGTAGTAGTAGGAGAAAGAAGAGAATGAGAGGAATGTTGTATGGGGCTGCTTAGGGCTCATCTAAGACATTACTGTATTAAAAATAAGGCTTAAAATCCTCCTAGTCCTGAAACAGAAACAGTGCTACTGACCTACTATACACAACTTTATGTTCTTCTAAATGGATGTGCATCTTGGACAGTCAACTCTTCTGGCATCTGACATGACTGAGCATAATACTGCCTTTCAGGTAAGCAAAAAATAACAATGGGTTTCATGAATCACCCTCACTTCTGAACTCACCTTAAACTTTGGACATGATAGAACACTATTTGAGGTATGATCACAGGAAGCAAACCATAAAATTTCAATTGCAGATACATTCATGATCAAAAAAAAAGTCAGTGCACTGCAGAATTATGCATTAATGTCTTGAATCTCCATACTAGGTCTCAATATATGGATTACCCTATATTTTTTCCATAAAGTACTTAACTTGAGAACAACAGCTGATCAAGTAAAACATTTTTTGGATTGCACAGACATATTTGATTTTCTTCAGTTTTCCCCTTGCAATATGTTTTGATTGTCAGGTTTTAGATGCAGAAGAAATCATCAATGACAGAAGTTTACTCGCTTACCTCCAAAAAAGAAAAGCGAACAGAGGACTGCATGGACTGCAGGTGCTTGTTGGGGTTGGGCTCAGGCTCCTTGTTGTGAGACTGCAAGTTAAAATAATGTCATCTCTAGTGAACAGAAGGTTTAGCAAGAGTCACATTTTTTAGTGTAGGAGTTACAAAAGGAGTTTCAGGTAGAAACAGTCTTCCCGAACGATTTACAGTAGCTACACAGTTTTTGACTTAAAATGAAATTGTTTTAAATAAAACCAAATATGAAATCTGGTACTGGTGCATATACTTGACTGTGTTAGACACCCTCTGGGAACAATACTTGTGTACAGTTCCACAGAGAGGAAAAAAATGGTAAATTGCTTCAGACTTCTAAGCATTTTGTATGAAGCAGAATATGTAACTGGGACACTTTTTGTTTTTAAATCTTAGGATTTTTTAAAGGTTTTTATATGTAAATCAGATGTGTTTTAAAAAAGGAAACTAAAAATTATTAAGAGCTTTCATCAGTAATAAGAAAATCATAGTCAAAATTTCCAAATTGAGAGCCTAGATTTTGGGCACTGACAAAAATTAAGTGACCTAGTTAAATACCAGAAATTTCCATTGATTTAACTATGAAATGTTCCATCACAAACATCAAGCCCTTTATCTTGGTAATCAAATATGCATATAAACAACTAACCCCCAAAAAACATACTTGAGCATTTACCTTCAAAGGTGCCTTCAAGAAACTGCTTCAAGGGCAGCTCTGATCAAAAGGTCTCTCAATAAAACAGTAGGCCACTGGCAGATTTCACACATGTTCTTTTAAAATATACTCATGGAGTTAAATGAACTTGTCCATGTAACACCTGCAAGAAAACTTGTTTTTTTTAAAAAAAACATGTTTAATAGCATGCCTCTTGTCGCAATTAGCTGAAGTTATCTGTCCAAAACTACATGTAACTGCCTTCTGTGCAGACTGAGCAAAGGCAGAAGCTTATGGGGAACTTCGAAGAGGGTCCCCCGTGGAGAGTCGGCCAAGTAACAACAATCACACCAATATGGCTACATGCCGTGCTCACTTTATTCAACAAACAAATCATATTTATAACTTAAACCAACCGCTCACACGACTCTACACACAGGTGATTGGATAAAAGTTTCTAGTCACGCGGGCGTCCGTGTCGCTGATTGGTGAGCATGCTGCAGGCGCCTGATCAGAGTGTGCTGATGAGAGTGTGTTGATTTCACGGTTCCCAGGACTTGCTCTGCACCTGCCTTCTTGTTTGTGCATAGCTTGTTTTCTTTCTCCCACTGCTTGTTCCTAGGACAATTTAAAGCTGCTCTGCAGCTTCAACTAACAGGCCTGGGTTGTCCAACCCGGACAATGGTAACATATGTCCTTGGTCCTCTAAAAATCCCTCTACATATCCCCCTTTTTCTTTTTGGACAACCCATGTCTGTTTCACAATAGATGTTAAAACTTTCTTCAAACAAGAAAATAAACAGCCAAAAACTAAAAGCATTACAACAATGATTATAACAAAGCGTATTCCTTCCATCAATAACGTCTTTAACCAACGTGTTATCCCCAGTCCTCTCAACCATTCATCGAAGGGTTTATCATCAGCAAGAATATGCTTCATGTTTCCCTGAAGTTGTGACAACTTCTTGTGCATCGATATGGAATGATCAGAAAGGTTCATACAACACATCCCTTCAAAATCCTCACAACCGTGTCCATGTGCTAATAACAACAAATCTGTTGCAGCTCTATTTTGTAACGTAGCATGCCTAACACTATCTATATCAAGCAATAATGGACTTAAAATCTGTGACGCAAGATTAAATTGTTTCTCTCCCCAATACGCTAACCTTCGTATATTCTTAGCATTTAATGCTGCCATTTGGACTCATACATGTACCATTCTCATTGGAAGTCAGATTCACTGCTTTAACATTCCAAAAACCATCAAAATTTGTTTCATTCTCTTGCAGGGGAATACCAATTAAACAAGTTCTAAAGGGGTTGTCTGCTTGTTGCAAACTTCAAAAAAAGTCTGTTACTCCCGTGATATTTGCCCATGTCACCCATATGTTTGTCCTAGGCAAGATGTCAAAAATAATTTGGCCAATGGGTAAAAAATTCATCAAGACCATAAAACAAGTCCACCTCTCAAACATGATTACTCCTACAATTTCTACAATTTTTTTTTTTCTCTCTCTCTTTTTTTTTTTTTTTTTTTTTTAACATTTCACCCCACACAATCTGTGGTGCTTTCACAGATTATGATGATGTATGCTGTCTCCAATCAGCATGGTATTACACTAGTCGTATGTTTTGTCTTGCTTCATGCCCGGTTACTAATCAAATACACACACTTTTCACACCATTTACATTTAAGCTTTGGCTTACAGAACCGTTTTACCCCACATAGAATACATTGGCGTAATACCCGTGGGTTACATCCCTTACAACATAGACAGTTTATTCCATCTGCTCGCTCTGAGTCTTCTGTTCCGTCTTCTGATCTTGACATACAGGTTGCACAAACTTGCTAGGGACCCATATAGGTCCTTTATCTGTGAAGATACAAAAATAACCTCTACCGATAAATAACACCGGATTAGGCCCTTCCCATACGCCTGAAGCCATATTTTTATACAGAACATTCAAACCAGGAACTGTAGTTGTTTGGTTCCCTCGCGATGTTTGGTGATGTATAACAACAGGTGGTCCCTCTCTATCCTCCGTAAGGGAGAGAGAGTTTAAGGTAAACAACACCTTAGTCAACTGTTTAGTTATGTCTATGTCCTGTGATACTTTCTGTCTCTGAAGATAATCCTTCAGGGTACGGTTTGCCCTTTCAACAACTGCTTGCCCAGTTTGGGAGTGAGGAATCCCTTTAACGTGTTTAATTCCCCAAGTTGTCATAACCCTAGCGACTCGTTGACTGCTATACGCTGGACCATTGTCTGTCTTTATTTCTACAGGAACTCCCATGACAGCAAAACAAGACATTAAATGTCTCTCCACATGTAATGCCTTTTCACCGGTTTGTGCAGTGGCCCATATAAAATGAGAATAGGTGTCAATTGTGACATGCACATACTTAAGCTTCCCAAAGTCAGGTACATGTGTTACATCCATTTGCCAAACCTGAAGTGCCTTCAGACCTTTAGGGTTAGTGCCCATCCCTTAAACCAGGTCCATGATGACTACGTTGAGGACAGGAGCAAACAAATACCCTTTGCATCTGCTATGGGTATTTGATACTGTCAATGTAAAGACTTTGCATTCTGATGAAACATCTCGTGGCTGTTATGAGCTTCTTCAAACTTCTTTGTTGGAGGAGTTATTGCCGGACAGCTGACTGCTTCATCAGCTCTAGCATTACCTTCGCCCAACCCAATGGTCCACTGATGACTTCTAATATGCATAATACAAAATTCATGTTTTCTCTGTCAAAGAGTACTACGCAGTTGTATAAACATTTCACCAAGATGTTGACTCCTTGTCTCTCTCAAGAAGGCATCTTCAATGCGCTGTACTACACCAACTATGTACAATGAGTCTGATACTATGTTTACAGGTATATTGTTCCAGCTTCCCAATGCCAAACACACTGCTTTCAGTTCTAAGGTTTGAAGGTTGTCCCGTGGTTCACCGGTGATCACTTGTTTCTGCCACTGATTATCGGATTGCCAAACACACGCAGCCTTCTTCATCTTTCATCCTGCATCTGTAAACACCGTTGGCCCTTCAACTGGTCTTTCTAAGCATAACGGTCTCGCAATCCACTGATAATGTTCTAACATCTTCCAGAGAGGTCCTTTTGGCCGGTTGTTGTGTACAACACCTGTATAACCCATCAAGGCTCCCTGTATGGCTGTTGAATGTCTCAGGAGCCACTCATAATCATCACCACGGACTGGAATACTGATATCTGCCGGTTCAGTCCCATCAATTTCAACAATCCTGTCTCTTCCTTTTCTCACCAAGGCCGCTTCAGGATGACTTAAAATACAATGTCTGGGTTGCAATGGCAAAAACAACCACTCTAAAACGATCACTGTATTTTCCCCCTTTTTCTTTTGCCATTGTAAATTAAGGGCAAAAGGTGAAGTGGCAACATTACAAACCAAAAAAGATAATGGATGATTCGCCATTAGGCAACCACACCAGCCAGTCTGAATCTTGCAGGACACAACTTCTAGGGCAGCCTGCTGTTCTGGTGAACAAGTTTGAGGACTGTTTGGCCTCGGTGCCATGCAACCAGGATCGGAACGGTTGCAAATCAGCGTTAGTGAGGCCAACTATATTATGAACCCACTGTAGATCTCCTAAAAGCCTTTGAGCATCATTCAGATTAGTCATTTATGTAGTATAGAGTTACCTTCTGTGGTCTGATCTGAGCATCTGAGATGAGGAGGCCTAGATATTTCCATGGGGCCGAATTTTGAACCTTCTCAGGCGCCACAACCAAACCACATGATAGAAGGTGGTCAACAAGCCATTTCATTTGATCATCTGAAATCCCTTGTACAGCAGCCAATAAAATATCGTCCATATAATGACAGATCAGGACATGAGGACAACGCTGCCATACCGGAACAAGTGCCCAATCTACAAAAGTCTGACACATCGTAGGAGAGTTCTTCATTCCTTGTGGTAAGACTACCCATTCATACCGTTTGACTGTAGTGGCACGGTTTATTGATGGCAGAGTGAATGCAAATCTCTGCGTGTCATCAGGATGTAAGGGAATCATAAAGAAACAGTCTTTCAAGTCTATCACGACAATTTGCCAATTCTGAGGGATGGAGTTGGAAGACCAGGTTGCAACGCTCCCATCGCTAACATCTGATCATTAACCTCCCGTAATCATGTAAGAGTCGCCATTTCCCAGGTTTTTTTGGTATCACAAAAATAGGAGTATTCCAAGGACTTGTAGAAGGTCGAATATGACCTATTTTCAGTTGTTCCTGCACCAATTCCTCAGCAATGCGCAGCCATTCTTCTGTTATCAGCCACTGGTCTTCCCAAATTGGCTTTTCTGTTAACCATGTAATCTTCAGTATGGGTGGCTGCCAATCAGTGGCTGTGGTGCTAAATGCTGATCAGTTGTCATAACTAGTCCCAATTGTGACAAAACATCCCGTCCAATCAACCCAGATAATGTAGGTGGGAGTTGCATTACGTATGGCGTAAGTTACATTTGTGACACCAAACAGTCTTTGAACAAGTACGCCTTATGTGTCCAGGTTCACCACATCGAATACAATTACCAAATCCTGATTTACCATCTTTCCCTTTTCGATGTCCACCTTTATGATTTGTTAAGGCTGCTGCAATTATATGCCCTTGCTCCTTAATCGCAACTGTAAAGGCAGCCGCTTGGTTATTTTGTTCTGCTCGAGTAGCTCTAATCAACATTTCATCTACGGGACTTCCTTGGGGTAATGTTGCTAAGATCGCCCTTGTTCTTGGGTTAGCCCCTTCAAAGGCGAGGGTGCGGAACAAATGTTCCTGCAGATCCGAAGGTAAATCAAAATTGTCCTTTAATGCTGCAGACAAACGATCTACAAATTGTCCATAGGGCTTCGTTGCCCCCTGACAAACAGGGGTATAGGAAGCAGGTTTCTTCTTATCTGGCACAGACAAAAGGGCTCGATGTGCTAATGTTTGAGCAAGTTGATGCATTTGTACAGGATACTGCAATTGAACCTGCGTAGTAGGGTAAGGTCCCTGCCCATTTAACATATCTGCCCGTAGACCATAAAGTGAATCTCCTATATTTGGATCTTGATGTTTATTTGCTTCCTCTATGGCTAGTCTCTTCCACTCCTGTTGGGGCTCTTGCTGTATTGAATGATTATACTGAACTCTGAAGCAAGTGGAAAAATACTGAAGAAATAAGACGAGGTTACGGCCAGAACAGTGGGATGAAGAAAAAGGAGCAAATTGCAGATGTTTGCACAAAACCAAGGCCAACGGGACGTGATAAGAGGAGCTGGGAAACCGCAGAAAGGAGCCTACATGCCAGAACAAGCAGAAACAGAAATCTTCCCAGTAAACAATTGTTAACCAATCATATTATTATACGCTTGTAAAATAGCCAATCACATTATTGCACGCTTATAGAATGCCTTATAAAAGTCTACCTGGTTTGTACAATAAACGGATCAGATCTTGAACTCTGTGAGTATTTGAATCTGACTCCCGCTCGCCCGAAATGCCCGCAGCATCTGGTGACCCCGACGTGATCCGATGAGGGTCGACAGGATCGGTTAAAAAGTCAGGAGGATTCATTAAGGATCGTGTTACGAGCTGCGGAGCCGGCGAGGATCCTGCTGCCAGCGGAGAGAGAGCTGGGCGCCCGAAGAAAGGCGGAACGTGCACGGCTGACCGGTGAGTCAGGAAATTTAAGCAGGATGGGAATCACTGCATCAGTGGTGGAAAAAGCAATCGTAGACAGTTTGATGAAACTGGCAGAAAAAACTGAAACGCCAGTCTCACGGCAGGCAGTAGTTGATCTGCTATGTTGGAGTCGCCGCCGTGGTTACCTTGCTTCTACGCAAGATGTATATAATAATGAAACATGGAAGAAAGTAGGAGAGGACTTATGGGAATCTGTGCAAGTTGGGACTAAGGGGGTAAAGACTTTGGCTCGCACGTATCGAGCTGTACGGGGTATGGTCGCGCAGTTACATGGCGAGGCTCAAGTCGCTGCAGCTGTTAAGGCTGCAGTGCGGTCTCCCGGCGATCCTACTGCTCAGTCGGAGGAAGAGCCAGAGGGACAACCTCCGTGTGAAAATCCCCCCGATTATACATCCAAAGCTTATCCAGTACTGACCACTGCTGAACGAATAGCGTGGGGATTAGATGATGAATTACCACCCTGGTGTCCTGAAAAGGAACAAGCGGCGAGCGGCGGCGTGCGGCCCGGCAGGCCCCGTCCCGGCCGCGGTTTCTCTCCAAGGCGGCACCCCCCCCTCCACCCCCCCCCCCCCCTCCGATCGGCGCCATGGCAGTGCAAGCGGCCAAGCGAGCTAACATCTGGCTGCCCTCAGAGGTCAGTCGGATCCTTTATATTCGGAACCTGCCGTATAAAATCACAGCGGAGGAAATGTATGATATCTTTGGGAAATACGGACCTATTCGACAAATCAGAGTTGGAAACTCTCCTGAAACAAGAGGAACAGCTTAAGCTTCTCAAGGAAAAATACGGACTTGATTACAAACACCCCCCCCCAAAAAAAAAAAAAAAAAAAAGAAAAAAGAAAAAAAAAAAAAGAAAAAAAAAGAAAAAAAAAGAAAAAAAAAAGAAAAAAGAAAAAAAAAGAAAAGAAAAAAAAAGAAAAAAGAAAAAAGAAAAAAGAAAAAAAAGAAAAAAAAAGAAAAAAAAAGAAAAAAGAAAAAAAAAAGAAAGAAAAAAAAAGAAAGAAAAAAGAAAAAAAAAAGAAAAAAGAAAAAAAAGAAAGAAAAAAAAGAAAAAAGAAAAAAAAAGAAAGAAAAAAAAAGAAAAAAGAAAAAAAAAGAAAGAAAAAAAAAAAGAAAAAAAAAGTGCTTCAGATGTCACCTACAAGAAATGCGTTTCTGCTTTGAACTAGCTTTTGAACCTTTGGGAGTAAACTATACGGCTATAAATCAATCATATTTGGCCTGGTTAGATAAGAAGTATAATGACATGAATCATGGCCTTGGAGATAACTGTACCTGGTGGAATACTACACTTGTTAAAAATATGTACAGTTGATTTACCGTTTAAATGTATCAATTTATTTACCTCAACAAGAATTGAGGGTGGTTGAGGGATTTATTGAAACAAGGTCTGTCTATATTGTTGTTTGTTATTCTTTTGTTACTTTTAGTGCCTTGCCTTTTACAATGTTTTCAAAGCTGTGTGGAACGCAGTATTAATGCTGTATTTAAAAAGAAAGGGGGAGGTGTTGGGGCTCTTGCTGTATTGAATGATTATACTGAACTCTGAAGCAAGTGGAAAAATACTGAAGAAATAAGACGAGGTTACGGCCAGAACAGTGGGATGAAGAAAAAGGAGCAAATTGCAGATGTTTGCACAAAACCAAGGCCAACGGGACATGATAAGAGGAGCTGGGAAACCGCAGAAAGGAGCCTACATGCCAGAACAAGCAGAAACAGAAATCTTCCCAGTAAACAATTGTTAACCAATCATATTATTATACGCTTGTAAAATAGCCAATCACATTATTGCACGCTTATAGAATGCCTTATAAAAGTCTACCTGGTTTGTACAATAAACGGATCAGATCTTGAACTCTGTGAGTATTTGAATCTGACTCCCGCTCGCCTGAAATGCCCGCAGCACACTCCCTATCAAACATTAGATGTTGTGAAGGAGTCAATAGCAGGGAAGCAAGTCCAGCACAGTCAGCAGGTGAAAGAACGTCTGCTGTGAAAATAAACTGTATGATCTGTCGTGCAGCCTCTGAATGCAGACCATGAGTAGTGACCGTTTGCTTTGCTTGTTGCAATATTTTCCAATCATGCGGCTCCCAATGTGCACCAAGATTATTAACCACTACTGGACAAGCTAACGAGCTAGTCACCTGCCAGTCACCCTCCAAAATAGCATCACAAACACTGGACCAATGCTGTAGAATTGGATCTTTTCCCGAGTTCAGCATCGGAGGGGCAGTTGGGCTAATTGAAGGAACTACGGGTACTGAAGTAGTAGGCAGGTTCGTTTCAACTCGCTTTTCCAGTTTTCTTAAATTATCTATTACCTCCTGTAAGGATTTCTCTGTATTGTTATCACAAAGCTTCTCCCCGCCTTCCTCCTCAAGTTCGTCAGATGATGTTTCAGGAAGAGGAGGATACGACATCGGACGGTGCTTTTGCCCCCGTTGATTCGACCTACGAGCTGTAGCCACCCTCCGTTTTGGTCTTGCTCCACCCACAGCTCAAATTGGTGCAGCATGACTCACTGCTCCTTCTTCCTGGTGAGGCTCAACAGCCTCTTCTGGTTTTGGCTCAGTTACAGCAGACCCCCAAGAAGTAACTTTCGGTTTCTCTGCTGTCTTATCTAATAAGTCCTGTACTGTTGAACACGCAGAGGCTGACATGCCCTTCATAGGACGAGCATGCCCAACTCCAAAAAAGGTAGCCAAGAGAGAAGGCTTAGGTGAATCACCCTTCTGTTCTATTGGCTTTTCTACCACATCTCCTCCCAATGCTTCTGTAGCTGCTGCCGCTACTTTCTTTTCCGCCTTCATAGTTTCCAGAGTGTTGACTATCGACTGCCACGTAGCTCCTAATGCTTTAGCTTCTTTTCCTTCTTTACCTCCCTCGATCGTAGCATCCCAGAGGCAATTTCCCACTTCTCTCCATTCTGTAATACTAAACAATAATATGGGCTCGGGAATTTTATCCTTTTTTTGTGCCCAGCGAACTAAAGCCTCCACTTCTGTTTCTTTAATGCTCTCACATCTCTTAGAGAGGATACTAGTTAACAGTTTAATTGCCGCGTCTAATTCCATCGCGGTCTTCCTTAGTGCTCCCCCATCTCTCAGAGAGGGTATCGGCAGAGAGCCCTGCCGCATTTTATTTGTCACGGTCTTACCTCCAGCAGGGGTACGATCTGCAGCTCTATACTGAACTCTGGACTCTGCTTTTTGCCTTCCAGGTTCCGCCCACCTCCAACCTCCAGCTCCCTAATCGGACAACTTCCCTTTGGGTCTAGTGCACAGAGACTTCCGCATTTAAGTGAACAGCATTTAAGCTAAACCGCATTTAAGCAACTAAATGGGTCCCTGTTTGGGCACCAGATGAAGAGGGTCCCCCGGTGGAGAGTCAGTCAAGTCACGACAATCACATCAATATGGCTACATGCCTGGATTCTGTACCTGGGACAGGGTAATCCTGGTTATACCTACAAATTGGGGGACAAGAGGCTGGAGAACAGCCCCATGGAAAGAGATCTGGGGGTTTGGGTTGATGGCAAGTTGAATAAGAGTCAACAGTGTCCCCAGGCAGCCAAAAGGGCCAACAAGGTCCCGGGGTGCATCAAGCACAGCATAGCTAGTCGGTTGAGGGAGAAGATTGTCCCCCTTTACACTGCACTGTTGCGGCTCCACCACAAGTACTGTGTGCAGTTTTGCATGCCTGAATATGAGGGACATCAAACTATTAGATTGTGTCCAGAGGAGTGTGACCAAGATTGTGAAAAGTCTCAAGGGCAAGACTTATGAGGAGCAGCTGAGGTCACTTGGCTTGTTCAGCTTGGAGAAGGCTGAGGGGTGACCTCATTGCAGCCTATAACTTCCTCAAGGGGGGCAGCGAAGGGGGATGTGCTGATCTCTTCTCTCTGGTGCCCAGTCATAAGACACATGGAAATGGAACAAAGGTGCATCAGGGGACATTCAGATTGGACATTAGGAAAAGGTTCTTCATGAAGAGGGTGGCTGATCACTGGAACAGACTCCTCAAGGAAGTGGTTACAGCACCAGGCCTGTCAGCATTCAAGGAGTGTCTGGAAAATACTCTTAGTCATATGTTTTAGTGTTAGGTAGTCCTGCAAGGAGCAGGGAGTTAGACTCAATGATCTTTACGGGTTCCTTCCAACTCAAGATATTCTAAGTTTCTGTGCTTCTAAAACAGATTAGGGAAAACTTTTTTTTTTTTTACATTATACATTCTTGCAACCTTTCCTTCGAGAATTCCTTGCATTTGCATGCTTTAGAGAGGACACAAAGTGTGGCAAATGAAGAGACGGGACGCAGCTTGATGCAAGCAAGTTGTCCGTTTATTAGTGATTTTCTTACAATTATATACGTTTCTATCTTCTACATATTACACACTGATTGGTTAAATCTTAAGCGTAAAAAACACTGATTGGTTGACATTTAAGGCACACCATTAAAACAATAGGAACTGATTAGTTTACCTTGTCATAGCAACAATTTCTATTCTAAGATTAGGGGGTTTCTTCCTACGTGACTTTCTTAATTAATAAAGTTCCTTACCGGCACTATCCGTTCCCTTATCTAGCTACTTGTTCCTCTTTGTCCATCTGGTTGCCATCTCAACTGCAACGGCTCAAGAGTCTGCAGTTCGCTTGCTCCTTTGTTCCCAGGGCTTGTGCCCTACAAGTTCTAACATGTCTCTATTCATCAGGCTAACAGTACTTGGACTCTTGTCCTTGAGGCCTTGTCCTGCAACAAAGTTTGGCAGAGAGATGCACATCGAGTCAAGGGAGGGCCTTCTCATACTTTCTGACAAGGCTAGTGTGTTCAGGCAAGTTTCTCTGGCTCCTGGCTGTGCCTGTGCTAATCCCTGAACTAGATGTGCAGAAGAGCATGCTGCCAACATGTGAGCTTGATTTCAGTTGCAGACTAGCTGAGCTAGCACAACAGTGTGTCTGAGCTAATAAGCTCCATTAAGAGTCCATGGCTCAATATGTCACTGAAAATGGCTAAATTGAACCCAGGCTCACATCAGTCAGCCTGTGCAGGCCTGCAGAGAAAGGATTAACGAACTCTGCTTTCTGCTGTTTCACTGGTGCTCTGTTGCACTGTACTGACCTGCCACAACATGCACTGGAAAGGCCTTTGTTTGCATATGATCAGTACAGGCTTGTAAAAAGGTTTTTTGTACTTCTAAGCTCTACATGCATTGTTCTCTTATTCTCCACTGCAGGTCTGTTGCAGCAGAGCTGGCAGTTCATCCCTGTTTGTTTGCTCGTGTCCCCTTTTGTTTGTCTGTGTTGCCCTTGCTGACTATGGGCTAGGAAACTCCTGTGCTGTATTGACAGTGCTCACCACTGCTGTTCCTGGGTGCACAGCAAGGGAAAAGGCAAAGGCAGGTGGTGCCAACAGCAAACCACCTCCATCAGGATCAGAAGCAGGAAGGGGAGCAGACACTGATCAAAAGAGAATCCAGGTGGAGGGAGAAGGAGAACCAGCACCAGCTGGCCAAGACACCAGCCTTCAGCAGGAAGGGAGCATGGGGACCACTGTGGAGTGAAGACTGGCAACAAGGAACCTACCAAAATCAGAGTAGTCAAATGTAGGGGAAAAAAAGCAGGGCTGGTACTGAATGAGAAAAATATATTAAACTTCAGGAATCTCATTCTGAGGTCTAAGTCACTTTGTGAACAAAACCTAGTGACATCCATTGGCAAAGCATATCACCTCCACCCTTTAGTGGCTGGCACATACACAACAGATTGAAATCCTACACCTGCTAGTAGTTATTCTTCCTCATTTTCATTACTGTAACACATAAGTGTGGTGACGCAAGTCAAGGCGGACTGAAAAGAAACACTATGTCTGCGTGGCTGGATTCGGACAAAATGGCCTTTATTGTTTATACAAACTATTTATATATCTTAGATAGGGTCTAATACCTGCAATGATAGGTTTTTGTGTCCTCCTTCTTGCTTGCTATTTGCTGTTGCTGTAGATGCCTGTATGCTGCAGTTCTAAGTTCCCGTTCTTCACACCCTGTTTACATACCTGACAATTTGTGGCTGTCTTAAAGGTACACAGCTAAGTCTTTGAAGTCAACAAACTTGTCTGCAGACCTCAACACATAAGAGTCTCAGTCATGGAGCAGACTCTCAGGGCACTTAGTATCAGATGTGCTTGTGCTATAGATCTACAAGTTCTCACCAAGTGATGACACAGTAATGTCAAATCAATCCTTCTATAGAATTTCCTTTTCAGCTTTGCTTTTTTAAGACCTAAAAATTACATGCAAAAAACTGTTAAAACAAATTATCACAGTGCATATGCACAAAGCTGACAGAGGCAGCCTTAATTCTTACATTTACTAAATTTGGAATGCTTCATTTTGGATCCTTAATAGTCTTTGAAAGAGCTTTCTGCAAGTAATGAATATGAAGTAGACAGACTACTAATTTCTCAGAGACAATGTAATTCTAAACCCAACATTTAAACTTTATTGAAAGAAAATTCATGAGAATCTGTGTGCAAAGAATGTTTCGAGAAGTCAGATTTTTTTTCTCCCCAGAAATTTGCTTTTATAGATAATTGAAAATAAGCATTTGGGAGACATGACTTAAGTCTGTATTGACTCAACTTTGACAAATTGGGAAGGAACAACTTTATGGGAATCATTAAGTGCCAGCAGCCAAAACATATTTTCTTTTCTCTACAAGTAAATTAAGTTTATAAAGTAGCATGATGGCAAAAGAAAGTCTAATATATGAAAAAGTTAAATATATGAATGATTTATATCTGGACAGCTTTTTAGTAAAAACAATAAGCAATACTGAAATTAAAATATAATAATAATTTTATCAGTATTAAATATTGTAGAAGTATGGCAAAGCAAGTGTAATTATGTCAGGTTACCATGAAAGAGGAAAGAGTAAATGATTACCTCATTACAAAGCCACACACGTTGAAAAAACAGTAACATGAATCATTTTTCATTCTTTGCTGTTAGTGATGTTATTCTCATATGATGATTAAATAATTCAGTGAAGATTCATTTAAAAATATTTACATTGTCACATCTCAAAAGGAATACAATTATCAATTATTCATGGAAACCATTTTCATGAGCTCCCTGATAAGACCCCTCTTCCAAAACTCCTGATAAATAACCAATGCTATTTTTTTCAGAAAAATATCTAGATCTTAGTCTGCTAATGCACACTGCTCTCAGCATAAGATGCTAGATTGAAATGCAGAATTTCTGACATTTCACAAGTGTAGTTCTGAGGAACCCAATATAACATGTACACTTGTTCTTTGGAATAAAGTGCTCTGTCACCTTCATGTGATTATTAGAATCAATTATTTGCTACACTGCACACTTACCTATAGCATTCTAAATCATGGCAGATGTCAGCAATAATACTTTTCATAGCTAAATAACTTTACTGCAGGCATCTGCAGCATTCAGGTTTTTTCTCCAGCAATGAGGAAGTCTTAGGGAATACTAAAGGATCTGACATAACCATATCTATTCACCTAGATAAACTTAGCAAGTTCTCACGGTGTCTGCAACATGCATACATACATGCCCGACATCAACATAGACTGTGGGTATGTATGTATAGAAATAAATGTTTGGCTTTGACTAACAAATCCTGGATAAGCATATGCTGAAATTTATGAATAGAAGACTATATTTACTATCACTATACATTAAATTTACATATTTTCATGTAGTTACTTCTCTAAATAGCTGAAAGCATGCAAATGAGTGAATCAGTTTTAAGCAAGTACCAAGTAAACATACTTACCAGAGAGACTATCAGAAATCCTCCAGAATGTCAATACAGTTCATTAGTATAGTTACATCTGAAAAATATGTCTTGTTCCTGATAGATTTTCACAAACAGCATTTCTATAATGCTTTAATCTCTCACAGGGCTCTATTATTCAGCAGAGATAGGGGCCTTTCTAGAAGGCAGCACTGGGATAAACAAACAGTAACAGAGAGCTGGAAAGACAGACACCATGGCCTACTGACAGATTCTTCCTCTACGAGCTGACAGGGTGCTCCATAAAAAAAGTTCAGTAACTTATGCAGAAATGCTTTCTTTCCAAGTGTACTATAATATTCTGGCTCCAGGTTCACACATTTGCTGAAACCAATTACAATGCATTTAAAACATGTTCTTTCAACCTGGAGCTGCAGTGCTCCCAGACTGACAGCACAAACATATGTTAAACAGCTCCTGGTTGCATGAAAGTCAGTATCATGCAGAAGCCATTAATATTATTAAAGACAGATAATACTTACTCCAAAGTCAGTCCTGGAATTTGTAGCCTCTCATTGCTGTTATGTGTCACCATGCTCTATCGTAACCATGACACATTCACTGATAGCATTCTGGCAATGACAGAGAGCCAAAATGAACCACTGTTAAAGGAACAAACTAATGATATCTTGGGGATGGAGGGAGGACTGCAAGTTTCAGTCCTTCCACCTTTAGCTGTACCGAAGAACTGTTGGCTGCCTCTTTCAGGTTAGTGGCAGCACACACTACACTGATTTTGTGAAACAAACAGCACCTTCAGTTCTGCACATCAAGTAATTTATTCCCAGTATTCTGCAGCAGCAACCACCGCACTGACATGCATGCACACACACACTGCACCTCAGAGGAAGGAGAAGCCCCCCTCACTAGCCGGCAGCACAAAAAAACCCCTCTGTGCTTAAGATAATTTCTCTCTGCAGATGTCAAACATCCACTACCTCCTCTGATCCTGCTGAATATGATTTAACCATGTTTTTTAAGATACATTATCCCTTTCCTTGGTAAACAGGCAGTTTCTGTAGCAATAGAACAGCAAATCACTGAATGAAAACCAGGTTCTTCTCCTTTAACAGAGAAAATTAATTGCCAAGACATTTGAATGTGGTATATGAAGGCATGGACTCCAGTTGTGGTGCAACCAGAGACACCTTATTGTACAGAGAAGCTCATATTTATATCTCTGAGCCTGGATACAAATTCCAGCTGTATGCTCCACCAGGCTCAGGGCAGAAACCATTCATGCAGTTACATAGCTATATATCACTACAAGCATGCAGGCACCTATTTGCTACTAGATAACTGTTGTAGTCGGAGTCCAACTCAGTCAGCCTCACACAGGGCACCAATTGTCACAGCACTCTCCAAACTATCAAGCTGCAACAAGGTCTTTTACCATCACATACCAACATACTCTTCACACCAGTCCCTCTGCTGCCTTCTCCTAGTCGCTCCTCATCCCAGGCATGTGTTTTGCTCTCTGCTTCTTCCTCTTCCTTGGCTGCCCAACCACTTAACAGAACCAGCCACAGCTGCACCTTATCTACATCAGCCAACCCACTGCCCCTGAAGCCAGCCCACAGCTGTATGTTATCAATATTAATTAACCCAGCTTCATTCCTCTACAATTCCCTTTTTTCCTTTTAAAAATTCATACCTCATGTTTTTACCAATCATCACAAACTTTTTACAAATAAACTTTTCATACAGTCCTCTAATTCCTCTACAGATAACCATGTTTATCTTTCTTTCCTTCGCAATACCCAGCTGTTCTCTCATCTCCTGCCAGGTGAGACATTCTCCATCCTCCTCTCATATATCTCTCTTCAGACACTTTCTATCCTCCTCTCCCACATTTGAAGAACAAATATACTCTTGCAACATTTAAGTTAATACAAAAGTAAAAGCTAACATTTTGTTCTGAGCAAGAGCCAGACCTAGAAACTGCAGAAGAATGCATAAATTTCAGGTCCATTTATTTAAAGGTAACTTCACTTAAAAGTAAAGCTGTATAGACAGTTTATAAAGAGTTTTAGATCAGTGATGCTGTGTAGCCTGCTGATTTTAATTTGATTATATTCCTCCGGGCTTTTTAATGTACTCTCTTAGCCTGAGGTTGTCCTTTTAATAAATATTGTGAATTGTTCTACAAGGACTAGCCTTTTTTAAAAGCGCTCTATAAAACACCATGAAAACTAAAGGCGCTGTGCAAATACTTATTTTTAGTGATTTGAGAGCCAGAATATTTTATCTCACCCACATAGTTTTCCTATGCAACTCTTAATTTGTAACTCTTGCACTTTATGATAATGTCAACCACATGATTATATTTTTCAGCCTTTGAGAGCTCTGGTCCTGCTCTGGGAATGGACAAATTCTACAGACTAGTCAAAATGCAGGACCAAATGAAGCTGCTGCTTTTTGGGTCCCTTGCTCATTTTTTGAAGAAATTAGTGAGTTCACAGGTACAGAGCCACGGGTTTCAGAGACAGGGAAATCTGGTTGTGGAAACTGGTGAACTGGATTGCTCTTTCAAGCACACAGTAGAAAACAATCATTAAATTCTCTCTTCTCCTACATATTTCTATTGGAAAGTATTTTAAATTTAAGTAATGTATTACCCAAAGCCTTCATTTACAGGGTATTGAAAACAAAACTGAAGGATATACAGAGCTATGCATTTGAATTTCTAAAAAATAACAGATATATGGATTTTGATTACTAAGCTGAGGCCCCAGAAAGCATTACTAAACCAAGCATCCTGTAAGTAATCTTTCTAAGGAAGTTCTAAATTCTCCTACCTCCTGAAAGAAAAAAAGACTGATCTAAGGGATTAAATTCAAGATCACAAACCACAATGGATGAATTCACAGATTTGCAAGGGCATACAGATCAGTTAGGTGCCAAACTCTGGGACTTTCAAAACATGTTCTTCAGATTTTACTCAGAACACAGCAAAATAACCATTTTCCAATATATTCTCAAACTTGAAAAAAATGGTACAAGAATCAGCTACCTAAACAGCTCTGACACTGAAGATGTCCATGCCTACAGCTTTTTTTCATTACTAAGTTTGAAGAAAACCACTTAAGAACAGAAACTTAATGAGAGAGCAGCAGTGTGTGAGGTACGACTACAGTCACAGGTTCCTGGCTCTCCCATAGCTGCCAAGAATGGGCAGCTCTGTATCCCCATTGCTCAGCACTTCTCAAACCAAGATCTGTTCCCTTAAAATTCCTCTGATAAAATTTCTTTTGTACATAAGACTTCTCCAGTCACTGGAAAGTCCTGTTTCTGATTGAGTAATCAACAAGGATAGAAAATTTTGACAGGTAAACTGACTGTGCACACACCACACACACATTTATATAAGCCTTGTATAATGTTCAAATGCCTTAATTTTGTTCATACTACCCTTTAGTTAGGTACTTCAGCCCATATCTGTGTATGTATACGCACACACATGTAACAAAGTACTTACCTTCTGTTGTTAAATTTTCACTGAAAACAGAGTAGGAGATAGCATAAAACCCCTAGGAGGACAGCCAGCTCTGCTGAATCAGGACAGTACCATAGTTAGTTCCATACACAAACCAGCAAAAGGACTAGCTCAGAAGGAGGTGTGCTTCCTTTGAAAGCACAATACCAATTTTACTCATTAGTCTCACAAGGCCAATTTTAATACTGGGGTGAACACAGGAGACAAGTCCACAGTCAAGGTGGTTTTTTTTTTTTTTCCCTACTGTTCTTGAAGTGGTACCATGAGGAAAAAACATGCAAAAGAATAGTATGTCACTAAACATTGCTTTAGTGTGAAACATTACAATTAGGTAGTAGATGCATTTTACATGCAGGAGGAAAAGACTGCCAGCTTCTCTTGTCTATAGGAGAAGTTGAACTGACAATTGAGCACAGCAGCTTAAACATAAGCCACTGCATGTAAGAGCTATTTTGAGACCATGATAAATCAACCACTTTCCTGAAGTAAATCATGCAGGCACTTCACATCACATTAATGGTAAATTATTCTAAATTGAGATTGAGCTATAGGTTGACTGAAAATTCTTCTATGCATTTTGCACAATCCAGGCAAGTTTGGAAAATTATGATTTACTGAAAAACAGAGCAGGCAGGAGATCCAATAAGCCCATGGTTACAGTCTTACAGCTTTTGCAGGAATAAATGGGAACTGCTTCGCATATCTGGGGGCAAAAATATAGCAGCAATTTAATTAGATGAAGCCTAGCAAGTGAAAATTGACTTCTATTTGATCAAAAAAATTGTTTGCCCTTTGTTTCAGACCACTTATACCTAAGTCATCCCACCAATATATAGTTGAGGAAGCAAGTGGAAGTTAAAAAGGAGACATACTGTGCCACAAAAGATAAGTCTCATTCATTTACTGAAAGTAACTGTAGATTATTCCTAGGATAAATAACATTCATTATACTTGCAAAGGCTACAGTAAGGTCACTGTCTCAAAGGTAGAGATTTAATTGGTTTTTTCATCTTTGGCATCATCCCTGAAATAGGTGTTATGAGTGCTAATTTATTGATAAAACCAATTCCAATAATTTAACACAGCATTATTACTACAAAATATAAAATTACCACAAATACTGCAATATCTGTGGTAAGTAAAAAGTTTAATTTATCACTTATGATATTTTAAGTTGAAATCTGCAGCACCCACAAGCTAAAATGCTTGAGCGTTCACCTCGGGGCTCTATTTTATTATGGTTACTGGAAAGGAATTCTACTTTCTTCTTTTAAAAAGTAGCTTTGTTTTACCAGAAGGACAGCTCTACTAGCAACATGATGAAGACCAGAAACATTCACTCAGGATACTAGATATAACAGAAAGTTTTGGTACATAAGACTAAATAAATAAAAAAATTAAAAATCGGCAGCTATTTCAGGTTTGTACATCACATTCTTCTAAAATTATGAGGTATCAAGGTATCACACAAAGCAAAAAGATAAATAATGCTTCACACAGCTGAAGATGGCAAAACAAGGAAAATGTTATTCCATGGGGAAAACTAGTTAAATCAAGCAGGACCTTAACTTCCTGAAGAATTCCCCTGAATTTATTCTGTTTTTTCCCCACCCTCAAGACATACCAATCCCCATAGCAGTGCCAAGTATCCTCTGTTCTAGTTCATGCCCCTTTTAATATCACACACAATAAAAGAACATTTTAATTTGTAGATTTAATCTAGATTAACCTGAAGATACTGACAAATTTTGCCTTTATTGACACAATATCCATAGAGAAAATTCCTCATCTGGAAAGAATATCAAACAAAAGGTGAACTACACTGACAAGTTTAAGAATTTAATTCCTTTGCAAATGTAAACCTTGGTCTCCTCTTAGATTGCTCTAGAGATGAGAGCCAAATTTTAAAAGTAAAATATAAGAATATATGGCTCAAGTTAGTAACCTAAATCTTTAGTGAGGTCTCTCTGGTTTAGTAATCTTCATTTCTCTCAGATACCTGGTTAAAAACAAACAAAACCAGCAAAGCACAGTGGAATGTTTTATTTCATTGAAACACAAACCTGAAATAATTTTCTTCCATACTACAGTTAAGCAGTTTAATATTCTACACTTTCAAGGCCCCCTTCTGCATCTGTTGATTATACTTGCTTTTTCCCTTAAATGATAGTAACACATAATAACCATTAATAGTGCAAGTGCCTCTGGCTTTCATTAGTTTTTAACATTTAACAGCAATTATGCTGAGAAAATAAGCAAGTCAGTGCATCCTTTGGTTCTGCATGCACTCTTGGCTAATATTTTCCAAAGGTACTCAAAAGTTAGTAATCAACTCTCAAAGAATGATGACAATGGACACCTTCCTTCTGTGGCAATCCTTAAACCAAAGATCATTTAATCTGAATTTCCATCATCTAATCCGCTTAGCATACCAATTCAGGCATTTACGCATTTCCAGCAAACACAGTCTGTTTAGCAGTGCTTATACAGACATACAGCACTGTTTTTTTCCCTTCAAACAGGTTTTTTGGTTTGAAATCATGACCAAAAAAATGCACCTTGCTTTAAAAATAGCCATCATAATCCAGTGAATACAGGAGTAAATACCACCAAAATTGTAATACCAGCATAAAGTGACTTGCAATTTGTTCCTGATTTTCTGTTGGTCAGGTTTTTCAACCAGCAAGTTAAGGATAACACCTACATATCTTATGGGGATGTTAATGAGATTTAGCTGTATACCATGCTTTGGAGATATAAAGCAGTGAAAAGGCCTGAATTTACTAATACTGTTTAAACAGATTTCAAATTTTAGCATGGGTTAAACAATTTCAGAATGACAATTTATTTAGTATATTTTATCTTGACTTATTTTTCCAATTTTTAGATTGCAAAACTTTTAAAACATAGTTTTGAAAATCATGGTGCCCTCATTATCCTGGTATGAGTTACTACTTGATCTCTGGTCCCTTTTTCCTCATGAGGAGAAAAATGAGTATATGTTAGTTTTTGTTCACTGCAATCTTTGCAGTCTGTATTTCCACAAATGACCAAGATGGGACAAAGATACAACTGGTGTGAAAACCACTTCAAAAAGTCATAATGACAGAAACATGCTTTTGTCCACATTTTCTATGTAAGTCAAGTTGCTGTTATGCTTAAAAACAAAAGTTGAAACTTTTATTTGGTATTTTTCAAGAGCGCATGGAATTCCATCCCCATGATCATCTATCTAAGCCCCTACAAGTAGCACTGTGCATCTTCCCAGAGGGTCTATCAGACAAGCACTTGTGATTAGTAGTTATGAACTGCAATCATACTCCCAATAAAGTAATCTCTAAGTGAAATGCACCTGTGTAAAGTCACAATTACTAGCAACACTCATCTGTGAAAATCAGCTGCATACACTAAGTGACTAGGTATTCAAGTCACTGCATGACAGTTACAGATTTGTAACTAAGAAGTATTACTCAGGGACAATTTTTCCTCAGTCTGTATATATATGTACTGCACAACTTGTAAGGATGAGAAAAGAAAAGCAATGTATGTGTATATATACATATATATATATGCATCTATATATAAGCACATATATAATTTTTTGTTTAGCAGCACTGTCTCTAGCATATGATAATTTGAATTTTCTCATGTCAAAGGGAGAATTTAGTATATCAGGTTCTACTGTTAAATAAACAGCAGGAGTTCACCATGACACCACAGCAGCTCTCTCAACAGATTAGCTTCTAGTACCCTGCTTGTTCAAGTGCCTGCCTTCTTTCCCTGCTATATGCAAAACTTTGTGAGATTCTCTCAGATGAGCAGGAAAGAACGAGTAATTTTAACATCAGGTTGAATGTTCAGACCTGTGACACTGCAGAATTCTCTAGCAGGTGGAAAGCAAAATTATAACTTAGAGACATTCAAGATCCTAACAGCTGCTTCATTGGTAACACTGTGGCTTCTAAATAAGTTCTAGCAGGAACGATGCAGAAGCAGTTGAGTGCAATACTGCTTCTTAGCATCAGTAAGAAGCAAAACACAGCACTAAAGAAGGGGGGGGGGGGGGAAACCCAAGCTCAACCTGGTTTTTGCATTCTTTCCAACACAGCATGTCTGGACATCTTATTAAGTAGTCACAAAAGAATTCTGAAATATGAATCTACCAGTTTTTTATCTCTACCTGAAGTCAACAGAATGATCAATACAATGCATATAAAACAAATCTCATGCTTCAGCTAACTGCCAGAAGGGGTCAAGAAATATTTTTCTTATTGATCTTTAACTGGCCAGTTTATTCTGGGTTGTTTTGTTATTTACCATCTACTTTCTCCAGAAGTAATTGAGATAGGCCACAGCTAAGGAAGCAATACCAAATGATGAAAGGAATCCATTTTCTTAGAGCCCTGTCTAGTATATTTTTCTCATATGTTTAGGATCAAAATAATTGCCCAATTTGCAATGGCAAGGAATTTGTCATCTTGGTCAGATTATATGAGGAAGATGAGAGGGGGTGTCTTCCATTTATTTCCCTGGGAAATGGAGGAGAGGTGAGGATGATGGAAAATGTTTGCCTTTGCCTGTGCTCAGGGGCCCAATTTGCACAATAGGCTCAGCATGGCATGCCCAAACAAATTCCTTGTCACTGCAGGGCAGTGATTAGACTTTGGTAGAACCTGCATGTTCCTTGGTTATCTGTGTTCAATGTACATGAGCCCATAGCACTGTAATCTCACAGCATAGGGGGATGACTGGTACCCCATGACAGAAAGACAGACTAGGTGACCCCTTTCAGCATTAAGTTCTGTAAGTCTCAACTGTAGAGGGATTTTTAATGGACTGAGGATATATGTTACCATTATCTGGGTTGGACAACCCAGGCCTGTTAGTTGAAGCTGCAGAGCGACTTTAAATTGTCCTTGAAACAAGCAGTGGGAGAAAGAAAACAAGCTATGCACAAACAAGGCGGCAGGTGCAGAGCAAGTCCTAGGAACAGCAAAATCAGCACACTCTGATCAGGCACCTGCAGCATGCTCACCAGTCAGCGACACAGACGCTCGTGTGACCAGAAACTTTTATCCAATCACCTGTGTGTAAAGTTGGGTGAGCGGTCGGTTTAAGTTAAAAATATGACCTGTTTGTTGAATAAAGTGAGCACGGCCTGTAGCCATATTGGTGTGATTGTCGTGACTTGGCTGACTCTCCATGGGGGACCCTCTTCACTCAACATCGTGGATCTATTGGCATTTACAGGCATTCCCATAAATCTGACACTGGTAAGCAATTTACAATAATGCATTTTATTAATGTCTCACTGGAGTACAAGGTAAAAGCCCAAGTGGTCTTATAAAACTCTTTACCAGAGCCTAGAGTTGTAATTCTTACTATTTTGCAAGTGATTTGGTTTGAAATTATAGTTTTAAAAAGCACTATTAAGCTCAAATGTATTTTTTTATAACTTTTATAAATGAGTTGCATATTCTGCTGATAGCTGATAGTATTATTTATATTACTAAACAAAGGAATAGATCAAAAGAACATGTTTATTAGCCACATTAACTAACCATTAAAAATAATGGAACTGCTATGCAAATCTCTGGGAAGATAACCCAGTAACTGAAAACATTGAACCTAAAACATTGCAGGGTGTAAACCAAGCAGACAAGAAGAATCAATAACACACACCAGCCAAAATCTGGCAAAACCTCTCCACAACCTCACTCACTCCCACTCCTCCACAGTTTCAACAGTTAGTTCTGAAATTTTCCCTGCAGCCAGAATAGCCTCCTCTTATGCAGGAGCAGATGATTATAAAATAAAGTGTGACTGATGCTGTCTGGTCCTACAAAAGAGAGAGCTCAGAAGACAGTAAAAAGTATTGAAAGTATCTGGCCAAAAAGTGAAGAGAGAAGCAGAAGCTCTCTACTCTTTGTCTAAATATCATTTGGATCATTATTATAAACAGCGGCAAAAAACCCAGCAAGAGGTGCCATCTAACATATTTATGCGACCTCCCTCACATTCCACCACAGTTTCCCCATCTCCCTTTACTAGTCAGTATCATTTTGCAAGTGCCTGTGCAAGCTCCAAAGTAATATTTCATACAAAATCAAAATCTCAACCAATACAATGGCACACCTTTTGTCAAAATTTTTTCTTCTGGAAAGTTCCCAGAGTAGCTACTTCAGATTTAGACAACCTCCTACCATATTTCACATACAATAATAATAATAATCCTAATCTGAATTTAGAAAGCAATAAAAATAGCTCGACTGAAAGTCTCTTGTCGACAGACATCAAGCTAATATCAAAACAATAAAAAGCTTGAGAAATCAGGCTTTAATAACACTTATGGTCTCAATCTGCACTGCCTTTCAATACAAAAGAAATAGCATTAAAAAAATCCTAGAGGCAAAAATAGATCTACTTCTTGAATGGTTCTACATTACACAGGGTTTAAACAGTTATTTTTTAAAATTCAAGAGAGTTGTGATCAACAGCACAGAGTCTAGCTGGAGGCCTGTAGCTAGTGGTGCTCCCCAGGGGTCAGTACTGGGTCCAGTCCTGTTCAACTTGTTCATCAATGACCTGGATGGAGGGACTGAGTGTACCCTTAGCAAGTTTGCTGATGATACAAAACCAGGAGTGGCTGATACACCAGAAGGCTGCGCTGCCATTCAGCGAGACCTGGACAGGCTGGAGAGTTGGGTGGAGAGGAACCTCATGAAGTTCAACAAAGGCAAGCGTAAGGTCCTGCACCAGTACAGGCTAGCGGTTGGCCTGCTGGAAGGCAGCTTTGTAAAGAAGACCCTGGGAGTTCTGGTGGACAGCAATTTGCCCATGAGCCAGCAGTGTGCCCTATTGGCCTTCTTGGCCACAGGGAGACTGGGGTGCATTAGGAGGAACGTGGCCAGCAGATTGAGGAAGGTTATCCTCCACCTCTACTCTGCCCTGGTGAGGCTGCATCTGGAGTACTGTGTCCAGTTCTGGGCTCCCCAGTTCAAGAGAGACAGGGAACTACTGGAGAGGGTCCAGCAGAGGGCTATGAAGATGATTAGGGGACTGGAACATTTCCTTATGAGGAAAGGCTGAGGGAGCTGGGCCTGTTTCGCCTGGAGAACACAGAGGGGATATTATCAATGTCTACAAATATCTTAAGGGCAAGTGTCAAGAGGATGGGGCCAGGCTCTTTTCAGTAGTGCCCAGTGACAGGACAATAGGCAACAGGCACAAATTGCAACACAGGAAATTCCATCTGATAAGGAAGAACTTCTTTACCTTGAGGGTTACAGAGCTGTGCTATTAATTTACACAACAGATCTTGCCCTAAGAGGGGTAAGGGCATTCCAGCATATAGAGGAATTTGTGAGTTACAGTTTCACTTCCGATTTTTCATTCCATTGGTTTTAAAAATGGTTTCAAAGCTCACTTTCCTGTGACCTCCACAATCAGCTTATGGCTATTACTTAAAGGACACTTACAGCTAATTATATCTGAATGTGTCACTCCTGTATCTACCAGGGAATCAATAGTTTTGTTCCCCAGCTGAACTGGAACCAGGGAATCAGCTGGGAAAAATTTAATATTGTCTCCCAATCCCCTTCAGTCTGAATCTGAAAAGCCCAGCATAATCAGATCAGCTTCAGGGGTCGTGCCCCCTTGGGGAGTTGTTCTTTTGGGGGGCTCATTTTTCCAATGTCCCTCTCCTTTACAATAGGCACATTGATTTGGCCC
The DNA here is from genome assembly GCF_023634155.1 of Falco peregrinus. Taxonomy (NCBI): domain Eukaryota; kingdom Metazoa; phylum Chordata; class Aves; order Falconiformes; family Falconidae; genus Falco; species Falco peregrinus. The sequence continues at coordinate 7,044,468 of NC_073743.1, read as the reverse complement.
TAAGGAATTTTCTAAAACTGAGCCTCACCATGATCTTCACCACAGGCTGCAGATGAATCTCTGCCCCGGTGCCTGGAGCACCTCCTCCCGCTCCTTCACTGACCTTGGTGTCTGCAGAGTTCTTGGTCTCACATAGTCTCACTCCTCTCTTCCGCTGCAGTGTTTTTGTGCAGATTTCCTCCCCCCCCCCCCCCCCAAATATGTTATCATAGAGGTGCTACCACCTTTGCTGATTAGCTCGGCCTTGGCCAGCGGCAGGTCCATCTTGGAGCTGGCTGGCATTGGCTCTATTGGACATGGGGGAAACTGCTGGCATCTTCACACAGAAGCCACCCCTGTAGCCCCCCCCCCCCCCCAAAAAAAAAACCAAAACCCAAACAACCACCAAACAACTTTGCCATGCAAACCCACTACATTCCTGATGAAACCCCTGAAACTGTATCTATTGGAAAAGGATGTGTTTATATGAGAACCCTTTGGAATTTTATATTCCTATCTACAGTAATGTTATCTACAAGTAATCACTCAAATATTTTTGTTTGTAACATTACTAAAATTACAGGATGCTGAGTGAAGGGGTTAAAGAAATTTTAGTAGATCTAATTGCTTAACAATTACCTAGATTATTGTTGATAAATAATGCTTTGTTTTATTAACCATTGTGTAAATTAACTGAAACAAGGAGTCTACAGTTCTTCCTGAAGGACAGTTCCTGATGAGAACTAGCTAAAACCAGATCTATAGTTTGGACAAAGACCAAGGAACAACTGAGTCTTCGCAAAGAGAGAAGGTAAAAACTTCAGAGCGAGGGAGACTACCAAGCCTTCATCCCCACAACCACCACCAAGAGGCACTACGCAAGCGCAGTTGGGAGGGACTTATGGAAATGACTTCTTGGAACTAATTTTAATATGAAGCAGGACTAGGTTATGAATATATATAGGCATATTTGGAAACCTTATGTATATGCAACACTTGATTGTATAAATTGAGGCAAGCTGCTGCCCCAGGTGCACACACAGCTTTGGTGGGACTACCCCACCCCCCATGCTTGCTGCCCAGTGCTGAAGAAACATACCTACTTTACAATCTGATAAGACTGTGGAGTCTGATTCCACACACGACTAATTATTCAGCCTGTTACATCTTGTCAATTATTACAAACTAATTATACATTGAGTCAAGATTTATTGCCTACCACCATTGGAATGAATCTGACATTGGTGAAGAAACTACTGCAACACGATGATCTGTGTCAACTGCTAGAGCACATCTGAAACAATGGACAGAAAACTCTAATCACCGTTCATCATGATACATCAGAGATATACCATGTCTCAAAGAGCGAAGAAGGATGGAGAACACAGTCGGTGGGAAACTTCTTGGATGGTCACCGACAGCAACGGGACTTTATAATTTAATGTTTCCCCAGTTGTGATATTACTAACTAACTTTAATGTATCTATTACTTTATAAAGATTTGGTACATCATGAAGCAAATAACCATACAAATTAGCACATAACAAGTAGCAGTGCTTGACTACCTACTTACTGTGGACCTGTAAGCATATAAACTATCAATATGCTATTTACAGCACAGAGGCAAGAGGTTACTATACCACCACACTGTGAGGGTAAGATGTATTGACTATAGTAGGGGAGTGCTCCCCCCCGCCCACCCATCCTGATCTTTGTTTCTGTGACAATGCTCAAATGATAACCATCTGTGGCAGTCAGGATGGATGTATCCTGGTCATGACATCTGTATCTGACTCAAAGTGAATTCAGGGAAGACAGATAACAACATGATGCCCAAGGGCTAATCTGAACAACACACCCACCTAACAGTGCTTGTCAAGGTCCCACACAGGCTAAGTTTGAAAAAAAAACAAAAAAACTAAAAACCTAACTTCTTTAGTCAGTATGCAAACATGAGTCAATTATTCTATAAATAGTGGGCAGCCAAGGGCCCACTGAGCTCTCCTGCACAGCAGTGGGCTGCATGCCAGGATCTCCCCTTGAGTAGGGACACCTCCCAAGGTTACTCCTTGAGGTTGAGATTCCTTACCACAACAGGTTTTCAGTAAGTCATTAATTATCACAGCACTCTCAAAACTAACCAGCTGCAACAAGGTCTTTTACCATCACATACCAAGTTAATATCAATAAAGAGTTAGCACACCTTGCCCCAGCATGGCCACCAATCCCCCACAAGGTCTGAAAGGTCCATCTACTGTTCATGCTGTTTCTTCATACTCTTCAGGCCAGTCCTTCTACTACCTTCTCCTTGTCTCTCCTCATCCAAGGTACTTTCTTTCCTCCCTTTACCCCTTCCTAAACTCTCTTTATGGATTGCTCCTCTTCCATCCCCCTATGAGCTATTTAACTACTTCCCAGGAACCAGCCACAGCTGCACCTTATCCACATCAGCCAACGTGCCAACCCTGAAGTCAGCCCACAGCTGTATATTATCAATGTTAATTAACCCAGCTGCATTCCTCTACAATTAATAGCATACTAAACTTTGAAATCTTAGCTAAGTGGTATAAAGGATTGCTTGTGCACATATATATATAATCCTTTAGATATAAAATGTTGACCAAGTCTGGGACTAAGTCTGGATCTAGCCACACCTAAACTCCACTCTGAGAAGGAGTTTAGAATGCAAGGAAGTTCTTTCTGAACCTCATGACTCAGCGGGAGAGTCTCCCTGACAGTTTTGTCTGATCCTGTCCTCTGTGCAGTAAATACTCATGTACCTTGCCATTGAATCTTGTTAAACCACTGTCGCATTTACTATTAAACTTTGTTAAATTGCTGTTTTATACCAATAAACATATTACTACTTCTCTCTTTATGAGTGAAGTGCATCACTCCATCCATGACAAGTATATCAAAAGGTTCTCAAAAGTGACAATATTGAGTGACAATGCCACTCAAAAGTGACAATATGCTTAATTGCTGGCTGGGGATAAACCACAACAGTGACAAAAAAGAGATTTGCCAGTATGGCTTATTGGTAAAACTTGTCTTAAAAAAACCCAAACCCATACAAACAAAAAAACCTCACAAAACAAAACAAAACAAAGAAAACAACACCAATAAGCATCAAAAAACCCACCAAACCCACATAGAAAAAAACCCCAACAAAACAAAACAAAGTTCAGATTCAGTAATCTAAAAGCTTTCTGAATTTAGATATATATATTTTTTCTTTGTACTTCTGACAGACTCATTTCAACTGTAACAATAGCTGGTTTTTTAAATTTAAATGAAAACATTTAAAGTTTCTCCTAGCAGAATCTAGGAGAGAAGCATTTACAAAGCGTGGCAATGGTCTACAAAAACCCATCTCCAGCAGAATCTCAATGGTATGAAGAAGAATCACAAAATAGTTGAGGCCGGAATGGACCTCTGGAGATCATCTAGTCCAACCTTCTGCTCAAGGCAGGTTCATCTAAAGCAGGTTTGATGCAAGAAAATATAGCGAGAAACCGAAAACTCTGCTGCAAGCAGGAGTTGCATAGATAACAGGAACCATCAACAGGAAAGCAGGAGCCTCACTGTCTGCGAGAGAAGGTCTGGAGCTCCGCCCACTCAGCACTTCAAGAAGGGACAGTTAGTACAGATGTAGATGAGCTCAACAAGAATGTAAATAAGGAGCCTTCTGACAAGGATGTGCTAACTGCTAAAAGAAAACAAACTACTGAAGTGATAAGACTCAAGGATACTAAGGTAAAATAATTGTGGTAGTGAGAGATCACGACCTTCTACTCAAATGGCCCCCCTGAAGAGGATGGATCCCCTGCTCCGGGAGCATGCATAGTGAATTTAAAATGGACTGTAGCTTTAAATTGAAGTGAGAAAGCAACTAACCAATAATTAGTTAGTAGGTGTAGACTTTAGGCAGAACTAACCAACTTCACTGTATAAATATGTATTGTGAGTAAAACTCTGTGCAAGTTAGGAGGAGCGATACCCCTTGCACCCGGCGCCACAATATACATACCTGCTTTATAACTCTCCTCCAGTTGTAGAGTTTGATTCTACACGGCAGGCTGCACAAGACTGTATCCAGTTGGATTTAGAATATTTCCAAGGATGGAGGCTCTGCAACTGGTGTCAAAGACAACACAGAATCTGTAACATAAGAGCAGATTAAGTGAATTTTCTGTTATAACAAAGGACATTCATTTACTTATGGAAAATGAATCTGTGATCTAGTGAAAGAAAACCTCATCTTTCAAAAATCATTGTCATGTTTAGTATCTATGATACCACATCTAATCCACACAGAAATCTTTTTACAAGTTAGATTTTGAAACAGTTGACTGATATTCAAGAATTCTGAACCTTGTAAATATTCACTGATAGCAGGTATGGAAAAAAGGTCATTGTCAGGGATGCTTTTATGCATACTGTTGCACAGCTACAAAATCCTCAGAGGACCATTTTAAGCAAGAATTGGAATGTTTTCTGTGTTAATCACTGTCCTGATTTCAGCTGGAATAGAGTTAATTTTCTTCTTAGTAGCTGGTACAGTGCTGTTGATATGGAGAAATAGTGTGAAATAGGGACAATAGACACCGACTGTGATTGTATATGTCTGCTCAAGGAATGTGGGTATGGTGACTAGTCATGGGTGCAGTGTCTGGTCTGCAGTGAACTGCATTCAAGTACAGAGAGCATGGTATCATCTGCCTCTGCCTGCAGTCAGCAGTGTCTGGTCCCAGTTTTCTCTAATTCCCCCCCAAAAGAGTAATTTTCCCACACCCCCCTTTTCATTATAACTATTATTGTTATTATTATTGTTGTTCATTTATTTTTTTTAACTATTAAATTGTTCTTATCTCAACCCTAGAATTTTACATTCCTTTCCAATTCTCCTCCTTATCCCTCTGGGTGAGGGGGGAGTGAGCTAGTGGCTGCATAGCACTTAATTACCAGCCAGGATAAACCACAACAATCTCTCATATCTAATAAACAAACAAAAAGATTTCTGAAGTACACCTTTTTATGATCTTCTTTAGTCACTCCAAAAACACTTAGAGATCTAAGTTATTATAAAGATTTTACACAGCACTAACTTCAGATTAAAATGTATAGTATTTCATACTTTCATGTCCATTACTACAAAAGTGGCTTTTTTCTACATGCATTTTGTTAACCCAAGGGCATACATATACTGTACTGAAAGCAGAGTGTGCCAAGGGCTATCTCTTTGAAAAGGTCAACAACCCACCGCACATTTAAGCAGTACCAGCTCATATAGACAGATTCAAAGATTTCTTTTATGCTCTTATTCACTGTTCAATAAATCTGATAAAAGGTACAATATTAAGTCAAGTTAGACTAACTGCAATTCAGCTCCAATAAAGAAATCCTGTTCTCAAGGCTAGTATTTTCTTCTAAAAGGTCCTTTTACCTCACTAGAAAAAGTTAGCAAGTTCAGCAATAGTTAAAAGCTTACACCTTACTAAAGGAATAAGAAGACCACATACGATCACAAAGAAGATAAAAGTATCATTAGTGTATTTAATTCATTCCCATTTAGGAAAAGATGCACTCACAAGGGTAAAAATCCAAGCTATAACTCCAAATCATAGTACTTCCACATTAGATACTTTTGATACTCACCTGAACGGTTACTAATGCTACAAAAACTGTTTAATTGGTCACTGATTTTAAAGATTTTTTGCTTAATTATTGCAAATCAAGCATTACAGTTGTGTAGGGGCCAGACTTAGTTATTTCTGAGACAGGCAAGCCCTGGAAGGCTCAGAATCTAAATTTGAAATTTTAAAATTTTGAGGCATGATCAATCAAGCACCAAAGGCATGATGACAGAAAGCTCAGAAAAAACTCTTTTTTATTTGTTTGTTCATTAACCATATACATCAGCCTAACAGAAGACTGACTCTACCTTACCTTACCAGCTTCAGAACACATGAAAATAGGATGACTGCTAAAAATGGTCATGGTTTCATCTGGAAACACCTAGAGGAGTAGCCCTGATAGATCTGTGCAACTACAAGTGAATTGAAGCTGCCACTTCTCTCTTTTTTTTCCTTTTTTTTTTTTTTTTTTTTTTTTGTAATAAGTCTTCAGACTTCACAGTGAAGAAAAACAGTGAACTGCATTCAAGTATAGAGAGCATGGTATCATCTGCCTCTGCCTGCAGTCAGCATGCAAAAATATCTCAGAGAGGAGAACTGCCCTTCTGGTCTGGAGGAACAAGCATTGCCGTTGAGGGGAATGCATTGCCCCATCAGATAAAACTGAAGCAAAGACAAGTGCCCTGTTGCCTCCACTTTACTAGTGATATGGAGAAATAGTGTGAAATAGGGACAATGGACATCGATTGTGATTGTATATGTCTGCTCAAGGAATGTGGGTATGGTGACTGGTCATGGGTGTGGTGTCTGGTCACATAGCCACACAGCTTTGAGGAGACTACCCTTCTTCCTCTAACAAAGGGGCTATTTATAAAAAGGATGAGAAAAGGATGAGATACATTCCAATGTTATCTAGAGGGAGTGCTAAGTCTCCTTGCTGGAGAAGATCAGATGGTCACAAGGACATGAATCGCCTACAAACCTGCAAGACCACCACATTCCAGGCAAAGGACTGATAAGCTAATTAACATACGAAGCGAGAGTAAGCGGGTTTAGGTAACAAATATGTATAGGCATTAATTGAATATTCATTTGTTTTATTGCATAAATGTGAGATGGTTGGTCACTTCGGGCATGCACGCTTGTGGTGGAGCGATCCCCCGTGCATCTGCGCGCAATAAACATACCTACTTTATAACTTTCGAGTTATAGAGTTTAATTCCGTACGTCACTAGCACTACTGCAACTGAGAGGAAAAGGGAGATGGCTCTGCAACAATTTGAGGTGGGAAGCAAGTACACAATATCACAATAAGTCTGACAGGAATGACCAAGATGAGATCTTAGGGTTTGTGACTATCCTCACAGATCTGAACAGCTACTTTCTCATAAAGGAAAATTTCATCTCTGCTTTCTCGCCTACTCAGCATCAAATGCTGGTGATGCTCTTCATTCTCATTTCTTCATTCCCACCTAGCTCTATTCAGAGTCCATGTGGCACTAACTACCCACAGACTATTCATCGGACCAAAATGACTTCAACCTGAAATCGAGGCTTCTTTAGTAATAACACTGGCTTCTTTGATTTTTCTTTTCTGTCTGGATACTACAACCAAGAACTTTAAACAAGAATGAGGGAGTTGCAAACACAGAACTTACTAGAGAAATTCCCAGTAGCGCTGCTCCAAAGCCTCTTGGGCACTCACCTCCTGGTATTCCTTTCTCCTCACCTCCTAGTTCCACATAGCCTTTCTTCAACCCCTATCACCTTTATTCATCTTTTGTAGCAATGAAGAAATGTGAACTTGTGATTTAACCCTGGCTGGTAATTAAATGCCATGTAGCCACTCACTCATTCCCCCCTCACCCAGAGGGGTGGGGGAAAGGCATGCAAAACTCAAGGGTTGAGATAAGAACAATTTACATAAAATAAATATGAAAGAACAATAAAAATAATAACAATAACAGTTATGAAAAGGAGGGAGAGGGGGGACGGATGAAATCCAAAGGGAAGGGAGGAAAGAAAACAAGTGATGCACAATACAACTGTTCACCACCTGCTGAACAATGCCCAGCCAGTCCCCAAGCAATGATCGGCAGGCCCCAGCCAACTCCCGCCAGTTTATATACCAAGCATGGCATCCCATGGTGTGGAATACCTCTTTGGCTAGTTTGGGCCAGCTGTCCTGGGTGTTTCCCCTTAAAATTTCTTCTGCCACTCCAGCCTCCTCGCTGGCAGGGCCCAAGAAACTGAAAAGTCCTTGACTTAGTATAAACATTACCCAGCAACAACTAAAAATATCAGTGTCCTATCAGCATTGTTCTCACAGCAAATCCAAAACACAGCATTGTACCAGCTACTAAGAAGAAAATTAACTCCCAGCTGAAACCAGGACAGTATCCACCCCTTATTCCATACCATTTATGCCATGATGCATTTTCCAATACATAATCACTTCTCCTGTCCTTTAACATAAATACACAGATATCATTCCCTTAGTCTATGGACCATCCCTCTAAAGTCCGTTGAGTATGTTTAGTCCATGTCTTTGGGCTCCATCTGTTATAACAGTCTTTCTGGGCAGGGAAGATGGTACAAGGTGTTGGGTTGTTGCATGTTGAAGCCAGTTCTGATTCTATTATGGCTGCACTGACCTGGTTTCACCAGTCATTCCTCATTGGTGTGGCAGTTCAAAAGGAGTCAGGTGAGGAAATTAAGACACAGACTCCTGAATCTGACCAAAAGACCTTTTATTAGTCCAAAACCCATGCTTATGTATCCTCGTTCACTGTTCACGCGCAACATACTAAAATATCATTGGTTAATCAATACTGTTCATACACTTCCTGGCTACAAATAATTGGTTAATTACTAAGCTACAAATGCACTGAACTTCTTGCATTTTTTTTTCTCTCTTCTTTCTTTCTTATCTCTGCGAGTTTCATGTTCTCAGCCAGCTGATAAGAGGTGGCAGCGCGCATCCGCTCCGGCCTCACTTCATATCCTGTTTTTCTTCCAGGCGTTCTGCCAACCTTATCTTACTTTTTTTCTTCTTTAGCCTTCAAGGTCCTTCACAGGCATCGTGGCCTCCAGCACTTGCCATAAAGCTCTCTACAGTCAGGTTCACATCTTCAAATCCAAAGTGGCAGAAATGGGTGCCACATAATGCCCAGTGTACTAATAGGCATACAGAAGTGACAATATACAATATTATGTAACAATTAACATCACACAACTCAATTCATTGGCTATTTTCACACAAAATCAAATCCCCTCAAGGCACACATCGAACTTCCCCATCTTCCTGTATTGCCCACCAAGTGCACCCAGGTCCTTGAGCAAAAGTAATCCTACAAGTGGGTTTACGTTTGTATGAAGCAGGAATGACCCAGACTGTTTTCCCAAGCATATTTTTAAGGTGCGCTACAGGAACTTTATTCCCTTCTACAGTACCTAAAAGCTTTGATTGGGCAGGTCCAGCTCAGCTGGCAGGTCCTCTGGAGTTGACTAACCAGGTGCCCTTTGGTATATGTGTATCCCAGTGTTTGAACATTCCACCACCCATTGCTTTCAGTGTAGTCTTTAACAGTCCGTTACATCATTCAGTTTTCCCAGAGGCTGGTGCATGATAGGAAATGTGATATACTCAGTCAATGCCATGCTCATTGGCCCAGGTGTCTATGGGATTGTTTCGAAAAGAGTGCCGTTGTTTGGTTCAACTTTTTCTGGGGTGCCATGTCGCCACAAGACTTGTCTTTCAAGGCCTAGGATAGTGTTCTGGGCTTTGGCATGTGGCGCAGGGTATGTTTCCAGGTGGTTGCTTCCATCATTGTAAGCACATGTTGCTTGCCTTGGTGGGTTTGTGGGAATGTGATATGGTCAATCTGCCAGGCTTCTCCATATTTATATTTTAGCCATCATCCTCCATACCAGAGAGGCTTTAACCGCTTGGCTTGTTTGATTATGGCACGTTTCACATTCATGGATGAACCATGCAATAGGGTATGTGGTCTAGCCTACCCCTTATTAACAAGCCCATCAATATGTTCATCTCTTCCTTGATGACCTGAAGTGTCATGCGCCCACTGTTAAAGGAGAATTCCCACCCCAGGGGCCCCCTGACCCACAGGGGTGACAACAACACCCAGTACAGAGACTGGATTAGTTTTTAACCAGCAAGCCCATCATATCATAAACCAGTACTATATAGTACAACAGTATGATAACTTCAGCCCAGGTCCAAAGGAAAACAAACAACACAACAGAGAACACATACTACAAGTAAAGTACATAACACAACCCTGAGACCATGGGCAGCAATTTCAAGAGCAGAGAAATCAGCATTGTAGCCAATTATTATTAATCCAATCCAATGAATACCAACAATAATTTCGTTCTAACACAGTATGGTTGGATTTGTTGTTATCTCAACCCTACGTGCCCCACGTTGGGCACCAAAAAGGACTGTAGTGGTTTAACCCTAGCTGGTAATTAAGTACCACGCAGCCACTCACTCACTGTTAAAGGAGAAATTTACACAGATGTGGGTGCCACTAGGCTTGCTTTAATCACAACTCAGAGTTGGGCCACCACCTCAGTGAGTGGCAGAGAACAAAGGGATACAGCACAGCTTATATACACTTATCAAATCATTAGTCAACATCTGAAGTTTTTAGAAGTTTCCTTTGGTCTTGTCAGTTCTGCGAATCCATCACCTGAGACTGTCCCAGCTGATTCATCTATTCGGTTCCAGTCTCTGCCTCAGTTCCAAGGTCCTCCTCGGACCATGATCATCTTTCTTGCCTGCTTTAACTCACACAATCCTTCAAGCCCACTTAGTCTTTGAACAAGCAATTCCTATTCACACATACTAATTTTTTAAAAAAACCCTGCATTTCTGAGAGCACCTGTGTATGCAAATTGATCATCTATTTTTTCTCCGTTCTTCTACTGATTAACTTGACTGAGTTTTAAACCAGCCTTGAATTAGGGCTATACAAGGGTCGAGGCCTGGTTCTGCCATTTAGCAGCTTCAGCACTTTAAATTTCTTAATTCAAAATACATTGTCTTTAGCATTCATTCCCCCCTCACCCAGAGGGGTGGGGAGGAGAATCGGAAAGGCATGCAAAACTCAAGGGTTTAGATAAGAACAATTTAATAATTTAAATAAAATAAATATGAAAGAACAATAAAAATAATAACAATAACAGTTATGAAAAGGAGGGAGAGGGGGGACGGATGAAATCCAAAGGGAAGGGAGGAAAGAAAACAAGTGATGCACAATACAACTGCTCACCACCTGCTGAACAATGCCCAGCCAGTCCCCAAGCAATGATCGGCAGGCCCCAGCCAACTCCTGCCAGTTTATATACCAAGCATGGCATCCCATGGTGTGGAATACCTCTTTGGCTAGTTTGGGTCAGCTGTCCTGGGTGTGTCCCCTCCCAATTTCTTCTGCCCCTCCAGACTTCTTTGTGGCAAGGCCTGAGAAACTGAAAAGTCCTTGACTTAGTATAAACATTACCCAGCAACAACTAAAAATATCAGTGTCCTATCAGCATTGTTCTCACAGCAAATCCAAAACACAGCATTGTACCAGCTACTAAGAAGAAAATTAACTGTCTCCCAGCTGAAACTAGGACACCCCTTCTCTCATTATCACTGTATTGGGTTTGTGTGGCTAGGTTTGCTGGCAGGACTTGTGACCCCGTGGGGAACCCACTGGAGAAATCTGCTCCTGAAGGACTGCACCCTGTGGAAGGGACCCATGCTGGAGCAGTTCATGAAGAACTGCAGCCCATGGAAAGGACCCACATTGGAGAAGTTCATGGAGGACTGTCTTCCATGGGAGGGATCCTGTGAAGATCAGGGGAAGAGTGTGAGGAGGAAGGAATCACAGAAACAATATGTGATGAACTGGCTGCAACCCCCATTCCCCTGCACCACTTGGGGGAAGGAAGTAGAGAAATCAGGAGTGAAGTTGAGCCTGGGAAGAAGGCAGGGGTGGGCGGAAGGTGTTTTTAAGTTTTTATTCTTAATTCTTATTATCCCACTCTGATATGAACGGTAATAAATTAAACTAATTTACCCAAGTACAGTTTGTTTTGCCCATGACAATAATTTCTGAGTGATGTCCCTGTCCTTATCTTGACCCACAAGTCTTTCATTATGTTTTCCCTCCCCTGTTTGGTTGAGAAGGAGGGGAGTGATAGAGTGGCTTTGGTGGGCACCTGGTGTCCAGCCGGGGTCAAACCTCCACAAGCAGATATTCACTCTGCAGCCCATGGAGGACCCCGTGCCAGAGCAGGTGGATGCCCTAAGGAAGCTGTGACCCCGTGCAGAGCCCGCGCTGGAGCAGGCACCTGGCAGGACCTGGGTCCCCATGGAGAGGAACCCAGGCTGGAGCAGGTTTGCTAGCAGGACTTGTGACCCTGTGGGGGACCCACATTGGAGCAGTTCATTCCTGAAGGACTGCACCCCATGGGAAGGACCCACATTGGAGAAGTTTGTGGAGGACAGTCACCTGTGGGAGGGACCCCACACTAGAGCAAGGGAAGAGTGTGAGGAGGAAGGAGTGGCAGAGACAATGTGTGATGAACTGACTGCAACCCTCATTCCCTGTCCCCCTGCACTGCTTGGTGGGGGAGGAGGTAGAGAAACTGGGAATGAAGTTGAGCCTTGGAAGAAGGGAGGGGTGGGGGGAAGGTATTTTAAGATTTTGTTTTTATTTCTCAGTGTCTTGCTCTGATTTGATTGGTGATTAATTAAATTAATTTCCCCAAGTTGAGTCTGTTTTGCCTGTGATGGTAACTGCTGAGTGATCTTGTCCTTATCTCAACCCATGAGCCTTTCATCATATTTTTTTGCCCCTTGTCCAGCTGATGAGGGTGAGTGATAGAGCAGCTTGGTGGGCACCTGGTATCCAGCCAAGGTCAATCCACCTTACTCACACAATTCCCTAACTTCATTCATATTACATTGCTTCATTGTTATACAATCATAAATGAGCCAAACCAAATCCTGGACATCATTCAAAACCAACAGCTGAGTAAAGCTGGTGATTCAGTAGCTATGCAGTATTTTAGCTTAGGTTTTCCCCTTGGATTCCAGTTCTCAGACTTTCCATTTTGAGTTTTGCACACTGAATCTAGGTGGCAAACTTTCAGTTTTTGTTAGCTGAAAAGGTCTCTGATATCTGCCTCTTTTGTCAATGAGATTTTGGTTCCCATGGCGTGAACCTCCTTTGATCTTTGGTTTCAGACTACTGTCCACTCTCAGAAATAACATCTCATCTATATAAAATTAATGACATACTAGTTATGACTCCATTGTTTGGCTCATGAAAGTATGAGCTGTAAAGTTTGAGACAGTTTGGAAACCAAAGTTTTTAAATACTTTGTTTCCACATAATACATTACCATTATTCAGTAAGTAAGGACTGTAGAACCTCCTATTCCAACAAAGTACAAAAAAATGTTGTAGGGAGGAAAAAAAAATATTACATTCTCAAAATAAGCAGAAGTCCAGGGCAAATTATTGTCCCTCTGAATGGCAGTGCAATCATCTGGTGTATCAGCTGCTCCTCCCTGTTTTATATCCTCAACAAACTTGCTGAGTTTCTGCTCTGTTGCAACATTAATGAAGAGGTTAAACAGTATTGACCACAGTGTTGAACCCTGGGGTACACCACTAATAACTTGCCTCTACCTGGACTTTAAGCTGTTATCACAATGCTCTGGGCCCAGCCATACAATCATTTTTCAATGAACCTCATTGTCCACTTATCTAACTCATACATTGTCAGCCTATGAGGATGTTATGGGAAGCAATGTCAAAAGTCTTACTGAAGTTGAGGTAAACAACATCCACTGCTCACCCCTCATCCACCAAGGTAGTGACCTCGTAGAAGGGTATCAGGTTAATTAAGCATAATTTCCCCTTCATAAATTCATGCTGGCTGCTCCCAATCACCTTCCTGTCCTTCATGTGTTTGGAAATGGCTTCCAGGATCAGTTGCTCCATCATCTTCCCAGGGACTGAGGTGAGGCTGACCAGCCTGTAGTTCCCTAGAACTTCCTTTTTTGAAGATAGGAGTGACATCTGCTCTCTTCCAGTCTTCAGGAACCTCTCCCAGGTACCATGATCTTTCAAAGATAATTATGAAAGGTGCCGCAATGACATCAGCCAGCTCCCCTTCATCTGTCTCACTAGCACCTACACCAGTAAAGGCCTCACATGTGAAGCACAGCATCAGTTCCTCAAAATGCTACAGGGAGGACTCCACAGCTGCAGCAGCTACTGTTGGAGGACCTCCCAAGTGAATCACCTCCCACACTAGTGGTCATCTGTTTGTCTGAAGAGGATGATAAGGATGAAGACTTTTTCAGAATTTTTGCTGTTGCATCTGCTTCATCCTTGGCCAACCACGTGCACCATGCCTGAAAAACAAGCTTGGACTGATGGGACCGTGCAGTCTGTGGGGCAACCAGCGCTAGACAAAGGACTTTTGGATAGAGAAGGTTAGACTCAAAGCCTTCTGCCATAAACTGGTGCCATGGATTCACCATCATTAGATAAAAGATAAGGAGCCCCATATTTGCATTCAAATGAGTGGATATTGCCCAGAAGAGAATGGTAACCCTCTATTCCTACCAAAGGCTGAACAGCTTAGAACAGACAAGTACACCATAGACAAAATTTATGACTGAGATCTCCAAGGCAATTTTCCACATTCTCTTACCTCTGGATAGCTGTTGGAGACATCACCAATACACCCAGGGCCTTTGTTCTCCACAAGTTTGAGAACTGTGTGGGAGCCACTGGTGGGATTCTATATTCCAATTCATCATCTATCCCAGGACAGTTACAATGCTGCACACTGCACAGCACAAAACTACCATTCCAATTCAGTTGGCCTAAAGGTCCTTCCAGGCTGCCAGAGGAGATTTAAGAATTTCCTCAGTAAGCTTCACAAGTAATTAATTCCGACCTCAGGTTCAAAGGTGTCACTGGCACCTTCTTTCCCTTATAAGCAGGATGATTTACAGCATATGCACTCCTCTCACCTCCGTGCTGCTGGTTCTCAAGGCCATACTCACACATGGATGCAGAACATGCCTGGTTTAATCCCATTTTCATCACATGCTGTGTTGAAGTGGGATGTGTGTCTAGTCATCTGACTGCAAAATAGTACCATGTAACAGAAGGGAAAAAAGCATTCCCAATGCCTATGTTCCCTGCACCTTTACAAAGGTACAGGTGAGCTTTTCCATTCAGGCTAGAACAGCAAGAACTTGTTTCTTTGCAGCTGCATGCTTAGCCCCATGTTAGGGACACCTGGAATAGCATGTTTGTCTCAAATGCTATGCTTGCCTTCACTTCCTAGGGGCATGTCTACACTAAACATTCATGAGTGAAGCCACTGGGACACGAGTAAATGTGATTATATCCAATTATATTGTCTTTTGCACTGTGGCAACCAAGTGGTTTAACCCCAGCCAGCAACCAAGCACCACGCAGCTGCTTGCTCACTCCCCCTCACCCAGAGGGATGGGGAGAAGAATCGGAAAGGAATGTACAACTTGAGGGTTGAGATAAGAACAATTTAATAGGTAAAGCAAAAGCCACATGTGCAAGCAAAGCAAAGCAAGGAATTCATTCACTACTTTCCCTCAGCAGGCAGGTATTCGGCCATCCCCAGGGCAGCAGGGCTTCATCATGCGTAATGGTTACTAGGGAAGACAAACGCCATAATGCCGGGTGTCCCCCTCTTCCTTCTTCTTCCCCCAGTTTATATACTGAGCATGACGTCATATGGCATGGAATACCTCTTTGGCTAGTTTGGGTCACCAGTCCTGGCTGTGTCCCCTCCCAGTTTTCCATGCCCCTCCAGCCCTCTTTCTGACAGGGCCCAGGAAACTGAAAAGTCCTTGATTTAGTATAAACACCACCCAGCAACAACTAAAAAACTCAGCGCATTATCAACATTGTTCTCACATCAGAGCCAAAACACAGCACTGTACTAGCTACTAAGAAGAAAGTTAACTCTATCCCAGCTGAAACCAGGACAACACAATAAATACAAAGCAAGAGACTCAGAAAACCTATGTCAGTCTTTTAGACTGTCACTTGCTCCCCCTGTGGCAATTGATCTGCCATCCCTTTCAGGCAAGCATGGCAATATTATGGATCCACTTATCCCAGTACTCTTTCTGACCTTTTCACATGCCTGTAAGAGCTGTCACAACACACCTCAGTAAACCTCACAGGTCTAAGCTTGACTGTTGCAATTTGAGTTACAGTGGTCAGGAAATAACACAACACAAACAAACTAGCAAGTGGCCAAAAGCAAAGGCAAGGGCCTTGTTTATGCGAATCTCCCGGTGTATATACCCTTTCCCCCAGCTTCTCTGATTGGTTATCCTTTACAGCTAACCTACCCAGCAACAACTATTGATTGGCTAAGATGTGTGGGTTTCAAGTTCTCAGCCAGCTGCCTATGTGGCACCCTGCATAGGGCTCTAGCCTTGCTTCATATCCTGTTTTCTCTCTTTCTTCCTTCTTATCTCTTAGTTCACTCGATCAAAGTGGCGGCTCACTCTCTTTAAAGACACAGCTCTATCCCATCGTTGAAGCCTGAGCTGTCAGCAGCCCAGTCTAATCCCTCACTTGACTGGTTTGCTAGGAAAAAATGTGACAGAGAAGTAAAAGTACTACAACATGTGGGAGAAAGAACAAGAAGACAGAGATGACAGAGAAGAAAAGCACATGGATGGTAGGAAAGTATGCTAATGTTAGGTTAGCTGCTGCCACAACTCAGGGAGAAAAGACTTGTTAAGGACTAAAGAGGCAAAGTTGGCTAGTTACCCCTTGCAGATTAGAAATGTATTGTGCTGAAGAAACATTTACTTTTCCAAACCTGCAAGAGAAGAGCTCTGTCCTGCTCCGATCTGTCATAAATTTCTGACCCACTAAAGGTCGGTTCAGAAATCTTTATTGCGAGGCAAAGTCAAAGAGCAAAAACCGCAGCGCTGGGCACGTGACTCTAGTCAGAGGCGTGCCAAACAGTTCAAATATGATCTACTTATACCATCAAGGTTGAATCAGCCATATACATATTCATTATTTTCTCATAAATATTTACAGTATTCCTTGAAATTATTTAAATAACTCCACCCCTGTTGCGCTTGCGCCTTTCAGTCGTTGGGGTCCTCTGGTGGTCTTGCAGGGATGAAGTCAGATGTCTTCCTCGTGGTGAACTTTTGACCCAAGGAGGACAGCTTGTTATCTGTCCAGCACAGCACTTAGCGAAAAGCCAATATCTGTTCGTTCGTTTCTTACAATACCTCCCCCTTTAATTTTTATAGTTTATTTGGCTTGAGCTACTCTATACAGTTTGTTGTTTTGTTCATAGATGAACAAAGCTTTGCTTTCTCCAGATTCTCATCTTTAATCATTTTTCTCAATACCATCACCATAGAGGCAGTTCTGGATATTGCTGGTTTTGGAACCATAGGCATGGCTACTATGTGCATGCCTTGCACAACACTGGTTATTAGTCGGATAAAACAAGGTATTAGACAAGGGAGAAAGAGCAGCCCAGTAACTGCACACAACAAGAAGAAACCTGTGGATAACTGGCTAGCTGAAAAAGGTCACATAGACATAGTCCAGCTGGCTGGACAAAAATGCACATCGCTCTCAGCTTATCTGAAGTAAAGCAAAAATACACTGTCCTTGGCTGTTCTTGTTACACAATAACAGGAAGATTGCGGTCGGTAAAGAATGTTGCAGGAGGGAACAGATAACTACAGAAGAGAAACTAGGGGCGGGCTTGGTATTTAAGCAACTAACCAATAAGGAGCTTAACTTTTGTATTATGTATGAGCTAATTATAACAAGGCATAAAAGATGACTGTAAGACAGAATAAATCGAAGTCTGCTGATCACTCATATTGAGTCTTCCCTCCGTCGCGACAAATGGCGCCCGAACAGGGACCCTAGAGGGGGCTGAACCTGCGAGCCACGAGTCGAGGGAGATCGGGTACCGGTCCTGAAAGCAGCACAGGAGGCGAAAGGGAATTGTGGATAACTGGCTAGCTGAAAAGGGTCACATAGACATAGTCCAGCTGGCTGGACAAAAATGCACATCGCTCTCAGCTTATCTGAAGTAAAGCAAAAGTTACAAAATAACAGGAAGACTGCGGTGGGAAAAGAATGTTGCAGGTGGAAACAGATAACTACAGAACAGAAACTAGGGGCGGACTTGATATTTAGGTAACTAACCAATAATGAGCTTAACTTTTGTAATATGTATGAGCTAATTATAACAAGGCATAAAAGGTGACTGTAAGAGACAATAAAGGAAGTCTGCTGATCACTCATATTGAGTGACTGTGTCTTCCCTCCGTTGCGACAAATGGCGCCCGAACAGGGACCCTAGAGAGGGCTGAACCTGCGAGCCACGGTTCGACGGAGATTCGGGTACCGGTGCTGAAAGCAGCGCAGGAGGCGGAAGGGCACAGTCCCCGCGCCCGGGAGCACCTACAGAGGGTCCCGCTGGCCACGCGTCGCCGAAGTCTCGCAAAGGCTGCAACAGCGCTGACGAAGGTATGGAGAGACAAGCGACGTACGATTCGCTCATATGCTTTTTAGAAAAGCGGAGCGTTCGGGACATAGATTGTAAAAAGGCATTACCCGGGTTATTAGCGTATGGGATAGCATCTGGGACCCCCGCGGCAGCGGCGAGCGGCGGCGCAGCCCGGCAGGCCCCTTCCTGGCCGCGGTTTCTCTCCGAGGCGGCACCCCCCCCCCTCCCGATCGGCGCCATGGCGATGCAAGCGGCCAAGCGAGCTAACATCTGGCTGCCCCCAGAGGTCAATCGGATCCTCTATATTCGGAACCTGCCGTATAAAATCACAGCGGAGGAAATGTATGATATGTTTGGGAAATACGGACCTATTCGACAACTCAGAGTTGGAAACACTCCTGAAACAAGAGGAACAGCTTAAGCTTCTCAAGGAAAAATACAGAATTCATTACAAACCCACCAAAAAAAGTGCTTCAGATGTCCCCTACAAGAAATGGGTTTCTGCCTTGAACTAGCAAACATCTCTGTGCTTAAAGAGAAGCCTTTTTGCCTTGATGGAGATAATTTATGCTGTATTCTGTATTTATGCTGTATTCTGAATGTGGAAATTGGTTGGGACTAGGAGGCTGGCTTAAAGGCATTTTGCAAACGGGATTATTATTTTTGGTCATTATTGTAATAATAGTTTTTTGATCAAAACCAGCCAAAATTATTTGTAAGCATTTGGCATATCTGAAGAGAATGCCTTTATTTGAATCAGCAGTTAAGGTGTAGTTTAGTCTGATGCTGTGGTTTTATCTGCTTCTGGTGAATTTTTGAAGTGATGAAATCAGAGATACTAAGAGTTATGAGGTAATAAGGTAATAATCTAAGTAAGGGTGCTGTCTTTTATATCTACAAGTGCAATATGCTTTTATGTAGCAGAGAGAAACTTTGACAATAATGTTGCTTGAGCGAGATGTGCATGTGACAACTTGGGAAAAGGGATATCACAACTGGAGTGCAACAGTGTTTCTATGTCTGGCAGAGTGAAATCTTTCAAGCCCTGAGTTTAGACAGTCTAAAATAAATTGTTAGTATTCAGAAAACCCATCTTAAGCCTCTTTTGCTTACATAGTCTTATGGAAGTCAACTGCTATTGTAGAGAATTAATGATTTTTAATACATATTAACAAATACTACTATTTTACCTTGAGGCAGTTGAGTGAGAAATACTCACGTGTAGCATTTGAGGGAATGTCAGCGTAAATCGCACTTACAGTAAGACTGCATTTTTAATTACTGTACTCGTTAAGATTCGATGATGCCATAAGGCTAAGGCCTTTTATCACAGATTGGTTCTGAACTAAAAGGTGTGTGCACATGTAGATATGCACATTTGTGTTATTTTCCTTAATTGGCTACAAAATAATATAATTAGGTTGGGGACTAGATCTTGGGAATTTGTCTATTATACTTCTGTTTGTTAAGGAACGTGCATAACATACTGCACCCATGTAGGCTTGGCTTGTGGCATAGTTGTCAAATTTAGCATAGACATTCAGACAGATAAGCAACGTACTCTTCTTGTGTGTATCACCTACAAGCCATTATGGCTTAGTGTGTAAATCTGTATGTAACTATTGAAAAATCCACTTATGAATGTATATAGCTTAGAACTAATTTTTCCCCTTTGTTAATTCTTTGATATCAATGAGGAATTCTTCAGAAAATGTATGGACTGGTTGGTTGCATAAGGGCAGTTGTTATTTGGACAGAAAATTGTTAATGGTCAGGGATTTTCCACTAAAATATTTGCAAATATTCCTAGTCAAACATCAGTTTGGTTTCTTTTTGGGTTTTGAGCTTGCATTAGTCCATGTTCAGAACTTTAAAATTACCTTTGAATTTTTTAAACTTTTTATATCACTGGAACAGAAAGAGCATCTAAATTAAAGCTTCAAGCTAACTTTATTTTTCAAGTATTTCAGGAATTATACTTCTGAACTGAGATTTTATAAGTTGGCTGTGTATTTTCCTGTGTTAAAACGCTGTTATTGAAAATGGTCAACCAGGCCTATGTCGCCCAAAATAAAAACGGGGGAATTGTGGATAACTGGCTAGCTGAAAAGGGTCACATAGACATAGTCCAGCTGGCTGGACAAAAATGCACATCGCTCTCAGCTTATCTGAAGTAAAGCAAAAGTTACAAAATAACAGGAAGACTGCGGTGGGAAAAGAATGTTGCAGGTGGAAACAGATAACTACAGAACAGAAACTAGGGGCGGACTTGATATTTAGGTAACTAACCAATAATGAGCTTAACTTTTGTAATATGTATGAGCTAATTATAAGAAGGCATAAAAGGTGACTGTAAGGTACAATAAACGAAGTCTGCTGATCACTCATATTGAGTGACTGTGTCTTCCCTCCGTTGCAACAGGGAACAGTCCCCGTGCCCGGGAGCACCTACAGAGGGTCCCGCCGGCCACGCGTCGCCCAAGTCTCGCAAAGGCTGCAACAGCGCTGATGACGGTATGGAGAGACAAGCGACGTACGATTTGCTCAAATGCTTTTTAGAAAAGCGGAGCATTCAGGGCATAGATTGTAAAAAGGAATTACCCGGGTTATTAGCATATGGGGTAGCGAAGGGTCATTTTGGGAATCCAGATACGGTTTTCGAGCATGCAGAGTGGCGTAATTATGGGGACACACTGTTTGCCAAAGTAATAGCTGACAATAAAACAGCCAAAAAACTGATGAAACCGTGGCAAGCTGTCACCAATGCCCTTTTGCAACATCGTGCTGAACAGAGGGCGGCTGCTGCTGCCTCTGAGCGACTGGGAGTTGCAAGCGGAACTGCAATAGCCACACGGCAGGGGGAATCGGCTTCCCCCCCCGATTGCCTGTTGCCTCCCTCGGTGCATACGCTGACGGTTCAACAGGGGACTGCGGGAAGGTGGGACCAGTTGCCCTTCCCGTCGCCGCCCTCTTCGAAACCCTCAGCCCCTCCGTTAGGGAATGATGACATAAGCGAGGAAATAGAGTGTAAAAACCCGGTGGAGTGTAGGGGAATGTACGAATCCTTTTGTAGAAAGTTTTCAGATTGCCCAAAATAGGCGAAAGGTCTGGAAGCAGATAGCAGAAAGTGCTATGCTTGAGGGTGAACGCGATTTTGCCGCAGGAATCGTGCATGAGGCTTTCCCAGTCATGTATTCACAGCCAGATGCGCAGGGGAATATCACGGTTTCTATCACTAACTTAGATTGGAAATTATTAACTCAGCTACAGGCTACAGTGAGTGAGTCAGGTTTGAAAGGGGAACCCACCAGGCAAATGTTAGATTATATTTGGGGAACTAATATCTTACTCCCGAGTGACATACGCAGTATAATGAAGTTAATCTTGAGCCAACATCGGCAGCTTCTGTTTAACGCTCATTGGCAGGCTGCTTGTCAGGAATCGATAGCAGTGGTTAGACAGCCAGGGACCCACTGCATGGGGTTACTCTACAGGAGCTGATGGGTTTAGGACCCTATTTTCGAACCGAAGCTCAGGCACTGATGGGACCGGATAAGGCAAAGGAAGCGATGAGGCTAGCTAGACTAGCGCTTGACCGTATAAAGGAACCTGGGGGAATCCCTTCATATATGGGAATCAAGCAGGGAAGAGAGGAGCCATTTGGGTTATTTATCGATCGTGTAGCAAACGCCATACAGGCGGCTGGGGTGCAAGACTATCTGAAAGGCTCTATTTTAAAGCAGTGTGCCATAAAGAATTGTAACACAGCCACACGTAACATCCTAGCTACGCTACCAGGGACATGGACCATAGAAGAAGCTTTGGAAAGAATGGCACAAGTGCCGGTCGGGCCCCAGGCTATGTTAGTCGAGGCAATAAAAGAACTAGGGAGTGCTTTAAAGGAGCAGGCGCAGGCTACCCAAAGTCAGGTCTTGGCAGCCCTTGCTCCTTTGCAAGCCTCTGCTGGGTGATCAAATGCCCGCAGCCCATCTCGTCTACGGTGCTTCCGTTGCGGTGTCGCCGGACACATGAGACGGGACTGCAATGCCAACTCCGTATGGTGTTGAAACTGCCGCTCAGACACTCACAACGAAGCTGCTTGTTGTCGATCGGGAAACGGGCGACCCAGCGGGAAGAGCCGCCCCGTGCTGACACAAAAAGCGGCTGCTTACCCAGCAGCATAAAATCCTTTCCTCTCCGACCCGCAACCAGCGGAAGCCTCGGCTTGGACCTGGCAACAACAGTAGACTGTACCCTATTGGACTCAAAGCCTACAAAACTTGCTACTGGCATACAAGGACCAATTTGTATAAGCGGACAAGCTGTTGGAGCATTACTCATAGGGCGTTCATCAGCCACCATGTTGGGACTCAATGTTTTGGTGGGACTGATTGATAAGGACTTTCACGGAGAAATTCATATTATGGCTCAGACGCTGTTTCCCCCACTCTTTATACCTAAAGGGACCAAGATAGCCCAGTTGATTCCACTACCGCATCTTGCAGGCACCCTCCAACCATTGCAAGAACAACCTCGAGGACAAGGTAACTTTGGGTCTACGGGACAAATGGCTTTATTGACTATTGGCTTGGGTCAACGACCACGGCGATCGGTAACAGTGCAGTATGGAGACCAGACACCCTCGATTACTGCGCTGTTGGATACTGGCGCTGATGTCTCTATAATCAGTGCACACAAATGGCCGGCGCATTGGCCAACCTGTACGACCAATGCCACAGTTGCAGGAGTAGGAGGATTGACCCTCGCTCGCAAATCCCCCCTTCTACAATGGACTATAGCTGACAAAGTCATAAATTGTTGTGTCTCGATTATTCCACCGCCTGAGGGGGTGCATGCTCTGATAGGCCGTGATATCTTGGCCCAAATGGGGATGGTCCTCACTTCAGACCTCCCTTTCTAGGAGCGGCCATTGCTTGGACTTTCCCAATCCCACTCTGATGGAAGACAGAGGAACCAGTGTGGATAGAGCAGTGGCCGTTAAAAAGGGAAAGCCTAGAACAGGCGCATGAACTGGTTAAAGAGCAGTATCAACAAGGTCATTTGCGTCTGTCAACGAGCCCCTAGAATGCCCCCATCTTTGTTATCAAGAAAAAGTCTGGAAAATATCGATTGCTTCACGATCTGCGAGTGGTAAACAAACAGATGTATGATATGGGGGCCTTACAACCTGGCTTACCCAACCCAGCTACGATACCGGAAGGGTGGCATTTACTCATTGTAGATTTGAAAGGCTGCTTTTTCACAATTGCTTTACATGAAGATGATAAGCGCAGATTTGCCTTTACCTTACCCGCGATCAACGGGGAGGGACCGGATCAACGCTTTGAATGGACGGTCCTCCCGCAAGGAATGAGAAATTCGTCCACCTTGCGTCACCTCTATGATGATGCCACACTACAACCTTTGCGACAATGCTGGGCTAAGACTTTAATCTACCACTATATGGATGACATCTTGTTAGCACAGCCGACACCCTTCTCTTTACAACAAAAACAGGTTTTAACAGAACAACTCAAGCATAGAGGCTTGGTAGTAGCACCTGAAAAGGTGCAAGAATCAAGCCCCTGGAAGTATTTGGGGTGGCGCATTACTGATACAACAATTCAGCCTCAAAAGTTGTCACTCCATCTGGATATCCAAACCCTCCACAATGCCCAATGACTGCTCGGTGATCTGCAATGGCTCCAACCTGTAGTGGGCATCCCCAATGAACTATTAAATCAACTACGCCCCCTGTTGAGAGGGACAGATCCCTCAACCCCAGTACAGCTTACTGAACAGCAAGAACAAACGTTACAACAAATAGCATCAATGGTGACTACGCGCTCCACGCATCGGCGTGTTGTAGGGTTACCCATCGATTTGACTATCTTATGTGGCACTCAGTACCTCATGGGTGCTCTAACACAGCAAAAAATAAAAACGGGGAGAAAGGGGAGTACACCACCATCGTATTGGAATGGATAGCTCCCCCACTGCAACCACGACGCACAATACAAGAAAAAAATACTACGCTGACGGAGCTGATCAAGAAAGGTCGCTGTCGTATCTTACAGGTGGATGGCACTCCTCCTGGCACGATATGGGTGCTGATGAGACAGATTGACTTGGAGTGGTACTTGCAGAACTGTGAGGAACTGCAGGCTGCATTACTCCACGATGGAGCAGCGATAATAGTTAAACCACTCCCATCGCCCATCCTGTCGTGGATGGAGAACATGGGCTGGATTGTTAAGCCGAAGCGATCCAGCCAGCCTATCCCACACACTCTCACGGCCTTTACTGATGCGGGTCGATGCTCTAGGACCGCTGCCATAACGTGGAAAGATGAGCAAGGGTGGCAACACCAAATTCTACAAGCGCAGCCAAAGGATTCCCTACAGACGCTAGAACTCTTTGCAGTGGTCTGGACATTTATTAGATGGAGAGATGTCTCACTGAACGTAGTCACAGATTCTCTCTATGTTGCCAGCATAGTCAGCCGGATTGAAGATGCAAGCGTGCGTGATTTAAAGAATCAACGCTTGACAGAACTGCTTGTGAGCTTGCAGCTTGCAATCACACAGAGATCGGAATCGTATGCGGTGATCCATATCCGAAGCCATCAGTGGGAAGAAGGCCTCAGAGAGGGCAATGCTCGAGCTGATCATCTCGTCGCAATCGCTACTGAACCCCCATTAGCACCACATTGTCGAGCCTGAGAAGCCCATTTGATCTTCCATCAAAACGCGAAGGGGCTGGCACGAGCCTACAAACTCTCTATGGGGGAGGCTCGGGCCATTGTGAAGGCTTGCCCTATATGTAGTCACCATAACTCAGGCTTAGGGCTCGGTTGCGGGGTCAACCCACGACAACTAAAGTCTAATGATGTTTGGCAGATGGATGTTACTCATGTTCCTGCATTCGGTCGATTGAAATATGTGCATGTTACTATAGACACCTATAGCCATATGTTATGGGCCACACCACAGCCCGGGGAAAAGGTCCGGGACGTGCGCCGGCATTTAACTAGTTGCTTTGCTGTTTTAGGGGTGCCTATTACTATTAAAACTGATAACGGTCCTGCATATGGTAGCGGACTACTTAAACGCTTTATGCAAATGTGGAATATTAAACATATTACTGCAATCCCTCATTCTCCAACTTGACAAGCAATCGTAGAGCGGGCTAACGGGACACTAAAACGTTATATAGAAAAGTTCAAAGAGATTCAGGATGTAAGAGAAAGGGTAGAGAAGGCTCTTTTTGTGCTTAATCATTTGTGTGTATTTGGGGACAGTAATAAGCCGCCTATAATAAGGCACCACGCTGGCTCAGAACCCCCCAGGCCACCACACATGAAAGTACTGTATAAGGATGCAAAACCAGGACAATGGGTAGGTCCTGTGGAGGTGATTTATGTGGGGCGTGGTTATGTCTGTATTTCTACCGATTCAGGTACTATTTGGGTTCCCAGCCATTGGATAAAACCTGCTGTAGAGCACGCTGGAGGAGCTCAATGCGAGAACGCTGCTTCACCTGCACCTTGCGATAGACCCTCTTCTGGAACCTGATCGACATCTGTTCCGATCCCACATACAGGGGACCAAGCGTGAAAAACTCGAACTTTTGACAGCAAAGATACAATCTCATAACCCAAGGCCAGTTGGTCACTCCAGCTGCCTTAAATGTGGTAACTATAACTGTGGGGCGTGGGTATTGTTATGGTGTGCAGGGTGTTACCGTGAACTTTGGATTTATCAAACGTAACTGCGAGGGTTGTAATGTGGGAATTGTGAATTTGTTCAGCAAAAGCAAACGCTTATTAGAGCTTCACGCGATTAGGAAGAAAGTGACCAAAATCCTTATTCAGCAACAATCCCGAATCATCAATAAGAGGTGTAGTTGCTGGCCCACGGGCATGGATGTGAAGACTTTGACGGGATGTGTTGCATGGATCTAGAGGATCATTCAAAATCTATACATAAGGAGATACAAGACCTTATCAGCCACACCCAGCGTGTACAGAAAGATATTGGGGGTTTTTTTGGCTTAGATGCTTTGGGAAATTGGTTGGGACTAGGAGGCTGGCTTAAAGGCATTTTGCAAACGGGATTATTATTTTTGATCATTATTGTAATAGTTTTAGTAGTGCTTAGCTGTGTATTTTCCTGTGTTAAAACGCTGTTATTGAAAATGGTCAACCAAGCCTATGTCGCCCAAAATAAAAACAGGGGAATTGTGGATAACTGGCTAGCTGAAAAAGGTCACATAGATGTTACCGAAATCTCGGAATGAAGAACTTATCGACACCAATGTGATGTAGATAAGCAGACACTTCTTTATTGACGGCCGGGTGCGTGAGCAAGTCCTCTCACGATCAACGCACACCAGGTCCCAAAATCAGATTCCATATATAGAACTTATTCATACATATTCATCAATTATTCATGCATAATCATAACATTTCCCGTAAATCATTTACATACTCTCCTCCTATATCCAATTATGCACAGTAAAGCTTAGAAAGGTCTAGAAATGGGTCTGGGGTACGATTTGGGTAGGTGGTATATGAGTCGGTGGTCGCGATCTCCCCCTGCCGGAATTACCTTTTACTAAAGTTCACGGTTTCTTGGCAGGTAACTACAAGCTGTTCCAGTCGACTCTCCCCAGTTCCCATTAATCTCATATTCTGACATTTCAATACACCTCTGCATACAGAAGACTGGTTAAATACAAAGGAACCTTTCAACCCTAGAGTTATTACAATAGTTCCAGGCCCTTCTTCTAGCCTTGGTACAAGACGTACAAAAGATTCCATAACAACTCCTACTGTGTAGCTGTAAGTTTCCTATAAAATTTTTTTCCTTATCCTTCTATATTTTAATTCTATTAAATGATTTTATAAAATCAATTAATCAATCAAATAAAATCAATCAATTTTAACTTATTAACAAATCGATAACATAGACATAGTCCAGCTGGCTGGACAAAAATGCACATCGCTTTCAGCTTATCTGAAGTAAAGCAAAAATACACTGTCCTTGGCTGTTCTTGTTACACAATAACAGGAAGATCGCGGTCGGTAAAGAATGTTGCAGGTGGGAACAGATAACTACAGAAGAGAAACTAGGGGCGGGCTTGGTATTTAGGCAACTAACCAATAATGAGCTTAACTTTTGTAATATGTATGAGCTAATTATAACAAGGCATAAAAGATGACTGTAAGACAGAATAAATCGAAGTCTGCTGATCACTCATATTGAGTGTCTGTGTCTTCCCTCCGTCGCGACAGAAACCCACCTTCTTCCACCAAGCCATTCCTATCAAGTTGTCCCACCAGTTTGCATCTAACATGGATTTCCATTTCTGTACAGGGACATGAGCTATTTTCCTTATCTCTCGGGCATGTCCAGGACTGCCTCTCTGTTATCATCGATTTTTAGACAGCAATTTGATGTATTCCATTTTCCACATACTCCTCCTTCTTCAGCTAATAGATAATCCAGGGCCAATCTATTTTGGTATACAGCGGCCCTGGTTTGTTTCTGTTGTCTAACGATCAATTCTAAAGCGGCTGAAGTTTTGTTAGTTATTACTTCTACTATAACCTGCAGTCTGATAATCTGGTTTGACATATAAATAGGGGTTTGATATGCTCAACTTCCATTTTGTGCCCAAGTGGCTGGTCCATAGACCTGTATAATCCTTTCAGGGGGCCATTCATCCTTACCCCACTGTTGGGTTCCCCTATTTAATTTCTTTTTTTGTCGTCTCAGTTCATCATATACTGGGACTCCCAGTTCCTCTCCCTTTTTATCAGGAAGAAGAAAGAACCCAGGTTGTATTATTCTCAACGAACAGCTACCCTTCTAGTCAGGAGGCAATCCTGAATATGCCCTTTTTCCACATATCCAAAATAATCCTTCAGGAACCTTCTAGAACTCCTGAGCTGTATTATTTAAGTTTTCCCAATATCGGGAGATCTCTGGTACCCCTTTGTAGGGCCCTTCCTCTCCCATGCAATTATACAATCTGGTGAGATTATTATATTCACGAGTCACCTGTTTTATTCCAGTATCACATAGGCTTATCTGGGAACCACCATTCATGAGTTCCATTATGGACCTTATATCTTGTGCAAGGTGAATCACCCACTCGTGTCTTCCACTGTTTTCCTTTTTGCCACAAACATTCATCCCCGATGGTCTCGGCACTTAATATCCATCCTTCCGGTCTATCTGCCTTGGTTACTTTAGTACGATTCCAGAATAACAATACCTTGGGTCCTAAGAAACTCCCTTTCCATGGCCACTCCTCTGTTGTTAACGGCCCTCCACAAACCCAACAATTGGTTACATTCAGTTCCCAACTTATCCTCTCCCCTAGGTCTACAAATAAGTTCTTTCCAAATTTTGGTAACTCTATTACATTCTTTAGTTGCTTCATCAGATTCTCATACAATTGCCCCGGCTGAAACTTTGATACCGGGGCAGGTTTCATTAGCGTCTTAATTCTGTTCTGCACTAACTCCCTCTTTACCTGGTCTTGAAGCCCTCCTCCATCTGATATGTCCAAATGTCCAGCCTTGGAAAAACATATCCATTCTTCCCCTTTGGGGCATGTTAACCCATTTTTGTATCCTGATCTTCCAAAATTCTTAGCTACCCAATATTGCTGGTTCCCTACAGGACAGGTGTTGGCCTGGTTCAACTTGTAACACACAGCATTTATGAAGGTATGAGTCGCAAGAACCAGCTGTCTCCTCCCGCGGAGAAACACATTTTGTATACATCGACTACATGAACTTTCTCCAAGCACAAGCATATTCGGGAGAAGAATCACTATTAGAAATCTGAAGTGAAACATACCTCTGCCCACTTTCCCTGGCCTGTGAGGTTGCTTCTCACAGCCAGTATGCAGTATCTTCGTGGCAGCAAATATAGTGATCACTTAAATTTCTATTTTTCACTTGTTTAGGTCTTGTGGTTTCCAAGCAAAATGCTGGTGGCATTTGCTTATTACTGTGTTCCAGTTTTCCTCAGGCACTTCCCATAACTGAGGAACCAGCAATTCCCACCCACAGAGGAGAGTCTCTATTCTACACTCGTCCCACCTCACTCCTCCTAGTTCGAGTCAGTGGTTAAAGCGCCGACACTTAGGGCAAAACCAACTTCTTTTGGTAGTGTGGCAATACCAGCATTGACTACAATCTATACAGATACATCTCGTCCATGCCCCATGCCCAGCGTTTGGATGTAATAGGCAGGGTATAAAAGCAGGATGCGAAAAAGGGGCCAGTTCCTCCCGCAAATCAGGATACAGTGGGTTATGCACCTTATACAAGTCACAAGCAAGTGCAAATGTTTGATTTCCTACTGCATATAGTCCAGACACACACCCCAAACTGTAAAGGTATCCTCCCCCACGAGGAATGCCGCAGCCTGAAAAGCTGTCCCACTTCTTTTTGAAACCAGTGGCAAATTCAAAACTCTAATTCCTTAGGTTCTTCAATCCATAAATTTCCCGGATTGTTTTGATTCATCAATTGATCTTTCGTTTGAGGGTCACCTTGATGTCACCAGGCGGGGAAGTCACAACCCAATGATTGGGTGCAGCCACCAGTCCTTTTATCCGGCTAATGTGTGTCCATCCTTTCTCTCTCATTCGCACTGCAACTTCAGTGGTCAGTAGAACCTGGAAAGGACCCTCCCATTGAGGTGTTAATGAAAGTTCTTTCCAAATTTTGACCAATACCCAGTCCCCAAAATTTATTTTGTGGATTTTAAAATCTAATGGCGTGGATTGCAATATCAGCCCCTTTTCCCTCAAGTTTTCCAGACTCTTCGATATGCTTTCAATATATTTGTGAATTTCTAAACTTCCTCCTTCATAACTGGCCATCTCTTGCTGTGAGATCAGGAAGGGAAGCCCAAACATCATTTCATAAGGGGATACCCCTAAATCAGTCTCGGGTTGCTTTCTGACCCTCAACAAGGCCAAGGGTAAACATTTCACCCAAGACAGTTGTGTTTCCACCATTAATTTAGTGAGTGCTCATTTTAATGTCTGGTTCATTCTCTCCACTTGTCCTGAACTTTGAGGATGCCATGGGGTGTGCAGTTCCCACTTGATGCCTAAGGCCTCAGTCACTTGTAATATTATCTTGGAAGCGTGTTCCCCTGTCTGAATCAATTTGTTGTATTATCCCATATCTAGGAACTATTTGTTCTAATAAAATCTTTAATGCTGCATTTGCAGTAGCCCTTACACTTGGAACCACTTCCACCCAATGGGTTAAATGGTCCGCTATCACTAACAAATGCCTCCACCTCTGGACTTGGGGAAGCTCAGTAAAATCTACTTGGATACTTTGAAAGGGACGTAATGCCAAACTTCTTCCCCCTGTTGGGGTTCTCCTCATGGCCGCCTTATTGATTTTCTGGCAGGTTATGCATCCTTCAATTATTTGTTTGGCTATTGTGAAAACCCCTGTTATAAATGAGGATACAACTCAATCTGAATTTAGCAGTATTTATTATAAATGATAAAAGGCAAGTAAACAGCACTGGGTGTGTGGGGAGTCTGTGCTCCACCAACACGCACACCCTATACAACAACATGTTCCCTTTTATGCTTGGTGTGCTAATACATATTCATTGCTATACCGGGAAATGGCATGGCTATTCAGATTAGTCCTTAACATAGGCGTTCCTTTCCTTATGCCTGTGTGCTTAATGTTGAGGGTCCCTTTGGTAGTCATCGGGGATGAAGTTAGACGTCTTCCTCACTTGTCCTCTTTCTCACCCTGAAGAGCTGACTTCCTTCTTTTACCATATAAGGTGATTTGTTCAATACAACAAAGCTCAGCTAAATATTTCACAATACCATATCCGCATGGCTGCTCCTAATGCAAGCAACCGTTTCCTGCACCTGTTTCCCGTCTGTCACTCTGGCCCCCTGCTTAGTCTACTCAGTGTTTTTCCATTGTTCTATACCAATCATCTAATTGACACAAATTATTACTCCATGTATCACACCCCTATACACCCAAAATGTCTTAGAAAGTGATCACATATAAGGCTTGAGTTCCCCAGTGAGTTTGTTGGTGTAATTCCCTTATTTCCCGTGTTATTTCTTTGTTTAATATCTGTCTTCCATCGGGAAGGAACCACTTTCTGCAGGGGTCCTTTGCTCCTCCAGTTTTTATCAACTCCTTTTCTTCCTCCTGTTTGAAACCAGGAATTTGGGTGAGTTGATTAGGTTCATGTGTTATTGCAAGCACTTTGATGTTTCCGTGCTCAGCAGCATCTCTAGCTTCCTGGTCAGCTAGATTACTCCCCTTTATCTCAGGAGTATTTCCCTTTTGGTGTCCCTTAATGTGGACTACTGAAATTTCAGCAGGTAACTTTAGAGCTTTTAATACTTCTAAAATCAGGCTCTCGTGTATAAACCCTTTTCCCTTTGCATTTAATAATCCTCTTTTTTCCCAAATTTTCCCAAATGTGTGTACCACTCCGTAAGCATAGTGAGAATCAGTATATATTGTTCCTATTTTCCTGGTCAAGACCCTAAGTGCTCGGTTTAGAGCATAAAGTTCACAACACTGGGCGGACCAGGATCCCGGGAGCTTCCCTTTTTCCATTGTTCTCATCAATTTCCTGTCGATTACTGCATACCCCAATATCCTTTTTCCCTGGGTACATTGAGAAGATCCATCTATGTATATTTGCTCTCCCTCAGGGAGTGCATAATGTAGGGATCTGCAGCAGGTCTGCAGACGAGTTAGTTGACCTTGAAGACTTAGTTGTGTACTCTTAAGACAGCCACAAAAATGTCAAGCATGTAAACAGGATGTGAAAACCCAGAACTTAAAACCGCAGCATACAGGCACGTACAGCAACAGCAAATAGCAAGCAAGAAGAAGACGACAGAAAGCCCATCAGCGTCTGACACCTGTACTATCTAAGATATATAAGCAATATGATAAAACAATAAAGAGCCATTTTGTCTGAACCCAGCCATGCTGATATAGTGTTTTTTAGTCCGTCTTGACTTGCATCACCACAGCATAATCTACTAGGTCCTCTCGGACTTTAGTCTGATAGTTAATCAGTTCCATACAATCATGTATTAACTCCTCCTTTGGTTCCCCATATAAGAACTGAGCAGGGTTTAAAATCTTGCTGGTCACTAATGTCAAATCCTCCTGACTGAGCAAGATGGCTTCATATTTTAACATTCTACTATCAGTAAGCCATTACTCCACCTTTTGATTAAGTATATTTCTGATAGAATGTGGGGTATGAACCATCAATTTTCCTGTGAATGTAAGTTTTCGACTTTCCTCTACTAAAATTGAGGTGGCAGCTACTGCTTGAATGCATATCAGCCAACCTCTACTGACGGGATCCAACATTTTGGATAAGAAGGCCACAGGCTTTTTAATCCCTCCCCAGTCCTGAGCCAGTACCCCATGTGCTACACCACCTTCCACATTTACATATAAATAGAAAGGCTTATCCAAGGAAGGGAGGCTCAACTCGGGTATTTGTGTCAATTTGGTCTTTAGTTGTTCCAAACTAGCCTTGTCTTCCTTTGTCCATGCGAGATTTTCCTCAACGAGTTTGTCATACAAGAATCTTACTACCTGTGTGTATCCCTCAATCCACAATCTACAATATCTCAATAGCCCCCAAAGCTTCCTTACCTCAGTCTTATTTTGAGGAGGGGGCAGGGAAAGTATGCCATTTCTTCTTTCCGGGTTCAGCCTACAGCTTCCCTGGCTAATGATGTGCCCTAAAATTTGACCTCAGGTTCCACAAACTGAAGTTTCTGCTTGGATACTCTCAGTCCCTCCTATCCTAAAAAGTTCAACAGTCGTATGGTCGTTTCCCGTACTTTATCCTCTTCCACCCCTGAAACTAATAGGTCATCCACATATTGTATTAGCTGTGTTCCCTTGGGGGTTCAGAACTGTTGGAGGACTTGCTCCAAAGCTTGTCCAAATAAGTTCAGGGATTCAGTAAACCCCTGCGGTAATTTTGTCCATCTATATTGTTGTCTACATCCATTGTAGGGATTTTCCCATTCAAAGGTGAAGACATCTCTGCTCCGCTCATCCAGTGGGCAAGCCCAAAATGCATCCTTGAGATCAATTACACTAAAGCACTTATGTTGGGGTGATACTTTGCTTAAAAGGGTATATGGGTTGGGTACTACAGGATATCAAGTTATGGTTCTTTTATTTACTTCTCGAATGTCCTGGACCAGCTGATATGTCCCATCGGATTTCTTAACAGGCAGAATGGGAGTATTGTGAGGAGACATACAGGGTTCCAGAGTGCCCTCTTTTACCAGAGCATCAATTATTGATTGGAGCCCTTTTCATCCTTCTAGTGATATGGGATATTGCCGAACCCTTATCAGACACCCTTCATCCTGGATAGAAATGACAATGGGTTCTATACCCAGGCTTCCTCGGTTTCCATCCCCAGCCCACACTTTAGGGTCTATTCTCAACTCATCCTCCTGAGTCAACCTCAAAATTTTTACCACCATCCTTCCTTCATCAGGAACAACTCCTATCCCTAGTTGAACTTGCGGGTCTCTTCCCAGTAAATTGCATCCTGCCCCTGGGACAAATAAAATGTCTCCTTTCCCCCTTCTGTTATTCCCTTTCATCTCTATTTGTCTAATTATTGGAGCTCTAAACCCCCTCCCCTTTTGCTCTGATTATTTTTATGGTATCTTTGCCTACTTCACATCCCAGAGGTACTTGACACACACATATTCGTTCCGCTCCAGTGTCCACTAGAAATTCTAATGTTTCCTCCTGGAGTCCTACTTGCAGATTTATCAAGGGCTCTAGGTGAGATCCTTCCCCCAGGAGGAAGAGCCCCTGACACCCCTAATCCTCCGCATTGTCTTCCTGTGTTATTTTTAAGACCTTAAGATCTTTATTTTGGTTTGGACATTCTCTTTGAAAATGTCCTCCCTTCCCACAGTAAAAGCATCCACTCTTATCCTCCCTTTTTGGGAATCCCTCTATTTCTCTGAATATCCCCATTCCTCATGGTGGCAATCATTATCTTTGCTTTAGATTTAGCTTTTTCCTCATCCTGTCTCATATACACTTTTTCTGCTTCCCTTAGTAGCTCATTTAGTCCTTTTTCTTGCCAATCTTCTAACTTTTCCAACTGCAGATGTCTGGCCAGGCATGAGTAACAAAGTGTACCTTCAAAAGGGTCTGCCCTGCTGCACCCTCAGGATCTACTCCCAAATATTGTTGCATGTTTTTCCGGAGCCTGGCTAACCATTTGGTGGGCATTTTGTCCTTGTCCTGTCACCCATTGAAAGCCTTTGCAACGTTCTGTCCCAGGGGAGTAGCCTCCTTAATACCTTTAACAATCAGGCTACGGTAATCTGACATATTTCTTCTGTCAGCCATATTATTATGAGCCCAGTTGGGATTTGCTAGGGGCATCTTCTGATCTCCGTGTGGTTCCTGCTGATTTTCCCTCTCCCAAATTCTCATGCCTGCTACCCTAATCATTTGCCTTTCTTCTGGGGAAAAGATAATGCTCAGTATGGACTGCATTTCTTCCCATGTGTAGATACTGGGCCCCAGAAACTGATCAAATTGTTCGGCAAGCCCCAGAGGATCCTCTAATAAGCCCTTGATCTCCTTCTTAAAGTTCCTCACTTTGGTAGAAGTTAAAGGTGCATTCACAAACCAAATACCTCCCTGTGCCCCTCCCAATGGTACTTCTCTAAGTGGAAAAACTCCGACTCCCTGTTCTTCGCCTAGCACCATTGCTTTAACAGTTTGTCTCTGTCTTGTTCTGGGGGTCCTGTCAGGCCGGGGTATACTTCCTCTTTCATCAGGCCCTCCGGTGCCCTCACATGGAGGGGCATTAGGAACTACCGTATGGAGGAGGCAAGGACTCAAGGGGGTCCCATTTACGAGGTAATTCTTCTACCTCCTTTGCTCTGAACACTCCCACTGATCCTGGCCAAATTTCCCCTTTCCAACAAGCAGTGTATTCGCTCTCCTCTGGATTAGGGGATTCTCGGGCATTCATGTAGAGGTTTAATGCTTGACAAAGCCAACCCTCAAATGACCCATAACAGGGCCAATACAAATGATCTGGTCTAATCTCTTCCTTGGTCCACTCTAACATACAATATTTTATCATTTTTGTTTTATATTTATCCTTAGTTTTCTCAGTACTTTCCCAATTGGCTAACATCAACCCCAGTGGACTGTCTGGGGGTATTTCGTTTGGTATTCTCTGGCTCCCCTTTTTCCTGGGACTCATTTTACTACTTCTCTGTCCCATACTTTCCCTGGGGCTGTCTTCCACACAGCTTTTCACTCGCTTCATCTCTTCACCAGCCAAGTCCCTCACGGGATATTGGAACCATGGTTAGAAAGACTCCACGCTCGCTTCCTGGAATGGGGCTACCCCATCAGGTCTCACTCAGTCATGCAGTCAAGCCCCCACTTCCCGCCCAACCGATTAATACTTACAGTCTTTCTTACTCGGGTCTTCGTGCACGTCAATTACAGGCAACCGCGACTTTATCTCCCAGGGAGCTCCGAGTAGTTTTTGCTCTAAGAACCTCCCTCTCTCCTGGGCGTTCGGCCAACAGTCCCAGTGGTCAGAGGCGTGCCATCAGAGAGTTCACCAAAATCAGTGGGGTGCGTATCCTATCTGATGGTCGCCAAAGATCCTGGGGCTGGGCGAGCTAGTATCCCGGACGACCCCCCAAACTTGTTATAAATACCTGACCCACTAAGGCCGGTTCAGAAATCTTTATTGTGAGGCAAAGTCAAAGAGCAAAAACCGCAGCGCTGAGCGCATGACTCTAGTCAGAGGCGCGCCAAATGAGTTCAAATATGATTTATATATACCATCAAGGCTGAATCAGCTATATACATATTCATTATTTTCTCATAACTATTTACAGTATTCCTTGAAATTATTTAAATAACTCCACCCCTGTTGCGCTTGCACCTTTCGGTCGTTGGGGTCCTCCAGTGGTCTTGCAGGGATGAAGTCAGATGTCTTCCTCGTAGTGAACTTTTGACCCAAGGAGGACAACTTGTTATCTGTCCAGCACAGCACTTAGCGAAAAGCCAGTATCTGTTTGTTCGTTTCTTACGTGTCCATCACCCTCTAATTTTCAACCCTTCACAGAAGTCACCCACCTGCCCACTGCCCAGGCTTCCGGCTGAAGCATTCTATTCAGTTTTTGCAACCTCCAGTCTCACAATGACCCATCAACCCCTCCTCAAGCACTGCTCATGCTCTCTGCCCTTCATTTTAGTCCCAGGAGCTGTGACCCATCCTCCCATACACGCAGCACTCTGCAACCAGGTTCTCAACATGCCTATACCCATATGAAAACTACATTCATAGAGCAAGTACAGAGCAAGTCCTGCAAGCCTAAACCTGACTCAGGATACACATCCCAGCTCTTCCCTGCCCTATCCCAGGGAACACACCCCTAACAAGGAAGATTTAGGCAAAGGCCAGAAATACAACCAGAAGGAAAACCTCCAGCAAAACCTAAGTGTGTCAAGAACTGCATTCAGCCAACAAAACTTTACTTCTTAAGAGATTAAACATGACCCATAACTCCCATGGGGAGAGGGAGGCAGATACTAGGATGGACAGAAGTCAACAGGGCCAAAAAGTTTTAGGAAGAGATAGAGATGGTGGTATAGGCTAAAATGGCCACAACCACAAATATGTCCACAACCACAAGTATGGCCACACAGGGACTAATGAACAAGAAATAGCCAGCAAGGAGTACTGCCTGCCTTTAAGCAAAGGGACAACTTATCTGACCTAGAGGATACACAGACAGATACATTTAAAGTTGAAGAGAATCATGAAAGACAGTGTTGCATATGAGAATGTTTGAAGTTATGTGAATGGATGCCTGTAGTCACTCATTTTGCATTATTTTATGTTTACTTTCAATATCCCCATGAAAGACTGTTTTAAAGCATGCAATAGTTTCCATTCTAAAAGTTATCAAAGGGAATAATTGCAAAATTATCTTTAAAAAGTAATTAAATATATATATATGCATGCAGTGTATATGTGCACACATGTATTTATTTCACATAGTACATAAAATTAAGTTATAGGCATTGACCAGAAAACACACATGAAAAAACAATTGAATGGATAAAAATAGTTTGGCCAGGCACCTTAGAAAAGGCCATAAGGGAATGAATAATATGTATTCTTTGGAGACTTTTAAATGATGTGCAGTAAATAAGGCAGGGGTTGCTAACTGAATGATAAGGATTAAAATATCAAGTAGGTGCTCAATTCGTGAGCACCATCCATCCTGTTCAGTGAATGAGACAGGGAAAAAAAGTATGAAACAATGTAATTAGAGATCATAACGCATAGGTATAAGAAAGCAGAATTAGGGGCCTTAGCAACAAATTCTGGCTCTTCCTAGAAGTTCCAGAAGCTCTTCAGAATTTGCAATTTAAAACAACATCTTTTCACATAAAGTGCTTACATACAAAGAAGTTATACCTGCATACAATATTGCATTATGAAGCCGTGTAATTCCCCTAAACTGAAAATGTCACATTCATTCACAAACAAAATGTGATTGCAATTTAGAACCCACATACATGCCTTTATATGTTTTTTTTCTTTAATAATTACAACGCCATTGTGTTCTATATCTAATGAAAAACTTTACTTGTAATTCTAGGCACTGTTGTGAGGGAAGGGATTAAAGAAATTTTAGTAGATCTAATTGCTTAACAATTACCTAGATTATTGTTGATAAATAATGCTTTGTTTTTAACTGAAGCAAGGAGCCTACAGTTCCTCCTGAAGGACAGTTCTTGATGAGAACTAGCTAAAACCAAATCTATAGTTTGGACAAAGACCAAGGAACAACTGAGTCTTCGCAAAGAGAGAAGGTAAAAACTTCAGAGCGAGGGAGACTACCAAGCCTTCATCCCCACAACCACCACCAAGAGGCACTACGCAAGTGCAGTTGGGAGGGACTTATGGAAATGACTTCTTGGAACTAATTTTAATATGAAGCAGGACTAGGTTATGAATATATATAGGCATATTTGGAAACCTTATGTATATGCAACACTTGATTGTATAAATTGAGGCAAGCTGTTGCCCCAGGTGCACACCCACCCCCTCAGCACTGAATAAACATACCTACTTTATAATCTGATAAGACTGGGGAGTCTGAATCCGCATGTCAGTTTTGGCGAGCCAGGCAGGAAGATCTCTGCTCAGCCATGGGATCCACTGTGGAACGGACATGCCTGGGCACACCCCGAGCACTTTCCTTGGAGAAGCCTCTGCTACCAGCTGCTCACTGCAGGGGCAGACAACCTCCTGAAGCCATGGAAGAAAACAGTATGTTTTAGTAGAAGGGGCCTGTAAATTGTACATGTGGCCAGGGCAGCTGGTAAATCGCACAGGGACATCTGGTGTGCAGCATAGTCCCCATATGGAAGGGGTGTACCCTGCATGGTAATGAAGGGATTTGCTGACAGATAGGGCAGCCACTAGCTATCTTGAGGGCAGATCGAGCAAATCAGAGGTTGCCACTGCATCCCAGTGTTGGGAGCCAGGAGGGACCTGCTAATGACTGGTATATAAGAAGCAGGAGAAGAGTAAGCAGACCTCTCAAAATTGCGATAAAATCACTTTACATGTTATATTTGCAGTTGCTAGATGGATGTTAACTGTATGGTTTGAATACCTGGGAATTTTGTTAATAGTCTTTGTTTTGTACAAGTGTACCATGTTTTAACAGTGTATGAATGAATACACTCATTATGTATGTCTCTTTATGTTGTTAACAGGACAAGACAAAGGTAATCACTCCTCCAGTGCTATAGGTTGAAACCCTGGGAATATTTGAATGAGGGAAGACATTGGATAAATAGTAGGAATGAACAATATTATTTAAAAGGAACTGTGACTATCTGTTTGTTCTGCAGTAATATAAAAAGCTACAATAATAGGTACAATGATTGTCACCCAGCCTGGGTCTTAATGAAGTGCTATTTTGTGAAAGGCACTGGTATAGTAGCTCTAAAAGACAGAGTGCTCAAAGTGCTCTGGGTATTGTCACCTCATTGTAGAGAGCTTTATGGCAAGTGCTGGAGGCCACAATGCCTGTGAAGGACCTTGAAGGCTAAAGAAGAAAGTAAGATAAGGTTGGCTGAACGCCTGGAAGAAAAACAGGATATGAAGCAAGGCTAGAGTGGATGCGCACTGCCACCTCTTAACAGCTGGCTGAGAACATAAAACTCACAAAGATAAGAAAGAAGAGAAAAAAAATGCAAGTTCAGTGCATGTGTAGCTTAGTAATTAACCAATTATATGTAGCCAGGAAGTGTGTAAACAGTATTAATTAACCAAAAATATTTTAGTATGTTGTGCATGAACAGTGAATGAGGATATATAAGCATGGGTTTTGAACTAATAAAGGGTCTTCTGGTCAGATTAAAGAGTCTGAGGCACAGTCTCCTCAAATGGTGAACTCTATGGTGGAGTTCTGAGACATTGAAAGGATAAGGACAGAACTGGGCAAAAAAAAAAAAAAAGATGACAGCTTGTGGAAGAGTGCTGTGTTCCAGCAGAGACTCCTTGGCTGAAAAAATCATCCGGCCAACTGGACCAGGCAGACAACAGCTGTATGCTTAGAGACAGATGAGCAGCCAAGAAACTTTAAAAAGGGAGTTCAAGTATGTCTGCAGAAGCAAAAGTATATTAAAAAGTTTCAGCATATTTTGCACAACAGAGAAATTTTATATGAAAAAAGTAATTTGAGACTGCTGCTAGCCTGGTTAAAGAGCCAAGGCACCCCAGCTACCTCTACAAAAATATTTGATGTTAAAATGTGGGAATCAGCAGGAGAGTAAATTTGGGAAAAGTAATCTCAAGGAGACTTGAATGCTACCCAAGTAACAACTACTTGGAAATTAATGTTGAGACATTAAAAGAGATGCATGCAGAAAAACAGCTTGCAGGTATCGCTAAGGAGGCCTGGTCAGAGACTGAGAAGGGGCAGGAAGCTAATGTAACAACAAAACAAGATGTTGCTCAGCAGACAGAGCAGAGTGAGAGCAAAGCTGAAACTGAGCATGTTTCTGATGAACTAGAAGGAGCAGTCAAGGACTCTGATTAGGACAGACAAGATTAAAATAAATATAAGATCAGAGGGTTAGCAGTTAAAAAAATGAACAATCAGAAGTAAGGAAAAAGCAAGTAGTGTAGCAGAGCAGTAATAAGGAACACAGTGATATCAGGAGATAGATTGAAGAGTGGAGGAGTGCACACATCTCCCATGCTATTACAAGATAGACACCCAGGTCAGTATCAGGCATTTCACTGGGAAATGATTAAGGAACTACAGAAAAATGTAGTGCAAAATGGACTATAGTCTCCTTTTACACAAACTTTATTAGAGAATGTGATGATGGGTCCACAGGTAGTGACTCTGTTAGAGTGGATTTGTGACAAAGTGCTGGACTTTCCACCTGATGGCACTTTGCAAATTCCTGCCTGCCAAGAGGGCAGCAGACTATTGTGTGACACTGCCGCACAGGGGGACTCCATGTCAGCAATGCATTTAGGACCTTGGTGAAGAGTAGCCAGAATTTGCCACCAAGTGTCAACTAATTCTACTAACAGTGCTAAACCAGGTGAAGCTGTAAACTCCAACAGCATGACTCTTCTCAACACACTGTCAATGATTGTGACTCCATCCACACCTCTGCCCCCAAAGCTCCTGTCACTGATTGCAGCAACCCTCACTATTGCAGCACAAACACTAGTAGGCTGCAACAAGGCTTTACCATCAGTCAGATTCTACTGTCTGTGCTCTATCTCCTTCCTCCAGAGGTCAAACCACACTGCTCCCTGTCATTCCAACCCCTTTCCCACAATCCTCAGGGCTATTTAACTACTTAGCAGGAATGAGCTACAGCTACACATCATCCATGTCAATCAACCCACTGCCTTCTAGGCAAGGCCACAGCTGCATATTATCAATGCTAATCAACCCACTGCCTTCATTCCTCTACAACTCCCCCTTTTTGTTTTTAACTAAAAGGGCTGTGTCTATCATCTATTGTAGGGCCCTTGGCAGGAGGTGTGGAAAGGCTGTTCAGATTGAGTTAAGAAGGCACAAAGCTACATCCGATTCAGGCTCTGCATCAGCATCACCCAGATGTTGTGACTCTCCTCTCAAGGGGTCTGCGGAACAGCTGGTATCCGATGTCCTCTTGTCAATTCTAGGATCCAAAACAGGCTTAACACACCTAGTGGGAAGCCACCATGGCCCTGCATCTGTGGAGACACAAGCATACCCACATCCCCAGGTAATTAAATCCCACAGGCCTGTCAAATTTCCCATTTGTAGGTTTAAGACCTTTGCTCAGATGGGAGGAGATCCTCCCTGCAAAGACAAGAAATGAGAGATAATCACAGGACACTTTCCCAGCCGGCACAGTCAAATAGCTCAATGTATACACAGCTTTCCATAGACAAGCACAGAGTCTCAGAACACATTCCCCCTTTGTTTTTCAAGAAGTAGTTTTAATGTATGATGAACATGTTCCACAATGGCTTGGCCAGTCAGGGAATGTGGGATACCAGTAACATATTCCACCCCCCAAGAGGCAAGGAACTTGGCCATGCGTGCAGATGAATATGCTGGTCCATTGTCTGTCTCCAGACACTTTGGAACCCCCAGAGCAGCCCAAGCCTGTCAAAGATGTGAAAGGGCATCCAGAGCCTTCTCCCCAGTATGGGCCGATGCCCACACGACTTTTGAGAAGGTATCAACCGAGACATGAACATACTGTAAACAACTGAAAGAAGGCACATGCGTGACATCAGTTTGCCACAGATCCAAGGACTGATATCCATGTGGATTGACCCCTCATGGAAACATTAGTCCAGGACCCAATTGCTGACACTCTGGGCAAGGGGCAATGATGGATTTTGCATCCGCAAGAGATTCTAAATTGACAGACCAGTGCCCAAGCCCCCCCACTGAAAAAATTGAGACATGAAGGCCTGTCATATCAGATCTGGCACTGGAGGAGTCCAAGCGGGAGCTGCAAGAGCATCAGCACAGGCATTTCCTTCACCGACAAGTCCTGGCAATCTAGTGTGACTGCAGACATACAGGATGTAATATCTATGCTGGCTCACCATCACCCATAATGTTTTTAATAAGAAAAAAATTGTTCTGAATTTACCTCCTTAAGCAGCACATGGTCAATGTGTCACACTACATCTGCAACATAAGCAGAGTCTGTAACAATGTTTACAGCACATCAAGGAAACCTTTTGAAGGCAACAATGACAGCATGAAGTTCAAACAACTGAGGTGATCCCTGTGTCAAGTGTATCAATTCTTGCCATTGCTTCCCATCATACCAAGCGACCACTGCCTTCCCCCGTTTCCCAGAACCATCTGTAAAGACCATAGGGCCTTACACTGGGCTATCTGCTACCAGCAGCTTTTGAAGTATCTGTATGTCTGAATAAGTTGGTAACAATTTATGACTGGGAAGATGATAGGATATTTGTCAGTTGGCTCTGGAAGGATTCAAGGGAAACTGTAAACCTGTTTGCCAAGCACCAGCTTACATAATCACATTCAATGTGAATTATCAAGCAATTGGGATCTTGGCCCATGAGCTGAATGCACCATGTACATCCCTTGGTGATGATTTTCACTACTAGTCCAATCTGAGTGCTCACTACCTTCCATGGTTGTACAGACAAAAATAACCATTCCAAGACATGTAACAGATCCTGCCAACACTCATTCCACTGGCCCAACAATCCCATGGGATGACAGTTAGCAATGACAACATATAAACATATTTGAGTTTCTAAGTCTACACGGTGTACCCTTTTTTTGTTGCAGACCATCGGCCACCCTCTCTAGGGCTAAGCTGGCTTCTTTAGTTAGTGATTGGGGAGACATCAAATTAGTGTCACCCTTCAACAGATCAAAGGGTTGTTTCAACTGGTCTGTTGTGAGGCCCAAGTATGGCCTTACCCAATTTATGGTCCCTAATAATTTCTGCAAATCATTTAGGGTTCTGACATTTACTCAGAGCTGGATAGACAAGTGCTTGAGCCACAGATCTAGCACCTTAACTCCCAAGTATTTCCATGGGGCTTGTTGAATCTTTTCTGGTGCTATACATAGCCCAAAGGTGGCCAACGACTGCTGCAAAACTGAATACACTTGCTGAAGTTCAGCCTTATTTGCAGCTGATACAAGAATATCATCCATATAATGATAGCAATACACTTGCTGAAATTGTTCCCATACAGGTGACAATGCCTTTGCTACATACCATTGACATAGTAGGACTGGTTTTCATACCCTGCGGCAACACCATCCATCAGTATCGCTTACAAGGAGTCATTGTTCCTGCTAGGTATTGAAAAAAAAGCAAATTTACATTTATCAGCTTCATGTAAAGGAATAGCAAAAAAACCAATCTTTTAAATCATTTACCAAAATATCCCAGGTTCACAGGATCATCATCGGGGAAGGCATGCCCAATTGCAGGGCTCCCATTCCCTCCATTACACCATTTACCTTCCTTAAATCTTGTAACAGGCACCATTTGCCCGATTTCTTTTTTGTCACAAACACAGGGGTATTCCAAGGACTATGGGAAGGTTCTAGGTGACCCTGCACTAGTTGTTCTTTGACTAATTGTTGGAGGGCTACACATTTTTCCTCAGGAAGGGGCCACTGTTCCACCCAAACAGGGGTATCTGTCTTCCAAGTCAAAGGCAGAGTAGGTCTCTGTATGCCCTCCATCACAGCAGCCCCTATTAAAAATCCTTCTGGGTACCAATAATAACTCCCCATTGTCCCAAAACATCCCATCCCCACAACTTCAGAGGGACATCAAGCACATAGGGATGGATTGTTGCTGTCTGGCCCTGAGGGTTTCAAACTTGCACCATATACTGACTCTGGACACTGTTTCACACCACCCACTCCCACCAATATGGAACCTGCCAAAAAGACAAACAAGGAGTGAGGCCAGATATGTGTAGATATTTAGTTACATCTCCCATGTCAATCATTCCAGTCATCCATATTGTGGGAAGGGTCCCTTTGGCAAAGGCGATTTTACAGGTTAGAGTTGGTCGAGCATTTTGTACACTGAGTCCAGAAAAGTTGAGGTGTTCCTGTCAAACCAAACCCTTCTTTGCCCCAGACTTTGTCATGGGCATAATCATCTTGCACCCAGAAAGGAATTAATTGTGCAATCCAGCTACCTTCAGGAATTGACATGGGGGGTGGGGACTATACCATTGCTTGAATCTGACCCATATAATCAGCATCAATGACTCCTGGTAAGGCAAACAAACCTTGTAATATTACACTAGAATGTCCAAACAACAGCACACTCATTTTATTGCCAATGGGTCCCATGGCATTCAGTGGGACCTTATGTACTTTATCATCCTCTATTGTGATGGCAGCTTGTAAGAGTGTGTCTAAAGAGAACACTATTGTCTCAACATTGTCAACTGAGACCTGGAGATGGAATGTGGTCCTCATGGACACCAAGGCACAAAGACCCTGGAAAGAGAACTGCATGGTACGAGGAGTACTATGCCGCTCCCTGCCACCTGGGACTGAAAGGAATAACTACAATAAGGCCATCTAACAGCTGTCCAGAAGATTTGTTACAACCATGGTTGT
The DNA here is from genome assembly GCF_023634155.1 of Falco peregrinus. Classification (NCBI taxonomy): domain Eukaryota; kingdom Metazoa; phylum Chordata; class Aves; order Falconiformes; family Falconidae; genus Falco; species Falco peregrinus. The sequence goes on along the minus strand of NC_073743.1, from coordinate 6,999,488 downwards.
AACAGCAAACCAGAAAAACTTCAGGTGAACTTTCTTCATTATAATACAAAAACACACCTCCTAGCCTGAAGCTACCTGCCTCTAAGTCAAACCACACCTCAGGCACTCTTCTTTGCACACGTGTGATAACCTTGCTCAAGAAGGCAGAGACTGGCAACAGTCCATGGAACAGAGGAGCAGCAAGGTGTGTTGCTTGGCATAAAAGATGGCTCCTTCACAACTGAACTTTGGAGATCTTCCCCACCAAGGATCATGACAAACAGAAGGACTGGCAGGACGCTGCCTGGACCTGGGACTATAGGGACACCTTGGACCCGTGGTGGTAGCTATAATCCTCTTTTCTTTTTACTTTACCTTTTATTCACTTTCTGTCTTTCTACCTATCACAAGCCGCTTTGAGCAAAAAAATTGTGCTGTTTAATTGAAACATAACCCCTTGGCATGATCACCTTGATTTTTGTGCTTCAAGATCATAGTAAACAAGCCATCACATGTCCACCGAGTGGACTGTGACACTGCTGCTGTGGTAACATCCAATCCAGCACTCCCTGAAGTTCAGGCTGCGAGTTGGCTGCATAAGCCTGAAATTGTTGTGGAGGATTCATTTGTATCATCACACAGTTCCTCCCACCGTTTCCTTGCTTTCTGTTATCAACTGCAAGTAACCATCCTTGAGCGTTAAATTTAGATCTACAGTATTTTGCAAAATGCCCTGGTTTGTTACATCAACGGCATACCAAACCAGAGCCATCAGCCCTTCCTGGACTCAATCTCTTTGGACAGTCCTTCTTTAGGTGACCTTCTTGCCCACATGTGTAACAGCAATGGACAACCCTGACTGCATCAGCAAAGGTCTTTGCCAGACACTCAGTTTGGAAGGCAGCTGTTCCTACCTTCCCACATACATCCATTAATTCTATTAAAGTGGGATTACGATTCACCATGCCTGCAATCACTTTTCTACAATCCTCATTTGCATTGTCCTTAGCTAATTGAAGTAACAACGCTTCCTTAGCTGCCCCATTCTGTATTTGGCTTTCCAAGGCATCTCTCAACCTATCCAGGAATGGCACTTATCCCTCATTTGGGCCTTGCTTTATTGTGGTCTGTGACTGTTGTGGCACGCCATGATCCGGGACCTGCAATAAAGCTTGGAGAACTACCTTTTCCTTGCTGCAGAACTGAAGGATATAGGTGAACTTGTAACTGAGGAGAGTTAACCAGAGCCTCCCCCATCAATTGGGGAATCCCTGCCCCAAAACATGGGTCATCCTGGGGGTATTCTAAATTCATCAGTGATTGCTCATTTGCCAAGCACCTCCAATTTGACTCAAAAAGTCACATTTGCATAGGGGTCAATATAGTTTGCACAACTGAATGTCAATCATGAGCAGTAAGCTCTGCTGTGAAAAGATATGTAACAACGATTGAGCATAGACTGAGCCTATTCTGTACTGTAGACAGGTTGACCTTAACTCTTATCACTCCCCAGTTGATAGATTCCCACTCAGGGGGAGCCTTACCATCCTTTCAAAGCACTGGACAGGCTAACACCCTGCCCCCTGTGGCTCCTGCAGCATTGATATCCCCTTCCACTAGTGCTTGCTCCCACATCTTTTTTCCAGAATTTGACAGGATCTAATTCTAATGTTGTAATTTGGACTGGTTGTTGAACATGACCTAAGGTCTCCTCTGATAAGCCTATCACAGGTGGCTCAGGATCACAGACAGGCAACAGGACAATGACTGGATCTCCCTGTCACCCCAAAGGGAACCAACTCTGCCCACTTGACCCGGCGCCACTCTGCTCCTCCTGCCAGCCTTGACTGAATGGATCAGGTGATGGCAGAAAATCTGAGGGCACCAAAGGTACCTTATTGGGCATCATCTCTGCAACCGGGGATGTGGCTATTTCAACCGCAGCCTTTGTCTGCTTCTGCTTGTTCTGGTAAAATCAAAGACAACTCTCCATGCTGTCAATGAGGCTGTAGCAATTTTGTCCCCTCTCATGGCAACCCCCAAAAGTAACAATCCAGCACTTTGCCATACCTGAATGCTGGAGACTTTTTACTGTAACAGGCAAATTATTCCTTTTACACTATCCTAGCAGAGTTCTTATTGCCATCATACTTTATACCTTTATTTTCAAACACATTCATTTGCATTGTTAATATAAGGTTTATTTCTCTGTCTATAATTAGTTCTAGTGAATCTACGATCAATCTCCATGTTGTTAATGAAGCTGTGGCAATTTTGTCTCCCCTCAAGACAGCCTCAAAAAGTATCTTTCCAATACTTTGCCATGTCTGAATGCTGAGAACCTTTTTTACTGTAACTGACAAATCATACTTTTCATACCACACTAGCAGAACTTATTGATGTTTTATCATATTTTACACTTTTTTCAGATATATCCGTAAGCATTGCAAATGGAGTTTGTCTCCCTGTCCACATTTAATTGTTCTAGTAGATCTAAGACTAATCACCACATTGTTAGCAATAGCATATTAATTTTACCACCTCTTGAGGCAATCTCCAAAAGTATTTTTCTAGTGTTTTACCATGTCTGAATATCAGAGACATTTTTCAGCATAACTAGCACATTATTTACTTAACACCATCCCAGCAAAGCTCTTATTAACTTCTTGTTATACTTCACACTTCTTTTTTGACATATATTTATAAACATTGTTAATGTAGAATTTTCTTCTTCTGTACCCATATCAATTAGTCCCCATCTATGTTAAGTACCAAAAACTGCAATTTGAGTTAAGATTATCAACAAATATTACAATACACCCAAATAGATTAGTTAAAACAGCTCACCTCTCATAGTGTCTGTTATGGGTCACAGGCACTCCCACTTGCCTCAGCTATGGTGGACACCAGTTGTTGTTGTCAGAGTCCAACTTAATCAACCTCACACAGAACACAAACTATTGCAGCACAAAGAAACTAGCAGACTACAACAAGACTTCAGCATTAGCTAAAGTCTACTGTCTGTGTTATCTCTCCTTTCTCCACAGGACACTCCTTCTCTCTGTAATCCTCTCTCCTACAATCCTCAGGGCTATTTAACCACTTAGCAGGAATGAATTACAGCTGCATATCCTCCATGTCAATCAACCCACTGCCTCTGAGGCAAGACCACAGCTGCATACCATCAATGCCAATCAACTCACTGCCTTCATTCCTCTACACCTCACAACACAGGACCAAGTGCAGGAACAGGACAACTCGGACAATGATTCCACTGACACTGATAAACCTTTTGATCCAGGTCCTATAGATCTGGAAAAGGAGCTAGACCTTTTTCCTCTCCCTCCCCAATGCATTGACTATTTTTGGGGAGGGTGAAAGGGGGTCTGAGGGATCGGTGGCAGGAATGCAAGTGGGAAGTGCTTAAGCCAGGGGATTTGGGAGTCGCTATGGCATGTTCAGTATTTTGTCAGACAAATCAACTTTGAAAGTGGCAGCCTGTGCAATATGAGGCTGTTAAAGAGTAAAGCAAAGCAGTGCAGGAAGGGAGGATTCATAGTACATTTGCTACGCCCCTTCTTGAAGTGATGGTAGAGCCTTATACACTCACACTGCATGATTGGAAGTCATTACTTTGTATGGCACTGTAAAAGATTAAAGTTGAGTTAATTAGCATTGATAGCAGACAGCTGTGGGTTAGCTTCAGGGGTGGTGGGTTGGCCAATGTAGACAAGGTGCAGCTGTGGCTGATTCTGTTAAGTGGTTGGGCAGGCAATGAAGAGAGAGCAGCCGAGGAAGAAGCAGAGAAGAGTGGACACATGCTTTTGATGAGAAGAGGGTGGTAGAGGGACTGACATGAAGAGTATGCTGGTATGAGATGGTAAAAGACTTTGTTGTAGCTAGCTAGCTAGTTTGTTTGTGCTGTGATATGGTATTAACTCCAACACAGTATGTGATGTGGTTATCTGATTTTTGTGAGCTATGTGTAGGGGCCTCGATTGGAAACCTTAATTGGGGAGTTGCTGTTAACTATAAGCAGTTGGCTGGAGAAAATAATTGTGCTGATGCTGTGACTCAGGCAAGGTGTCCCAGGGACAATTATTTGCAAATGAAAGAGATGGCTCTTAAGGTAGTCAGGATGTGGGAGTCTTGCCACAGTCTTGCGGGGTCCTAAAGAGTCATATACTAATTTTATTGATCAGCTTCAGAATATTTTGCAACAAGTCAAGTATGAGGAAGCTCAGGGGTTGCTTTTAAAACAACTAGCTATGATAATGCCAATGAAAATTGTAAATGGGCAACTTTCACAATCACAACCTCAACATATGTCAAATGATTATAGCGCAGAACTCACAGCAGACTGTAACTCTCAGGCTGAGTTCTGGAATGCAGCATAACACATTTTTTTGCTTCTCTAATCTTTTCTGTAAGAATAGTACACGCTCTTAACTTACTTAGTAAATTAGGCTGCTAGCTTGTTAAAGGAAATAATACTACAAATACTATTTTTTTTTTCTGGCTTATTAACAGATGTTGATTGTGTCCGTCATATCTTGCTACAGATCCGAGTTGCTATTGATTTTTATTATTAGCACAGGGACATGCATGTGAACACATCCTATCAAAGTCTTACGTGAATCTGAGTGACCACTGTGAATTAATTTACAAAAGCATACAAAACTTAAAAGCCTTAAAAAAAAATCTGCAGCAGAGCCAGGGGTGGGATGCCCTTGGTCTCTTCTCACGGCTGGGAAACTTTTGGCCATGACTCAAAAGTATTATAGGGTTTATTATAATTATCTTTAACCACCTTATTAATGTTTGCCATATCTCCCATGCCTTTTATCCTGTATTCAGCGTTTAGCTGATTGTAACATAAATCAGGTCATGGTCACCCAGCTACACGCCACCTTTGCCTCATCGCAATTAACAAGCAAAAAAGAGGGAGATAGAGAATGTCTGAAGAGAGATATAGGAGAGGAAGATAGAGAATATTTGACCTAACAAGAGATGAGAGAACAGCTGGGTATTGTGAAGGAGACTAGGAAAGATGAACATGGTTATCTAGTGTTTAATAGGTGTCTGTGTGCTTGTAGTGATATATAGCTATGTAACTGCATGAATGATTTCTGCCCTGAGCCTGGTGGCGCATGCAGCTGCGGTTTGTGTCCGGGCTCAGAGATGTAAATATGGGCTTCTCTGTACAATAAAGTGTCTCTGGTTGCATATAAAAAATAAAGGGGGGGGGGGGGGGGGGGATGAAGGGAATGACCCCAAAGGCACGATTAGAGAAAGCATGCTATGTTTTGAACTTTCTGAAAAGCTCTGCCGACCATGCGGTGCCTCCCATTGTGCGGCATTTTGTGTCAATTGGTGACAAGCAGCAAAAGCACGAAGGTGTCTTAGTACGCCTGAAAGACCCTTGTACCAGGCATTGGTCAGGACCGCATGAATTGTTAACTTGGGGAAAAGCTTATGCTTGTGTTTCTACAGATGAAGGTCCGCGAAGGATACCTGCTCGCTGTGTGCGGCCTGAGCTTAGCATGCCAGACTGTGGGAGCACTGTTGCTGCCACTCAACCCCACAACTGGTGTGTGGGTCTCCTTACTGAACCAGTCCTTGTTTGGTGTGCCCTTCCTTGAAGCTGACTTGCAGACATTGTTGCAAAAAAGTGAATGTATGTGGGGAAAGAAGAATCTTACTGAAAGTCTTGGTATTTGGGATAATTGATTACCTCTGTATAATGTTAACCCAAAAGAAGTTGATATTGTTTGCACTTTGAATGTCGATAGTTGTCTTTATGTAGATGCTAATGTAGTAGGAGGCTATGATGGGACCATGACACCCGCATAAATCAACACGTGAACATGTTGATAAACATAATGTGCTTAAAAGCAGTATAACTTTGGATGAAGCATGTAATGATGTAGTTGATTTATGGAACTGATGGGAACGTATTGCAGTGGTTCTTCTCTTATCCGGAGCAGCAGCAGGGAAAGCATTCAAGAGTTAAATCACCTTATTTGTTAGGCAGTTAAGAATGTGAGTCAAATTTGCCATTATTACATACAAAACAGAGCAACTATTGGCTTTTTGTTGTTGGCTCAAGGACGTGGCTGTGAGGATTTTGATGGTATGTGCTGCATGGATTTTAGCCACCCCATTGCAGCAACATGTTATCGAAATCTGAGAAAATTTCAGTCTTTTTGGCATCCATTCACTCAATTGGCAGTATTGTTTGTTTGCTATTGCCTTGGTTGCTGTCATGTTTGCAAGGGCCCTGCAGAACATGGCAAACCTGGTACTAGCTGTTGAAAAACAAAAAGGGGTAAATGTAGAATTGTACAGAACAGAGACAGTGGGTTGTTTTGACATTGACGATGTGCAGCTGAGATCCTGCAGCAAAGAGTTAAATAACTTTAAGGGAGTATGAGAAGAAACTAGGATGAGAAAGAAACAAAGGAGGAATGTGATCTCACCTCTAGAAGATAAGGAAACAGCATGAACAGTAAAGAGTAGCCTATAATGAACAGTGCTAAGGAAAGTGTTGTCTGATTTTGACTGATCACTCAAACTCTATTCATAAGCAGCTTGCTGAGTTAAAGAAAACATGCACAGGCCATAAAGATTGAGATCGGGTTAACGGACTGGCTACAGAGTTTGGGAATTACTGGATGGTTAAAAAGATTTTTTTTCTGCTCGGGACAATGGTATTAATTGCCATTGTAATCTTTTTAATGATATTGGGCTGTGTGTGGAATTGCTTTATGAGAATTATGAACCGAATGATAAATAGGGTCTGGATCGCTCAAAAATAAAAAGGGGGATTTGTGGAATGGCTGGAAGACAACGGACATATTATGAGCAATCCAGACCAAGTAACTTTGTTGTAAGAGCATTTGTTTTCAAGTCCGGTGGGGAAAACTGTCTGTCCCATGTTAGTTGGTTCCGTTTTTTATGGAGTTGTTACAAGCTGTTCTGCTTAACCACACCCCCCACCCAACAATGGTGTGTGTGCCCAACGTGGTCCTCAGGGGCCTCCAGGCACCTTGACCCCCTGACCCCAAGTCTGGGCGCATGCACAGGGGTTTGGTTAAGTTTTGCAGGATCAGCCTCCCCCATTGCTCCATGGCATCAGTTGGTTTCCTCCTTTAACAAGGTATAGATAAATCTCTGCGGTGGCAGTGGTGTTATCTTCTTGCCTTAACAATGTATTCACTGTGGTGATGGCATGAGTTTAGCAATGTTGAGACAACACATCTGCTGTGGCAATGGTGGGCCTCACCGGCGCAGTCTCTCACACTTGAGGTAATAATTTCTGCATGTTTCCCACTCCCTCCTATATGCCTTTCTCTTCTTTTGTGCCTGGATCAAACTCAAGGGCAAGGGATTATGTGCTTTTGCCTCATACTTCTCTAGGTCTCAAGTCTGAGGAATGTAATGTTCACCCACAATCAGACCACTCTCAACCTGACCCAGCTGATGGAAGTTAAGATCTGAAATAGGCCTTGGCAGCTCAACAGCTGCCCTTCAGCCGGAAGTTTTGGAGTAGGGATATTGGCTCCTGATTCTGGGACAAGGGGGACATAGTTTGGTGCTTTGCATGGGACAGGCCCTGGAAGCGAACATGAGAGCAGTGAGGACTGCAGTCAACACCTTTGCTCAGAACTGTTGGGGCTGTACTGGACTACTATTTCATTGATTGAGACTACTCAAGGAGTGAAGACCAGCCTGTCCTGCAGCAGGTGCTACAACTAGTTGTGTGCTGGTGGGAGGAGTAGCTCAAGGTTATCTGAGCAGTCCTAGCTGTATGTTGTAATGCTTCGTGTACAGATTTGGTTGGGAAGCAGTGTGGCACATGGTGCTACATAACAAGCAAGGATAATATATTATGTTCTTCAGAGGTACATCTATGTTCCAAGGGCATACTTCAGGCACTGTGAGATTCTTGATATTTGCCATTCAGATCACTATGAAAGCAGAGTAGGGAAGTGCTCTTAGCACAGAGCCTGTGAGAGACAAACTCTGTCTTTTCCTTGTACTCCTGCTTGCACTCCCTGAACTGCTGTTTTACTAGAGACTCACCTGCAGACTGCTGCAAGTCAGTAGGAGTCCTGTCACCCTTCCTTCTTCCTGTCCTGTTCCTAATAGGAACCCCTACCAATAGTTGCTGTGACAGCCTGACCAGCACTCTACGTGAAGGAATCCATTTGTAATGCAATTGATGAAGAAAGCCCATGACATTCTCTAACAAGTTGTGACTCCAGCTGTCAAAGTTGGACTCCAGTCATCTCAAAAGGCAACAGCAGTGCAACCTGTCTCCAAGCCCTACCAAAGACTTAATCTGCTAACTCTGTGTACTTCTTGCCCTCTTGGCAGCCCACTCCAACACTCAGGCCTGCAGGACACTGATGACCTATTCTTGGGGATGTGGTGACCAGGGAAGCTTTCCTGATCAAGACTAGGAGGACAGGGGTGAGAGTCAGTTCTGCAGATAATTCCAGAAGTAGGAAGCTGTAGAAAGGCAACAGGACTGGTAGCTTCCCCAGTAGCTTGTTTTATCACAGTCTCCAGTCTGAATTTATTGTCTCAGGAAGAGCTGCCAGTTGCTTCTAGTGATACGGGTAGATGCACAGAAGCCAGTAGTCTCATGGTCTTGTCATTCTAAAGCAAAAGCTACTTTGCTGCTTCTAGGCTGAAGATGGTGAATTTCCGTCAACAAAACTGACATGCCTTTCATTAAGCTTGTTGATTCATCTCTTTCTAGTTAAAAAAAAAACAAACCACAAAACAAAAAAAAAACCCCAACATGACAAAACCAAACCACCACCACCCCCCAACCAAGCAAACTTATTACTTTGAAATGGTATGATGTCTGTTGGTTCTGTAAAGACTGGTAGGATCCCTTTTATTCCTTTTGTTTTCCTGCGCAGCAGCTGTTTGCCCATGTGGCAGGATGTTATGGAAGCCCAGGCTGAAAGCTTGCAGAGACTGTCTGTTGATGCAGAAGGTTCGGACGCAACTTATACGACCAATGTGATCAAGTTAGTGCCCCTTTATTAAGGGATACACAGCAATTTATACACTAGCACAAAGCACACACATTGCTTCTAGATTGCTAATAGGCTAAAGCTGCTTGTCTATTCACTCTCCTGCACTCTATGATTGGTCACGGCGTGGTATCCATGCTCCTTGCCTACATGCTGTTTCAACGTTCTATTTTCTTATTTTTCAAGTCCAACTCCTTCATCTCTTTCACACGTACAGTTCCTTAATAGTCCAACTTTCTTATCTCTTTGTCAGTACACAGTTTCTTTGTCTCTCTTGGCCTTGCATATGTCCTTCACAACAGCTGCAGCCTGTTGTTACAGCTTCGGCCTGCTATTACAACAAAGTTACTTGGTCTGGATTGCTCATAATATGCCCATTATCTTCTAGCCACTCCACGACTGTCACCTGAATCAGGGATACTGGGGGTGGGGAAAGGCCATCAAAGATCAGCAAAGGAATACTGTGTTTGTGCATGCTGGTGGGCTTGTAGGGGTGTTTTGTTCTGTATGTCTGATCCCTGGTTTTCTTGAATCTGGCTCCTAACCTCAAGGGTGTGGGAGAAATGTGTTTGGGAGACCTGGAAGCAAGGTAGTCTCTCATAAAAGCAGCAGCAGTTTGTGTTTGGGGGAGGAATTGTTTTATGTCTAGTGCTTTTTATGCTGAAGAATAGCTACTAATATAATTTGTGACAAGGACAACAAGGGCATGTTTGAGGGTACTGACAAAAGCATAGGCCTTACTGTTCTGCTCAGACTTGTTTTAGTGCCAGCTCTGAGCTATGTGTGTAAGGTGTATGATATTTGTTTCCCCTTTCCAGGAGCCGGGCTTACTGATGGTGGCAGCGTCAGGCTGGTTGTAGGTGACCTGGAGAGCCTAACCCCATTTTATCTTCTCTGTCTGTAGTGACTGGTTAAGCTGCTGCATTCGGTATGTGGCTCAACAATTTGCAGTGATTCAGAGAACACTGAGGTACAACTTGCCTAGAAGATCCTCCACCTATGGTCAGCTGACTACAGGTGATTGACCTAGATCTCAGTATGCATTCTGCAGATCATCCTGGACCTGGATGACATGCATTTTTGGGTTAGTGATTTGGGTATCCCAAAGCGACAAGGGACATGGTGTGTTGACTGCTGATGTGGAGACTAATGTTTCCTGAGGGGAGAGGATCTTGGCCTGTCCTGGAAAAAGATAGTAGAGTTATAAAGATATGGTGCTGTCAGCTTGGCTAGCATGGTCAGCTTCAGTGTCCATGTGTTCTTTGTGATGACCAACAGCTCTCTGTGAAACGATAGAATGACAATAACCCTCCAGTTAATGTAACTGAAGAAGCCCTTGGGAAATACATCCTGTCTTTCATTCCTCAGTACCCTTTTTGCAGCTGGGGAAACCTTGGGCAAGTATCCTGAGAACAATCGTGGTAATGTTGTAGATGGGGATCATGTGCATCTGTGACTTTCACTGTTGCACAGTGGATCTCATCCACCAACTATGAGCTTGTGTCTAGCCTTATGATTCTACATTGATTTGGTGCAAGTCAGGGAAAGATGGGCCTCAAACAGTGATGATCAGCCTGTTCTCTATAGATTTGTCTCTTTGGATCTCAATTTTAGGACCTATAGTTGGTGGTTCTAGATTGCTAGGATAGTCCCATCTGTGAAACCTCATGTTTTCAGTCTTTGTCAAAAAGTTTGGATCAATCTGGGGAAGTAGTAGAGACTGATATCCGCATTTGAGAGCGGAAGTAATAAAAATGTCTTGAGAGAGTACTCTGTTTCCTCCAGGTATTGGAGCAGCACTTGCTTCATCCATTCAGTACCGATTGGCCTCATGTCATGTTTAAGGGGTGAAAGAGACCATTTCACAGCAGAATGAGCGGTGACAAGCAGTAGCAGGAGTGTTTAGTATGCATACCTAACTAGTGCTAATCAGCTGCTGAAGTTATGAATATATGACCTTTATATATTTGTTGCTGTGAACAGAGTGCATGCAGAAAGTAGATGAAATCAAAGAGCTTAGCCAGTAGGTTGAGGTAGTGTAAGGAACAGATACATTGATAATTGCCTTAAACCTTGCTTAGGCCACAAATTTAAGCAGAGTTGCTGGGGAAAAAAAAAAAAAAAAAAAAAAAGCTGTTCTGCTCAAACTGGAGAGGAACTAAAATAAGCTGTAGCTGCACAGTGAGCCGCTGTTGCCTAACTTGGTAACCATGAGGTGGTATAAGATGTAAAGGCTTTAGGTCTTGCAAAGACGAGATCTAGCTAGCGCTTCCTGGAAAAAACTGCTGTGGTAACATAAGGCAACTGCTTATGTGCACAGCAGGGGTTGCCTAAACCCCTCACAACCACTGATGAGGACACCCTGCGACCACCCCTCACATGTTGAGCTTGCACAGACTACGCCCACCCTCACTTTGTATGTAAATGAGGAGGCATCCTCTCGAGCATAAAACCCAAATCAACAAAAGCTCAGGTGGGACCCCCACCACCAAGACGCCTAGGGTGAAGAGGACCAGCGGGACACTGCTGGATCCACGGGTGGTGATATCTCTTATCTCTCTCTCCCCCTCCCCTCTCTTCTCCTGTCCTCTCTTTCTTTTTTAATGAATAGTGACCAGACCTAAGTAACAACATGTGGGATGGGACTTCCTTATCCAGTTAATCACCATTGAGCTATCGTATCTAACCATGTCTTGTATTTTGCATTAATAAAACATAAAACTGTTTGGTTGGTGGTGTTTCACCTGAATTCAGTCCAAGGGTATCACAAACTTGGTCATTGGTCCCAAGGGCAGGGAGTGTTAAAGGAAAAAAATTACACAGACGTGGGTGCCACTAGGCTTGCTTTAATCACAACTCAGAGTTAGGCCACCACCTCAGTGAGTGGCAGAGAACAAAGGGATACAGCACAGCTTATATACACTTATCAAATCATTAGTCAATGTCTGAGGTTTTTAGAAGTTTCCTTTGGTCTTGTCAGTTCTGCAAATCCATCACCTGACCCTGTCCCAGCTGATTCATCTATTCTGTTCCAGTCTCTGCCACGGTTCCAAGGTCCTCCTCAGACCGTGATCTTCTTTCTTGCCTATTTTAACTCACACAATCATTCAAACCCACTTAGTCTTTGGACAAGCAATTCCTATTCACATATACTAATTTTTCTAAAAACACCTGCATTTCTGAGAGCACCTGTGTATGCAAATTGATCATCTATTGTTTTCTTTAACAGGGAGGTCATTCTAAACAACTTCTTTCAGGATGAGACAGGGAGGTGATTATTCTCCTCTGTTTGACACTTAAGATGTACATTTAAATTATTGCATCCAGATTTGGGCCACTGGTAGAAGAATGATACTGGAGTTTGTGATGTACAGGGAAGAGCTGACAAGCTCAGTTTGTTTAGCATTGCGAAGAAGTCTGAGATAGGAATTAATGGCTGTCTTTCACTACCTAGATGGGTGTATAGATATAGCGTCACTCATGCAGGTTTTCATGGTTTAACCCTGGCCAGCAACTAAGCACCACAGAGCTACTCACTCACTCCCACTGGATGGGATGGGAGGAGAACTGGAAGGGTAAAAGTGAGAAAACTTGTGGTTTGAGATAAAGACAGTTTAATAGGTAAAGCAAAAGCTACATGTGCAAGCAAAGCAAAACAAGGAATTCATTCTCTACTTCCCATTGGCAGGAAGTTGTTCAGTCATCTCCAGGAAAGCAGGGCTCCATCACATGTAATGATTACTTGCGAAGACAAATCCCATAACTCTGAATATTCCCCCTTTCTTCTTCTTCTTCACTAAGCCTTTATTGCTGAACACGATGTCATGTGGTCTGGGATATCCTTTTGATCAGTTGGGGTCAGTTGACCCTGCTGTGTCCCCTCTCAACTTCTTGTGGACCCCCTGTCTACTCACTGGTAGGGTAGTTTGAGAAGCAGAAAATGCTTTTGTATTGAGTTTGTGTTTTGGTAGTGGGTGGGCTGTTAGGGTGATTTCTGTGAGAAGCTGCCCCCATGTCCGATAGAGCCAGTACCAGTCAGCTCCAAGACAGAGCCACTGCTGGCCAAGGCTGAGCCAGTCAGTGATGGTGGTAGCACCTCTGTGATAACATATTTAAAGATAAAAAGCTGCTGCACAACAGCAGCTGAGAGAGAGGTGTGAGACTATGTGAAACAACTCTGTAGACACCAAGGTCGGTGAAAAAAGAGGGGGAGGAGGTGCTCCAGGCACCAGAGCAGAGATTCCCCTACATCATGTGGTGAAGACCATGGTGAGGCAGGCTGACCCCTGCAGCCCATGAAAGTCCATGGTGGAGCAGGTATCCACCTGCAGTCTGTGGAGGATCCCATGCTGGAGCAGGTGCATGTGCCTGAAGGAGGCTATGATCCTGTGGAAAGTCCACACTGGAGCAGGTTTGCTGGCAGGACCTGTGACCCTGTGGGGGACCCATGCTGGAACAGTCTGTTCCTGAAGGACTGCACCCTATGGACAGGACCCATACTGGAGCAGTTCCTGGATGACTGCAGCCCATGGGAAGGACCCCACGCTGGAACAGAAGAGTGTGAGGAGGAAGGAGCAGCAGAAACAACATGTGATGAACTGACCACAACCCCCATTCCCTGTTCCCCTGTGTTGCTCGGGGGGAGGAGGAGGTAGAGAAACTGGGATTGAAGTTGAGCTTTGGAAGAAGGAAGGGGTGGGGGAAGGTGTTTTAAGATTTGGATTTATTGCTCATTATTCTACTCTGACTTTTGATTGGTAATGAATTAAAATAATTCCCCAAGTCGAGTTTGTTTTGCCCATGACAATAATTGCTAAGTGATGTGTACACAAATTGATCATCTATTTTTTATCTATTCTCCTACTGATTAACTTGACTGGGTTTTAAACCAGCCTTGGATTAGGGCTGTACAAGGGCCGAGGCCTGGTTCTGCCATTTAGAAGCTTCAGCACTTTAAATTTCTTAATTGAAAATACATTTTCTTTAACAATTCCTTCCTTTTTTTTTGTCATTGCATATCTGCAATAGTTTAATAGCTAACTTATTTCCAAGTTCTTTCGTGTAATTTTGCTACTAAGCCAGTCACACAAGTTATACAACATTGCATTAATACAATCACAGACACAGCAGTCATGTGCCTATGGATGTCAACACGATAGCAACTATGTCTCCACCAGCTAACAAGAAGGAAACACAAGCTTTCCTAAGTGTTGTGGTTTAAACCTAGCTGGTAATTAAGTACCATACAGCCGCTCACTCACTTCTCCCACAGTGGGATGGGCGAGACGATTGGAACAGAGAAAAGTGAGAAAAATCAAGGGTTGAGATAAGAACAATTTAATAGGTAAAGCAAAAAGCTGCCCATGCAAGCAAAGCAAAGCAAGGAATTCATTCACCACTTCCCATGGGCAGGCAGGTGTTTGGCCATCCCCAGGAAAGCAGGGCTCCATCACATGTAATGGTTACTCAGGAACACAAACGCCATAATGCTGAATGTTCCCCCCTTCCTTCTTCTTCCCCCAGTTTATATACTCAGTATGACATCATATGATACAGAATATCCCTTTGGCTAGTTTAGGTCACCTGCCCTGGCTGTGTCCTCTCTCCATTTCCTGTGCCCTTCCAGCCCTCTGGCTGGCAGGGCCCAAGGAACCAAAAAGTCCTTGACTTAGTATAAACATTACCCAGCAACAACTAAAAACATCAGTGTGCTGTCAACATTTTTCTCACACCAAATCCAAAACACATCACTGCACCAGCTACTAAGAAGAAAATTAACTCTATCCCAGCTGAAACCAGGACAATAAGGTTTTAAATGTTACAGAAAAACTCTTGAGTAGTTTGCAAAATAGTTAAACCATGAGACTGCACCAGTTTTAGGAGAAGGATGCTTGTAAAATTATTTCTACTTTGCTTACTTCCATCCCTGCTCTATCTCACTTTGCCTGTATCTGCTCACTTGTTTTTTATTTTGTTTTTGTGATTTTAATCAAATATTGAGACATTAAATTTATTATCTAAACCAGAGGGCTGAAATGTTGTGTAAGAATTATGAGAGAAAAAGAATTTGAAGAATGAGGATCTGTATTTGCACTCATTTCAAAGTCAGTGCAAATATGTCAGTTTTATAAGCAAGATAATTTAAAAATAAATATTTTTTTTTGCATTTGGCATTGATAAATCTTTTTTTCCATGTTTCCCTAGTAGTTTGCATGTTGTTGATAGTACAGTGCAATCTAGTGACTGCTCACATAAAGCTGGGGATAAATTTCCCAGGAAAAATGTTTGTGTCGTGGTTTTGGTAGTGGGGAGGGCTATAGGGGTGGCTTCTGTGAGAGGATGCTAGAAGCTTCCCCTATGTCTGAGGTAACCAATGCCAACCGGTTCCAAGACAGAACCACCACAGGCCAAGGCTGAGCTAATCAGTGACAATGGTAGCACCTTTGTGATAACATATTTAAGGTGGGGGGGGGGAATTGGGCAACAACAGCAGCAGGAAGAGAGAGGAGCAAGACTATGTGAGAGCAACAACTCTGCAGACACCAAGGTCAATGAAGGAGGGGGAGGAGTTGCTCCAGGCACCAGAGCAGAGATTCCCCTGCAGCCAGTGGTGAAGACCATGGTGAGGCAGACTGTCCTTCTGCAGCCCATGGAGGACCCCATGCTGGAGCAAGTGGATGCCCAAAGGAGGCTGTGACCCATGGGAAGCCCACGCTGAAACATGTTTTCTGGTAGAACTTGTGACCCTGCAGAGGACCCACTCTGGAGCAGTCCATTCCTGAAGGGCTGCACCCCATGAAAAGGACTCATGCTGCAGCAGTTTGTGAAGAACTGTAGCCCATGGGAAAGACTCATGTTGGAGAAGGTTGTGGAGAACTGTGTCCTGTGGGAGGGACCCCATGCTGGAGCAGGGGAAGAGTGTGAGGAGGAAGAAGTGGCAGAGACAATGTGTGATGAACTGACCGCAATCCCCATTCCCCATCCCCCTGCACTGCTCAGGTGGAGGAGGTAGAGAATTCGAGAGTGAAGTTGAGCCTGGGAAGAGCGGGGGGTGGGAGTGTTACAGATCTGCTAATAAATTAGAATTAATTTACTTTATTTGATTTTATAAAATCATTTGGAATAAGAAATATATTTTAATGAAACTTGTAGATGCACAGCAAAAGCTGCTATGAAATCCTCTGTACAGCCCTGTAGCAAGGCCAAAAGAATAGGTCAGAATCACCTAGTAGGAATGATTAGAACTTAGATAATAGACTTAAGATTCAAGATGATTGAAGATAATTGGATAGAGTATTTACAGGTAGACTGGGGAGAGGATTTCTTTTTATTTAACCAGTCTTCTGTATGTAGAAAGTGTATTGAAAGGTCAGAATATAGAATTAATGGGAACTGGGGAGAGCCGACTGGAACAGCTTGTAGTTACCTGCCAAGAAACCGTGAACTTTAGTAAAAGGTAATTCCGGCAGGGGGAGATTGCGACCACCGACTCATATACCACCTACCCAAATTGTACCCCAGACCCATTTCTAGACCTTTCTAACCTTTACTGCACAGAATCGGATATGGGAGGAGAGTATGTTAATGATTTTGGGGAAATACTATGATTATGCATGAATACTTAATGAATATGTATGAATAAGTTCTATATATGGTGTATGATTTTGAAACTTGGTGTGTGTTGATCATGAGAGGACTCACTCTTGCACCCGGCTGTTAATAAAGAAGTGTCTGCTTATCTGCATCACATTGGTGTTGATAAGTTCTTCATTCCAAGATTTCGGTAACAGGAGGATGGTGTTTTTAAGTTTTTATTTTAGTCCTCATTATCCTACTCTGATTTGAATGATAATAAATTAAATTAATTTCCCCAAGTTGAGCCCGTTTTGCCTGTGACGGTAATTGCTGAGTGATCTCCCTGTCCTTAGCTCGACCCATGAGCTTTTCGTTAAGTTTTCTCCCCCCTGTCTGGTTGAGGAGGGGAATGCTAGAGCAGCTTTGGTGGGCACCTGGGTTTCAGCCAAGGTCAAACCACCACAGTTGGCAAGAGCAGATGGCATAAGTTGCAAGGTTAGATAGTTCACAACTGCAGAAAGGCTGCTTTATGGAAGATCAGGTAAACTGAAATCAGATCTCTTGTACCTTGAGGTGGGACTACTGGAGAAAAATGCTCCTCATGTGAGAGTGTAGTTGGTGGTAGTGTGAGCTGTATGAGAAAGGGATGGCTTTCTTACAGTCAGTCACACATCTGGCACTTGCAAATTTTTTTGTTTTAGTTTTTAATTTAATTACCTTAAGATCTTTGTAAACATTTTTTCTTTTTTTCCCAAACCCTTTGATAATCTTTAGGCAAAGGCACTCTAGACTTCTTTTTTTTTTTTTTTTTTTCAGTGAAGGTAAGCATTTCAGCAGTGTTGGGGGGAAGGTTGGGGGGGAGTTGTTGGGTTTTTTTCCTCCTCTGTTTCTTTGCAGCTTGATCACAATACTGTTTCCCCCACCTATGCCTTATTGAGAATCCAGCAATTCTGAGGTCTCTTCTGGCTCTGGAAAATCTTTTAAATTTAAGGGATAGCTGAGTGAAGATGGGAGACAGCTTAGAAGAGGAAGCCTTGGAGGAGCTATGACTGGTGTGTGTGTAATGTCACCTGAAGTTTTAGCAGCTGTGGAACTGATGGCACCTTGACTTCTGAGGTTTGCTTTGTGGTTGAACTCTTTGGGGGAGGTGTGAGCTCCACCTGGAGTTTCCATAAAGTCTCTTCCATGTGGGTTCCCCAGTAGTCAGCAGGGTGAGCTCATACTTGAGACTCCCCCTCCATGAGGTGCTGATAGGTGGCCAAGCACAGTCTGAAAATGACCTATTTCTTGAAATTTTCAGGAATATGGCATTTATCTGGCTGACTTCGTTTGGCAGCTTAAGGGTTGTTTGAGACATGCTTGCATGCATTCATCCATGGGATTACACACATCTTATTTCCTCAAGCAGATGAAGTGCACAGATGGTCTCTTTAGACTTGATTTCATTAAAGAAAAAACAATTTGACTTAATTTACCTGATGGAGTCCTCCCAGGGAAGGAGGGGCATTACCAGCTAGTCACTGGCTGTGGATTGCAACTTCTCCTCTATGGGGCCATGCCAAGGTAGCAGGACTCTTGAGGAGGGCTCAGGCCTTCCCTGCCCTGATAGCTTCTTTGAAAGATGCCAAATGCTGAAATTGTGATTGTGTCCTGGGAGCTGTATGGCTGTGGTGGTCACTGAAGAGTGCTTGGTTTTGAGCGTGTGAGTGAAATGAATGAAAATATTGGGACAAGTTAACTGGCACTCGCTTTGTGTATTTCAAGTAAAAGAATTTTTAAATTCACTAGAACTTGGCAGTTATATACATTCCTGGAGTGCACAGTTTCTAAAAGTTTGAACAATTTGTTGTGAAGAACAGGATATTAAGTACTTGGTGAGAGGGACAATAGATTTCAGTGAATTTACTGGAAGCAATACATTTCAGACTCAACATCTTGTTTTTTTTCTTCAAGTGGTGTTGATTGATATCAAAATTAGACGGGTGAAAATCAGGTTAAAGAAAGCTGAAATGGTGTTTGCTTGAGATGGGACTGTCCTCTCTCTCTAAAATCTGTACATTGTTCACAGGGTTTTTTTGCTCGGGGATGAAAAAAGGTGTCACAGCAGATAGAGATGACTCTTCCTCCATGAGCATCTGAGAAGTGTTTTTAAAGTATTTGTTTTTCTTACTTCCTTCCCAGCCCTCTCCCTGTCCTTATGCTGGAAGAAGCTCCAAGAAGCTATTGAAATACTTCTCTTTGTCTGTAACCAGTAGCTTAAAATCACCTACAACACCTACAAGTAGAGTGGTGGTCTTTAAAAACTGAATTTTCCCCCACATAAGCCCTCCAGATAAAGAGGGAGAAGGCAGACTAATCAAAACCAAATGAATCAAATGTGCTCTACTGATGTAGCCTCTGGTCTTTATGTGTCGCGTTAAGAAGGGGAGTTTCCTCAAACCCTTTATATTTGATCAGCCTGTCAGTTTCCCAAGAAAGACAAGACCCTTGTGTCTGACCACCCTATCTGCTACCTGCGTTTTGACAGCCCACTGTATCGGAGGGTGATTTGATTAAACCTACTCAGGGACCCCCGCTGACAGCGTCACTGAGTCAAATCCCTTATAACAACTACTCAAATCTCTGGAGACTTATACGAAATGGACTTCAGCTGAAGATTTTTATTATACAAAATACAAGTTTGTGACAGAGTAAGGTTTGAAGATTCCTGGTGATAATACACTGACTGCAAAGCAAGCTTAAAACAACACTATAACAGCTAGCATGAATTAGTCATAGAATAAAGTTCTTACCCAATAGGCGTCTCTATGGGGGAGAAGACAGGTTCAGCCTGTCAACTGATCCCAGAAGTTATGATGGAGTCTTCCCTAACTTCTCCCCTCAGTTGTCCACTTTTTATACTTCATAGTACATTGCATATTCATTATCATACACAGGATCGGTTACAAGTTTCTCCCTTCTAATGTAAATTAGTATACATCCTCAGATAAGCACTAGTTCTTCACTAACTATGCATGCTCACCAAGCAGATTTTTTCCCTCTTTCAGGGGGGCTATTTGAGTTGGAGGTTGTGATCTCCCACTACCACAATTACCTTTGTCCTACTTTCAACTAAGTTTCTATTGATGTATGGGGGTTGTGACACCTTATCAGCTTGTCAGCCAGAACTTACAACTTTAGATGGTGGGTCAGCTTGATCTAACTTTGTGACACTAAATCAGTGTGGTATGTCAGGATTTTAGACAATAAATCCCCCTTCTTTAGATTTATTTCAGTCCAGGACCAGTCCATTTTCTTTACATTTAGGTGGAGCTTGAGTGACTCTAGTCATACATATTGTTGTTACTGATTGGTATTGTGTGCCCAGTGAGGTGTAGTAGTACCTTGGAGGAAGGTAACTTTGAGATGGAGGTGTGCGTTAGTATTACAATGAGATTATTTCATCTGAGGAAAGTAATTTCACCACAGTGGTCAGCTCAGCAGCAGACATCATCTTGTATATTCTTTATGTGACAACTGCTATGCAGCTTATCAGACCATCAGGCTCCCCTTCCTGTAGGGAGTACAACAGAACCTGGCCATGGTGTCTCCATTCTGCTCCACCCTCAGTTACTCCTATCAGCATGTGCTGAATGGCAGTGTATGTCCCTTAGGGAGCTGTGGTGATGTAGATTCCGTGCATACCAACCATCCTGAAGGTGATAGCTGTATTTTACCTTACAAAGTTTTCTGTAATACTACGCTTCTATTAGGTCCCAGTTTTCTCTACTCCCCCCCCCCCCAATTAATTTTCCCACACTATGCTTGAATTATTCTTGAGGCCTTTATAAAGGGAAATGGCTTTTTTCTGCTTGCAATATGTTGTGCAGGTTTTCATGTCAGGATTGGGGAATAAAGTGTGCAATGATGTTAAACTGCTTTAATCCTAATGCACTTTAAATGAATCTGAATACCCTAAGGCTTTAGTATCTTAAAATAGTTTAAATATCTTAACAGCTTTCATAATACTGATTAAATTAATCAAAGTCATTCTGATGACAGAGGGTTCTTTGTATTCTTTCAGGATTTTTCAAAAAAATTATTTATAAGAAATGGCTGCAGATAAAGAGAAATCTTTCCTAGAATTGTTTCAAATGCTCAATAAACTGAAGTTAATCATCTCTAGTGTTACCTTGGACTTGTATTTACCCATGTCATGGTTTAACCCCAGCTAGCAACTGAATATCACACAACCACTTGCTTCCTCCCCCCCTGCCTTGGTGGGATGGGGAGGAGAATCGGAAAAAAGTAAAACCCCTGGGTTGAGATAAGAATAATTTAATAATAAAAATAAATATAATAATAACACAACAACAAAAAAACCAACAACAAAGCCAATAGTAATGAGAGGGAGAGAGGAATAAAATCCAAAAGGAAAAAAGAAAAACAACTGATGCACAATAAAATTACTCATAATTTGCTGACCAATGCCCAGCCAGTCCCCAAGCAGCCATTGGCAGCATTCCCAGTTTCTTGTGCCCCTCCAGCCTTTCCGCTGGCAGGGCTTGAGAAGCTGAAAAATCCTTGACGTACTATAAATATTACTTAACAACAACTAAAACCATCAGTGTGTTATCAACATTGATTCTACACTTCCTAAGGAAACCTGGCTCAGGATAGTAGCTTGGGCCAAGTTCAAATAAATCCTGGAAAGTATGCAGGTGACCATGAAACTGTGGTGTAACAAACATTTTGTTTTGAAGCTTAGCTGAGAAGAGACACCATGGACAAGCATATATTCAGGCAGGCCTCTCCATTTCTGACTGTTTTGTGGTGACAGTTTTAGAATTTGAAGTAGTTCTTTAAATACACAGCTATGATAAATCTGCAATAACCACTAAAAATGTCAACATTTGCCATGTCAGAAACTGAAAGCACGCCTCCTTCATAACTGTTGATTTATTAACTTCTTACCAAGTTGGCTTTTAAAAAGGATATGACAATGTCTTTAAGTTACTTACCTCTCACTGCAGGCTTCTGTCAACCAAGTGGTACCCGCAATAACCCCAGCTTTTCTCCCACACACACCCCTTTTTTTTTTTTTAAGGGGGCACAGGGGGAGGAAGGGGAATAAAAAAACATACAATGTCAACATGTCAGTAGGAAAAACCACCCTGGTTTGATCAAAGAGGGCCCTAAAAACTGCCATGACCTTTCATCTAAAGGCTTTTAAAACTCTTTGGTTACATACTATTTACTCAAATATCAACTGCTTGTAAACAAGCTGCTTCAATTTAATAAGGAACAATACTTTTTGATGTTAGGAAGTGACCCACTGCATACTCTTAGGTAACCTGTTCATTTTACAGCACTCAGATACAGAATATAAGTGATGAGAAAAACACATTTATCAATTGGATCATTAGGACTTGGAAAAGACTTTTACTCACTAAAGCACTAAAATGTATCTAGGTAAGCAAAGCTGGTACAAAGACAACATAAGCTATGTTCAATAATTTCATTTTTCTCCTTTTGTTACAGATCTGCTAATAAGTTAGAATTAATTGACTTTATTTGATTTTATAAAATCATTTGGAATAAGAAATATATTTTAATGAAACTTGTAGATGCACAGTAAAAGCTGCTATGAAATCCTCTGTACAGCCCTGTACCAAGGCCAGAAGAATGGGTTAGAATCATTGAATAGGAATGTTTAGAACTTGGGTAACAAATTTGAGATTTTAGATAATAGTCAGTTACAGATTTATTTGTATTTGACTAGTCTTCTGTATGTAGAAAGTGTATTGAGATGTCAGAATGTAGAATTAATGGGAACTGGGAGCAACCGAATGAAACAACTCGCAATTACCTGCCAAGAAACCATGAACTTTAGTAGAAGGTAATTCCGGCAGGGGGAGATCGCGACCACCGACTCATATACCACCTACCCAAATTGTACCTCAGACCCATTTCTGGACCTTTCTAAACTTTACTGCGCAGAATCGGATATGGGAGGAGAGTATGTTAATGAATTTTGGGAAATACTATGATTATGCATGAATACTTAATGAATATGTATGAATAAGTTCTATATATGGTGTATGATTTTGAAGCTTGGTGTGCATTGATCGTGAGAGGACTCACTCTCGCACCCGGCCATCAAGAAGTGTCTGCTTATCTACATCACATTAGTGTCGATAAGTTCTTCATTCCGAGATTTTGGTAACACTTTCATGCAATTTTTTAAAGTTTTCCATGAAGGCAAGCATAGACAATTATATTTCATGTTTAATGATAGCTAATTTGAGTTATTTGAAGACACAACTATTTTCTCCAGAAAAAAATTCAATATTAGTTACCAAAGTTACCTAAGATAGAAAGCAAGACCTAACACATGGTGAAAGCATAATGTGTTTGCAACTAAACCAAAAAATATCTACTGTGATAAAAGGAATCTGAAGCCAGTTGCATTTTTATAAGTAAATTTATTCTAAAATAGACTTAGAGTGTATCATGTTATTGAAACTTAAAATGGATTATTTTTTTTAAACAACCGAAAGTTCAGCTTGTGTGCACTATAAAGCATACATGTAACTTCATTAACATACCATGCAGCTCATCTGCATCTTTGGGTAGCAGAATCTACACTTCCCCTTGAATTTACTATTAAAATGTCACACAAATGATGCAAGTTTATTACATGCAGCTTCCTGGGTCTCTTGAGCTATATTCACAATAAAAGAACAGTTTCTGTTCTCTAACTTCTAACAAATTGTGCAAAAATTGAAACTTAAAGTTATGTTGAGAGATCCCAAATCAACACCATGGTTCAACTGACATTTGCTTTTAATGAAGTACAGAATTTGACAGCTATCATGGGGATATGAACATTGTCCTCGTTTCAGATGGGACAGACTTAATTTTCTTCCTAGTAGCTGGTACAATGTTGTGTTTTGGATTTAGTATGAGAATAATGTTGATAATACACTGATGTTTTAGTTGTTAATAAGTAGTGATTACCCTAAGTCAAGGACTTTTCAGTTTCTCATGCTCTGCCAGTGAGCAGGTGCACAAGAAGCTGGGAGGGGAGCAGAGCCAGGACAGCCGATTCAAACTATCCAAAGGGATATTCCATACTATAGAACATCATACTGAGTCAGACTAACACCATCCATAACCTGAGAGGAAGGGAATGGGAGGGGAAGGCTACTTTCCAGCTGAAACTTAACAGGACATTTAGATAGCCATATAGTATTTGAGTTCAAAAGGCTAATTGAAAACCAGAATAGTCCAAATATAGCAAAGGGGCACATGCCAGATACATGCAGAATTATTCAAGCTTTCACCAACCTATGGAATCAATTAGCAAACATTCAACTGGAAGCAAAGGTTATTCAATAAAGGAAGCCATGACTAACAAGCAGACTTCTGCTGTTGGACAGCTATACTCTGTGCGCTGCTGTACAACCAGCAACACTAGAGTATCGTTCTTGCTACAAAAGTTACCCTGTGATGGGGCTGGCATCAAGCTGCATTCATGAAAGGAGAATTCAAAAGTCCCTACTAGTAGGAAAGACAAACTTAGGAGAAAAAACTAGCAATAATCATTTCAGTCTTGTTATAGCCCACTAAGAATGGATATAGATTAACTTCAATCTCTTCTTATGCTGTTTTAACACAGTCAACTTTGTGGGTTTGTTGCTGTTTCCATTTAGAAAGAGTATCTTTTTTCCTATAGTCCATGGTAAATAACCATAACATAACTAATATGGCATACTACTGCAATCAATTATGGGACACGAATCAGTAGTAAAAAAAAAAAAGTAACACAAATTAACTCCAGTAATACACATACCATGTCATTAAAGACCTTTTTTACCTTCATGCATACTTTTCGTGTTTAACTGGTAAGGAGTGCTTGCTGGGGGGTTGGAGTGGGGTGGGAAAATCAAGGCACTCTAGAAGTATGAGAGTCACATTCCATTCTTTGTAAATGAGTAAAATGTACAACTCTCTCCATTTATATCCCATTACTTCAATTTTCTGTACACACAATCTAATATGCTATTCTATGCTGCATATTCAAGCTAAAGATTTTACCTCTGACAATGTTTGAATGCTTTTTTGTAAGGATTTTCATCAGCTTTAAGCATGCACTCAAACCAACTAAATAACATGTATTTCATCTTGAATTGGCTTGCTTTTTGTTTCGAAGTCCCAGGTTTTAGAGCTTGAAAATGTTTAATTCCTCAGGAATGGTAATTAGCCATTGGGACTTTTTGTCATGTAAAAGAAAAATGTATAAACAAAGGACTTTTCCAATACTTAAAATCCCTTCCTGAGCAAAAGAAGAAATAAATGATTCCCAAATATATTTAATTGAACCTACTGCTATTTCAGATTGAATTGTTCTTTAATTGGTAACTGCAGTTGTCGTGGTTTAATCTCAGCCAGCATCTAAGCACCACGCAGCCACTCACTCAATCCCTGCCTCCCCTGGTGGGATGGGGAGAAGAATCAGAAAAAATAAAGGTAAAACCATTTGGTTCAGATAAGAAAAAAAATAATTCAAATAAAGTAAAATATACTACTAGTAGTAATTATAATACTAATTGTAATGGAAAGGGAAATAAAAAAAAAGAGAAAGAGAAATAAAACTCAAGGGAAAAAAACCCAACCAAAACAACTGATGCACAATGCAATTGCTCACCACCTGCTGACCGATGCCTAGTCAGTCCCTGAGCGGTGATTGGCAGACCCCGGCCAACTCCCTCCAGTTTATATAAGCAGCATGACATTCTGTGGTATGTCAACCTTTTTGGCTAGTTCAGGTCAGCTGTCCTAGAAGTGTCCCCTCCCAGTTCCTTGTGCCCCTCCAGCCTTTTCACTGGCAGGGCCTGAGAAGCTGAGAAGTCCTTGACGTAGTATAAATATTACTTAACAACAACTAAAAACATCAGTGTGGTATCAACATTGTTCTCACACTAGATTCAAAACACATCACTGTACCAGATACTAAGAAGAACATTTATTCTATCCCAGCCGAAACAAGGACAACCCCTTATTCCATACTATTTACATCAAGACACACTTTCCAATACATCATCACCTTTCATGTTCTTTGATATAAACACACAGATGTCATTCCCTTAGTCTATTGACCATCCTTCTAAAATTCCATTGAGTTCATTTAGTCCATGACGTTGGCCTCAGTCTGTCATAACAGTCTTTCAAGGCAGGAAATATGGTGTGAAGTGTTGGACTGTTGCATATTGAAGCCAGTTCTGATTCTGTCACCTGTTCAGGGGTCTGCTTTCATCAAATTTCATTCTTCATTAATTAGCTCTCCAAATATGAAGTGACAGAGACAGGTGCCACAAGGCACCCAGTGCAATGATAGGCACATGGAAGTGACAATATAGTGTGTTGTATAGCAATAAACATCATACAATTTGATTTATTGACTACTTTCACCCAAAATCAAATCCCCTTGGGGCACACATTGAACTTCCCCATCCTCCTGCATTACCCACCAAGTTCTTTCAGGTCCTTGAGCAAAAACAACCCCACGAATGGGTTTACCCTTGCCTGAGGCAGGAATGATCCAGGCTGTTTTCCCAAGCATATTTCTAAGGGGCAGTACAGGAACTTTATCTCCTTCTACAGTATGTAAAAGCTTTGATTGTGCACGGCCACCCAATTGGCAGATCCCCTGGTGTTGACTAACCAGGTGGCTTTTTCTAAATGAGTATGCCAATGTTTGAAAGTCCCACCACCCATTGCTTTCAGTGTGGT
Source organism: Falco peregrinus (assembly GCF_023634155.1). NCBI lineage: Eukaryota > Metazoa > Chordata > Aves > Falconiformes > Falconidae > Falco > Falco peregrinus. Next base: position 6,973,110 of record NC_073743.1, on the reverse strand, counting down.
CTTTTACAGTCTATTGTATAGTTTGATTTTTCCCAGAGACTGGTGCATGATAGGGGATGTGATATACCCACTCAATTACATGCTCTTTGGCCCAAGTGTCTATGAGGTTGTTTCAGAAATGAGTATGATTATCTGACTCAGTTCTTTCTGGGGTGTCATGTTACCATAAGACTTAACTTTCAAGTCCCAGGATAGTGTTCCAGGCAGTGGCAATGGGGCTCAGGGTATATCTCCAGCCATCCAATGGTTGTTTCCACCGTTATAAGCACATGGTGCTTCCCTTGGTGGGTCTGTGGGAGTGTGATATAGTCAATCTGCCAGGCCTCCCCATATTTATATTTTAGCCATCATCCTCATCCTCCATACCAGAGAGGCTTTAACTGCTTGGCTTGTTTAATTGCAGCGCATGTTTCACATTCATGGATAACCTGTGCTATAGTGTCCATGGTCAAGTCTACCCCTCAGCTATGATCCCATCTATATGTTGCATCTCTTCCTTGATTGCTGGAGGTGTCATGGGCCCACTGAGCTATAAATAATTCACCCCTATGTTGCCATTCCAGATCCTCCTGAGCCACTTTAATCTTAGCAGCCTGATATACCTGTTGGTTGTTTTGATATTCTTCAGTAGCCCAAATCTTGGGGGCATGAGCATCTACATGACATACCTTTACAACCAGGTTCTCCACCCGGGGAGCGATATCTTGCCACAATGTGGCAGCACAGATGGGTTTACCTCTGTGCTGCCAGTTGCTCTGCTTCCATTCCTGCAACCACCCCCACAGGGTGTTTGCCAACATCCATGAGTCAATATAGAGGTAAAGTATTGGCCATTTTTCTTGTTCAGTAATGTCAAAAGCCAGCTGGATAGCTTTCATCTCTGCAAACTGACTCGATTCACCTTCTCCTTCAGCAGTTTCTGCGACTTGTTGTAGGGGACTCCGTCTTCAAGGCAGCTCTACCAAAAGCCCACCAAAATCGAAAACACAGCACTGTACCAGCTACTAGAAAGAAAAATAACTGTCTCAGCCGAAACCAGGACAGCCAGTCGTACATGTGAATTATTAACTAGCTGTCCCTGAGAACAAGATATACAATAAAAAAAGAAAAGACTTTCAATCTAACTGGAGGATAAACTATCATTTTTGAAGACATTGTAGACTTCTGCTTTTTTTATTGCTATCTACCTCAAGTTTTGCTGGAAGGTTTCCTCTAAGGATTCTACAGAAATTGGCTTGAGGATGACAGTATTATGGGACTTGCCTTCTCTGAAATGTTAAAGATTTTTAGAGGGGCTATGAGCACAAGAATTTTTACTCTGACTTTTAAAGAAACTAAAGACTAAACAAGAGCTTTTTAAAAGTACCTCTGCTCATGTGTGTAACTGCACAGCCAAGAACTGTTTCCCCATTAACCCAGTAGACAGACAAGAACAAGTCAGAGATACTCCAAGAAGCCACACAGCAATGAATGCAAGCGCTTATGCTAACAGCTTGTACAGTACAATACGTAGAACATCTGCATAAGCACATCCTTGAACAGCAAGTGACAGCTATTTTCCTACATTTTTACATTATGTTCTTAAAATGCCTACAGTTCTTTCATCTTTTCTTTGTATAACTAAGGTTATTACCCTAGTCACCAGCATGATTCCGCTAGCTGCAGTCAGTGTTGCAAGCTCTTAATTTTATTCCAAGCCTTATGCCACTCAGCACTTACCCAAAAATGCTGATGAAAAGACATCCTATTTTTGCAGCTACCAGCCTTTGTTTCAGAAGTACACCAGCCTTATTGGAGACCTGAGCTCTAAAATGCCAAATGATTAAAGTACCGTTGGGGTCTGCAGCGGGTCTGAAGACAAGTTAGTTGACCTCAAAGACTTAGCCGTGTACCTTTAAGACAGCCACAAATTGTCAAGTATGTAAACAGGATGTGAAGAACCGGAACTTAGAACCGCAGCATATGGGTACCTACAGCAACAGCAAATAGCAAGCAAGAATAAAAACACAAAAACCTGTCAGGGTCTGACACATGTATTGTCTAAGATATATAAATAATTTGTATAAACAATAAAGGCCATTTTGTCCGAACCCGGCCACGCAGACATAGTGTTTTTTTCAGTCCGCCTCGACCTGCATCACCACATTTGGTGACCCCGACATGCCGATGTGATCCCAGTAAAGGGTACCAAAAAGAGACCCTGAGACTGTGCCGATGTGACCCCGGTAAGGGGTGTCAGGAGCAGATCCTGAGACTGACCAGCGGGTTGCTGGGGAGGCGGAGCCTGGTGAAGCGGAGTAGCACAGTGAGCAGCTGCCAGATCCCGGGAGAACTGACACCGGTAAGGTGAGCCACCAGGGAGAACATGGGGAGTAAGTTATCTAAAGAAGATACCATGGCGCTATTAATGTGGAAATTAGTATTAGAAAAGCATGGAATTACTTTAGATGGGCTCCAGTTAAAAGATATGTTATTGTGTATCGACCTGGGACAATTTAGGATCAGCATTGTCAGAAGCTCTGGAGAAAAGGGATAAAGAGGCGTTGGGGCTTTTACTTACATGGGGACTGCTTAGACATGCTGTAGGGAGCTTGCAAAATCAGCAAAATGCGAGTGGGAGCTTGCTAAGTCAGCAAGACGCGAGTGGGGGCTTGCAAAATCAGCAAAATGCGAGTAAGGGCTTAAAAAGTCAGCAAGATGCGAGTGGGGGTGTATCATTCAAACCTCCCCTGTATCCCCCTCCAGAATACAGGCTGAGGGTGAGGGGGTGGGGGAGAGGAAGAGTCTGTGCCTGTCTGACACCACTCCCCAATGCCCCAAATCCCCTAAATCTCTCCAACTGCATCAACTTATACTCGATACCTGTGACGTGTTCATTTGATTCGTGTCAATATAGAACAACGCTAGAACCACATGATGAAATGTAACCTTCTGTCTTACATACCCTTGTATAACCACATGCTTAAGAAAAACAAAATGATCAATGTATATAGTTCCTGTATCTTACAAAGGACATCTGGTTAAACACCCTGATATGCAGGCTGAGCTGCTAACCAAATAGTGTTAAGTAAGAGAAGCTTACAGGGCACGTGTAAAATCTAGGGTCATCCTAAGGGTGAGCTGAGGAAGACTGCTGACTTCATCCATCGACCACCAGATAGGGGTTAAGAAGACCCTCGGAGATAGAAAGAGCATGCGCCATGAAGTACACTCCTATTCCAAGGATCCATTTACATAAACCAACCCTTTCTTAGAAATAGCTATGAATATGTATTAGTTTAGGAAATATAAACCAAAAATAAATTTTGTACAGCGTGTGTCTTGGTGGAGCGGAGACTCCCAGCGCACTCAGCGCTGTTTTCTTGCCTCTATTTGCTTAATAAATTGCAAACTTTGATTGTAATCCTATTTTGGGACTAAGTTATTTATCACAATTGGGGGCTCGTCTGGGATGGCTTTGGTTCCTGAATTCTGACTTGATCAAGGAGGAGCACCCCACCATTTGGCGGCTCCTGTTCGAGTCAGGTTGGGACTAATGCCATCCTGAACCTGAATAAAGGCAAGCAAAGAATTTGATTTTTTTATGAGCTCCCTTGCCGGCTGCAGCACTATATTTTGCCCGTAATTCTGCGTGCGAAGATCTGAACGAAGATGACAGAGTCGTAAGTATTTAAGGCGTATACCGTTTGGTTGGGTGGGATTCAGTTGCCTGTGTGTGTAAGAGTGTGACTGAGACGGAACTTTGTTCCGAAGCAATTGTGGAGGTCTTCTAACCACGGTTCCAATCTCCTGTGAGGAACTTGGCCGGTGAAGGACCGAAGCAATTCCTATAGGATTCATGGGTGGGTGATGGTTCCTAAACCCCCTGCAAGACACTCCTACTAAGGTAACCAAGGGCTGTAGGAATTGCCACAGTAAAATTCCTAGATGGGTCAGACAAAATCGAAGACCAGGGACCAGGAGAAAGGGAGCAAATTACCAGACATACCACCAGAAAGTCCATTAGGAATAATGATTAGAAATTGGAACAACAGGGGCCCCAGAAAAGGAAAAATTAAATTAAAAATGATCCAGTATTGTATGGTAGAATGGCCGAAGGAGCCTATAAGACCACATGTCTTTTGACCTGGTTTTGGTTTCTTTGAAGACTGGATTTGTCAGGCCTTAAATATACATGTTAATTCCAAGGAACCTTTTAGTCAGGAGGAAAGTGATTATATGCAGGATTATGGATCAGGACTTCATGTCCTTTTCCAGCCTCAATACTTACAGTAAAAGCAGAAGAAGAAAAACAGGAAAGAGAAAAAGATGATAAATGGGAGCCATTATATAACCTACCACCTCCATATCTTAACAATCCACCCCCGGCGGCAGCTCCCCCTCCGGTGGCTGTGGTATCTCCACCAGTACCACCGTTGCCCCTCCCTCCACCACCAACAGCACCGGAATTAGATCGACCTCCGGCTGCATGTACGAGAAGTAGGACTGCCGTATCTGAGGGAGCTTCTTTATATCCCTTACAAGAGGTACCCCTCGGAGGCAATCAGGGAGGCATCGGGTTTGTGGTAGTCCCATTAAATACTACAGATGTAAGAAATTTCAAGAAAGAAATGGGGACCCTATTAGATGATCCCTTCGGAGTAGCTGAAAAACTGGACCAATTCCTAGGCCCCAATACTTATACTTGGGAAGAAATACAGTCCATTTTAGGGATCTTATTTACTACTGAGGAGAAGGGAATGATTAGGCAAGCTGGAATGAGAATTTGGGAAAGACAGAATCAGGCAGGACCCCCGGGAGACCAAAAATGGCCAAATGTGGATCCCCACTGGGATCATCAACAACCCCAAGGAAGACAGAATATGAGGGACTTGAGAACATTAATCATACAGGGAATAAGGGAAGCGGTTCCCCGAGGGCAAAACATTAATAAAGCATTTAATGAACAACAAGGGAAAGATGAATCTCCAACAGAATGGTTGGAGAGATTAAGGAAAAGCCTGCAAATGTATTCTGGAATTGACCCGAATACAGTGGCCGGAACCGCACTCCTTAGAACACAATTTGTGGCTAGATCCTGGGGGGACATAAGAAGGAAATTAGAAAAGCTGGAAGACTGGCAAGAGAGAGGATTAGAAGAGTTACTTAGGGAAGCACAGAAAGTATATGTTAGGAGAGATGAGGAAAAACAAAAAGCAAAAGCCAAAATCTTTGTAGCAGCAGTAAGAGAAAGCCAGAGAAATAAGACCCCGTCTGGAGAGAGAAGGGAAAAAGGAATAGAGAAAACACCCAGGGGACAATCTTATCAAGAAAGATCCACAATTCCCATTTGTTACTATTGCAATAAGAAGGGACATATTCAGAAGAACTGTCACAAGCGGGAACAGGATGAGAAAATTTTCAAAGAAAAATAGAGGTGTCAGGGGCTATATCTTTTGGGGAATTCAACATCAACAGAGCCCTTGATAAAATTATTAATTGGTCCCCATAAGGAGGAAGTTTTATTCTTAGTGGACACAGGGGCTGAAAAATCCACTATTAGAAAACTTCCAAAAGGAATAGAAAAAGTGAAGAGTTATATGTCAGTAGTAGGGGCAAAAGGAGAACCTTTTCAAGTACCTGTCTTGAAAGATGTAGAAGTAGAAACAGAGAAAAAAATTTGTCTTAATGATTTACTTTTGCTCCCTGAAGCGGAGTACAACTTATTAGGAAGGGATTTGATTTTGAAACTAAACTTGAGCATTCAGAGTCAAGGGGACAAATTGCAGATTAAATAATACACTTTAACACAAGAGGATGAAGAAGCCATTAACCCTTCAGTATGGTATAAGGAGGGGGAAACTGGAAAGATAGAAATGGACCCCATAAAAGTTCAAATAATAGATCCGCATTGTCCAATTAGAGTCAAACAATACCCTATACCAATGGAGGGTCGAAAGGGATTAAAACTTGTAGTTGACAGGCTTCTGGAAAAAGGAACTTTAGAACCATGTATGTCACCTCATAATACACCTATCCTCCCTGTAAAGAAATCTGATGGGTCATACAGGATGGTACAGGACCTGAGAGCTGTAAATCAGTGAACAATCACTAAATTCCCTGTGGTGGCAAATCCTTATACTTTACTGAGTCATATATCTCCCAAACATACTAGGTATAGTGTAATAGATTTGAAAGATGCCTTTTGGGCCTGCCCCCTGGATGAGGGATCGAGACATTATTTTGCCTTTGAGTGGGAGGACCCTGAAACGGGACGAAAATGACAATTAAGATGGACTGTACTACCACAGGGGTTTACAGAGTCACCAAATTTATTTGGACAAACTTTAGAGAAAATCTTACAAGATTTTACATTACCCAGGGAGGTAAAATTATTGCAATATGTGGACGATCTATTAGTAGCAGGAGAAACTGAAGAAGGAACCCGAGAAGCTACTATTAAATTGTTAAATTTTCTAGGAGAAAAGGGATTAAAGGTGTCTCGATCAAAATTACAGTTTATAGAACAGGAAGTGAAATATTTAGGGCATTGGCTGAGTAAGGGAAGAAAGAAGTTGGAAAGAACCAGAAGTTCGTCTGGTGCCCAAACAGGGACCCATTAAGTTGCTTAAATGCGGTTCACTTAAATGCGGTTTGCTTAAATGCTGTTCGCTTAAACGCGGAAGTCTCTGTGCATCGGACCCAAAAGGAAGTTGTCTGATTTGGTAGCTGGAGGTCGGAGGTGGGAAGAACCTGGAAGGCGAAAAGAGGAGTCCAGAGTTCAGTGTAGAGCTGCAGATTGCACCCCTGCCGGAGGTAAGACCGCAATGAATAAAACGCGGCAGGGCTCTCTGCCGATACCCTCTCTGAGAGAGGGGGGAGCACTCAGGAAGACCACGATGGAATTCGACGCAGCAATTAAACTATTAACTAGCATCCTCCTTAAGAGAGAGGGGAGAGCATTAAAGAAACAGAAGTGGAGGCTTTAGTTCGCTGGGCACGAAAAAAAATAAGATTCCTGAGCCCACATTATTGTTTAGTATTACGGAATGAAGTGGGAAATTGCCTCTGGGATGCTATGATCGAGGGAGGTAAAGAAGGAAAAGAAGCTAAAGCATTAGGAGCTACGTGGCGGTCTATAATTAACCCTCTGGAAACTATGAAGGCGGAAAAAAAAGTAGCGGCAGCAGCTATAGAAGCATTGGGAGGAGATGAGGTAGAAAAGCCAATAGAGCAGAAGGGTGATTCACCTAAGCCTTGGCTACATTTTTCAGAGTTGGGCATACTCGTCCTATGAAGGGCATGTCATCCTCTGCATGTTCAACAGTACAGGAGTTTTTAGATAAGACAGCAGAGAAACCAAAAGTTACTCCTCGGGGGTCTGTTGTAACTGAGCCGAAACCGGAAGAGGCTGTTGAGCCTCCCCAAAAAGAGGAGCAATGAGTCATGCTGCACCAATTTGAGCTGTGGGTGGAGCAAGACCAAAAAGGAGGGTGGCTACAGCTTGAAGATCAAATCAAGGGGGGCAAAAGCGCCGTCCGACGTCCGACGTCATATCCTCCTCTTCCTGAAACATCATCAGACGAATTTGAGGGGAAGGCGGGGAGAAGCTTTGTGATAACAATACAGAGAAATCTTTACAGGAGGTAATAGATAAATTAAGAAACCTGGAAAAGCGAGTTGAAATGAACCTGCCTAGTACTTCAATACTGTAGTTCCTCCAGTTAGCCCAACTACCCCTCCAATGCTGAACTCGAGAAAAGATCCAATTCTACAGCATTGGTCCAGTGGTGTTCGTGATGCTATTTTGGAGGGTGATTGGCAGGTCCCAAGCTCGTATACCTTGTCCAGTAGTGGTTAATAATCTCGGTGCACGTAACTGGGACATAATTTATGGAAGGTTAATGATCAGATGTTAGCGATGGGAACATTGCAACCTGGTCTTCCAACTGCTACAATGATCCTTCAGAACTGGCAAATTGTTGTGATAGACTTGAAAGACTGTTTCTTCACGATTCCCTTATACCCTGATGACACGCAAAGAGCCTCACTAACGATGATTTGTAACCGTTCCAATCCTGGTTGCATGGCACAGAAGCCAAACAGTCCTCAAACTTGTTCACCAGAACAACGGGCTGCCCTAGAAGTTGTATCCCACAAGATTCAGACTGGCTGGTGTGGTTGCCGAATGGCAAATCATCCGATATCCTTTTTGGTTTGTAATGTTGCCACTTCACCTTTTGCCCTTATTTTGCAATGGCAAAAGAAAAAGGGGGAAAATACAGTGATCGTTTTAGAGTGGTTGTTTTTGCCATCACAACCCAGACATCGTATTTTAAGTTGTCCTGAAGCAGCAGCGGCCTTGGTGAGTAAAGGAAGAGACAGGATTGTTGAAATTGATGGGACTGAACCAGCAGATATCAGTATTCCAGTCCATGGTGAGGATTATGAGTGGCTCCTGAGACATTCAACAGCCATATAGGAAGCCTTGGTGGGTTATACAGGTGTTGTACACAACAACCGGCCAAAAGGACCTCTCTGGAAGATGTTAGAACATTACCAGTGGATTGTGAGACCGCCATGATCAAAAAGACCAGTTGAAGGGCCAACGGTGTTCACAGATGCAGGATGAAAGATGAAGAAGGCTGCGTGTGTTTGGCAATCCGATAATCAGTGGCAGAAACACGTGATCACCAGTGAACCACGGGACAACCTTCAAACCTTAGAACTGAAAGCAGTGTGTTGGGCATTGGGCAGCTGGAACGACACACCTGTAAACATAGTATCAGACTCATTGTACATAGTTGGTGTAGTACAGCGCATTGAAAATGCCTTCTTGAGAGAGACAAGGAGTCAACATCTTGGTGAAATGTTTATACAACTGCGTAGTACTCTTTGACAGAGAAAACATGAATTTTGTATTATGCATATTAGAAGTCATCAGTGGACCATTGGGTTGGGCGAAGGTAATGCTAGAGTGGATGAAGCAGTCAGCTGTCTGGCAATAACTCCTCCAACAAAGAAGTTTGAAGAAGCTCGTAACAGCCACGAGATGTTTCATCAGAATGCAAAGTCTTTACATCGACAGTATCAAATTCCCATAGCAGATGCAAAGGGTATTGTCCGCTCCTGTCCTCCATGTAGTCATCATGGACCTGGTTTAGGGGTGGGCGCTAACCCAAAAGGTCTGAAGGCGCTTCAGGTTTGGCAAATGGATGTAACACATGTACCTGACTTTGGGAAGCTTAAGTATGTGCATGTCACAATTGTCACCTATTCTCATTTTATATGGGCCACTGCACAAACCAGTGAAAAGGCATTACATGTGGAGAGACACTTAATGTCTTGTTTTGCTGTCATGGGAGTTCCTGTAGAAATAAAGACAGACAATGGTCCAGCGTATAGCAGTCAACGAGTCGCTAGGTTTATGACAACTTGGGGAATTAAACACGTCAAAGGGATTCCTCACTCCCCAACGGGGCAAGCAGTTATTGAAAGGGCAAACCGTACCCTGAAGGATTATCTTCAGAGACAGAAAGTATAGAACATAGACATAACTAAACGGTTGACTAAGGTGTTGTTTACCTTAAACTATCTCTCCCTTACGGAGGATAGAGAGGGACCACCTGTTGTTATACATCACCAAACATCGCGAGGGAACCAAGCAACTACAGTTCCTGGTTTGAATGTTCTGTATAAAAATATGGCTTCAGGCATATGGGAAGGACCTAATCCGGTGTTATTTATCGGTAGAGGTTATTTTTGTATCTCCACAGATAAAGGACCTATATGGGCACCTAGCAAGTTTGTGTGACCTGTATGTCAAGATCAGAAGACGGAACAGAAGACTCAGAGCGAGCAGACGGAATGAATTGTCTATGTTGTAAGGGATGTAACCCGTGGGTATTGTGCCAATGTATGCTATGTGGGGCAAAACGGTTCTGTAAGCCAAAGCTTAAATGTAAATGATGTGAAGGGTGTACGGACAGTAAATTGACTACTGTACTTTTGATTAGTAACCGGGTATGAAGCAAGAGAAAACATACAACTAGTGTAATACCATGCTGATTGGAGATAGTATACATCATCAGAATCTGTGAAAGCACAGATTTGTGGGGTGGAATATGTAAAAATAAAAATAAAAAAAAAAAAGAGAGAGAGAAAAAATTGTGGAAATTGCAAGAGTAAACATGTTTGAGTTGTGGACTTGGTTTGCCGTCTTGATTAATTTTTTACCCATTGGACAAAGTATTTTTGACATCTTGCCTAGGACAAACATATGGGTGACATGGGCAAATATCACAGGAGTAACAGACTTTTGTTTAAGTCTGCAACAGGCAGACAACCCCTTTAGAACTTGTTTAGTTGGTATTCCCCTGCAAGAGAATGAAACAAATTTTGATGGGTTTTGGAAACTTAAAGCAGTGGATCTGACTTCCAATCAAAATGGTACAAATGGGCAATATGTTTGACCTTCTATGTGTAATGCAGCGTGGCAGAAGACGGTTATTGAGAATTTAAATCAGCCACATCATTTACCTTTGCAGGAGTTAGACCTATTGGCTAGCGTTGTACCTGTTGAATATGTTAATGTTACTGCAACTGGTATGGCAGACTGTACCCACATGTCATCACCACTTCAACCCATGAATGGCACTGGAGTAATTTGGGTTGGTGACGCGTGGCAGATATGACTAACACGTCAAGGTGAACATGGGTTTTATACAGGGATTCAAAATCTAACCGGTTCACCTATTTGGGGTGAATTGAAAACTGGGGGTTTCCATGTAGATGTAGCAGGGGGTTATCAGTTGCCGCTGGGAGTCTTTTTGATATGTGGGGACAGAGCGTGGCTAGGAATACCTATGCATCCTGTTGGTGGACCATGTTATTTAGGGCGTTTGACTTTGCTCCACATATGAAAGACATTGAAAATGACTCAACTATCTCATACATCACGGAGGGCACTGCGCACCTTTGATGAAACATGTAATGACCGAGTTGATCTACATTCAGTAACAGCAAATGTCCTAGCCTCCATATTTATGCCGGGGGCAATGGCAGCATTAAATGCTAAGAATATGCAAAGGTTAGCGTGCTGGGGAGAGAAACAATTTAATCTTACATCGCAGATTTTAAGTTTGTTATTGCTTGATGTAGATAGTGTTAGGGATGCTACGTTACAAAATAGGGCTGCAATAGATTTTTTTGTTATTAGCATATGGACACGGTTGTGAGGATTTTGAAGGGATGTGTCGTATGAACCTTTCCAATCATCCCATATCGATGCACAAGAAGTGGTCAAAACTGCAGGGAAACATGAAGCATATTCTTGCTGATGTTAATCCCTTCGATGAATGGTTGAGAGGATTGGGGATAACAGGTTTGTTAAAGACGTTGTTGATGGAAGTAATACGCTTTGTTATAATCATTGTTGTAATGTCTTTAGTTTTTAGCTGTTTATTTTCTTGTTTGAAGAAAGTTGTAACATCTATTGTGAAACAGACATGGGTTGTCCAAAAAGAAAAAGGGGGATATGTAGAGGGATTTTTAAAGGACCGAGGACATATGTTACCATTGTCTGGGTTGGACCACCCAGGCCTGTTAGTTGAAGCTGCAGAGCGACTTTAAATTGTCCTTGAAACAAGCAGGGTGAGAAAGAAAACAAGCTATGCACAAACAAGAAGCCAGGTGCAGAGCAAGTACTGGGAACCGCGGAATCAACACACTCTCATAGGCACACTCTGATCAGGCACCTGCAGCATGCTCGACCTGTGGTGACGCAAGTCGAGGCGGACTTAAAAGAAACACTATGTCTGCGTGGCTGGGTTTGGACAAAATGGTTATTGTTTATACAAACTATTTATATATCTTAGACAGTACAGGTGTCAGACCCTGATAGGCTTTTGTGTCCTTCTTCTTGCTTGCTATTTGCTGTTGCTGTAGGTGCCCGTACGCTGCGGTTCTAAGTTCCAGTTCTTCACATCCTGTTTACATACCTGACAATTTATGGCTGTCTTAAAGGTACACGGCTAAGTCTTTTAGGCCAACTAACTTATCTGCAGACCCGCTGCAGACCCCAACACTCACCAATCAGCCACACAGATGCCCGCGTTACCAGAAACTTTTATCCAATCACCTGTATGTAGAGCTGTGTGAGCGGTTGGTTTAATTTATAAGTATGACATGTTTGTTTAATAAAGGTAGCATGGCCTGTAGCCATATTGGTGTGATTGTTGTGACTCTCCACGGGGGACCCTCTTCGTGGGGGAGTGGTGTTGACCTGCTTGAGAGTAGAAAGGCTCTGCCAAGGGATATGGACAGGCTAGACTGATGGGTCAAGGCCAACTGTATGAAGTTCAACAAGGAGAAGTGCTGGGTTCTGCACTTGGGTCACAACAACCCCATGCAATGATACAGGCTTGGGGAAGAGTGGCTGGAAACCTGTCTTGCAGAAAAGGACCTGGGGGTACTGGTTGACAGCCAACTGAACGTGAGCCAGCATCGTGCCCAGGTGGTCCAGATGGCAAATAGCATCCTCGCTTATATCCGAAACAGCGTGGCCAGCAGGACTAGGGAAGTGATCATCCCCCTGTATTCGGCCCTGGTGAGGCCACACTTTAAATACTGCATTCAGTTTGGGATCACTTCAAGTTCACTTCAAGAGGGATGTAGAGGTGCTGGAATGTGTCCAGAGAAGGGCAACAAAGCTGGTGAAGGGTCTAGAGCACAAGTCTGTGTAGTAGCAGCTGAGAGAACTGGGGTTGTTTAGTCTGGAGAAGAGGAGAGTCAGGGGGGACCTTATTGCCTGAAAGGAGGGTGTAGCATGGTGATGTTGGTCTCTTCTCAAACTCCTATTTCTAAGCTTTTGAAATTACTCTGTATTCAGGTATAATCAGCACTAATATTTTACTGATAAATGATTTTACGCAGTCTAAATTTATTTGCTCTTTGTGTTATCAGAAAATGCCCTCATGTCTTTTCTCTCTTTCAGCTTTATCAAAGACCACTCCCCTTTCAGCAGCAGAAAAACTATTTTCAAAAACTATGACCTCAACCCTGCCAGGCTGTCTAATTTCTTCAACAAACTTCCAGTCATTGAATGATTTAAGTCAATAACTTTCATGTTAAAAATTAGATTAAGATTGAACTTCATATTTAAAGGACTTCAAGGTTTGTACAAAACGCTTTAGAATACCAGGCTATGTGGACTACCTCTCTGTCTGGCTTAGTGAATGCTCAACTGGATGTTGCACATGCAACAGGTACAAACACACAGAAACAATTAAGAGCCCCTTCTCCCAGCACAGGGAAATGGCCCTGCAGACCAGGCAGGACACCCAGGATTTCTGTCTCTCCTCTGAACCAAGCAAAGCAGAACCAGACCTGTCATGCCCCTACCACACACAACCCCAGTGCTCAGCTACTGCATGGACAGAGGTGCATTGGTCACTTTTTTTGAAGAAGAAATTCTCTCCCAGATCAGAAAAAAACCATTCGTTAACAGTATTATTAAAAGAGATGCTGCAAACAGCTCAGCTTCATTTATCAACAGAAGTTCAGTTTGGGAAAAAGACTCCATGACAGAGCATGGAAGCTGTATCAGTGCAACAGAATCTATACAAAATAATAGTCAAGAGTTAGGATTATTTCTTTTTCATTTAGTCCACTGCAATTCACTGAGTAAATACTGCAGCATCTCTTTCATTAAGGTTGCTCAAGATTCAATATCGACATTCCTAATTGAAACCCCACAAGCTCACAGTGTGCACACCTTACAACGGGAATCTTCTAGCAAAGTCAGCCAACCAAAAACTTTGTTTTCAATATTTCCAAGGTTGGGTGGGCTTTTTTTGTGTGTAAGCTTTCTTTGTTATTTAAGAAATATTTAAATCTTATGTCCACTGTCAAATGTCTTAGCTAGAGGCAACAGAGAATAAAATGCCAGCCGATTCTCTCTCTGATTATCCCTGCTATCAAAATGAGCATTTTTGTGTGTTTATTCTTTCATTAATCCAAATGACTATACATTTGGAGTGTTTGAATGACACACAGCAGGACTGTTGATCTAAACAGAGGTCCAGTGTTCTGACAATTTATACTGTACATCATCTGCTGTTTTTTGGTTTGAGCAGGGGCTCATTAATACTAAATATTATCATATTTAAAGAAACAGAGTGATCACTTTCATCTCAAAAAGCACAAATCCAACTTTCTACTTAAGTAATGTGTGCAATATCACTTTGGAGAGTGAGTTAGAAATTCATCTAATGTGTTGTGCTAGGGGGGTGTAGTCATCATAAAGTTTGTGTCTGACCTGTCCCTGCTATAATTATTTTCCAAAAAATATGACAAAGCTATCCTCAGGCACAGGAATAGTGGGATTTTTTTAATCTGTGATTATCATTCTGTAAGCAGATGGAGTGACTTAAAGTGGACAACGGTATATGAAGTTTATCTAATGCGTATAAATACTATTTTCCAGTGTTCATTACCAAGGCAGAAAGTTTTTTAAATACTATCTTTTTTTAAAAGTACTACAAGACATTAGAAGCAACATAAAATACCATACTGTATTTTGATACTATTATGCATTCATTTAGAAAAAGATGCATACAGACAGTAAGACATATTCATAATGTAATTTATAAAGTCATTTATAGTTTAGCATTATGACAAGAAATGACATGCACTAATGAGTACCAGTCTTGTTTCCAAGACCAACATCTTTCCATTCAATCAGCATAATTCCAAGCATAACCAAGCAGATGAAAACTGGAAACATTTAATAGCTCCACAAATTTTGCTCACCTCTTCCACCTCCTTATTGAAAACAAAGGGGGAAGAGATGGATGGTTACACACTGTCAGGAACAAGTACTCCTCAAAGCACTGAGTGCAGTGCCATGGCAGCCTGGATCACCAAGTACAGGACAGTCTGAGGAACAGTACAGAAACAAAGTGGAATTCAGGAGTAAGATACACACTAAAGGAATGGCTTCACGTGTTAAATAACACTCAAGACAGTCTGTATGGAATGCATAGAACAAAGTATAATTGATACAAGCAGCAGCGTGAACCACAAGAGTATTATGTTAAGAGATTCAGATATTCCTAATTACTTTAGCAACTCTAGCAAGTGTGTTAATGGCATATCCTAAAAGTACCTAAAAAGCAACCTTTATACACTATTGTAAAAACAGTCTTTTAATTGAAGAATTCAATATAGATCAGACAAGCCTTGTAAAAATTATACTAAAAATAGTAAGTCATATTGCAATATTTCATGCATCTTTTTACACATGATCCTTCAAAAACTGGACATACACACCCCCAAGCCAAACTTACATGGCCCACAAAAAAGGGTAACAAGTAAATTATTTGACTAGCATTCATCTTTACCTTATTTATTACTTCAGTTCACCTATAACATACAATTCTATAAGTGAACAGCTATGTTATATATTATCTAAGCATGTTATTCTTGATCTCTTTCTGGAAGGTTTGTGATCCAGTGTTGCCTTGCAGCGTAATATATAAGCATTCACAGTAATTTTCTCTATTTCTGTGTTGTGACCATATATCTTCTTGACCACTATCTAGGAGAAAATAATCTTAAATAAACTCCTGCTCTCACCTACTGCTAGATTACAGAGTGAGAGTTTTGGAACCATTACTTTTTTGGTGTATTGGAATGTCTCAATTTAAAACAACTCTATGCTTGTTAAGGTAGAGCTTAAAAATTAAATGTTTAACCTTTCGGGTGGGTTTCTCCAGATTTTTATTTCTTTTATACTGAATCTGCCTAGAGATGTCCCATTCTAATAAGTGGCTGAAAGTGAAGTCATTGAACACTATTAATTATCTGGCAGTCCACACAAGCAGACAGTAAACTTAAAACAGACTCACTCACTTTCAGGGAGTCTCGGACCCTCGGTTTAGCAGCATTTTCCATCAAAAATAACCAGTTTACTTTCTCTTGTAGAATGAGCATAAGATGCTTATGTTACAAAAAATTGGCAGTTTCTTATTTATACCTCCCCCTTCTTCCCTACCACTCTTCCATTTCAGTAGCTTTGTAGAGTGGGATCTGTCTTTGTCCCTGCACAGGGCCACCCAGTCATCTGTGCAGATTAGCAATGCAGCTGTGTCTGCAGAAAAAAGGACAGAAATTAAATATACATTTGTGTTCTCCAAACATGCTGAGACTGTATTATAACAGTAAATTAGGAAAAATAGTTTAGTGATGTGTAATAGAAACCAGTTTATTAAGAAGCATAAAGTAATAAAGGTTAGAAATACTGCCAACATCTTTTGGGGATGAGAGATCAATGAGGTTGCTGAAGTACCAATATCATCAGAAACTCTGAATGGAATGAGCCTCAGTACATTCATAAAAAGGTACAGAAATCTGCACGTAACATTTAACTGCTTTGGAGCAGCTACCAGACCAGTGAAGCACAGATATGTCTGTGGAGATATTGAGGGTTAAAGAAAAGAAATTAGAAGTCACTAAGGTGACCGAGCCGCATTACTTTACAAAAATTTGCTTTGTTTGATGTTTCTTCTGCTTGTTCCTGGATACTCAATCTTACCATACTGAAGTCTCAATATGTTTCTTAACAGTGATGTTTTTCTAATTGTCTTCTCTCACCTCTCAAGCCTCCCCATCATTAGAGTGGTAAATACACATAATGATTATTTACAAATCATCATTAAAAAGAAAAAAAAGAAAAAAATCAATACACACATCAGCATGCTATTTCAACACTATGGAAACAATCTCCTAATCTAACTTTGAATACATATGGCTTTCTGTTTATCTCTGGATTTGGCTTTTATATAAACCATACGCCATCCTAACATCTAATATCAGGCATGTGTACAACACACATTTAATCATTAATTCTAACACTACAGTATCTAACAAGTCATTAAGAGTTCATATACAATGCAAAGAGAAACAGGATAACCGATTTACCTTTTGACATTAATCAGCAAGAAGGTGAGCTCATTTATGTGGCTGCACCACTAGAATTATCCAGGTGTTTTTTTCTAACAGAAGATAAGCATGTTAACAAAGTGGTCATGACATTTCTGATGTCACATGCTGCTGCTGTAGAGACACTAACAAAGCAAGAACTTCAACTTGTCAGATCAAGGAAAGCCAATTTTCAAGTGTTGCAGCTCTCAAAATTTACACTTTAAAAATATAGTTTAAAATATTTGCTGTTAACATGAACTCCCAGACCTCCTACCTTTGTTCATATAGTGTAATTCATCATGCAGACAATCCAGTTAACTTCCATTTGGTTACACTGCCTTCAGGATTATTCTGTGTATACTGCAGACTCTGGACCAAACCATTTCTCAGTGCCCAAAACCTGACCAAAAAATATACATAATTTTTTCTAAGCAACTTATCATCAACTGAAGCATCTAGCAACCTTTTCTTCAAGTTTTAACTTTATAGCAATATAACATGCAAAAACATAACACTGTGAGGAGAGAAAAAAAAAAAGCTAAAAAATGCTGAGTTTCTTGCATTTGAGGAAATTCAAGGTTTAAACAGATAATTAAAGGTGCAAGACTAAAGACTTGATTATGCCTGCTGTTAGGGCTTTAAAGGAAGAATATTTTACTGCTGTCACTGCTAAGTTTGAAAAGCCTGCCACTAGCAGCATACCTAGAAACACTTCAGTTTCAGAATTATTTACAAAAAAAAAACAAACGCATGCAGACCCGTATATTTTTCCCCCCAGTGACTTAATGATCAATCAAATTCCTTGTAGGCAGATGCAATATGACAAGAAGTACAATGGCTTAGAATATTTTATAGCAATCTAATGTAGTGTATCATCTAAACAGACACAGAAAAGTAAGAATAGCAAAATCACACAATTTTCTATGGCATTCCAATTAAGCTAGACAAATATTAAAGAAAATATTTTGCTAACATTTGTCTAGAGTAATCCAGATTACTGGATTCTAACCATGCTTTCTTGACCTTCCCCTCCTCCAATATAAAAGGAAAGTAATTATGGCTTAAAAATCTTGTCAGCATAAATCGCTTCATAGGGACAATATGAGACTGAGTCTCTTCAGCAGCCACATTTACACGTTTGCAGTCTTCCATTTTAAAGCCCTTACAGCATTTAAAAATCAGTTTCTCCTTCACTGATCCTCCAATACCAACCAAATGCCTGTAATTGCATAATCTGTCTGTACTTGATCCAAAACATGCAGTCAAGATGCTCCCATCCACACTTGAAATCCCAGCATCTGAACTTAGATGTTACCGAGTCTGAATTAAGTTTCTGATCATGGCACCTCTGATCAGATAGAAGCCCAAAAGGTGAACAGAATTCTATGCCTATATCTGTATCAGGCTGTGGTGAATACCAGTAGGAAGCTACATGTAATATATTTTCTGCCTTCATTTGGAAAGCTATCCTGGAAGTCAGTGGGAAGCAGGCATGGGTTCCTGCAAGTTTATCACACACTTCTCCCATAACACACATGCAGGAAATGGAATATCCAGTAGACATTGTATCACTTCTAAGGCCATAATTATTGGTCACAGCCTGGACTTTCCGGGCCATCACCATTATTGTCAGGGGGTATCCCATGCTAACAATACTATGTCCATAGTTCAACAACCTCTGTATGGGAGAGGCTCCACTACAGTGATCCTGTCTATCAGGATACACACTGCAAAATCTTAACATGAGAATGGCATGCTATGCAGAGATTAATCACATTTCCAAGCTCCAGAATTTTCACATGCATTCATGAGCCCTCCAAAACCAGAAATTGTAATTCTAAGCAGCATTCACAACAGGTTTGTTGTAAAGACAATATGGGAGAGATTAAAGAAATTCCTTTTTCTTTCACTTTTCTAAATCTAGCTACCCATGTCCACCCCAGAAACATGATACAATCTTCAATTTTCTTGTCAATCAGTATCTCACAAAGAGGTAGACAATCTGAACCACATCTCAGATAAGTGTCCTGATTATTTAGACAAATACACAACACCGCAACTTGGCTCAGTTCTCTCTTAGGTAATGATAGGGTAGGAACCTGTCCCAAGGCTTTGTAACTTTAAATGTTCATTAGTTTTAAGAATTCTCATCTGTGGTGAGGCAAGAGATAACTTTGCACATTTCATTAAAAGCAGACAGATTAGAGAGTTTTATTCCAGGAATATCACTGTCCCATTAGCCAGCAATGCGTATGAACGCATATAAAGCTGTTCCATCTGCTTAGGTGCATCACTAGGTGCTTTATGAATTTAAGTTAGTACTAGGTATGGAACAGATAGCAGTAGTTTGCACAAATAGCAGTTTGGCCCAACTTTGAAACTTGCACAATTATAATTTGTTAGATAAACAGCTATGTTGAAACATGTATTCCACACAGTCATACGCTACCCTTCAGTGTGCATAATAAGGAGACAAGTACCACCATCCTAAACCTCATGTGACATACATACTGGGCTAGTCTCAATCTAAGGATACTGAATAGACAGCTAAAAAAGAAAACATTAATATATTTGGGCAGACAGAAAACGGACATATAAGGAAGAAAAGCAAAAGCTCAAAGTCAATCAGCAGGCATCAGTATACCTTCTCTAATGGTGAAACTAAATTTGCCAAGGTACTCAAGTTGAGACTCAGACAGTAGTGCAGAATTTTGTAAGCATCTGTTTGGTTTTTCTTTTACAGGTATTCTTTTTGCAATGCAAAAGAGAAGTTAGTGGGAAAATTTTCAGCTCAGCTGTTGGCTTGACAGATGCCAGTGTCTGAAACCAGTTTCTTCAACTAGAAACATCTGAAACTGTGCATCAAACTACTTTCCCTTTCTTGCGACAGTCTTGAGACTTGCATGGGTATCCAGCCAACAATCCTCGTAAGAGAATTCTGGTAAATCCAGCAGTTAGGTCACACAAAATGGACAGATTTTTCCCTCTTCCCCCTGTAACTCTTGCAGTCAAAAAAATGCAGTAACAATAGTAAATAATCTTCAAGTAACAGAAACCTAAAATAGCAGCAGTACCAGAGCACTGGTACTCAGCAATAGCAAAAGATCCTTCAGTAGGTTCTTGCAGAAGCAGCCCACCAATGTAATTATTTGGGGTTGACATACCATTCATGCAGTGGACTTTTAATGCACATGTTGGCTTTACCATGTCATTCTTACTCTAGAGAAGAATATGGACCTCTATTCTTAGGGTAACAAGATGGTTACTCCATCTAGTAAGCTAAAAAAATTTGAATGTTGCATTTAGACATTAGTATCAGCTGACCCTTCCTCAGGAGTCTTCCTCAACTGCATTAACTAAAGAAAAATAAAGTTATCAGCTGTCAGCAAGTTTCGATCAATAGTCTCCTATGCTTTATTTTTAATGAAAGCATAATTGCAATCACCTCATTGGAGGAAAAAAAATAGCAGCATAGATTTTGATATCTGTATTGTTACAAAGTACTAAAACGTGACTGATGCATTCAAAATCCATCATCCTCTTGTAGCATACTGAATATAGGTATTTAATGTGTTCCTCCATGGTCTACACATCACAGCACCACTGCTATACAGAAAGGAGAAAGTGTTCATTCTCTAGTCTAACAGTCTGGATCAAAACAAAGTCTCCCTAGAAGTGTAATGCCACTATGAAGAGACTTGTATGCATGGCAGCTCTTTGGCACATTAAATTACTAATACAGAGGTGTCATGATAATCCACATCCTGGAAAGTAATTACACAGTGTACAAGATAGCTCCAAAAATTAACAAAACTAAAACATCAAAACCCAAACAAAACACACAACTCTCTTCAGACTCCCATGCTTTGTTTTTTCAGGTTGCTGGTACGCCCACATACACAAACAGCTATAAAACGTTTGAAAGCAAAATATCTGCTAACTCCAGCTTTTCTTCTGCTGAAAGATCTATTTTATGGGTAAGAACTTGCTACTGACATTGCAGATAAAGTAGTTGTGTTCCATGGAAATCATTAAATTAGGCCAATGCAAATAAGCCAACTATTTTTTTTCCTCTCTGTTCTTAAGTAGCCAGACTACCTCTTTCTTTGCTTCCAAAACCTCTGTTTAAAAGATATTGTATAAGTGAAATGACATCCAACTTTAGCATCTAACCTGAACATACACCTTGAACAGAAGCCTTGTTACAAGAATTTTACTTCTTAAAAAAAGAGCTTACATGATTTTTCTAAAGCAACATGCTGGTGGCTGAACTAAAGCATGAACCACCACACATAGAAAAGCAACAACTAGTTTGGGGAAAATAAACTAAAAATACAGAGGAGAAGAAAAGCCACCTCTACAAAACCAATTCTGTATAGTATTAAGCCTATACCAGGGCCATAATAGAGCCAATAAATCAGCCATGCTCATAAACACTTGAGGCTGAAGCCAGGCACAGGCAGAGTAACAAAATGAAGGCAGCAAGTCACAACTCCAGGCCTGTGGCTGTGTATATTCATCATGCCACACGAACATGGAATCAAGCCATCAAACCAGACAACCTCAGGCCACTGTGCTGCACACCACCACAGATAATATCAACACTGATCCCTTAGCTTAACAGTGCAATACTCCTTCAAACTTGTCCCCTGCCCTTTTGCAGACATCCCATTTTATAATCAACAGAATAATGGAATAAGTGACATTTCTTTTTGTTAAAGCAAAACAAAACCAAAAACCTTAATCCAGTTAGTCCAGGAATTTTCAAACTTTTATATAAATTAACAGCACAGTTCCAGCCTCCATGAAATTAAAATCCTAAACTCACACACAATTATTCATTAATTGACTGACTAATTGACTTAATATTACCAAAGAGGTTTTAAGACTGCAAGGCTTTGCAATTAGAAGACTGGAAAATCCAGCATTGGAACAGACAAACCCTCAACTTTTACCTTATTAAAGGCTTTTTCTTGGCAATCTTTCTTCATAAAGCTAAACATACTGTAAAAAAAAAAATAAAAATTCATTAATGCTACATTCCCCTGACACACACTCCTAAAGATACTTATCAATTCCACATATTTTTATAACAACATTTGTTGAAATAAAAGGGTACAGTATAAATACTGATTTGATTTTTAAAGGCTTCTCAACAGACCCCATTTACTAATCTAGCCTTGTCCCCTCATAGTGGAAAAAATTTATACCTCTACCTAAATGAACAAATAGACAGCAGTAAGGCTGTAGTAGTAACTGAGAGAATAGATCATGTCAGATAAACCAATTTTTTCAAGCTCGCTCAGTTTAAGTATTCCATCTTATCCATAGATGTATTTTTATCTTCTCCCTAAATAAAATCAAATAGTTTTACCTTTCAACACAGTAAATCCACTTTGGAGACACACACACTTCAAATGTAACTCTTTATATTATGAAATCTGTATCAATGTTACTGTTTATACTTACCAGTTTCCAAACAACAGATTTTTCTTCTTACAAGATGACAATTGACAAATATACACACACTGTAGCTCTATAGGGATAGCTGTTAAAGCTCCATACCTGAACCTACTTATGTTTAGTTCTACAGAACTCAGCAGCAGCAGCACCCACTTCCCTATATGCATTCAGGGACTTAAGGAGGAAAATAAAAAAAATTCTAGAAAAACATTTTATGCATAACTTAAGTGACCTTTTAAAAATACTGTTGCATAAAGAAATCATACATAGCTCTTCCCCAAATAAGCAATGACATGATTGCATACCTACTGCAAATAACTACATTTATAAATCCACTCCAGATTTTGATGGAAGAGCTGAGTTCATTTGAAAACCATCAACTTCCACTACCAATAACTCTGCAGACAAGACAATGCCCCATTTCACATTACTGTTTATAAGATGTGCAGATATTAATAAAAGTTTAAATTCATTTCCAGGCATCATTATGTGGCAAGACTACCAGGCACATTTAGAGAAAAAGATTATAGCTGAGAACATGCAAAGCCAAGAACCCAGCCTCAGTTAGAGGTGATGTTTAAGGTGTTGAATCCACTTAACTGTAAACCCAGCATGAATTTATAGAGCTGCAACTGGGAAAGAAAAAAACCTGAAAACCTACCACACCACACTTGCAAGCTGAGCAGCATTCCAGCTGCCAAACTGTGTCAGCTAATAGTGCATGGAACTACATCTACCTAAACACATAACTTTTTTTTTTTCCCCAGACCATTTCCTTTTAGAAAGTTTTTTAAATGCATGTCTAAAAATTAAGGATTGGGGTGGCCTTGGCCAGCTACCCAGCCAGATGCTCTCTCACACCCCCTCCTCAACAGGACAGGTAAGGAAATAAGATGGAAAAGCTCATGGGTCGAGATAAACACAAGGGGATCACTTACTATCACAGGCAAAACAGGTTTGACTTGGGGAAAATTAATTTAATTTATTGCCATTTAAAATTAGGCTGGCTAGTGAGAAGCAAAAATTTAAACCATCCCTTCCCAAGCTCAACTTCACTCCTTCATTCCAAACTCCTCTACCTTCCCCCTACCCCTGAGCAGTGCAGGGGGATGGGGAACAGGGGTTGGGGTCATCCATAACAGCTCCTCCCTATCACTCCTTCCTCCTCACACTTTTCCCCTGTTCCAACATGAGTCCTTCCCATAGGCCACAGTCTTTCAAAAACTGCTCCGGTATGGGTCCTCTCTACGGGCTGCAGTCCTTCAGGAAATATCAATCCACTCCAGCACAGGATCCTCCATGGGCTGCAGGGTGGATATCAGCTCCAGTGTGGTCTCTTCCACAGGCTGCAGGGAAATCCCTGCTTCACCATGGTCTCCTCCAGGGGAATCTCTGCTTTGGCACCTGGAGTACCTTCTCCTTCTCCCACCTTGCTGTTCCTCACACTTTTTCACCCTCTCACGCCTCACTGCTGTCCAGTGTTTTGCCCTTTCTTAAATATACTTTCCCCAAGATGCCACCATCTTGGCTGAGGGGCTCAGCTGTTCCCTGAGGCAGGTCTATTTGAGCTGGCTGTGTCCAGCATGGGGCAGCCCTGGCCTCTCCTCATAGAGGCCACCCCTGGAGCTCCCCACTGCCAGCACCTGGCTACCCACAACCAATACAACTGTACTTACTGAAGGGTAATAAAAACATCTGAAAAAGATTTCACTTAGAAAAGACATGCTTACTGAACTGCACCATATACAATGGATTTACACAGGTGTTCATGAGCACCAAAGCCTGGCTTCCAGCTTTAGAGAGCTGATGAGGAAAGACAGCTCACCATTTTGCAAGGAGACAGATTTTTATTTTTGTTTATAGATGCTCTCAGCAAACTGGGCCCGGAGCCATTGCAACCAGACCCTGCAAAGCCACCCTTCAGTCACTAACAGCACAGGCCAAGGAAGCAGAGACAAAAAACAGAACTTGATTTCTTTTGACAACTTCAGCCAGATTCAACAGAGCTTCAAGAACACCAGCATTACAACTGTGTGCAACCAAGAGCCAAGTAATGAAGGTTTGACTCAACTGCGTTATCTACATCCAACACTTGTTTTTCCTTATGTCATGTTACATGGGCTTAAACTTCAAGTCTGCACATCCACATAAAAGCACTTATTGCCAATGAGTAAAAGCACTCAAGCAATACATGATGAATACAATATAGTAAAACTGAGAATGACAGTTTTGATAAAGTCTGATTATAAAAGCTCTTTAAGTGCTTTAGTGGTTAGTTGTGTAGTGCCATGCTACAATTCCAAACACCCAGGCACCGCACTGAATTGATCCACAACATATAGGGCTATTCTCAGAGATTTTAGAAGGGCTTCTACCACATCACCTCTGAATGCACAGTCAACAGAATTATTTTAAGTGCTATGTCTGCAGGAAAAAAGCCTTCAAAGTTAACTTCCTCCCATTTTTATTTACATAATTTAGATCTTTTTTAAAAATGTGTGTGTTTATGCTTATAAAAATCTTGCAGGAAGAGAAGAGTCATAACTGTCCTAAAGGAAATTAATACAGCTATACATTTCTATGTACAACTTCTGTCAATATACTCTCCATACTATCAAAAACAAATTCAAGAAGCTTCTTCTGAAGGTTTCTGATACATAAGTATCATTAACCCATGAAAGACCAAATATCTCCTACACACATACACTAAAACTGCAGTGCACTCAGTGAAATCATTAAATCCTGGGACCTAGCCTTATATTTACAGTAAACAAGTATCTATTGTTTTGGGAATGTCTTTTGCCCACAGGTTTATTTAAGCAGCTTAACTGACTTTATTTGAATGCTATCTGAACAAGTACAGACACTGTATAGTTATTAACACCAAACTGCAGGAGGCATCTGTTAGCAGTACCATCAGAGATGAAAACAGGCCAAGCCACTCTATTTGTCCACACCCCTTAGAGTATAGGGAACACTATGTAATTTTTACATGTTTATTTATGTATGTATAACATCTTTAAGGATTAACATCATGTGCAATGGTATTGCTTTGTGTCCTAGGAGACAGGCAAATCTGTTTAGAAGCAACTCTACCTAAACATAGGGAAGAAGCTGCCAAGTTCCTATTTGAAAAAAATCAATGCAGGCTGAAATCACAGCCTTTGACAGGCAAGACATCTAGGAGGTGGATTACTAAACTCAAATCTAGACAGAAAAGATTAATATACCAACCAACTGTTAATTCTCTCATGAAAGCACATTATCTCAACAATAATCAATGAGGACAGAGAGATTAATGACTAATTAAAGCCACCACATCCAACCAGAAATTTCAACTGAAATGATTTTATGTTTAGAGTATAACCAAAGCTACAACTTCAGCTCTTGCAGACACACTCAAGCTTATCCAGAAAAAACAGTTCATGAATCAACAGCTGCATGAAGCTCAACACAGACTAGAAAAATCTGTTCAGGCCCCAAACAAAAACTTCAGGTGGCTAAACTGGGCTGATCCAGGTACAACACCATCAGTGCCCAAACCAGCGAGGCTCCCACTGCCCTTCTGACAGTCCCTGAAGCATACCAAGCTCCTGTACAACTGGCAGTGTATCAGGACATCAGCCCATGGGATTGGAGTGGAGCTGGCCTGAAGTCAGTTCCCCCAAAACACATAGTATGAACACTGTCATCAACACCAGCTGTTTCACCCTGCAGATCCATTCCCCTTGCATTGCGCTACTTGTTTATGTAGGCAAGGCTCTTTCTACTGCCTCATTCATTTTGTAGGAACAGGATTACTGTGAAAAGTCTTTCTTCATATAAGGCTTATCATTACATAATTGCAGGATCCTTTTTTCAGAAGCTGCACACAAGAAGTTTTAGCGTCAAAATAATTTCTCTGCGATACAATCTATTAAAGCTCTCATACAGAAAAAAATAAAGGCATTCATGTGGTTAGGGGGAGATGACTAGCATTAAAGCCATTTGTTTATAACAATAGCAGGGGATTTTGTTTGCTTGTTTTAAAGAAATTCAAAAAGCATGCAAGATTTCAGTAATCTAGCTACAGGCGTGACACTAGCACACACGTACTTTGAAAAATGTTCCTGACTTGTCCTGGCTTAGAGTCCAGGCTCTCAATAATGTTTAGTTTGCTAATTCAAATTCTGGATTTGCTTTCCACAGACAGATCTAGGACTTAGCTTTATCTACATTTGTTATCTGCAGTTCCCAAAATTTACTTTCTTCTTAATTTAATTACCATGCTAAAATAACACTTTTACAGGAGTCACATTGGGAAAGAAGACCTTGAATGAAAGTGTTTTAGCTCCTACACCTATAAAGCCTGTCTCTACCTGCTTGTAAGTCACCAGGGCACATATAGCTGTGAGGCTTTTCCTCTGCTGTGCACAAGGTACATTGTCACAGTTCCTGGCACAGCTGCTCTCTCCAGTAGCATGCGGGTGAGGTAATGTAGGGCTGTAACAGCATCTCCCAGCTGTTTGAATGGTTACCAGCATACCAAAGTTCCAATGTACTTTTCCTCACCCTCAAACAAGCTTACACCTAAAGTGCCTGACTGTGTAGCTTTTTTACGTATCTTTAATATTATTCCTTCATTTTGTGTATAATGGCCCTGTTAACACAGTGAAAATAGTCACATACTTAGAAGCATAAAGGTTATTGAACACTGTGGAAAAGGTTTTCCCCTAGTACAAGTCATACCCTAACTGAACCTCTCTCCTCCTCCCTTACCCTACCTGTAACTGTCCTACTTTAACTGTATGATTAGTACTGTCTGAATGTAACCCTTAACATCAGTTGCTTCAATTCCCAGACAATAGTTATTACCTCTGATGAGAATTTAAAACTCAGCATGATGATTTTGGATAGAAGTAAACCAGGGAAGATCACAAAAATAGCTGCCAGGAGGAAAGGTAATATACAGCATAGTGTGATAACATCATAAACCACTATATTCTTTAACCCTTATCTTCTTTCTGAGACCAGATGCCATGCAACTACCTTAACAAGTACTCAGTTTGAGCATATATACACTCTCAGCAAAATTCAGTGCAACCCTGAGCCCCACTCTATAATTCCAATACACAGTTCAGCAAACTCAAGAACTGTGCCAAAGCCAGACTGTCACTGTTCTGCAGTGATCAATAATATGTCCAAGTTTACCTCCTTGCTGTTTCAGCTACTCAGCCTGGAATTTAGACCCATATTTTCTAAAAACATGTACAGCCCATTCAAAATGCAGTACTATGCTTACTGCACAGCTCCTCCAAGGAAATCAATGGCAGCTTTAACTTTGAAACATAACATCCAGTGATGTAACACGTTAACACCACTGTTCCACAAATACAATAGTAGTTTACATTATCCCATGCACTTAACAAAACGATAAAGACCAAATTGAGCTAGATGTTTTCCCTGTAACTTATTTATTCTGTTAGCTAGCTCAGAACAAAACATATCAGGACCATTTTCTCCTGCCCTTCCCTGTCATGTACTACACACAAAACCTGAAATACAGCATGAAAGGCATCTGAGACATTTTTTGTTATATGGTCTGAATATCAGCTTTACAATAAAAGTATCCACTAAGCTGTAACTACAGCATTATTACATTCTAGAAAAAGTTTCCTGAGGTAACTGTTAAAGAAAATGCATTTTGAATTAAGAAATTTAAAGTGCTGAAGCTGCTAAATGGCAGAACCAGGCCTCGGCCCTTGTACAGCCCTAATCCAAGGCTGGTTTAAAACCCAGTCAAGCTAATCAGTGGAAGAATAGAAAAACAACAGATGATCAATTTGTGTACACAGGTGCTCTCAGAAATGCAGGTGTTTTTAGAAAAATTAGTATATGTGAATAGGAATTGCTTGTTCAAAGACTAAGTGGGCTTGAAGGATTGTGTGAGTTAAAGCAGCCAGAAAGAAGATCGCGGCCCGAGGAGGACCTTGGAACCAAGGCAGAGACTGGAACCAAATAGATGAATCAGCTGGGACAGGGTCAGGTGATGGATTCGCAGAACTGACAAGACCAAAGGAAACTTCTAAAAACTTTGGACATTGATTAATGATTTGATAAGTGTATATAAGCTGTGCTGTGTCCCTTTGTTCTCTGCCACTCACTGAGGTGGTGGCCCAACTCCGAGTTGTGATTAAAGCAAACCCAGTGGTACCCATGTCTGTGTAAATTTCTCCTTTAACAATAACAATGAAAATCAAACGAGCAGTTTAGTACAGTAGATCATGCACTCCATTCACCCAAAACTCTCTCTTTCTCAGGATTGCAGAGCTATTAAAAACAATGGGATCATTAAAAGTCAAGGTGCAATTAATTATACAGTCCCACCAGCATGGCTTTACAAAGGATGTTTGTTAGTATATAAGCACTACCCTCTGAGAACTGAAAATAAATGAAAATCAAAAAAGTAATTAAGATATATAAAGTTGTTACAACTGTGCAAAATGCCTCTAATACACAAGTTTCTCTGCCAGGCAAGAGGGAATTAATCTTTCTTGATTGGCTATACAGGTTGCTATCCTATAATCAGTTATTTTTATCCACACAATCATTTTGGAAGAGATCTTTTTAGCTTACGCATGGCTTTTTTCTTATTTTGCTTCTTCTGAAAGTCATTTCCAGAGCTATTTGAACAGAAAAGCAAAAAAAAAATAAATTCTTGTTTAAGACTGTAGGTGATATTGGTTAATTTTTTTCTTTTCTTTTTGTGTTCATCCCTGGTTCCCACTTGAAATGTAGAGGCACTCAGCAAAGAAAAGCTGTGGCAAGGGCTACCAAGCTATTTATACAGCAGAACACTTGAGCTTTAACCCTCTGATGCAATAATTAATTACTTTAAAAAAAGAAATATGTAAATATCTATAATGAAAAACAAGAAAATTTAAAAAACAGAGGATGTTAATTAATCCTTACAAATAGTTAACAAGACATGGCCTTGGGAGAAGGAATAGACACCATAAACACATCAAGCTAAGAAGTAACAAGATAAGCTCAAGGAGAACCAAATGGTTAATGAAACTAAGCAGAAAATTACTTGACTATCCTAATTAGCATACTAAAAGATCCACCCTCGGACAAAAAAAAGCCCCCTACTAAAAAAGCCTCCTCCCCACAGAGCATTCGGGTGGAAAAAAAAAACCTGTACCTTTAAATGGAGCCGAGGCTTGTAAGAACCAATGAGAATTAAGTTTGACTAAATGTAATTGTAAACAATTGTTCAAAGTGTATAAAATGTTTTACTATTTGCTAGTTTTGTGGATTTACCATCTAAGCACTCATCTTTGTGCAGACATGCAATAAATATCTTGACTGTGTGTGTGGATCAGCTCTTGCATACCGGGTGAAGAACCCAGATTTGGGATAATGCCTTGACATACTTCTCGAAAAGAATTTAGAACTCCACAGTTGCAAAAGAATGGCTGAAAAAAACACAGATCTGAAGGCTGAAGCAAGAGATAACAAAAATTGGGTGTGTGTGTGTGTTAGACTGCAGAGTATTTGAATCCCACATCACAGTTTTTAAAGGGGCTTAGCAATAGCATGCACAGTACTGCTTGTGATACCGTAACACTGAGAAACTCCAGTCACAAGTTAGAATGCTGCTGTACTTGGTACCATATGAAAGCAAGAAAACCAAAATAAATAAAGCCACCCCCAAAAAAAACCCCAACAACCAAACAGAAAACCCCCAAACAAATCAAAACAGAAACAAAATCCCTAAAGAATATTTGTTCATCCTTCCTTCTTTACTTATCAGGCTGTTAAAATGACTGATATTTCTCAAGTGAGAACCTGAACAGGCCATTTCCCAATGCAGCAGCAGAATAGGCAGAGCCTGCCTCACTGAAGTTCTTAATAACAGGCATCTGCTTCACTGTATTGGGCATAAGAGAAAACCTTCAGCCTGGTGTCAGAATTCTGCCTAAGGAAGCTTTAATAGAAAAACTTTAAGAACTTTGTTCACATTAGTAATTGTCTCAGATTTATCACATCCTTTTTGTAAGTCCATGAATTTTGCATTTCAGATTTTTGCCTCCAAAATAAGGGTAAATATCTTCTCATGCCTTGTACAGAAGGGCATTGCTGGTTAGTGTTTGCCAGCACCAGGTAACCCAAATAGCAAGATCAGAAACCAAGTTAGTTAATATGTATTAATGCTTCAGCATGGCAATGTTTGAGACTGCAGTTGTGCTTTGGGGAGGAGGGGGAGAGAGTGCATAATGTGCAACAAAACCAAGATGAAAGGTACCCCATTACATAGATTGCCACAGTAAAAGGCTATCTAGCTGTTCAGCTTGCTAGCTACAGTACCTTTCTCATTTGCACTGCACTTGACAGTGCTTGTATTTTATGCCTCAAGACTTAGCACTCTTTTATCCCTTTGTGTAAACCCAACTTTAGACAAGCTGTTACTGCTAGCAGTGCAGCCCCATCATATGGAACTTTTTCATAGTACAAGAGTAGCACCACATTGTTACATATACTGACATTCAGTTCAAAGCAGCTTACATCTAGACAAAACGCCATCAAAGCAAAGGCAGCAGACTACACTGGACTAAGGCTGTCCTTGGACAGAGCTGCAGCTTTTTAGGAAAGATATTTCTCTACATTTGAT
Source organism: Falco peregrinus (assembly GCF_023634155.1). Classification (NCBI taxonomy): domain Eukaryota; kingdom Metazoa; phylum Chordata; class Aves; order Falconiformes; family Falconidae; genus Falco; species Falco peregrinus. The sequence continues at coordinate 6,942,032 of NC_073743.1, read as the reverse complement.
TTCACAGTTGTACAGATACTAAGGGATCCTGAAGACTAGCCTCAGGACTATGTCCTCCTGCCCGTAAAATTTAAAGGGCTCAAAATGCCCACTCAACCATTTTCACAAATGCATTCAAATTTTGTTTTGAATTATCAGGTCCTCACCCACCTCCTTCCAGGAAGTATTAAAGTATCTAACTAGTTCTGGACCATAAAAACAGATATGCAACTCAGTATATGAATCTGCTTCTTCAGCTTTCGTTTATTCCAAGTGAGAAGGGAGATGCTCTAGTTATAGGCTTATTTATATCCACCAAATGTCTTGAAAAGAAGCTCCAAAGAGCTGCAAATATTACTATTGTACAGATAATCTAAAATCTCAGACAACAGCATGCAGCTGTATTAGATAAAGCCCACAACCACAAGGCTCTCCTCCTCACAGTGTATTTCTGGTATAATAAGGGTGCTCATCAGCATGTACCTTAAAGGCCTATCCTGCATGCAGAAAGTTTAAAGTAGGAGAAAAACATCAATTTTTTTTTTACTAAAAGCAAATTAAAAAAGTGTTTTAAATTACTATTTAGACAGCCCTACAGACTTAAAGTGTAAAGTATTTAACTTCATAGGTAATTTATTACATGTAGCAAAAAAAAAGGCATTGTTGTTTTGTGGCGTATGAAGGCATGGACTCAGGTTGTGGTGCAACCAGAGACACCTTATTGTACAGAGAAGGTCATATTTATATCTCTGAGCCTGGATACAAATTCCAGCTGTATGTACCACCAGGCTCAGGGCAGAAACCATTCATGCAGTTACATAGCTATATATCACTACAAGCATGCAGGCACCTATTAAACACTAGATAACCATGTTTATATTTCTTACTTTCCTTCACAATACCCAGTTGTTCTCTCATCTCCTGTCAGATCAGACATTCTCCATCCTCCTCTCATATATCTCTCTTCAGACCTTCTCTATCCTCCTCTCTCTTATCTCCCATCAGTAATGGTTAGATGTTCTCTGTACTCCTCTCACTCATCTCTCTTCAGACTTTCTCAGTCCTCCTCTCCTACATTGTTTCTCTGGCTCACATGACACGAACAGTTTTGTGGCTCCGCTAGGCTAGATGAATGTTTAGTTAATCCCGCTGCAATAATTTTAAGATGGAGAAATATACATTTTTTGACTGCATTACTATTCCTTAGTATGATCTAAAGATCACACTTGAGCAATTAGGCAATTAATCTTTAGGTAACTGTAGCATTTAGGGTGTGCTACAAAAGGGAATGATCCATCACTGTCAGAGACAAGAAAATCTGAAACAAAATAATAATTATCTATGATGTCGCCCACACTGTCTAAGCATGTCCAATGGTTAGTACTTTGGCAGGACAAGCAGGAGGGGAAAAAGAAAGGTAACAAAAACATTACCACCAGTTAGGCAACAGTGACATTTTGACAGAAATACAACCATCTCCATTATACATGAATGCACATGTAGACATTGCCATCACTTCACACACTCATTGCTTGCTTTATCCCAAAGCATTTTGATTTCCATCCATCTCCCAAATTACATTACAGTTTTGTTGTGGTGAAGATCTGGCAGACAATCTGTAATACTGGAGGTACTGTAGCTCTCTAGTGGACATACCCCTGGCTGCCCTGTCCCACCACCTGTCCCAGGTTGGTGGCAGCCCATGGTGTGGAGAGGGAAGCAGGATCTACCAGAACCCGAGGCCACCCGGGCTTGCCCCGCCCAGCAATGCACAAGATACACTGAGGTAGGATGGGGGAACAGCGAGCCATACTCCCCTCCATTACAGCATGATGCCACAGGGTTAAGTAGGGGCAGGTATTTCATGTGACAATGGGATTTTCTGTGCCACTCTGTTCCTTTAAAAAGGAGATATCAGCAGTTTATTGCAGTGGCTTTACTAGCTTCATATCACTTGCAAATCCTCCTAGACAACTCCTTCATCTTTAAGTATCTAAATGGCTTTTAAATCTAGTTACCCTGACAATTTTTTTAATATTCTTTGAAAATACTCTTTTGAAAATATTATCCTTTTTTTTTTTTCCTGAGGTGTCTATAATGATAACATAGGTCTTAATCTCATGTACTGGTATTATATAGAAACATAGATAGACAGATATGTGTCATGGTTTCACCCCAGCCAGCAACTAAGTACAACACAGCTCACTCCTCCCTCCTCTGGTGGTGGTGGTGGGGAGAACTGGAAAAAGGTAAAACCCGTGGGTTGAGATAAGAAAAGTTTAATAATTGAAATAAAGTAAAATATAATACTAATAATAATTATAATAATTGTAATGAAAAAGGGAGACAACTATCATGGTTTAAACCTGGCTGGCATCCAAGCACCACGAAGCTGTTTGCTCACTCCCCCTCACCCAGAGGGATGGGGAGGAGACTCGGAAAGGAATGTAAAACACAGGGGTTGAGATAAGAACAATTTAATAGGTAAAGCAAAAGCCACATGCAAGCAAAGAAAAATAAGTAATTCATTCACCACTTCCCATGGGCAGGCAGGTGTTCAGCCATCCCCAGGAAAGCAGGGCTCCATCACACGTAATGGTTACTTGGGAAGACAAATGCCATAATGCCAAATGTCCCCCCTTCCTTCTTCTTCCCCCAGTTTATATACTCAGCATGACACCATATGGTATGGAATACCCCTTTGGCTAGCTTGGGTCACCTGTCCTGGCTGTGTCCCCTCCCAATTTCCTGTGCCCCTCCAGCCCTCTCACTGGCAGGGCCCAGGAAACTGAGAAGTCCTTGACTTAGTATAAACATTACCCAGAAACTACTAAAAACATCAGTGTCCTATCAACATTGTTCTCCCACCAAATTCAAAACACAGCACTGAACCAGCTACTAAGAAGAAAATTAACTCTATCCCAGCTGAAACCAGGACAATAACAAAAAGAGAAAGAGAAATCAATCTCAAGAAAAAAAAAAAAAAGTGATGCACAATACAGTTGCTGACCAATGCCCAGCCAGTCCCCAAGCAGCAATCCTCCTCCCTGGCCAACTCCCTGCAGTTTATACACTGAGCATGATGTCATATGGTATGAAATATCCCTTTGGCCAGTTTGAGTCAGCTGTCTTAGCTGTGTCCCCTCCCAATTTCTTGTGCTCCTCCAGCCTTCTCACTGGCAGGGCCTAAGGAGCTGAAAAGTCCTTGACTTAGTATAAACATTATTTAGCAACAACTAAAAACATCAGTGTGTCATCAACATTATTCTCATACTAAATCCAAAAAACACAGCATTGTACCAGCTACTAAGAAGAAAATTAACTATCCCAGCCAAAACCAGGACAATATGCCAGAGCCTTATTTGTTTATGCCTGTACAGCCCAGAGTCTCCTGGGCTAATCCAGTTGTGGAACCAAAAAAGATTAAGCACTTTGGTAATGAATAAAGTCCTACAGCATCACTATAGAGTAGATATAATTTCCATTTTATAGAAAAAGAAATGTGAGCACAGACTAGTTATTGATGTGTAGATAATGAACGTAAGAACCAGAATGCAAGTCTCCCCTTTTTTCAGATTTGTAATTTGAACATCTTATCCTATATTCCTTGATGGTAAAAGGAAAAAAAAACCTTTTTTTTTGTTATAATGATTGTATGGATTATCAGATTGATAGTGGAAGGAAAAATAACTCTATAAAAATTCTCCAAATCTCAGTCCTTCTCTACTTTGAATGAGCTATTACAGATGGATATTAGGTTGTAACAATGCAGATAGTTCTCTTTGATTTCTTGTGACTACTTAGTTCAGGCTCTTCAAATGCCTATAAGTTAATTTGTTGGGAAAGAGGATTATAATAGTCACTAGGGACAGAATTTGACCCAGCCATTTGCCTATATCAACATTTAATGATAAGAAAATATGAGATATATGCAGGAAACACAAAATGAATTCTACACGTATACTACTCCAAACCTAACTATAATAATTTTAACTAACCAGGGAAAAGAGTTCCTCCTTAGTACTCAAAGTTCTGCACACTAGCTCTTGCATGTCCAAAACCCTGGACTTTCTCGTAATTCCTGAATCATTGGATTTTAAAGCCAAATATCCTCCAGTCTTATTCTGTCTCTGGTTTAGTGTCATTCTCATAGCAGAACAACTGGCTTAATTTCCTACCTGGGAATTTGCAATTTGTAAGAAAATTGCCAGGTGGTGAAAAGCAACACTGCAGATCTTTGTCACTTCCTTTTCTTTCTCTTACTGCCTGAAATGAGACTGGAAAAAATAGAGCCTAACCAAAGCACTTCTACACTTCAGCTATTACCAACTGCCAGAACAGCCCCTATAATCTGGGAGCAGGAAGGCATATATTAGAATAGTCACTGAACTGCTCTAATTTTTGTTATAAATTGAAGTATAAGAAAGCACTCAAAATTTACTATATCACCCCAGAGTTACAGAAGACAAGTGACAGTATTGTTCTGCTCTAGCCTATAGACTATGCCAGATCATATACTCTGCTGACATTATCTTACACAAACAGAAGAGGGATGCTATGCTGCATATAGTTGTTAAAAGGGAGCTAAAGCTAAAAGCAGCAAAGATAGAAGTTTATATTGCTTTCCATGCCAGGGAAAACACTGTTACTTGCACTTCACTTTCACAAATCAGTGATGTACTTCGTGGCATAACACTGAATATCTGGCATGACTTGAGAAGCTCATTTTGAAAACATTTTTTAAGATTATGTCCATATTATGGACAGGAGTCAGGTTCAGCTTTGGGACATTCACCCATTCACATGCTTTTGTTCTGCCTGTATGTTTACAAGCATCCATACCCTAATGTCTTCCTCAACTTTCCCTTTCTGTCCTCCCCCAGTACACACAGCAGTCACCCACTCTGCACCACACAGCCACAGCAGGCTACTCCTACACCACTGCTGCTCTTTCCCTCTCCTGCCTCTGCACTTCAGGAAAGGAAATGTCCCTTTCCTCCCCTTCCTTCCAGCAGGGTCTTACCTCCTCTCGACAAGTTGTGGTCAGCACCGCACATATTGAAAGTAAAACAGAGTCCTCACATAATTTATAATTAAGGAAAATAGTCCTATGGTTTGGTATGGCTGTTCACTGTGTGCACAACTCAATGCTTTCATGTCAGCTAATTGAAAACAAAATACAAGAAAAGAAATAAAATGCATCTAAATCCCCTTGATTCTATACCCAGTTTTTAATACTTGGCAAATGCTTACAATCTATGTGGTCTTGAAGGACTGGAAGAATGACTAGCTAACAGATTTATTGACAAATTTGGCACAAGATCACCAGGTGTAAGGCAAACACTGGAAAAAAGCATGAAGAGGTGTAAAAAAAAAAGGTCAGTAAATCATGCTATACATGAGACAGCATAAAAAGACACATGAAGAGATAAGCATTGGTTTTGTTATTGGACCTTGAAGATAAGGATATGAGTGCGACAAGCGAGGGGAAGCAAGCAGCCGACTCAATATGAGTGATAAAGCAAGCTTCGATTTATTACGGCGCAATTATGTCTTATATACAGTTCCAGTTAATTATGCCTACTAGTCATCTGCTGATTGGCTAAGCTCTAAAGGGTTACATTTTCATACGTCCTCCTACTTGCGGTTTCTGCGGATAGCTAGCTACATATTTTTTTTTCCTCTCTTGTCTACGCGAATTCCTCAAAGTTATTTACAACATTAGGCACAAGGTCAGTGTTTTTCTCAGCTTCCTTATCAGCATGCCTCAGCATAGCTGCAAGGCCTGCTTCAGCTAACTTACGCTAACTTTGTTTCACAAAGATCTTTAAGGGAGTCATGGCCATGATCACACAGCCATTCTGCAACATATGAGGCTTTCCCAAGAAACGATAGCAAGGAATCAAAGAAGTAGATTTATGGTTAAAATGACAAAGAAAGTAAACATTCATAGAATCATAGAATATCTCAAGTTGGAAGGGACCCATAAGGAGATTTAAACCAGAGAAAAGTCAGAGAAAAAGAATACACAACTCAGGACAAAATTAAGAGGTGGATTTTAGCAGGGCAAGCAACTGTCCTGTGTTATAGCTTTAATGGGTCAAATGCAAAAAGTAGTTTTATAGTTGCTATTACATCAGTTTTATGACATTAGTTGACTTCAAATCATTGCCTTTTAGAACTAGGCAGTGTTTTGCCGAATTCTTTTTTATACTGCTTAGAATGTTGTTCTTTCACTTTGATTCTGTGTATTTAGGCAAAAGTCCACATCTGCAAAAAAGCAATTTTCAAAATATAGAGTAAGGTTAGCACCTGAGACAATCCCTAGACAAGACTGACAGCTCTGGCAGTTGCAGGGCTCTTCAAAAAATACCAGTAACAATAATGAACTGCTTCCCTTTCTGTATAGTATATATACATCAATGCTGACCTGGAAAAACCACTTCTTTGGATGAATAGATCTCCATGCTTACTCAGTTCTTGCCTTCCCTGTTGAGACTGCAAACAATATTGCCAGTTAGTGCCAACCCTGAAAGCAAATTGTAATACGAATAGGCCTTTCAATTTTTAATTCCAGACTTTTGCATTGGTGATGTATAAATGTTTCATTAGTGCACACTCTTTTCTATGAGAGGTGGTTCATTCACTTGTATTTCTGCCTTACCTCTGGGAAAAAAGCTGTCTACCTGAAGTAATAGCAGAAAATGGGCAAACAGGAACTTGCACTTTTGAGTGCTCTTCCCAGTTCTAGCAGTAAACTCTGAAATCAGAGTCCTTTTCTTGAGAATCTAGATTTGTTGAAAAACCCATCTTATGGTGCCATGAAGACCACCTTAAATTTTTACTTTATGTGCTTTATCTCTACACACTTGCTCTCAAACAATATTCAAGAACAGGAATTCAAAAGCTTTTATTTGGTGGGGTACAATCCATTGGTGTTAGTGGCAGGAATACCCACTGATGTCAATTGCAGTGGTAGGTTGGAAGCAGGTGGCAACTCTCATTTCTGGGCGGGGCAGGCACCACCAAACAAACATACAGCATGACTTAGATGTCCTTTCTTCTCATCTTTGAGGGTCATCTTAGACCTTAGGATAGGATGAATTTCCTACTTCAGCATAAGCAGAACCCACTTCATTCCTTCCCAAGAGAATCAATTCTGAGACTCTCTCCATTAAAGAGCTTTTTTGACAATGAATGTGAAGCACAATTTACTTTCAATAGCACTTGCAGAGCATGAAGCAAGGACATTTGAACATGCTGATTAGCTTTAGATCATCTCAAAAGGCATTAACAGGCTGGTCATGTTACATTGTAAATCCTTAGGTATATGCATGAACAGAAATATCCCATTCAAGTCAGTCGAACACACAATAAACCTGAGAAAAATATAACATATTAACTGAATATGTTACCAGATGTAAGGTGTCTCTGCCAAGGGAGGAAAAATAGTGTAGGCCTCCATCTGCTGCAAGTGCATGTCCAAGTAGCGCCACCATCTTGTCAGCTAGAGATGATTTGATCAGGACTAAACAGTGTAATTGCTAAAGACACTTTCCCTGATTACTGGCACCTGAGGAGCTGCAGGAGCACTGCATGAATCACTGTCAGGAGACCTGCAGAAAGTTATGCTTAGAGGAAACCTCTTTACCTTCAGGGTAAAACCCAAGAATTCTGCCCAACGCTCTTCAGGCCTTTATATATCACTGAGCATCAGGAGGTTGTATGGGAATAGAGGGAAGCATACTCCACTGAACCCCATTTTCAGGTCTCCCTCAAGGCACTGCCATGGGGTCATACCATCAGAAACCCCTGCTCTCAGTTTTAGGCAGATTCAGGGAGGCTGTCAGGCTGTGTGCCAGCAGGGACCAGTAAAAGTTATACTGTCTTAGTTTGACTTCAGCCACAGAAATATACTGCCAGCACATTGTGCAGAGTTTTTGCACAAGTCCTGCTGACATGTGCTAGGTTTATTGATGGATAACCCTCGAGCAAGGAGCCTTCCACAAATTCTCCTTTACCTTCACAGCATCTGTGTAGCAGGGGCATATAGTGATATGCTGGCAGCAGGGAAGAGCAGTGTGAGCTTGGCACAGGCCTGTTACCAACTGGCATATGAAGAGAAGGTTACTCAGTCTGAGATCCCTGTTCCCAAATTCACATTCTGTTTTAGGAAGTCTGGTTTTTATAAAAAGTCAGTCAATGTTATGACTCTCATAAAATTATTGAAAAACTGTTGCCTCTCACAATACATTTTAACAAAGGTTATCACTGTTCTTTCATAGTGTTGTATCTGGGGAAGTAGGAAGGATATGATAATTTCTCATTTTACCATGCAGTATCCTAGTGCCCAGTCATGAGTTTTTACAAAGAACAGATGGACAGGAAGAGATGGTCCAGACTCAGGATGGAAATTAGAGATAACCAAAGCTCCAGCTGCAGATAGAGTGGGGAGAAGAGAGTAGCTCTTGAGACCCTTCCTGTGCTGTGGTTATGTAGCCAACCTCATGGTCTAGCTGAGAGGCATAGTCAGCTATGGACTGCTAAATATAATGTAGACCTGCATGGATACATCCTGTAGTGTATTCTGGTCACTATTTTTAGCATTCCCAAACCATGTTTTAACCTTTAGCTTGATAAAGTAAACCAAATTTACACCTGTAACCTGAGAAATGCTTGATTTTCCAGGCTCCATGGGGTAGTGGACTTCCCTGGGCAGGTTTAGATGTCCTCAGTTGGCTATACAGCATCCCTTCCTTAAATGTCAAGGCCCTAGTTGACAGTGTTAGTATCGGCTGTGAAGTTTATGGAGAGAAATCCTCCTCAGCAAATGTTAGTCAGAGCCTCTTTGAAAAACAACATGAAAATGGGGAACAAATATGAGATCCAGTGATTGCCCTGAATTGTCAGACTGTCCAAAGCTCCATGGCAACAACTGAGGCAGAAACAGGTTTGAGTCAGCCCACGAGGTTTCCATAAGCTCTGCCTGCCCTCATCCCAGGCCTCACAATTCCAAAATAGAGCAGGCACAGTGTTTGGGGAAAAGTTGTGATTTTCTCTGAGAAATCAACTATTGTATGGGAGCCCTAAAAATGGTGCCACAGTACATACACACTATGGTTTTGTTTGTTCAGACATTCTTGCTGACAGCAATAGTAAAAGCTAAGTACTCGTACATATAAATAGGATGAATATTCTGAGTTTCAGGCTTTTCTGCTCTCTCTCCCATTAATAACTAGGGTAATCTCTCAAAATGTAATGACTGCAAAGCTAGGAAGACATTACATGCTTAAGATGCATTCATTTTTTTAGTGTATATACCTTATGTGTAAAGTAAAATTTCCAAAAGGTATTTTTACTTGCTCGGTCTACCAGAATTAGAAAACAGGTGGGGTTCTCTGGTTTGGCTTTTTTTTTTTTCTCTTCTTCTCTTTTTTCTCTCCAAAGTATTGCTTTACTTTTTTTTTTTTGCCATAAGTTCTTAACAGCAAAACATCCTTTGTGGCCTACTTTCTATTTTCAAAGTAAAACAATGACATAGGGATTTAGTTTTCTTTATTCTATTATTCTTATATTTAGTTGACTATATCTGCCTGTTATGGTTTAACCCCAGCCAACAACTAAGCATCACACAGCTGTTTGCTCACTCCCCCCAAGATGGGACAGGGGAGAGAATTAGAAGAAACTGAGAAAACTCATGGGTTGAGACAAAGACAGTTTAATAGGTAAAGCAAAAGCTGTGCATGCAAGCAAAGCAAAACAAGGAATTCATTCACTACTTCCCATGGGCAGGCAGGTGTTCAGCCATCTCCAGGAAAGCAAGGCTCTATCACATACAACAATTACTTGAAAAAACAAACACCACCAGGCATAGCAGTAGCCATAGCAGTCCCTTCTTCTTCCCCCCAGCTTTATATGCTGAGCATGTCATATGGTATGGAATATCCATTTGGCTAATTTGTGTCAGCTGTCCTGGCTCTGCTCCCCTCCCAGCTTCTTGTGCACCTGCTCACTGGCAGAGCACGGGAAACTTGAAATGTCCTTGACTTAGAGTAAGCACGACTTAGCAATAACATCAGTGTGTTACCAACATTATTCTCATACCAAATCCAAAAAACAGCATCATACCAGCTACTAGGAAGAAAATTAACTCTGTCCTAGCTGAAACCAGGACATTGAGTTAGCATTGCTCTCCTGTCCCTTTCAACATCCTCTCAGACAGGGGGTGCTCAAGCAGAGTAGAGGGGGAGGATAACCTCCCTCAACCTGCTGGCCATGCTCCTCCTAATGCACCCCAGTCTCCCATTGGCCTTCTTGGCCACAAGGGCACACTGCTGGCTCATGGGCAACTTGCTGTCCACCAGAACTCCCAGGGCATTCTCCACAGTGCTGCCTTCCAGCAGGTCAATCCCTAGCCTGTACTGGTGCACGGGGTTGTTCCTCCCTAGGCGAAGGGTCTTACACTTGCCTTTGTTGAACTTCATGAGGTTCCTCTCTTCCCAGCTCTCTAGCCTGTCCAGGTCTCACTGAATGGCAGTGCAGCCTTCTGGTGTATCAGCCACTCCTCCCAGTTTAGTATCATCAGCAAACTTGTCCCTTCATCCAGGTCATTGATGAACAAGTTGAATGAGACTGGACCCAGTACTGACCTCTGGGGAACACTGCTAGCTACAGGCCTCCAGCTAGACTCATAATACGGGAGTGTTTTGTAAATGAATTAATTTCTGATTGCAACGGTTCTGTGAGTGAAATAGATTTTATCTTTATTCAGTGGGAACAAGAGTTTCAACTGCTAGAGACACACTGATTTGGTGAACTTTGATGAAGATGCAACAGGCCAATTTTTCAAAGTGATTAGTAAAGCTTATTTAAAGTTTTCCAGTGGAGTTTTCCAATTCAATTTCTTTTTGACAGTATTGACTGAAATTAAACTTTGTCTTTTTGAAAAAAGAAAAAAGACAAAAAGACAGACTACCCTGACATTTCTCCAGGATATTCTGATTAAATTTTTAATTTTGCAATTATTTTGTTTCAATGTATCTTTTTAAAGTTTTATTTGAATTGTTTTGAAATACCTTAATTGTAGTAAAGCATAGTAATAAAGCAGAGTATAGGGTTTTATAGTTTAAGTAACACAAAGCAGTAAAGGATCGGAAAGCAAAACATATTTGCATTTTAATTGTTGCACAGGAATTTCTGTTCTTTTCCTTCTGTACAATTGCAGTTCTTGCCGAGCTCTAAGAGTTTTGCTTAGGCAGCTTCAGTGTCTGCTCACTTTCTCTCTAGCACACTGTTTTGCAGTCCCCTTATTCAGTACATGTTTTCCAGCTTCTGTTACAACTCCAAGAGGAGGCACCTACGTGATTGTCTCATTCCCCACCTAAATCAAATTAATTCATGGATTATCATCTTGCAGTGCATTGAATGGGGCTGAGTTTTTTTGAAAAGACTGAATGTTGAACACATTCTTAAAGATCACAGTAAGCACACACACAGACAGAGGCAAGCTAAGGTTACCAGGGAAGCCTCAACTTGGATACTTCCTAAATTTGGGGTGCTTAACTATGCAGCTATACTGCTTTTCCATACAGGTTGCATTGCAGAAAACCAACCCAACCTGCACCCACCATGAGAACTTTGCTTTCTCCCTTTTCAACCTCCATCTCAATGGCTTCTTGTTGAGCTAGTTTGCCAATTGTCAGGCTCCACAATACAGTCTTCACTCACTTGAATTAATATAGCAACTAAAACCAGTAGGGTACTGGGTGTGGGTGGCACAGGGTTGGTAGCAGAGGGCTGCAGGGGCAGCCTCTGTGAAAGGAGGTCAGGGCTGTCTCATACCAGCAAATTCCAACCATCTCCACAGTGGACCCACCACAAGACACAGCTGAGCCCATCAGCCATGCTGGTGGTGCCTTTGGGAAAAGGTATTTAAGAAAGGGTAGAAAATGGCATACAGGCAGAGGAGAAGGGAAAATAAAGAATGAGAAACAGCAGAGGGAACAGAGAAGTAAGAGGAGGAAAGGTGTTTTCCCCAAGTGTTTTAATGTTTGCTTCTTTCCTTTTTTTTGTTTCCCAATACCCAAATTAGTAATTAACAATTTATATTAATTGGCAATAAATTAAATTACCTAAAGTTGGGTCTATTTTGCCCATGACAGCAATTGGCAAGCCATCTCCCTACCTGTATCTTGACCCACAAGCTTTCTCACTCCTGTTCTTGGGAGGGAGCAGAGGGACAGGCTGGCTGCTAGTCAGCCAGCCAGCGCCAATCCACCACAAGCATGTTACCTTTGATATGAATGAACCAGTAGCAGGGAAGAGACGCACTCCTTAAGCAAAGGATTCACCACAACTGTTTGGTCTCAACCTAATTGTAAGGTTTCACACCAGTTGTTTGACAGATAGATGTATTAACAGAGTGTGAGATTTTGGAATTGCTTGCAGGTGCTAGTGCAGGTTATGCCCAAGGGAGTCTTGACTCCCCTGTCCCTGTCTCCTATGGCCTGTAGCATTTTGGGGCTTGTACTTCTCTTTCTTCTTGCCTGATATCCTGCTCTTCCTTCTTTCCAACAGTTTCTGCACATATTCATTGCACCTGCCACACTTCTTTCCATGTTCTTGCTCTGACCCACTTTCTGCTCTTCTCCTTCCTGTCTCTGGTGTCTGATCTCTGTTCTTCCTGTGCTCCTGCTCCTTTCACTTCCCTCCAGTTTGGATCTTCATGCCCTTTGCTACATGGATTCAGTAGCAAAGGCAATGAAAGCACAGGAAAGACAACCCACAACAATTTTCAGCATTTTAAAAAGCAGTGTCAGTAAAAGCCTCTCTCATATATGGGTGAATAGCAGGCTGATTTCAGACAAACTGATCCAAAAAATTTGGGTTCTGGTTCTAAAGCATAAAAGCACAGGAGCTTTGTATTGAATGGCTGTGGGAATTTTATAGTGATTAAACAGTGTATTTCCTCTGATGTTATTCTTGGAAATGGCTGGATTGTGTTGGTTGAAAATTCCACAAATAAATAAATAAATAGAAATAGCCACAACAATAACAACAGAAAAAACATGTAGATGATCATAACTTCAGCTAAATTCTTGTCATAGAAAACTTCAACTTGATTTGGTGAAATCGTGCATAACTCTAAGCAGCCCAAGACAGATTCTTATGATACTGAAAATGTCCACTACTACATTTCAATCTGATATAAAGAGTGGATCACTCTTTCAATACATGTCCTTAATTATTTTTTATGTATTTTGTTAAAAAAAAAACAAAAACCAAACAAACAAACAAAAAAGCAAAGCTTAGGCTGAGACAGTAATTCATACAGGCAGCTTTTCTATTAATGTGTATGACTATATTTTTCAGTCTGAATATTTTTACCATATCTCTGAGGTCTGAGAAATCAGTGCATCCCCTATCATCCTCATTAGTTATAACAGAGAAAAGCTATCATTGGAGAAGCATAATCTCTCTAAAATTAAAAAATGAAGACAAGTTTGCTTAAGCACTTCAACTTTATTACATTGTTGCCATAAACAGGCTAGAAAGATGAAATATATATGAAAAAAATTTGGAGCACAAAAAATATTCAGAGTTTCTTTGAAAAGAGAGAAGACATTGAGAAGGTGCAAATTTGCTCTGCTGAATTATGGAATTAACTATAGAAAATTGCATTTATACATTAAAATCTTGTATTACTTCAGAATACTTTAAAAATTATTATTATTTATCTCATTTTGAAGCTCTTACTCATTTTTGCCTGAGAGAAAAACTTGTTTCATTAATACATTTGACAGTCTGGGTGGGTTTTCAGAATCTAGAACGATCTCCTTGGCTAGGAAGCCATCTGGCACTTGCCCTTAATCTTTTCCACAATTCATATTGGACAAATGAGCAACAATGTCTAATATTTTCACAGCTAGTTGCCTCAGATTAGCTCCCTACATAAAATTAACCTGGTTTCAGACTTGTAAGTCGCCTTTAAAGATTCTTTGTAGGTGTTTAGGAATCTGACTATAAGTATTTAATTTTTAAAGTGTTGATCACTACTTCCAATTTGAAACATAAATATGAAATGTTTGTATTTTAAGCATGCAGTATTTGGATAAATTGAGAGTTTCCTACATCCGTATTAAGTGGATTTTTTCCTTTTAAACTGGCAGTTACTAGTATAAATAGTACTGAAATTTTGGCAGTAAGTGAATCTAAGAATATGGATTTGTCAACTTCAGCTCCCAAACCACTACTTTAAAATACTTATTTTTAAACCTGTCTTAGTATGAAACTGCTAAGTGAGCAAATAGAACATAGAATAAAAATTGAAAAATGTATGCTTTAGGTAATTTTGTCAGCAAAGTATACCAATGGTCACAGAATAGTACTAAATTTTGATCTAGAATCCACTGAGTTAGTATTTATCCATATCTTAAGTCATGCATAAAGCCTGGGCAAACATACACAAGATCTGGAGACCAAGCTTCCAGTGGAGATAAGGTAAATGGAGAATTCAGTCATCTTTAGAAAACCTTCCCCTCACAGAAGTGTTTATATCATAGTGAGAATGATGGTTACAATAATGAATTTCCTCCCTGCTCAGTATCCCCATAGAAATATATAACTCAGCTTTGATATATGGTAGGACACTGTGCTGGTTTGGGCTGGGATAGAGTTAATTTTCTTCATAGTAGCTAGTATGGGGCTACGTTTTGGATTTGTGCTGAAAACAGTGTTGATAATACAAGGATGTTTTACTTACTGCTGAGCAGTGCTTACAGAGTCAAGGCCTTTTCTGCTTCTCACACCACCCCACCAGCAAGTAGGCTGGGGGTGCACAAGAGGTTGGGAGGGGACACAGCTGGGACAACTGACCCCAACTGACCAAATGGATATTCCATACCATATGACATCATGCTCAGCATATAAAGCTGGAGGAAGAAGCAGGAAAGGGGAGATGTTTGGAGTGATGGCATTTGTCTTCCCAAGTAACTGTTACGTGTGATGTAGCGTAGCTTTCCTGGAGATGGCTGAACACCTGCCTGCCCATGGGAAGTGGTGAATGAATTCCTTGTTTTGCTTTGCTTGCATGCACAGCTTTTGCTTTACCTATTAAACTGTCTTTGTCTCAACCCACGAGTTTTCTCAGTTTCTTCTGATTCTCTCCCCCATCCCATCTTGGGGGGAGTGAGCAAACAGCTGTGTGGTGCTTAGTTGCTGGCTGGGGTTAAACCACAACAGTCCTTTTTGGCACCCAACGTGGGGCTTGAAGGGTTCAAGATAATGACAGATTTGACTGGAATGTACTAGTTTGAATTTATAGCTGTTATTGCTGTTTAGTTATTAAATGACAGGCTCCTGTGGCTTGCTTGCCTTACTGTAAATTAGAATTTGGTGCTCATTAGTGGCTGCTTCTTGCTTTCGGTGCTTGCTGCACCACTGTGCTGCTGCTCATCATCTCACTGTGCTGGGCCCAGGAACGTTCTGATAACAGCAGTGGTGATGTGCCTGGGCTGGCAGATGGCCAGGGCATGGCTGCTTGCTGCGATAGAGAGACGGGACACAGCTTGATGCAAGCAAATGTTGATTTATTGTACAGAAGCACGAGTTTATATACACTTTCAGAAGCTGCGCGTTTTAAACAGATTGGTTCTTGAAGCTAAGCATTGCATACTAGGCAATCCCTGATTGGTGGTTAACTACCATCAATTAACAGCAAGGTGTTACCTTTCCTTGGCGCCATCCTTGGCGCCGTCTGTCCCCCACTCCCCTATGCTCTCTCAGCATGACTCATCATGTTAATTGTTGTGTGTCTATTCACACTACTTGTCCTCCTAGGGTTTGTGACCTACAAGCTCGAGCACATTCCCCTCAGCTAACTGATTGCCACGCATGGTCCTAATTTCCAGCCCACTCCTGCAGCTGCTGTTTCTGTGCTGCTGTACTGGACAGGATGGAACTCCAGTGTGAACTCAAGTGAAAGGGTCTGTGACCTGTGGATGAGTCCACGTGGGAGCAGGACACCCCAAAGCGTCTGTGGCCATGGACAAATCCCTGCTAGAACAGGTACATCTCAGAGCATCTGTGGCTGTGTTTATGTCTGTGCCACAGCAGGTATTCCTCTGAAGGAATTGTGGTACAAGGACAAGTCCATGTTGGAGAAGGTACACCTCAAAGCATCTGTGGCTGTGGATAAGTCCATGCTGCAGCAGGTACAGCCTGAAGCATCAGTGATTGTGCATGAGGTCATGCTGGAGCACCTCAAAGCATGTGGCTGTGGATAAGCCCACAACAGAGAAGGTACAGCCCTGGAGGGATTGCATCCAGGGGAAAGGTCACACTGGAGCAGGTGTCTCTCTGAAGACATTGTGGTCCATGGATAAGGCCACATTGGAATAGGTGCACCTCAAAGCATGCCGCAGCAGGTATAGCCCTGGAGAGAATGTGGCTCATAGCTGAGGCTCCACTTGGAGCAGGTACACCCCTAAGGGACTGCAGTCTGTGGATAAGTCCAAGCCGGAGCAGGGGCAAGGAGAGGAGTTCATTGCAATGTTAAACCCTACAGGCTGGCCCAATGGGACCAGGGGTGGAGATTGTAATGGATATGCCTTTAAATTGTTGTAACCCATGATTTGAGTTTCATGTTATCGGAATGACTATAGCAGCAACCACCTGAACCACTGGAGGACAAGCCTTACAAGAAGCTTGCAAGTGCAGCAGTGACCCAACCTGAGCTGGCTCTGGTGCCTGATAACTTCATGCAACACACCACTTCTCCTGCCCTGAGTGATCACCATAACAGATGGAACCCAAAGTCATGGACTAAATTAACTCAATGGACATTTTGTGGACATTTTATATATATTTTTACAGGGGTGGTGCATAGACTAGGGGAGTGATGTCTGTGTATTATATCAAAGTATAGGAAGGATGGTGGTGGTTAATGAGGTTGTATTGGATAGTGTGGGGACCCGAGCATGACGTAAATGGTATGGAATAAGGGGTGGATACTGTCCTGGTTTCGTCTGGGATGGAGTTAAATTTCTTCTCAGTAGCTGGTACAATGCTGTGTTTTGGATTTGGTATGAGAATCATGTTGATAGCAATAACTAAAACATAAGTGCGTTAAGTCATGCTTACTCTAAGTCAAGGACTTTTCAAGTTTCCCGTGCTCTGCCAGTGAGCAGGTGCACAAGAAGCTGGGAGGGGAGCAGAGCCAGGACAGCTGACCCAAACTAGCCAAAGGGATATTCCATACCATATGACATCATGCTGAGTATATAAACTGGGGGGGGGAAGAAAGGAAGGAAGGGGGGGACACATTTGGAGTTATGGCATTTGTCTTCCCAAATAACCATTATGCGTGATGGAGCCTTGCTTTCCTGGGGATGGCTGAACACCTGCCTGCCCATGGGAAGTAGTGAATGAATTCCTTGTTTTGCTTTGCTTGCACATGCAGCTTTTGCTTTACCTATTAAATTGTCTTTATCTCAACCCACGAGTTTTCTCAATTTTACTCTTCCAATCCTCTTCCCCATCCCACTGTGAGGGGAATGAGTTAGCGGCTGTGTGGTGCTTAGTTGCTGGCTGGGGTTAAACCATGACACTCAAAAAAAGAATAAAAAAAGAAACTATACAAACATCTCAGTTTTTAGAAACAAGCTGTTATAATATTTGCTTGTCCCCAATCTTCAAACCACTGATCAAAGTTTTAGAACAAAAGCTTTTGACAGTAGCGTAGAGATGTTACCTAACCACATCTCATTAATATACTGCTACCCAATGGTAACGAAAAAATAAAAAATATTCTCCCCAAAAACTATCACCATGTCTGCCAGAGGCCATACAAAACAGTCAGAGGGTCTGGTCCCCAAGATGCAGGATCACCACCCCTGCTTTAAAGCTTTAGTCATGGCATCCCCTTCTCCCAGTGAACATCAAGAGCATTTCAAAGGAAGTCACTTGTCTACCAGAACAAAGTCATGGTGCAAACCATGGAACCTAAGCACATACCTGAACTGAATCCAAAGGAGGGCCCATCAAACAAAACAAATAGAAATACTTAAAAATAGTACCTCACATAGGGCTACAAATCAACCTGTAGCTTCTGATAGCAGCAGGTAGGAAAACAGAGGTAACAGCAGGGAGTTGGGAGGAATCTTCTGGAGGTACCATGAAAAGTCACCTATATATGAAAATTACAGAAAAACAGCATGCTGCTGAATTTCAGGAAGATTTTTATGCAGATGGAGATTTACACCTGCTGTCACTATGCATTAGACCACTGTGGTGGATTGATTTGGTTTGATGCCAGGTGCCCACCAAGCCACTCTAACACTACCCTCCTCAGCTGGACAAGGGAGAGAAAATATAATGAAAAGATCGAGGGTCAAGATAAGGGCAAGGAGATCACTTAGCAATTACCATCACAGTCAAAACAGACTTGACTTGGGGAAATTACTTTAATTTATTATCATTCAAATCACAGTAGGGTAATGAGAAATAAAACCAAATCTTAAAACACCTTCCCCCCACCCCTCTCTTCTTCCCAGGCTTACCTTTACTCATGAATTCTCTACCTCCTCCTCCCAAGCGGCACGAAGGACAGGGAATGCAAGTTGTGGCCAGTTCATCACATGTTGTTTCTGCAGCAACTTCCTCCTCAGAGGGAGGACTTCTCACACTCTTCCCCTGCTCCAGCACGGGGTCCCTCCCACAGGACACAGTTCTCCACAACCTTCTCCAATGTGAGTCCTTCCCACATGTTACATTTCTTCATGAACTGCTCCAGCATGGATCCCCCATGGGGTCATAAGTCCTGCCAGGAGTATGCTCCAGCATGGGTTTCCCACAGGGTCACAGCCTCCTTCGGGCATCTACCTGCTCTGGTGTGGGGTCCTCCATGGGCTGCAGGTGGATATCTGCTCCACCATGGACCTTCATGGGCTGCAGGGGGACAGCCTGCCTCACTATGGTCTTCACCATGGGCTGCAAGGGAATCTCTGCTCCAGTGCCTGGAGCACCTCCTCTCCCTCCTTCTTCACTGACCTTGGTGTCTGCAGAGTTGTTGCTCTGACATATTCTCACTCCTCTCTTCTGCTGCAGTTTTGTTGCGCATATTTTTTTCCTCCTTCTTAAATATGTTATGACAGAGGCGCTACCACTGTCACTGATTAGCTCAGCCTTGGCCAGAGGCGGGGCCATCTTGGAGCCGGCTGGCACTGGATCCATTGGACACAGGGGAAGCTTCTAGCATCTTCTCACAGAAGCCACCCTTGTATCCCCCCCACTACCAAAACCTTGTCACGCAAACCCAACACATTCCACCCCTCACCTCTGTGAACCACATATTTAAGAATTATCCTTAAAATCCACATTCATTACATGAACTTCACAGACTTCATTCACATCAACAAAAAGAATTCCCCAAATCAAAATCAAAATAACATCATCACAACACCAAATGAAAGTGGACAATTTACACACAACCCACACCTCGTCCTTTCACCACAGTCAGAACATCAGAAATTCCCCACAATTATTCTGCTGTCTAGCAATGTTCAGTCCATGTTTTGCCCATTATCTCTCCCAATTACTATCCTTATCTTGAATTCCTTGTGCCCCATGTTGGGTGCCATAAAGGACTGTGGTGGTTTGACCTTGGCTGGATGGCAGGTGCCCACCAAGCCGCTCTAATCACTCCTCTCCTCAGCAGGATGGGGGGAGAAAATAAGATGGAAAAAAACCCTCATGGGTCAAGATAAAGGCAGTTTAGTAAAGCAATAGCAAGGGTTACACACACAGAAGTAAAGGAAAACAAAAGATGTTATTCTCTACTTTCCATTAGCAGGCAGTGTTTGGCCACTTCCCAAGAAGCAGGGCTTCAGCATGGGTAGAAGTTGCTCCGGAAAACAAACATCATAAATAACGAATGCTTCCCCTTCCTCCTCCTTTCTTTTGGCTTTTATTGCTGAGCATGAGGTTATATGGTATGGAATATCCCTTTTGTCACTTTGGGTCAGCTGTCCTGGCTATGTACCCTCCCGAGATCTTGCCCACACCCAGCCTTTGGGGGTGAGGAGGGATGTTGCAGAGACAGCCTTGATGCTGTGGGAGCACTGCTCAGCAGTAGCCAAAACACTGGTGTGTTATCACCACCTTTCTGGCTACCAATACAAAGCACAGCACTGTGAGGGCTGCTGTGGGGAATAACTCCATCTCAGCCAGACCCAGTACACCTATACAGCTGAATTATTTGCATGTCTCCTCAGACACTGAGATGAGAATACAACGAGCAGCCAGGTGAAGCATCCCTGAAGAGCCAGTAGTTAGAGAAGGGTCAAGGTGAGGGTCAATACAATACCTGCTAGAACAGCAGTGAAGTCATCATTTTGAATTTATTCTCAGCTGAGGGACAACCCCATTTGCTCCTGTATATTGAGGGAGGAGAGAAAAAGGGAAGAAAGTAGGCATAGGTGGAAATGATAAAAAGGGCAGGGAAAGACAACTCATGGAAAGAGGGAAGATGCAGAAGAAACTGTGAAAGTGGGAAAGAAATCCCTAAAAAAGCAATATATTCTGAAGCAATGTCAAGAACCATCAGCTCAATTTGCTCTTCACTATCTCAGTTATCTTTCTGCGTCCGTCTCCTGAATGTATGGCTCATGCTGGGGCTGGAAGAGACCTCAGGAAAACCTCCAGTTCACCCCTCCATCTGAACAAAGATCAGCTACATCTGTATCTGTTTCATTCCTGGCAGATGTTCATCTAACCTGTCCTTAAATATGTCCCCAGAGACCACATATCATCCCCAGGCAGCCTAATCCAAACCATTATAAACAGTTTCTAGTCTCTAACTTGGTGGTCTTAAATATTTTCCTTGAAAGACTGCTATACCTTTACATTTCTAATTGCAGGTGCAGGATGTAGTCAAATGAAACCCCACACCACAGCTTGCTTTTCTTAATTACTTTTCACAAATCATATTAAGGCAATTCACTTAGCAACTTTTGACATAAGTGAAGAATAAAACAAATTAATTTAACCTGTTTCCTCATAAGTAACATTTTCTAGACCTTCTAACATTTGAATCCCCTCTACTCCCACTCCAAATGTTTTATTGGACTAAGGCAATACTCCAGTGGGACACAGCAGTCTAGCTGAGACATTGTTGGCCCCAATGAAAGGAGGAGTATATCTTTGCACATCCCCACAAGCTGAAGTTTACATTATTCGCTGCAGGGTTTCTGTTCTTGGGTTTGTTTGTCAGAGGAGGAAAGGTAGGGCATGATGTTGTTGACTTGCACTCAGCTTGTGAGCCATAAAACCTACAAATAAGTATCTGCTACTTAAATAGTTGTTCCCCTCTTTTATTTGTGCAGCTGATTATTCCTGCCTAAATGCAGTTCCTTACATCTATCCCCAGTGAATAGCATTCTATTTATTTCAGACCATACCTTCAATTTGTCAAGATCACTTTAAATTCAAATTCTGTCCTCCAACATACTCACAGTCGCTTGCAGATTAGTATCATTAGCAAATCTAATAAGCATGTTCTCATTCCTTTCCTTTTTGGAGATCCCCTGAGATTACACTTTTATGATTTTGCTAAATTGTAAGGATAAGGTACATGCTTTTCTGTAACACTTTAAAACAGCAACAAATAAATGGAGTTTGAAGACATTTGTCCTCAAGAATTCAATACAGTTCTCTAGGAAAATGGGGTATGTCTACACTGCCTTTGACGGAAATCCCAAGGCCAGTGTCAAAGTGTTTTCTCCAGCTCCCTTATTGACCCTCCTTCACAGGCCCAAGCATGCCCAGCTACCCAACACTCTCTTCTCATACCAGGAAGATCTCATCAAGAAGGCATGTCCAGGGAGCTCGCCCACAGTTTCCCTTCAGACAATGTGCTAGCTGCCTTTACAACGGCTTTCTCAAAATGGGGAAGGTTCAGCCATTCTGACACAGCAGAGAGCTAAATCTCTAACAGTGCAAGACAGTTTAAAGACATTTGGCCTGCACCACAAAAAAGGCTGCAGCTGCCTGCTGGCTACAGAGGTGGCCAAAGATGCCAGATATAGCCTGCTCTGGAGTCACCAGTCCCACTGGGGCTGGGAAAGAATCCAGCTCCCTGCTAGGAGCACACAGAGCCTGCAGTTCAGGGAAGCACTCCTGTACTGACTAATATTTAATCTGACTGTGACTACAACAACAAGCTACAGATCTGGATCTGAGGGTACCTGCATGTTGTTCTGGTCATAATAAATCATCTCTTTCACAGCTAGTTCCTTCAGGTACTGGATACCTCTCTCTATTGCAGTCCACTTGCCTGGGAGACATGAAGGGATACCTTTCCTTAATGCTTGACAGGAGTTGCCTCCAGAGACTGAAGATTTGTGTCCCTCTTCCAATTGCCTTGTCAATGACCCCTTCTCTAGAAAGTGATCCCAGCTACTTAATTTCCTACCCTCTAATTCCAAACTATTAGCACCATTATCCCAGCATCAAATCAGCCAGGTGACAATGTGCTCACCTGGGTGATGGCTGAAATCTTTCTGCATATCCCGCAGATCACTCAGGGATAGGGATTTAGTGACTACCTCTTGTTATGCCTCTTCCTCTGGTTCTTGTGATGGCCCTGCTTCATCCTCCTTTACTAAATGAGATGATTTTCATGTCCATTTCTTCTTGTGTATAGGGGCAACTGATACCAACACAGGTTGGTTCTCAGGTTCAGCTGCATCACCCATTGTGGGAGTTGGAGTAGCCACAGTGCATGTTGTCAGGGTTGGAGTAGCCGCAGTGCTTGTTACTTGCTTTTTATAGACGTGTTTCTTGGGTGAAAGGGGCGTGACTGGGAATTGAAAAAAGAAGCAGCAGGATTTGGGGTTTTGGTTTGGGCTCTGCATAAGATGCATCAAGACAATACGCAGCAGGAGCATATTTGTTTCTACGCTTTGGTGACGCACGTCTTGGGTTTTGATGTATTACATACATGTTTTCAAACTTGGATTTTGAATGTGTGTGAAAACTTGGGTTTGAGGTGTATGCATTTGTAATTATAGTGTATGAAACATTGTATAATTATTTTTTTGGTACTGAAATGAGTTCCTCCACTTCCATAGAAAAACCCCTTTGCATTCCTTTAGAATGTGTCCTGAAAAATTGGAAGTATTTTGATGGGGATCCCTTAACTAAAAGAAAATTACACAGATACTGTAATCAGTGATGGCCAAAGTATAAGCTGGACAACAGCGAGAAATGGCCAGAAAATAGGACTTTGAACTATAATACTATATTGCAGTTAATGCTTTTCTGTAGAAGAGTGGGTGAATAGGATGATGTACCATATGTTGATTTGTTCTTTGCCTTGCGTGATAATCGTGAAATGAGAAAGAAATGTAAATTGCTAGACAATGATCTGAATTGTATCTATGGCTGAAAGTGGATTACAGAAGACTCAGAGGTGCTGTTTGGCTTGTGATATTGGGAAGGGGTATATTAAGAGAAACGAGGAGCTGGAGGATGTACAGTTGTTGGTACCACTGATCAGACAAGAAGAGGCTAGTAACAATTTTGATGAACAATCTCCTCAAATGGAAGAGAGAAATTTCTCTCCCATTTCAGAAGAACTCAGGCTCAACACCCAGTGATACAGGCACCACTCCGGCAGGCAGTGGGAGTTGAAGGTTTACCAGTGTTTTTGCATGTCCTGTTTACCAGCTCAGACTTACTAAATTGAAAACTATCAGTGGAATCGTATAGAGATAATCCAGATAAAATGTATCAGTTAGAGGAATCAATTGTGCTGAATCATAATCCTATCTGGAATGACATGCAAACACTGTTAAACACTTTTTACTCCACAAGAAAAGCGATTGGTTTTGGAAAAAGCCAAACAAGAGAATCAGAGGCAAAATGCTAATGATGATCCTGCCAGATTTATGTCTAAAACTGATCCAGAATGGGACGCAAATTCTGGTGCTGGGAAGGAAATGATTAAACAATATCAGCAATTGATTTTATATGGTATACAATATGGGGTCCAGAAATCAAAGAATGTGTCAAAGTTATATGAAATTAGACAAAGAATTTATGAGAATCTCTCAGTATTTTATGAGACATTGTGTGAGGCAGCTAGAAAGTGGACTGATTTAGATCCTGAAGATGAGACTAATAAGAGAATGTTTAATAAGCTGTTTATTGGACAATTGGCTTCAGATATAAGAAAAAAGTTACAGAAAATAGAAGGGGTAGGAGGAATGACTATCTCTCGATTGATAGAAATAGCTTATAAAATATATAAT
This sequence comes from Falco peregrinus, assembly GCF_023634155.1. Classification (NCBI taxonomy): domain Eukaryota; kingdom Metazoa; phylum Chordata; class Aves; order Falconiformes; family Falconidae; genus Falco; species Falco peregrinus. The sequence goes on along the minus strand of NC_073743.1, from coordinate 6,917,745 downwards.
AATCGAGATGAAGCAGAGAAAAAAAAGAAAGAAAAAGAAAGACTAAAAGATCAGAAAATGCAGGCTAATTTGTTGTGACTGCTGAGAATTCAGTGAGAGGCAAGGGAAGAGATCAAGGATGTTATTGAGAAAATATGTGGGATAGAGGTAGAGGCTGGGGCTGGACTCCATTTTAGAAAGTTCCATGGGGCCGAATCAATGTGCCTATTGTAAAGGAGAGGGACATTGGAAAAACGAGTGCCCAAAAAGAACAACTCCCCAAGGGGTGTGGGGTGTGGATGACCCCTGAAGCTGATCTGATTATGCTGGAAGCTTCAAATTCAGACTGAAGGGGACTGGGGGACAATATTAAAATTTGCCCAGCCAATCCTCTGGTTCCAGTTCAGCTGGGGAGTGAAACTATTGATTTCCTGGTGGATACAGGAGTGACATATTCAGTTGTAACTAGTTATAAGGGTCCTTTAAGTAATAGCTATATGCTGATTGTGGGAGTCATGAGAAAGCAAGCTTTGAAACCATTTTTAAAACCACTGGAATGCAAAATTGGAAGTAAAACTGTAACTCATTAATTCCTCTATATGCCAGAGTGTCTCTTACCCCTCTTAGGGCGAGATCTGTTGTGTAAATTAAGAGCACAGATAGCTTTCTCTGATAAGACAATACAGCTACACCTGCCAAAGGAAACAGCTTGGAAGGCTCAAATCTGTTTATTAATAGAGAAACAATGGAGAGATGCAAACATCCCAGAGGAAATTTTGCATGCTGTAATACCCACTACATGGGCAACCAACAGACCTGGAAGAGCAAAGAATGCAGCACTGGTAAAGGTTGAATTAAAACCTGGAGCACAACTGGTAAGAAAAAAAGCAATATCCTATTAAGTTAGAAGCTCATTTGGGTTTAAAACCACTAATAAATGATTTTATTCAATAAGGGCTATTGAAGGAGCGTCAATCTGAATATAATACCCGATCTTACCAGTTAAGAAATCCCAGACTCAAGAATACTGATTGGTGCAAGATTTGAGGGAAATTAATTGAATCACAGTCAATACACATCCTGTGGTTCCAAACCCTTATACTTGTTATCTTTATCTAATAACGATGTCTATTTTACAGTACTGGATTTGAAAGATGCCTTCTTTTGCATACCCCTGGAGGAGGAAAGTCAAAACCTTTTTGCATTTGAATGGGAAAACCCAATGACAGGACAAAAAGTTCAACTCTGCTGGACTGTGTTACCCCAGGGATTCAAGAATAACTCTACTTTGTTTGGTAATGCATTGTCCAAAGAACTGGAAGATTGGTAAGGTAAGAATTCTTCGATTACCTTGCTTCAATATGTAGATGATATCCTACTGGGAGCCACAATGAAACAGGAATGTTAGGCAGCCACCATTAGTTTATTGAATTTCTTGGGACTTGCTGGGTACCCAATATCACAGAAAAAAAAGCACAAATTGCTCATCTAACTGTAGAATATCCTGTTTTAGAGATTTTGCAGAGCGAGAGAAGATTTGGAACAGAACAAAAAGAGGCGATATGCTGCATAGCCCCTCCAAAATCAAAGAAAGAATTAAGAAGATTTTTAGGAATGACCAGATGGTGTCACCTGTGGATACCATATTTCAGTTTAATTGCTAAACTGTTATATGCTGCTATCAAAGGGCCTGAAGAAATTCTTGAATGCACTCCTGAATGTTGTAAAAGCTTAGATACTATAAAATTGGAACTTATGAGGGCCTCTGCTCTGGGATTGCCAGACTTGAGTAAGCCTTTCATTTTATATGTATATGAAAAACAACATGTGGCCTTAGGAGTTCTGACTCAAACCCTTGGAGACTGGAAAAGGCCGGTGGCATACTTCTCTAAGCAATTAGATGAAGTGAGCAAGGGATGACCAGGGTGACTCAAAGCTGTGGCAGCAATGGTATTATTAATTACAGAAGCTCGAAAAGTGACTTTGGGATGACCCATTATCACTTTTTGTGCCTCATGCTGTTTTGGCAGTATTGGAGCAGAAGGGTCATCACTGGTTGTCCCTAAACAGATCGATTCAATATCAGGCATCCTTGATCAAACAAAATGATGTCACTTTGAAGGTGACTTCTGTCCTGAATCATGCAAACCTACCTCCTGTTAATGAAGATAATGAATTGGAACATGACTGTCTACATGTCATAGAACAGGTATACTCCAGCTGACCAGATCTGAAAGATATACCCTTAGAGAATCTGGACTGGGAGTTATTCACTGATGGAAGCAGCTTTATGGACAATGGGCAGAAAAAAACAGGATATGCTGTGGTAACTTTGAAAGATGAAATAGAAATTAAGCTGTTACCTTTCAATACATCAGCTCAGAAAGACGAAATTATTGCACTGATTGAAGCCCTATAACTGTCTGAAGATAAACAAGTAAATATTTATACGGATTCAAAATATGCATTTGGGGTAGTACATGCTCATGGGACCATTTGGAAAGAATGAGGTCTTTTATCCTCACAAGGAACACCAATCAAACACAGTAAAGAAATGTTAAGACTCTTAGATGCAGCTCAAAAACTAAAAGAAGTACCTATGATTCACTGCAAGGCTCACCAGAAAGGAAAACCAGATGTAATTAAAGGTAAATGAAGATCAGATGAAGCTGAAAAACTAATAGATCTATCAAATTCTGTAATGGGAGCTTTGATTCCTGTTGAGAAGTTAGCATTAAAGAGCCTCCAAATTACTCTGAAAAGTTTGATCAATTGGCAAAACTTCTGAATTGTACCAAAACTGAAAATGGATGGTAGACAATGGACACTTGACAGATTATGGTTACTGCTCCATTAATGAGGGAATTATAAAGAAAATCCAAGAGGAAACCCACATGGGAGCCAAGGCAATAGTGGCAAGCATAAGACATTATGCTGTACGGCCGAGAATGCAACAGCTTGCTAATATTATCATGAAACAATGCCTGATTTGTTGCAGAAATAATCCAAAAATAATATTGGCAAATAGATTTCTCCAAGTTACCAAGATGTAATTGGTATGTATAAATAGCTGCTGCTATTTGTAGATACATTTTCTGGATGGGTAGAAGCTTTCCCATGTCGAACCAACAAGGCAAGAGAAGTAATCAATGTTATTTAAAGAAATTATTCCTAGGTTTGGAATACCCAAGGGGACAGCATCAGATAATGGGCCTCATTTTATTACTAAGGTAGTGCAGGAAATTGCTAAGTTTTTACAGTTTGATTGGGTCTTACACCTTGGAGACCACAACCTAGTGGGAAAGTAGAAAGAGCAAATCAGACTCTGAAAAGACAAATCTAAAAATTATGCCAGGAAACACAAATTAAATGGATAGATGTCTTACCCATAACTTTATTATGAATCCAAATTACCCCCGAGATTTGAGAAGGAATTCGTCCTTTTGAAAATTTATATGGCAAACCATACCCAGTAAGTAGCTTAACAGGGAAAGGTGATCAGATGCATATAAGCGGAAATCAGATACTTACTGAACACATGTTATCATTGGGATGTACTTTATCTTCACTTCATAGGTGCCTGAACAAAAGAGCACCTGTACTTCTGGACACCCCAGTACATACCTTCCAACCAGGATATCTAGTTTATATCAGAACCTGGAAAGATGGACCTCTGAAAGAACGTTGGAAAGGACCATATTTAGTATTATTAATCACACCCACAGCAATCAACGTAAAGGGAATAGACTCTTGGATTCACTATACTTGAGTGAAGAGTGCCCCTCTGGAAGAGTGGAAGTCAAGAGAGACCAGACGTTTGAAATTAACATGGAATCAATGAACTGCACCTGGACAAATTGGGAATCAGTAGTTCATTTAGAGAAATTTTATTATACTTTGTATTATTAGGAATAGTAACATTGTTATTGTATCTTTACAAGTATACCAACTTTTAAAATTAGAAAAGAACAAACTAAACAGGTTAGTAGTCTTCTTTTACTTGATATTACCAATACTCAAAGGGAGCAAGAATAGTCTTCCAAGTCCATGGGACCATAATGTCCACCTCAAAATAATTGAGGTAGCAATTAAAATTGCAAATAAGACAAATTTTTGGGTCTGTACACACTTCCCTGAAATTCAAAAAAAGGAACCTCACTTACAGGAATCCTCATTCCAGCAGAAACATCTTGGCAAAACTTATAGAGAAATACTTCTTTCAATACAAGTTTAGATAGCCAACAAGAAGAATGGGATATAGACATTCCAAATCACCAGAGTGGTTATTTTAAATGTGTCCAGTTGTGTACTCCTCTGAAAGGCATTGGTAGATTTGACTGTAATAATAACATGGTAGGAAACTATTCTAAGTGCAGTTAAATTATTAATTGGGGAGGGAATTTTCAAAAGTCCTGGCCTGCTCCAGAAGGAAAAGGCTGGTATTAGCTTTGCAGGAAAAAGTCTAGAAAAATTTTACCAAATAATTGGGCAGGAATATGCTATTGTAAATATCTCTGCAATTATAGAAAAAAATTGGAAATGAAACTGCTGATGCCCTTGCAGATTTACAACAGGAAGTTAGACAATTAGCTGACATTACAATTCAAGATAGAATGGTTTTAGCTATGCTTTTAGTTTCATACGAAGGAGTGTATACTGTACTAAATACTAGTTACTGTGTATACATGTATCAAAGTGGACACATTTCTACTGATTTGAATGAAATTTGGAAACTAAAATTTTACAGGAAATACAAAAGGATGATACCTTTAGGATTTGAAGTGATTTAAAGAACGAAGTCAAAATTTCTTGGTGACTAAGTATCCTTTATTGGCAGCGCTGGATGCACGGGGGATCCTTCCGCCTAACGTGCATGTCTAAAGTAACTAACTATCTTATATTTATACCATAAAACAATGAGTACTCAATTAATGCCTATACATACTCATTACCTAAACCCGCCTACTCTTGCTTCGTATGTTAATTAGCTTATCAGTCTTTTGTGCTTGTGCAAATCCTTCCAAGAATTGTGGGCAGGGGTCCTCGGGATGTGGGTGGTGGTCTTTGGGAGGAAGGCCGTAGGTCTTCCTCAAGGTGTACTTTTCACCTTTTGCCAGAAAATGCTGAGTTGGGTGAGTTACCAGTTTCAACCAGCTCTTGCTACCCGTCTTTCCTCCTTGGGTGTGTTTTAGCTTAGGATGCCGACAGATAACAGGATGTCCACAGCCTCACAAGATGTTGGCAGACACAATACACAGGGGATGTCATGTATCTTATATTCATTACATTTTAACTACAAAATTCATTCTATCCTAGACTGAGTTCATACAATATCAGAAGAAACATGGAAATGGTTAATATTTTGGTTCCCTAATTTAACCACATGGATAAAAAGGTTTTTAAGCATATTAATAATTGGATTGTTAGTATTTGTATTATTTATGCATTGATTCAATGTGCCTGTAAATGTCGTTCAATTTTGATAATGCGATCAGGAGATAAGGTGAGACTTATCTAAAGAAAAGTATTCGTAGATGGTCTCAAAGGGGGGAATTATAGTCAATTGGCTCACAGATACGTGATTATATAGAAGGCCAGTCTGTTATTTAACTTGAAATTTAAACAAAATATGTAAATATCTATAAGGAAAAACAAGAAAGAGTTTGAAAAGCAGAGGTTGTTACAAACAGTTAACAAAACATGCCCTTGGGAGAAAGGATAGACATCATAAATATGTCAAGTTTGGGCACAAGATAAGCTCAAGGAGAACCAAATGGTTAATGAGACCAAACAGAAATTTACTGGAACTAAGTGTGAACTAGCCTAATTAGCATACTAATTAGTATCATTCCCCCCTTTTCTAGATACATGTAAATTCCTTTGCATCATATGTATCTACTTGTATTCAAATACCAAAACATACACCTAAATAATACACATACAAATATTCCAAATATTATAGAAATGATTAATACAACAAAAATCTGTTTTAACCATTGAAGGTTAGGTAACCAAGAAGTCAACTTGTTCCATATTTCTTCAAATCCTCAAGAAAGATCATCTTTTGTAATCTCGTGTAGTACTCTGGTTTGTTTCCAAATTTCTTCCAAGTCTAAAGTTATTCTCTGGTCATTGTCTATATATGTGCAACAACTTGCATTTATTATTGTGCACACTCGTCCTTCTTTGCTAAACAACATATCAAGTGCCAGCCTGTTTTGTAGAGTTATTTTTGAAATGCTTTTAAATTCCTCTTGTTGTGCCCGTATGGCATCAATAGTAAAATTCATGGCAATTTCCATGGTAGCAGAGAGGTTCACTAATGCTTTTTCTAATTCATTTACTCCTAACCATGGTAAAAACCAACGGGCAAAGCTATGAAACCCTGTGGGTCTTTCCACAATAGGGTTGTTCTGTCGTTTTAATCTTTTCATATATGATCTAATTAGTCCTTGTGTCAAATTGTAAGTTATAGAGATGTGTGGAAAAACAGGTCCCACGGCACACTCACCTTGCCAACCTAGTGGTAGAACTTTTCAAGCCTTATCTCCACATAACCAGTACCATCCCGTTCCCATGGGAATGGGCCACCCTTTAGGGGTGGCTTTATTTGTTCTCCTGGTTTGATTTATATTCCAAAGATTTGCACCTCCATACTTCCAGTAGGAGGTACAATTAGGGTACCTTCCTATGAAAATTGTTTTCCCACACCTTTTATCAGTCGCATTCCCTCCTGTTTCAGGTTCGGTGGTATTCAGGGAGCATCTCTGGACACAAGGAACACCTGTACTAGAGTTTAAAGGATTTTCAATATCTAATGACCAAAAAAATTCCTTAATTTTCAGTTGGGTATATTCTGAAATATCCATATTCAAGAAAGCTGTATGTATTTCGGATTCGTTTGGGAAAGCACTACCTATTAGGGGAAATCTTCGACTAGCATTTTCAGGCATTTGGGCACAAACCCAACAAGAGGTCAAATTAAAATTTTGTACAATTCTCCCTATTAATTGCAAATATACATTCTGGTCCCATGCTTTGACATTTCCCAACTGTAGTCCTGTTACCGCAACAATCACTGCCCATCTCCTCGACAGAGTCATAATTTTAGGGGTCCCATCAGTGTGGCTTCCCATTGTGTTTTGGGGCTTTCTTCACTCTTGAATAATGGATCCAAGCGACTTGTTCTCTAATCTTGATAGCAGTGTGAGTCATCAGCAACACCTGATACGGTCCATTCCATTTCTCCTCTAGGGGTTGTCCTGAAAAAGTCCTTACATATACATAATCTCCAGATTTAAAGGGATGGATTGGTTGATCCAATCCTCTAGCCCTGGTTCCTAGGACAAATTTATGTATTTTATTTAATTGTTTCTGAAGTTCAGTTATATAAGTATATAAATATTCTGATCCTAACTGTGTTAAATCCTCTCCACTAAATAGAAATTGGTATGGTCTTCCATATAAAATTTCAAAGGGACTCAAATTTTCTTTTATTCTAGGTTTGACTCTAATTCTGAGTAATGCTGGAGGGAGGGATTGAGGCCATGACAAATTAGTTTCTTGTCCGATTTTAGCTATTTGCTGTTTAATTAAATGATTCATTTTCTCTACTTGTCCACTTGCCTGTGGCCTATAAGGAGTGTGCAGTTGCCAATCTATCTTTAAAACCTTACTTATCTGTTGTACCACCTGGGCACAAAAATGTGAGCCTCTATCAGAAGATATTGCCACTGGGATCCCAAAGCATGGTATTATCTCATTTAACAAGATTTTAACTACTTCCCTTGCTTTATTTGTTCGACAGGGAAAGGCTTCAGGCCATCCTGAAAACGTGTCAGTCAAAACCAGTAAATAACAATACCCCCCTTTTCTAGGGAGTTCTGAAAAATCAATCTGCCACTGTTGCCCAGGATAATTTCCTTTACCAATTGTTCCAAACTTTACTCTATTCTTAGTATTGGGGTTATTGTGCAAACAAATGTTACATTGTTGAGTTACTTGTTTTATTGTTGTATATAAATTTCGTCCCACCAATGACTGATTCAGGCTCTTATACAAGGTGTCAGCTCCCCAATGGGTTTTATTATGTTCTGTAAAAACTGTGGGCCATATCAGATTAGAGGGAATTACTATATGGTTATCTTTTAAATATACCCATCCATTTGGTTTCATTTTACCTTTCAAATCTTCAATTAATTTTAAATCTTCTTTTGTATAATTTGGCTTTTGGTCTATAGTTTGGATTTTACCATCTGGTATCAAAGACAATGTCTTCACTTCAGCAATTTCAGCTATCCGCTTAGCCTCTTGATCTGCCAATCGATTTCCAGTTTCAAAATTGGCGTTCCCTTTTTGGTGTCCCCGACAATGCATGACAGCTATCTTTTCTGGTAATTTTATAGCTTCTAGCAGTTTTAAAATCTCTTCAGCATGTTTTATCTGTTTTCCTTGAGCAGTCAGCAATCTGCATTCTTTCCAGATCGCTCCATGAGCATGCACCACACCAAATGCATATTTAGAATCTGTCCAAATATTTATTTTCTTTCCTGCTGCTAGTTCCAGCACTCGCGTAAGAGCGATTATCTCTGCTTTCTGGGCGGATTTGGATTCAATTGCTTTTTGAGTGGTTGTGACGGCATACCCTGCCTTACATTGTCCTTGTTTCACAAAGCTGCTCCCATCAGTGTACCAGGATTCGTCAGCATCTTCCAAAGGTTCTTCCTTAAGATCAGGCCGACTGGAATACACAGCCTCCATTGTTTCTATACAATCACGTGTTATTGGTTTGTCCAGAGTTCCACTTAGGAAAGAAACTGGATTTACAACATTAGTGACCACTATTTCCACATCATCCTGCTCTACTAATATTGCTTGATATTTTAAAAATCTCTGTGGTGAAAGCCAATTATTTCCTTTTTGTTCCAGCACTGTTGAAACCATATGGGAGACTAACACTGTCATTTTCTGTCCCATTGTAAACTTCTGAGCTTCCTGTATATTGATGAAAACAGCTGCCACAGCCCGAAGGCATCCGGGCCATCCTTTACTTACTTCATCTAATTGTTTAGAGAAGTAAGCTACTGCTCGTTTATAGGGATACAGTTTTTGTGCTAGTACTCCCAAAGCTATCCCTTGTCTCTCATGAGAGAACAGCCAAAAGGGTTTCGAGAGATCTGGTAACCCCAAAGCCAGGGCTCGCATTAATTCTTGTTTAAGTTGTTTAAATGCTTTCCGCGCTTCCCTGCAGGACAAGGCCTCAAGGACAAAAGTCCAAGTGCTGTTAGCCTGATGAATAGAGACATGTTAGAACTTGTAGGGCACAAGCCCTGGGAACAAAGGAGCAAGCTAACTGCAGACTCTTGAGCCGTTGCAGTTGAGATGGCAACCAGATGGACAAAGAGGAACAAGTAGCTAGATAAGGGAACGGATAGTGCCGATAAGGAACTTTATTAATTAAGAAAGTCACGTAGGAAGAAACCCCCTAATCTTAGAATAGAAATTGTTGCTATGACAAGGTAAACTAATCAGTTCCTATTGTTCTAACGGTGTGCCTTAAATGTCAACCAATCAGTGTTTTTTACGCTTAAGATTTAACCAATCAGTGTGTAATATGTAGAAGACAGAAACGTATATAATTGTAAGAAAATCACTAATAAACGGACAACTTGCTTGCATCAAGCTGCGTCCCGTCTCTTCATTCGCCGCACTTCCCCAGTCCAGACCAATTTTGACTGGTCATTCTTTATCAATTCATACAGAGGTTTTACCATCAGTCCATAATTATAAATCCAAAGGCGGCACCAACCTGTCATTCCAAGAAAAGTTCATAGCTCCTTTACCATTTGGGGTTCTGGAGTTCGGCAAATGACCTCCTTCCGTTCAGTTCCTAGTTCTCTTTGTCCTCCCGAAATTTCAAATCCCAAATAGGTCACTCATTGTCGAACCAGCTGGACTTTCTGTTGGGAGACTCAATATCCATTTAAACCCAGGAAATTAAGGAGACTTATCGTCCATTGAATACAACTCTCTCTAGTCTCGACAGCTATTAAAATATCATCTACATAATGTAACAAAGTCCCTTCAGTATCTGGAGGCATCCAGGTCTCAAGTTCCTTTGCTAATTGGTTTCCAAAAAAGGTCGGGCTATTCTTGAAACCTTGAGGAAGTACTGTACATGTAAGTTGTGTCTTTCTGCCTGAGTCGGGGTTTTTCCATTCAAAGGCAAATAGATTTTGGCTTTCTGTGGCTAAGGTTAAACAGAAGAAGGCATCCTTTAAATCCAGCATGGTAAACCAAACCTGATTATTCTTTAATTTAGTCAGCAAAGTGTAGGGGTTGGCCACTATCCTCAGTGATTTTATTTATGGCCCTCAAATCCTGAACCAGCCTATAGCTTTTTCCATCTGCCTTTTTGATTGGCAGTATGGGTGTATTGTATTCTGACTCACATTCAACTAATAATCCATACTGTAAGAATCTATCAATTATTTCCTTAATTCCCTTCCAGTCTTCTAACCTCAAAGGATATTGTTTCATTTTAATGAGTTTTTCTCCTGACTTCAATTTAATAATTATTGGGGTTGCATTTTTAGCTTTCCCAGGCATTTCAGTGGCCCAAACCCCTGGATATACTTGGTCTGAGATTTCTGAAGGTATTTCACTTTTAGGATCAATTTGTATTAGTGCCAGACTCAAAACATTTATTAGCTGTTCTTCTCCTATCCTTAATTCCATTTTCCCTTTTTCGAATACAATTTCTTCTTCTAACTGTTCTAATAAATCATGGCCCAATAAAGATTTTGGGGATCCGGGTAGATATAAGAACCTGTGTATCCCCATCTGTTTTCCCAATTTATATTTCAACAGTTTTAAGAAAAAGGCTTTTTCTTGTTGGCCAGTGGCTCCTATCACAGTCACAAAGTCTTTATCTTCTGGTATTAGTTTCTGGTTCAGCACTGAATAAGAGGCTCCTGTATCTATTAAAAATTCCATTTCCTGTTCCAATTTCCCTAGCTTAATTTTAATCAGTGTATCCGCTAGGGTGGATTCCCCCGGTCCACTTCATTGGTCAGGGGAAATGTTAGCTATCACGGGTCGGGTCCCACTCAATTTCAGACACTCTCCTTTCGAATGACCTATCTCCCTACAATAGGCACACTGATCTGATCTTAAGGACTGTTGAGGTCCTCCCCATCTCCCAGCTCCCCGACCCCTAACCCGAAGGGGTTCTTCTTGTTTTCTCAATGCAGCTACAGTAGCTGCGGCAATAGTTTGCCATAATTTCTGTCTTTTGTCCCCTTCCCGATTTCTAAACACCCTCCAAGCCTCTTCCACCAATCTTTCCAGATCTCTTATATCTGGTTCTTTCATTTTCTGAAGTTTCCATCTTATATCCTCGGCGGATTGTCCTAGGAATAAGGAAACCAGCTGTGATTTACCCTCCTCAGATGAGGGATCTAAGGTAGTGTATTTTTGCATGGCTGTTCTTAAACGGTCAAGAAATTCCGTGGGGGTCTCAGATTGTCCCTGTTTTATTGTATATAATCTTGACCAATTAACCGATTTCGGTATCGCATTTTCCAAAGCAATTCTTATCCATTCTTGGTATCTTTTTAACAATCGGCAATCATTATCATCATTATAGTCCCAATTAGGGTCCGTTCTAGGCACATGAACTTCCACCGTGCCTGATAAAGCTCCCGTTACTGTTTGAATCTGTACTTGTGTCTGAGCAGTTTTAATTACTAATTGGTTTTTTGTCTCAGACAATGCAGCCAGCATTATTTCTATATCCTTCCAATCCGGATCCAGGTTTTTTACAATTAGCTCAAATCTTTTAGCGACTGTCTCCGGATCATCTCGGTACCTTTTTACTGCTTCTTTCCAGGAATCTAACTCATTTGTGGTAAAGGGCACCTTTATCCTGGCAGGCCTGTTAGATCCCATAGCTTGCCGCAAAGGGACTTGAATTACCGGGCCCGCTTTACTCCTTGTACGGGCAGTTATTGGAGTAAATTTCTTTTGATCTAAATCATCTCTCGTTCCTTCAGCTCCCGTTTCCTTTCCTACGCCACCATCTATCAGCACAGGAGGTAGAGGCAAAACAAAATCTTCTATTCTTTCCTCTGGTCCGCTTAATTTTAAACATCTTTGTCCAATACTACATGCTGAACAACACCTCTTCAATTTCCCAGCCCCATCCTTCCTCATATCCTTTTCAATTGCCAATAATAAGGGATCTTGTGGTGCTAGGTTAATTCCACACCCCTTTTGCCACTCTGGGTGATTCCTCAGACTGAAAAACATATCGGCGTACATTACTTCATCCCATTTTCCTTCTCTCCATAGGAACAACATTAACTATAACAAAGTATTATAGTCTATAGTACCGTTAAAAGGCCATTTTTCTCGACATTCCAGCTTATAAAGCGGTTGCCATTGATTACAATATTTTATCAATGTTTTCTTATTCACATTCCCACCAGCAGATCCTCCAATATCCTTCCAATGACTTAAAACACATCCTAAAGGACTTTTCCTTAAAATCCCACCACTTTGTTTTCCTCCCATTTTCCACTTCACACTAACAGAATACACTTAACACTTACAAAATGCAACATGCAGGTACCTTTCTACAGCAGCATCAAAAACCCACTATTATTACCAAGAGTATAGCCAAAATCACAATAACGATAATCAAACTTCCACACTCAATAAGTCAGAAAACCGTAATAAGCAAGACCGTACCAATCGAGCCCTATAGGCGAACTTGCCAGGCTCCAAATGGCAATTCAATGCCAATCAAACGGCAACTGAATGCCAAAAAAACCATACGTATACTTAAGGTGCTAGCCACAAAAGTATACACCACCCTACAGAAGTTTAACTTTTGACTTACGGGCAATTCCAAATGACCGGTCTACCAAACAAACAAACCAAAATAAAGAAAACCGTCACTTACAGCAATGGGGTCCTTGTCTGCCGCTGCAGTGATCCGTTGAGTCAACGAGTCCCGCCGGGAAATCCCGGGGGTACCCTAGGGAGTCCTATCCCCAGCGGGTCCTACAGCCCGGCAGAGAGGTGTCCCACCTGGGTCGCCGGATTGATTTAAAGAACGAAGTCAAAATTTCTTAGTGACTAAGTATCCTTTATTGGCAGCGCTGGATGCACGGGGGATCCTTCCGCCTAACGTGCATGTCTAAAGTAACTAACTATCTTATATTTATACCATAAAACAATGAGTACTCAATTAATGCCTATACATAGTCATTACCTAAACCCGCCTACTCTTGCTTCGTATGTTAATTAGCTTATCAGTCTTTTGTGCTTGTGCAAATCCTTCCAAGAATTGTGGGCAGGGGTCCTCGGGATGTGGGTGGTGGTCTTTGGGAGGAAGGCCGTAGGTCTTCCTCAAGGTGTACTTTTCACCTTTTGCCAGAAAATGCTGAGTTGGGTGAGTTACCAGTTTCAACCAGCTCTTGCTACCCGTCTTTCCTCCTTGGGTGTGTTTTAGCTTAGGATGCCGACAGATAACAGGATGTCCACAGCCTCACAAGATGTTGGCAGACACAATACACAGGGGATGTCATGTATCTTATATTCATTACATTTTAACTACAAAATTCATTCTATCCTAGACTGAGTTCATACAATATCAGAAGAAACATGGAAATGGTTAATATTTTGGTTCCCTAATTTAACCACATGGATAAAAAGGTTTTTAAGCATATTAATAATTGGATTGTTAGTATTTGTATTATTTATGCATTGATTCAATGTGCCTGTAAATGTCGTTCAATTTTGATAATGCGATCAGGAGATAAGGTGAGACTTATCTAAAGAAAAGTATTCGTAGATGGTCTCAAAGGGGGGAATTATAGTCAATTGGCTCACAGATACGTGATTATATAGAAGGCCAGTCTGTTATTTAACTTGAAATTTAAACAAAATATGTAAATATCTATAAGGAAAAACAAGAAAGAGTTTGAAAAGCAGAGGTTGTTACAAACAGTTAACAAAACATGCCCTTGGGAGAAAGGATAGACATCATAAATATGTCAAGTTTGGGCACAAGATAAGCTCAAGGAGAACCAAATGGTTAATGAGACCAAACAGAAATTTACTGGAACTAAGTGTGAACTAGCCTAATTAGCATACTAAAAGATCCACTCCCCGAACAAAGAAAGCCCCCTACTAACAAAACCACCTCCCCACAGAACATGTAGGGTGAAAAAAACAGAATACTGTACCTTTAAATTAAGACGAGGCTTGTAAGAACCAGTGAGAATTAAGTGTGACTAAGCATAATTATAAACAATTGTTCAAAGTGTATAAAGTGTTTTACTATGTGTTAAGAGGAGAGCTAGTTTTTGTGGATAACCACCTAGCTCCCTAGTCTGTGAAAAGTAGAATAAAAGGATAGAAATACCTCTACTTGGTGTGTGAATTGCACTGAGCCCCATGTAATAGACCCACCTACAGGACATCAGCTTTGCCATCAGATCCAGAGACCTTCTCTTCCCCTTAAGAATACTGAAGTGTTAAACAGGACTTCGTAGGCATGGGCATGGCTCCAACACATTGCAGTACTTTGTGCTCCTCTGGAATTGCCAGGGTGACAGTATACTTTTTCCAAATATTTCAGTAGTTTTTCCAGATTCTGCACTTGTTCAGGGGTGAAGCTCCAAAACACTGGACATGCCCACTGTCCTAGGCACTTGCCCATACTATCCGACACACCCTTCCACTCAACCCCATCCAACTTTGGGCCAGATCTTAAACAGTTGCTTAAACTTTAAAAAGACCTGGAACATATTTGGCATTTCTAGCAATAGGTTCATGCTGGTTTCAACAAACCAAGGGTATTCAAAATTTTCAAAGTTCTCAAACGCTACTGTTATTAAACTGGTGGGGAAGGGCAAGATGTGGAAGGACATCTCCTTCATAGATTGACTCTCCAAGGAGAAAAGGCAAAAGTTGTAATTATTAATAGTTCCCATTAGATGACCGAAGAGGGTCCCCCGTGGAGAGTCGGCCAAGTCATGACAATCACACCAATATGGCTACATACCGTGCTCACTTTATTAAACAAACAGGTCATATTTATAACTTAAACCGACCGCTCACACGACTTTACACACAGGTGATTGGATAAAAGTCTCTGGCCACGTGGGCATCCGCGTCGCTGATTGGTGAGCATGCTGCAGACGCCTGATCAGAGTGTGCCGATGAGAGTGTGTTGATTTCGCAGTTCCAAGGACTTGCTCTGCACCTGGCTTCTTGTTTGTGCATAGCTTGTTTTCTTTCTCCCACTGCTTGTCCCCGGGACAATTTAAAGCTGCTCTGCAGCTTCAACTAACAGGCCTGGGTTGTCCAACCCAGACAATGGTAACATATGTCTCGGTCCTTTAAAAATCCCTCTACATATCCCCCTTTTTCTTTTTGGACAACCCATGTCTGTTTCACAATAGATGTTAAACCTTTCTTCAAACAAGAAAATAAACAGCTAAAAACTAAAGACATTACAACAATGGTTATAACAAAGCGTATTACTTCCATCAATAACATCTTTAACCAACGTGTTATCCCCAGTCCTCTCAACCATTCATCAAAAGGATTATCATCAGCAAGAATATGCTTCATGTTTCCCTGCAGTTTTGACCACTTCTTGTGCATCGATATGGAATGATCGGAAAGGTTTATACAACACATCCCTCAAAATCCTCACAACTGTGTCCATGTGCTAATAACAAAAAATCTATTGCAGCCCTATTTTGTAACGTAGCATCCCTAACACTATCTACATCAAGCAATAACAAACTTAAAATCTGCGATGTAAGATTAAATTGTTTCTCTCCCCAGCACGCTAACCTTTGCATATTCTTAGCATTTAATGCTGCCATTGCCCCCGGCATAAATATGGAGGCTAGGACATTTGCTGTTACTGAATGTAGATCAACTCGGTCATTACATGTTTCATCAAAGGTGCGCAGTGCCCTCCGTGATGTATGAGATAGTTGAGTCATTTTCAATGTCTTTCATATGTGGAGCAAAGTCAAACGCCCTAAATAACATGGTCCACCAACAGGATGCATAGGTATTCCTAGCCACGCTCTGTCCCCACATATCAAAAAGACTCCCAGCGGCAACTGATAACCCCCTGCTACATCTACATGGAAACCCCCAGTTTTCAATTCACCCCAAATAGGTGAACCGGTTAGATTTTGAAACCCTGTATAAAACCCATGTTCACCTTGACGTGTTAGTCATATCTGCCACGCGTCACCAACCCAAATTACTCCAGTGCCATTCATGGGTTGAAGTGGTGATGACATGTGGGTACAGTCTGCCATACCAGTTGCAGTAACATTAACATATTCAACAGGTACAACGCTAGCCAATAGGTCTAACTCCTGCAAAGGTAAATGATGTGGCTGATTTAAATTCTCAATAACCGTCTTCTGCCACGCTGCATTACACACAGAAGGTCAAACATATTGCCCATTTGTACTCATACATGTACCATTCTGATTGGAAGTCAGATCCACTGTTTTAACATTCCAAAAACCATCAAAACTTGTTTCATTCTCTTGCAGGGGAATACCAATTAAACAAGTTCTAAAGGGGTTGTCTGCCTGTTGCAGACTCAAACAAAAGTCTGTTACCCCCGTGATATTTGCCCATGTCACCCATATGGTTTGTCCTAGGCAAGATGTCAAAAATACTTTGGCCAATGGGTAAAAAATTCATCAAGACCGCAAGCCAAGTCCACCACTCAAACATGTTTACTCCTACAATTTCCACAATTTTGTTTTCTTTTTATTTTTTTTTATTTTTTTTAGCAAAGGCCACCTGGTTAGTCAACACGGGAGGATCTGCCAGACAATCTGGTCCTGCCCAATCAAAGCTTTTAGGTACTGTAGAGGGGGATAAAGTTCCTCTAGTGCACCTTAAAAATATGCTTGGGAAAACAGTCTGCGTCATTCCTGCCTCAGGCAAAGCCAAACCTATTTATGGGATTGCTTTTGCTCAAGGACCCGAGAGCACTTCGTCGGTAATGCAGGAGGATGGGGAAGTTCGATGTGTGCCCCAAAGGGATTTGATTTTGGGTGAGAAGAGAGAGAAGGAGAGGGAGAGGAGAGGGCAGCTCATATTTATATATCTTTTCTCACTCTCAGTGAATAAAAAAGACAGGCATTAAACAAAAAAAAAAAACCTACTCAAACCACAAAACAATTAAAAAACTCATCCTTTCCTTTGTACTTAAAAAGTTACAGCTTTATTCCACGGGTGTGCATGTGGAAGTTATAGAGAAGCTTTTGTAATTTTCTTTTTGTTTTCCCACCACATATTCCATAATAACTCCCTGTATCAGATGCACACCCATTGGATAAACTAAACAAGATGTTACGGAAGAAGGCTTCTTTCCTTGCTTATCTACTTGTTTATTAAAGGCTGTAAGTTTCTTTTAATAAAGCAATAAATGTGGTAGAGAATGTTAAGGATAATCCTTGATTCTTATTTTGGCTGCACAGGAACACAATGTAAGACGCCGTTTAGATTTGTGTTCATTACATTTTCATAGTAGAGACTACAACTCAGTAAAACTGATAAGACATGCTTAAAGTTGATGTAGAAGAGGTAAAGATCTTGTTTCCAATTCAAAACACAATACTTACGACTGCTACTGCACGCAGCTGCTCATCCAATGTGTGTCAGTGGAATGCTGTTTAGAAACCACTGGTCTGAGATACCCCAGGGAGAATTTCCTCCCATTACCCCACAAGTAGTCTTGTAGAAATAACTGTGATGCTGAAGAAGAGACAAGTTGCCTGTCCCATCTATCATATTGCCTCAACTAATAAATATTCTGACACAATAGGCAAAACTCTGTACCCACACTTAGGGACATCTGGCATCACATCACTGTCAGTGGCAAGACCCCAGGTTTACTCTAGTATAACCAGAATAAGTCCACATTTGGTCTTAACAAAATCAATTTAGGTTTTGCCATATATTTTCTTTAAAGAAATCTAAATCAAAATATATAAATTGCTGTTTCGTCTGCATTCTGCACTGTCTAGCTTTGTGACATTTATGCTTCATCTGCACTTTTTAAACTTCCAGGGCAGATGTTTGTATTGGATTTGCACAGCAAGGTTTTGGTAGCAGGGGAGCTACAGTGGTGGCTTCTGTGAGAAGACACCAGAAGTTTCCCCCATGTACAATAGAGCCAGTGCCAGCTGGCTCCAAGACAGGCCCACCACTGGTCAAAGCTGAGCCAATCAGCGATGGGACTGTGGTAGCTCCTCTGGGATAACACATTTAATAAGGGAAAAAAGCTGCTGCACAACAGCAGCTGGGAGAGAGGAGTTAGAATATGTCAGAGCAACACCTATACAGACACCAAGGTCAGTGAAGAAGGAGGGAGAGGAGGTGCTCCAGGTACCAGAGCAGAGACTCCCATGCATCCTATGATGAAGACCATAGTGAATCAGGCTGTCCACCTGCAGCCCATGGAGGTCCACGGTGGAGCAAATATCTACCTTCAGCCCATGGAGGATGCCTTGCTGGAGCAGGTGGATGTGCCCTGAAGGAGGCTGTGAAGCCATGGAAAGCCCATGCTGGAGCAGGCTCCTGAGAGGACCTGTGACCATGTGGAGAGAGGAGCCCATGCTGGAGCAGGTTTTCTGGCAGGACCTGTGACCCTGTGGGGGATCCATGCTGGAGCAGTCTGTTCCTGAAGCATTGCACCCCATGGAAAGGACCTACACTGGAGCAGGGGAAGAGTGTGAGGAGGAAGGAGCAGCAGAGACATTGTGTGATGAACTGACTGCAACCCCCATATCCCATCCCCCTGAGCCACTTATGGGGGAGGAGGTGGTGAAAATCAGGAGTAATGTTGAGCCCAGGAAGAAGGGAGGTGTTGTGGTTTAACCCCAGCCAGCAACCGAGTACCACACAGCCATTTACTCACTCCCCCTCACCCAGAGGGATGGGGAGAAGAATTGGAATGTACAACTCAAGGGTTGAGATAAGAACAATTTAATAATTTAAACAGAATAAAGAGGTAAGAACGATAATAACAGTAATACTAACAATAATAATAATAGCAAAATGGAAAGGCAGGGGAAAAGGTGTGCACAGCTTTTGCTTTACCAAGCAAAGCAAGGAATTCATTCACTACTTCCCATGGGCAGGCAGGTGTTCAGCCATGTCCAGGAAAGCAGGGCTCCATCACGTGTAACGGTTACTTGGGAAGACAAATGCCATAACTCCAAATGTCCCCCCCTTCCTTCTTCCTCCAGTTTATATACTCAGCATGACTTCATATGGTATGGAATACCTCTTTGGGTAGCTTGGGTCACCTGTCCTGGCTGTGTCCCCTCCCAATTTGCTGTGCCCCTCCAGCCCTCTGGCTGGCAGGGACCAAGGAACTGAAAAGTCCTTGAGTATAAACATTACCCAGTAACAACTAAAAACATCAGTGTGTTATCAACGTTGCTCTCACATCATAGCCAAAACACATCACTGAACCAACTACTAAGAAGAAAATTAACTCTATCCCAGCTGAAACCAGGACACACATAAGAAAAAAAAGATTAAGTATTTTGTTGCAACTCTGAATTATCAAGTAATGGTTTAATAGATGGAGTGAACTTGTAGGGTTAGTCTTAAATAGATACCTTAAAATATGGGTATCTGCAGTTGCTCCTTTTTTTGAGAAAGCTAAAACAAAGCAGCCAGGTAAAATGTAGATAGGCAGATTAAAGCATCATTTGCCCATTGGTGTTTTGGTTTTTTTTTAAAAAAAAAAGCTGGTTGCTGTCTCAGTACCTGCATTACAAAAGGGATTTTCCTCATTTTATATCTACATATTTGGGATCTCACACGAGATTAAGGGTATGCTTAGAAAGAGAGAACAGAGATCAGAAGACATGATCATTGCCATGAGGCCATGTCATGGGGTACACAGGGTATCATACCATATGCTGTTGCTAAATTCTGATACTCATTGCTGATCATTTTGCCACATAACAAAGCACTCAGCATTAAAAAAAAAAAAGCTGTGGTTAGGAGCATCTCCTAAAGCTAAGGAAATATCACTACCCTGTGAATTTTGCTAGGTATATCCTTTGCACATTGCAGAGGAGCAAAGCAACCACCTAAGGGCTGTGGTTCCTGTCGGCAAATCTGCTCCAGTGTGGGCTCCTCTCTCCACAGGATCACAGGTTCTGCCAAGAGCCTGCTCCAGAGCAGGCTCTCCATGGGGTCCTCCATAGGCCTTCAGGGGGACAGCCTGCCTCACCATAGTCTTCACCATAGGCTGCAGGGGAATCTCTGCTCTGGTGCCTGGAGCACCTCCTCCTCCACCGACCTTGGTGTCTGCAGAGTTGTTGCTCTCACATATTCTCACTCCTCTCTCCCAACTGCTGTTTCTGCTGCAGTTTTTCCCCCTTCTTAAATATTTTATCAGAGAGGCACTACCACCATCGCTGATAGGCTCAGCTTTGTCCAGCAGTGGGTCCATCTTGGAGCCAGCTGGCATTGGCTGTCGGATAGAGGAAGATCCTAGCAGCTTCTCACAGAAGCCACCCCTGTAGCCCCACTACCAAAACCTTACCATGTAAATCCAATACAATAATACACCTGGTACCCACAACTTTGTTCCTTGATATAAGAGTCTTGGAAAAGCCACCTGCTTTGTATTAATCACATGATTGGTGTTCCAATTTCATATGCATTGATGCTCACCACATCACTCCATTCCTTTGGGGGTTTCCAGAGAACAGATTGGAACTAGAGAAGTTCTTGGCCCAGTTACAGCTTAGGTCTTCACCTCCTTTGGAGCCTGAACCAAACTACCACTAGTTTGGTCAAGGAGTTGAGTGCATCTGTCACAGAAGCCATTGTCATGGTTTAACCTCAGCCGGAGACACAACTACTTGCTCACTCCTCCCCAAGGTGGGATAGGGGAGAGAATCGGAAGAGTAAAAGTGAAAAAACTCACGGGCTGAGATAAAGACAGTTTAATAGGTAAAGCAAAAGCCATGTACACAAGCAAAGCAAACCAGGGAATTCATTCACTACTTTCCATCAGCAGGCAGGTGTTCAGCCATCTCCAGAAAAGCAGGGCTCCATCATGCATAACAGTTACTCGGGAAGACAAGCACCATCACTCTGAATATTGCCCCTTCCTCCTTCTTCCCCCAGCTTATATATACTCAGCATGATGTCATATGGTATGAAATATCCCTTTGGCTAATTTGGTTCAGCTGACCTGGCTTTGTTCGCTCTCAACTTCCTGTGCCCCTCCAGCCCTCTCATTGGCAGGGCCTGAGAAACTGAAAAGTCCTTGACTTAGAATAAACATTACCTAGCAACAAGTAAAACCATCAGTTTGTTATCAGTATTGTTCTCACAGTAAAGCCAAAACACAGCACTGCACCAGCTACTAAGAAGAAAAGTAACTATTCCAGCTGAAACCATGACAGTATCCACCCCTTGTAATTGTATCTTGAAGCCAGCTCTGATTGTATTATGGCTGCGCTGATCTGGTTTCACCAAAGTCAGTCTCCGCTGGTGTAGCAGTTGAAATGGAGTCAGGGTCAGATCTTCAAATCCAAAGTGGTAGAGATGGGTGCCACAAAACACCCAGTGTACTAATAGGCATATAGAAGTGACAATATACAATATTATGTAACAATTAACATCATACAATTAAATTCATTGGTTATTCTCACCCAAAATCAAATCCCTTTGGGGCACACATCAAACTTCCCCATCCTCCTGCATTACCGACGAAGTGCTCTCGGGTCCTTGAGCAAAAGCAATCCCATAAATAGGTTTGGCTTTGCCTGAGGCAGGAATGACGCAGACTGTTTTCCCAAGCATATTTTTAAGGTGCACTAGAGGAACTTTATCCCCCTCTACAGTACCTAAAAGCTTTGATTGGGCAGGACCAGATTGTCTGGCAGATCCTCCCGTGTTGACTAACCAGGTGGCCTTTGCTAAATGAGTATGCCAATGTTTCAAAGTTCCACCACCCATTGCTTTCAACGTAGTCTTTAACAGTTAAATAGTCCCAGAGGCTGGTGCATGATAGGAAATGTGATATACTCAGTCAATGCCATGCTCTTTGGCCCAAGTGTCTATGGGATTGTTTCAGAAATTAGTATGATTATCTGACTTGGTTCTTTCTGGGGTGCCATGTCAAGACAAGATTTGTCTTTCAAGGCCCAGGATAGTGTTCTGGGCAGTGGCATGGGGCACAGGATACGTCTCCAGCCATCTGGTGGTTGCTTCCACCATTATAAGCACATGGTGCTTGCCTTGGTGGGTCTGTGGGAGTGTGATATAGTCAGTCTGCCAAGCCTCCCCATATTTATATTTTACCCATTGTCCTCCATACCAATGAGGCTTTAACCGCTTTGCTTGCTTAATTGCAGCGCATGTTTCACATTCGTGGATTACCTGTGCAATAGCATCCATGGTCAAGTCTACCCCTCTATCTCAGGCCCATCTATATGTTGCATCTCTTCCTTGATGGCTTAAAGTGTCATGAGCCCACCAAGCTATAAATAATTCACCCTTATGTTGCCAGTCCAAATCCACCTGTGCCACTTCAGTCTTGGCTGCTTGATCTACATGCTGGTTCTTGTAGATGTTCTTCAGTGGCTTGACTCTTGGGTACGTGAGCATCTACATGATGTACTTTTACAACCAGGTTCTCCACCCAAGCAGCGATATCCTGCTGTAATGCAGCAGCCCAGATGGTTTTACCTCTGTGCTGCCAGTTGCTCTGCTTCCATTGCCACAACCACCCCCACAGGGCATTTGCCACCATCCATGAGTCAATATAGAGGTAAAGTATTGGCCACCTTTCTCATTCAGTAATGTCTAAAGCCAGCTGCATAGTTTCACCTCTGCAAACTGATTCAATTCACCTTCTCCTTCAGCAGTTTCTGCAACTTGTTGTAGGGGACTCCATACAGCCGCCTCCGATGCTTTCCTACAATATGGCAGGAGCCATCAGTAAACAAGGTACATTGCCAGAACATGAGAAGCAATTTATTATACAATGGGGCTTCTTCAGCATGTGTCACCTGTTCCTCTGGTGACATGCCAAAATCTTTGCCGTCTGGCCAGTCCATGATCACTTCCAAGATTCCTGGATGATTGGGATTTCCTGTTT
The DNA here is from genome assembly GCF_023634155.1 of Falco peregrinus. NCBI lineage: Eukaryota > Metazoa > Chordata > Aves > Falconiformes > Falconidae > Falco > Falco peregrinus. The sequence continues at coordinate 6,894,569 of NC_073743.1, read as the reverse complement.
GAGCTCTTTGTGTAATAAGCATGACCCAGTTGCTCCATGTAGCATCAGTTGCATGATGTGTAGAAGAAACCCTCCCTTTAAATATCCAGTCCAGCATTGGTAACCAGGGCGCCAAGAGGAGCTGTGCTTCAGTGCCAATCACTTCTGAAGTAGCTCAAACACCTTCGTAAGCTGCCAATATCTCTTTTTCAGTTGGAGTATAGTGGTCCTCAGAACCTCTACATCCCTGACTCCAAAAGCCCAAAGGTCGTCCTCGAGTTTCCCCTGGTGCTTTCAGGAAGAGGCTCCAGGTAGGGCCATTCTCCCCAGCTGCAGTGTAGAGCACATTCTTTACATCTTGCCCAGTCCGAATGGGCCCAAGGGCTACTGCTAGAACTATCTCCCATTTAATTTGTTCAAAGGCTTGTCGTTGCTCAGGACCCCACTTAAAATCATCCTTCTTTTGGGTCACGTGATAAAGAGGGCTTACAAACATACAGTAGTTTGGAATGTGCAATCTCCAAAAACCCACAACACCTAAGAAAGCCTGAGTTTCTTTCCTATTAGTTGGCGGAAACATAGCTGTCATTTTGTTGATCACATCCTTTGGTATCTCATGACGTCTATCTTGCCATTTTATTTCCAAGAACTGCATCTCCCGTGCAGGTCCCTTGACTTTACTTTGTTTTATGGCAAAACAATTTTTCAGAAGGATTTGGATTATTTTCTCCCCTTTCTCGGAAACTGCTCCTGCTGTATTGCCCCATACAATGATGTCATATTGCAGGTGTTCTGGAGCTTTACCCTGTTCCACTGCAGCCTGGATCAGTCCATGGTAGATGGTAGGGCTGTGTTTCCACCCCTGGGGCAGTCGATTCCAGGTGTATTGGATGCCCCTCCAAGCAAAGGCAAACTGTGGCCTGCACTCCACAGCCAAAGGGATCAAGAAAAACGCATTTGCAATATCAGTAGTGGCGTACCACTTGTCCGCCTTTGATTCCAGTTCATATTGAAGTTCTAGCATGTCTGGTACAGCAGCACTCAATGGCGGCGTGACTTCATTCAGGCCACGATAGTCCACTTCTAGTCTCCATTCTCCATTAGACTTTTGCACTGGCCATATGTGGCTATTAAAGTGTGAACGGGTTCTGCTGATCACTGCTTGGATCTCTAGTTGGTGAATCAGCGTATGGATGGGAATCAGGAAGTCTCAGTTGGTGTAGTATTGCCGCCAGCGCACTGTGGTAGTAGCAAGAGGCACCTGCTGTTCTTCGACGTTCAGTAACTCCACCACAGACAGGTCCTCTGAGAGACCAGGCAAAGTTGACAGCTGCTTAATTTCCTCTGTTTCCAAGGCAGCTATACCAAAAGCCCACCAATATCCTTTTGGATCCTTGAAATACCCTCTCCTAAGATAGTCTATTCCAAGGATACACTGATCCTCTGGGCCAGTTAGCTGTTGTGATCCCCCTCACTCCAGAAATACTAATAGGTTCTGCCTCTTCATAGCTTGATCACATTAGGTAAAATGTGCACCAGTATCTACTAAAGCTTTATATTCCTGCGAGTCTGATGTGCCAGGCCATCAAATCCACACAATCCAGTAAACCCAGTTATCCCTGGCCTCCACCTGGATGGAGGCAGAGCTCCCCTAATCCTGGTTGTAGGATTCTCCACTAGGACAGCAAGTGGTGTGAAGTGGATGTAGCGTGGAGTGGTTCTGCTTGCTTGTGTCTTGCCAGAATGGGTTAGAATTCCTTTTCACAGGATCAAGAGTAAAGTCAGCCCTATCGCTCTGTCTGAGAAACTGTCCTCTGGAGACTGGAGCAGCAGCCTTCCTGGAAGACTCCTTATTTGTGATTGGTTTTCCTTGTAATTCATGCACCTCTGCCTCCAGAACTGAAGTAGGTTTTCCATCCCACCTCGTGTCCTCTCCATGGTCCTGCAGGTAAAACCATAGTCTATCCTGTGGTGTGTATCTCCTATATTCTCCCTCCCAAACAGAAGGGCGCCTACAGTTGATAGCTGAGATACGGGTCCGTATAGGTGGGGAGCAGGATATATCCTTGTTGAGTCGCTGGACCAGTTTCTCCACAGCTGCAGTAATTGTGGTAGAGAAGCTATCTTCATAATCCCGGAGATGAGGAACAACTTCATCCACCATTTGTGGTGCGTTGTCTTTCCAACCTGTTATTGCCAATGAGTTGGCATATGATGATGGTGCATACTCTGTACAAATTTCTGCCACATGGGTCATGTGCATAGAACTTCATCGGTATCTGTGGGTGACAATGGATCATCCTGGTCATAATAAATCATCTCTTCTACGGCTAATTCCCTCAGGTACCAGGATACCTTTCTCTATTGCAGTCTACTTGCCTGGGTGGCATGTAATATCCTTCTTGTAGGGATACCTTTTTTTGAAGCTTGACACGAGTCACTTCCAGAGGCTGAGGATTTTTGTTCCTTTTCTGTTGGAAGAAGGGTTCGCCAAAGTCAAGAAGACGCTCAATATGAGTTATGCATCTTGCTCAACTTTATTAGTTTCTAACACTACTTATATAGAACCGATACACATGCATATTCGTAAAGCAGAAATATAATTGGTTAGTAGTCTCTAAGCACGCGCGGTTCTCACACCCCTAATTATCATGACTAAAATAAGCATTCTATCCATGTAGCTAATTGTGTTGCTATGCTTCAGCCTTGTAGTTTGTTACTCCCTATATTCCCATACTGGTCCCTATCTTTCTTGGCCCTGCACCTGCTTTCCCAGCAGCTGTAGCTTGTTACAGCCACGGCCTGTTGGCACAACATAATTACTTGGTCTCAGGATTCAAGAATAGCTCAAGGCTACCTTTCTTGTTAACTTCAGCACAGCAACTTCAGCACAATTCTGATTACAGGCCTATTCTAATACCAGGCCTGGATTGTGCAGATCTTCAGAGATTCTAAGGCCACGCTTTTGCAGCCATTCTTCTACAGTTCCCCCTTTTTCTTTTGCACAAGCCAGGCCTGATTGGTTATGTTAAAAACTACTCTCTTTAAACAAGAAAAAAACCAGCTAAAAAACTAAAAGCATTACAATAATGATTATAACAAAGCGTATTCCTTCCATCAATAACGTCTTTAACCAACCTGTTATCCCCAGTCCTCTCAACCATTCATCAAAAGGATTATCATCAAGAAGATTATTTCCCTTCATGTTTCCCTGCAGTTGTGACAACTTCTTGTGGATAGATATGGAATGATTGGAAAGGTTCACACAACACATCCCTTCAAAATCCTCACAACCATGTCCATGTGCTAATAACAAAAAATCTACTGCAGCTCTATTTTGTAACGTAGCATGCCTAACACTATCTACGTCAAGCGATAACGAACTTAAAATCTGTGACGTAAGATTAAATTGCTTCTCTCCCCAACACGCTAACCTTCGTATATTCTTAGCGTTTAATGCAGCCATTGCCCCTGGCATAAATATGGAGGCTAAGACATTTGTTGTTACAGACTGTAGATCGACTCGGTCATTACATGTTTCAGCAAAGGTGCGCAGTGCCCTCCGTGATCTATGAAATTGTGGAGTCATTTTCAGTAAGTCTTTCATACGAGGAGCAAACAAAGTTAAACACCCTAAATAACATGGTCCACCGACAGGATTCAAAGGAATCCCTGGCCATGCTCTATCTCCACATATCAAAAAGACTCCCGGTGGCACCTGATAGCCCCCTGATACATTTACATGTAAGCCTCCAGCTTTCAGTTCACCCCAATTAGGTAAACCAATTAAATTTTGAAACTTAGTATCAAACTCCCATTCACCTTGTCGTGCTAGCCAAAATCGCCACGGTTCACCAAACCAAATTACTCCAGTGCCATTTACAGGTTGAAGTGGTGGTACCGTGTCCTCGCATTCTGGCATTCCCGTTGCAGTCACGTTAACGTTTTTAACGGGCGTAATGCTACCTAATAGGTCTAACTCCTGCAATGGCAAATGATATGGTCGATTCAAATTCTCAATAACCGTTTTCTGCCACGCTGCATTACACATAGAAGGCCAAACAAATTGCCCATTCGGACTCATACATGTACCATTCTGATTGGAAGTCAGATCCACTGTTTTAACATTTCAAAAAACCATCAAAATTTGTTTCATTCTCTTGCAGGGGAATACCAATTAAACAAGTTCTAAAGGGGTTGTCTGCTTGCTGCAAACTTAAACAAAAGTCTGTTACCCCTGTGATATTTGCCCATGTCACCCATATGTTTGTTCTAGGCAAGATGTCAAAAATACTTTGGCCAATGGGTAACATATTCATCAAGACCGTAAACCAAGACCACCACTTAAACATGTTTACTCCTACAATTTCCACCTTTTTTTTTTTTTTTTCATTCCACCCCACACAATCTGTGGTGCTTTCACAGATTCTGATGATGTATACTGTCTCCAATCAGCATGGTATTACACTAGTCGTATGCTTTCTCTTGTTTCATATGCCCAGTTACTAATCAAACACATACACCCTTCACACCATTTACATTTAAGCTTTGGCTTACAGAACCGTTTTACCCCACATAGCATACATCGGCACAATACCCACGGGTTACATCCCTTACAACATAGACAGTTTATTCCGTCTGCTCGCTCTGAGTCTTCTCTTCCGACTTCTGATCTTGACATACAGGTCGCACAAACTTGCTAGGGACCCATATAGGTCCTTTATCTGTGGAGATACAAAAATAACCTCTACCGATAAATAACACCGGATTAGGCCCTTCCCATACGCCTGAAGCCATATTTTTATACAGAACATTCAAACCAGGAACTGTAGTTGCTTGGTTCCCCTCTTCTGCATCCCCTCTTCTGCAGCAAGTGTCATTATCAGCCGACTGACTACAGTACATCAGGCAGTTTTACCAGCTGCAGTTCTCGTGGTATGAAATGGACAATTGACAATCTTGAATTTATATTGAAGGAGCCCACAAGCAATTTCAATGAGCAAGGTGTTACTAGAGTTGTTTGTGTGAAAAATAATTCTATCTAGATTCTGAGAGAAAGAACGTCTACAAAGTCCAAGAAGTTCACTATAGGGAACATCCCCAGCAGTAGAAACAGAGTCTGGCAGAGTTTTGAAATATCAGATGATGTAGAAAGTTTTGTAGTTGCCCCTTGAGTTTTTGTTAAGGGAAAGAAAAGACAGCAGAGGAAATAAATACCTCATATCCTGATAAGGATGAAATATCCCCCTTTTCCCTTATCTCCCAAGAAGAAAGAAAAGCTGCACAGTAAATGATTCATTTTGTAATAAAGCAATTGATTGTATATGCCAATTTAAATGTTAAGCTAAGAGAAGAAATTATTCTCCATCAAAATGCTTTAGTTAAAAATTACATAATATTAAATATAAGATCAGGCTAGGACCTTCATTCAGGTTAACACTTGTACTAGTCTTATACTGAAAAACGTTCAAGTCCATATGGCTTCATCAAATATCAAAGGGGCAGAGGGAAGGACTGCACTCAATAATTAATATGTTAAAGGGGGAGGGAGGGGAAAATAATAATCTTGAGTTCTGCTGCCATATTTGTTTAAGCCAATCTGAAACAAAAAAATAGTTCTAAGATGTTAGAGGCTAGCCATAGCTCCTCTGCTTTTTTCAACATTAAGTGATCCAAACTGTGTAGAGGTTACTGAACAGGCACAAGATAGCTGTCTTCAGCTCTAAACATACAACCAGGCAGTGTGTATTGCTTTCATGGCTGCAAATAACATGGAGCCTTCTACAGGATTATTCAAGATAGGGCAGTGCTAGCCTTTTCCAGTCTCATTTTGCTAAGCTAAGAAAGCTAAATTCTACTAGTTTCTTCTTGTGTGATAGACCTCATATTTCATATATCCTAGGAATCATTTCTCCTACACAGAAACCTTTTCCAGTTTCAAAGCCTGGTGAGAGAACCATAACACTATTCCCCCAGCAGCTTTACCAGAGCTTCAGATAATGGCACCAATTCTTCCCTCCCTATCCTGTGAAAGATTTCTGTTTCCATTTTAAGTGCTTCCAGCTTTAGCAGAAATTCCTCTCAACATGTATGTCTTGGCCTTTTAAATTACTGAATGTCATCCTACATTACTCCAAAAGTATCCAATTATTCATTAAGCTAACCCAGTCTCCTAGCTCTGTGGAGTTTTCACACTATTAATTTTATGCCAAGAAATAACAGACAAGCTTGATATCAGAAGTAACCTTTGCATAATTCCCAGACCTTCATATATTGAGTTCAGTTTCTATCTAGACTGCAGCAATTTCCATTTCTGTGCACTCATTTCCTAATCTCTCATGAAGATTAGTACAGTAAAATAATGAGTGAACCAGAACCACTTAAAAATTTGGATTGATATATAACATCTTCCAAAGTTGTAGTATAATTACTAGCATTTATCCACAGAGATCAGATGCCTAACAGAGCCTAGTAGGTGAAGATTCCCAGAGGCATATATTGCAATTAAACACCTCTCATTAACTTTCCAGTTCGTTAATTATGAGGGGTATGTTCCAGTGAAATGCAGAGAACATTACAGCTGCTTCACTGCCATTATTACTAATTGGCTACACATAACTAAGATCCCAATTAAGCAAAACAATCCTGTGCTTAAATCCTCTCAATCTAAACATGCTCTTAATTTTAAGGACATGCTTTGGTTCATTGATTCCTAATAATCTAGTTAAAAGTATCTTATCTTCATCATTAAAGGCGACATACTGTTTATATAATTTCTCTTTATTTTCTGCACAGGATGTTATAACATTTGTAGAATAATAATCTTTTTCCTCTTACTAGGTAACACAAAGCAAGAATGTGGATAACTGGCTAGCTGAAAAAGGTCACATAGACATAGTCCAGCTGGCTGGACAAAAATGCACATCGCTCTCAGCTTATCTGAAGTAAAGCAAAATACACTGTCTTTGGCTGTTTTTGTTACACAATAACAGGAAGATTTTGGTGGGAAAAGAATGTTGCAGGTGGGAACAGAAAACTACAGAAGAGAAACTAGGGATGGGCTTGGTATTTAGGCAACTAACCAATAATGAGCTTAACTTTTGTAATATGTATGAGCTAATTATAAGAAGGCATAAAAGGTGACTGTAAGAGACAATAAAGGAAGTCTGCTGATCACTCATATTGAGCGACTGCGTCTTCCCTCCGTCGCAACACAAGAACATCCCTGGATATTATGTTAGTGTTGAAAGAATACCCAACAGTTGCAGGGATTCACCAAATCACATCATTCTGAAGGACAGAAGAGTTCTTCTAAATCTCTCCATGGCTTATTATAGAGTTAATATTTCTGTCTATAATAAAGCAGGACAATCTCCGCAAACCATATTGTCCCAGATTTCTCTGCAACAGGTACTTACCTTATCATTCATTCGAGTTTTATGAGCAATTTCTATGCTACCTTTTGACAGTCTTTGGGATAGGGATAAGCATTGTCTTGAATATTCATTAGGCTTATATTTTTGCATAGTGAGTGTCAGTATTGTTTCTTAAGGATTTTGATAGAAATTAACAGAATTAACAGACTGAGCAATTTAACATTCCTTGTAGCACTTGTTTTCTCAAGCTAGAGAAATAACTGTGCACTAGATTTACCTATCAAAAAGGCTTATGGAATGTACTCAAAGCTAAGTAGATGCCAGAAGTTTAAACAAAGTTCTCAGAGTTATGTGCAAATCTAAGGTTTTTGAGCTTAGTAACTATTAAGAGACCCGCTACTGTCCTTTATTTTAGTATTACCCCTACTGGCACATGGGAAGAGGAATAGATAGGATGTACACATATTCCAATGAAGATGTAAGCTTTTATGATGCCTAAATACACAGGTTTTTCATTTAAACAATAAAACTACCTAACAATTTTTAATAAGTTAGCTATATAAGAAAGCTTCTTTAACTGCTTCAGCACTCTCCTGATGAAATATGTACTATCACCTCAAGCCATCTTTTGACTGACAGTTGCTTGTTTACCGAACCTCTCAGACCATGCTTCATGGCTCTCTCCAGACACCTGTTTTAGTTTTGGTTTTACTTCTATGCAAGTTCTCCATATCTATGATGAATTACTGGGAAGATACTTGCATTAAGTGCGTTCCCAAAATAAATTCCTTCTCAGCATGCACAATTCTTTCTTGGCTAGAACAGCCATTTTCTTTAATTCCACTTAATTATATTGGTTTTCAGATAGGAGATAAAATGAAGAATTTTGTCTGTCTGCCACAAGATCCATTTCTTATCCCAAAATGACAGGTTGTTCTTCCCCCTCAGTTTCAGTTAGAATGTCTTTCCTTCCTAGTTTGATAATCTGTCTTTAAAAAATTGTCGAAATGTTTAGAATTCTTGCAGAAAATTAAAAGTATATAAAAATACTAAATTATATAACTATAATCCATAATTAGCTCCTCCTCTGCCAGGTAAGCACCATTTCACAGTTGCTCCATGTTAATAGCAGTTCACAAGAGGTTATTTAGCAGTGTCAGGCTTCCTCCTCTTCCTGAAGCTTGGAACAGCCATTTCCCCTTTTCCAATTGTAAGAAATGTAAGGTCATGAACAGCAATTAACACTGGAGCTCCCAGAGACCATTGAAAAATACTAGATGCTAAATTCCCTTTATTGACATACTAGTGTAAACCTTACTATATACTGGTCACCTGCAATGATAACTACTTAATGAATAATCTTAGAAAAAGAGCAAAAGAGAGAAAGTGAGAAAGAGATGAAAAGACTGCTTTCCTGCTTATTGATCTCTAATGGTATATTTGTTCATAGACTTGCCTAGTCAAATTCACATAAAACATCAGGGAACTAATGTGGTTGTTACCTGGACTCCAGAATACAGTCAAAAATGTTTTGTGGTTAACTGGGTCACTGGTAAAGAGGATATGCACATGAAAATAGTAACTATGGCTACTGGAAATTTTACACCAAGTAACAGCAACAACCACATCTACTGATGGAGGCACCATTTACTGGTTATTTTTTGTTGGGGAGGGAAGGATTTTCATCCTGTTTTTCAAAGCAAACTTAAGATTCAGATAAGTGCAACTTGTATCTTTGTCTAGCCCTGAGACAACATCTAATTTTTAGAATCACCAAAAGAAATTAGAGTTTTCAGTAGGATTCTTCTGGTCACAGTTGGGCAACAGATGTAGCTAAGCTGCTGTTGCTGTATGACAGGGGTCCTCAAACTACAGCCCGCGGGCTGGATATGGCCCCCACAGGGTCCTCAATCTGGCCCCTGGTATTTACAGACCTCCCCCTGCGCCCCCCCCCCCCCCCCCCCCCCCTTGCCGGGGGTTGGGGGGGGGAACCAAGCAGCCGCAGATGACTGCCTGCCACTTCATCCGTGCGCCGGCCCCCTGGTTAAAAAGTTTGAGGACCCCTGCCATAGAACATCACGCTCAGTATATAAACTGGGGAGAGTTGGCTGGGGCCTGCAGATTGCTGCTTGGGGACTGGCTGGGCATTAGTCAGCAGGTGACGAGCAATTGTATTGTGCATCACTTGTTTTCTTTTCTCCCTTCCATTTGGATTTCATTTCTCTCCCTTTCTCCCCCATTTTCATTATAATTGTTATAATTATTGTTTTTATTTTATTTCAATTATTAATTTTTTCTTATCTCAGTCCTCAAGTTTTACATTCCGATTCTCCTCCTCTATATCAATATTTAATTTGAGATTATAAGAAAAATTTTCCTTAAAGCTTAAATTTCTAAGACTACTACAGAATTCTCTAGTAACACTGAAAGGAAGATGTACTCTCAGTACTTCTGAGGTATTAAGATTTCAGTCACAATATTTTTATATTTCATTGCAATTCAGTCAAGCTTGACTGAGTGAGAATTACTGTAGGACTTAAGACATTATATATTTCTTTTTTGAACTAAATTAGCAGGGAATGCAGTTTGTATTTCTTACCCATTTTCAGAGACACTTATTAATTTCATTTTTAGAAACACTTTCTTAAATTGATAGCTTTTTATCTTTAACTGCAAGGGACTAAACTTCTACACATCAAAATAAATTAATAGTTACAAGCTCAAACCACTTAAGTTTACAAAAAAAATCCCCATATCTCTTTTGATAAATATTTTCCTTCTGGTCTGCAGTGGAAAGTCTTCTTGCCATAAATAACAATGCAATAACTTCACACATGCTGACTTTCAAATAAAATTAAAGATATGTTATGGAAGACAAATAGCACCTAAGACCCAGCAAAGGAGAATAACGAGTTCTATAATTCATGTTGGCATATGCCTTTACAGGATCATAAAGAGTAACAAAAGCTTCACGTATGCAACATTAGCAGGAGGTTTGGCACTGTCTTCAGGGGGCTATAATCCACCCCACATACCTATCAGAGAGTACAAGAGGAGACCAGAAGGGGAGTGTCCAGGACTGAACTCCCCATCCATCAGTAAATAAAACAGTGACACAACACTCAACTGCCATATTTTCCAGGCAGGAAGAAGAATTTTACTGGAGAATTTGGGATAGAGAAGCCTATAGGGTACAGCGCCATTTCCACTTCCATGAAAATCTTAAATTCTCAGAGGCAAACTTGAAAAGTAATTTCTGCCACGTTAAAGGCATTCTACAGCATTGATGGTTATATTATTCTGGCCAGGGGAAAACTCACTGCACCATCAAAAAAGAAAGATGAACCCAAATCCGTAAAAGTAGATGAAGCAGAATACAAATCATTTTTTCTGTACTGAACACTAATAACACTGATATTAATCAAAGCAAATAACTACCCATTACTGTAATGACAAACACAGGACTTTACATGGACATTCATTCTATTACTGCTGTGAAAACCAGTCCTTATTTTAACTGTGTACAGACAAGGGTATTCACTGTTCAGGATGTTAGGTATGTTTCCCTGTCATGCGTTATACATAGCCTACTGCACTTGCCGCCTAAACATCCTTGATATGTTAGAAGCTCATGCTTTTAACTTTGGATTCAAAATGTACATAAATATTTTGGAGAAATCTTGTACACATCAAAAAGATATGCACAGTGCAGCTTCTTCCAGGTGTGAATTAGCGTACAGAAATTTTGCCTTTTGCCCATTTAGCTACAGTGATACAGACTCAACCATCAGAGTTCATCTAATAATCTCGTTCCCCAACTGCGGCGAATGAAGAGACGGGACGCAGCTTGATGCAAGCAAGTGTCCATTTATTAGTGATTTTCTTACAATTATATATGTTTCTACCTTCTACATATTACACACTGATTGGTTAAATCTTAAGCGTAAAAAACACTGATTGGTTGATATTTAAGGCACACCGTTAGAACAATAGGAACTTACTAGTTTATCTTGACCTAGCAATAATTTCTATTCCAAGGTTAGGGAGTTTCTTTCTACGCGGCTTTCTTGATTACATATCGGCGCCATCCGTTCCCTTATCTGGCTACTTGTTTCTCTGTCCGTCTGGTTGCCTCCTCAACTGTGACGGCTCAGGGGTCTGCAGTTAGCTTGTTCCTTTGCTCCCAGGGCTTGTGCCCTACAAGTTCTAACAAGTCTCTATTCATCAGGCTATCAGTACTTGGACTCTTGTCCTTGAGGCCTTGTCCTACATCTCCCCCTTCCTGTTGCACAAAAAGAACCCCTGAAATCGAGCAAAAACAAGGCACAAGTAATAGAACAAATAAAAAACCAACTAAGACATATTATCAATGTCAAAATAACCCACTGTCTTTGTTCCGTACAATTTTACAATTTCCCCTTTTTGTTTTTGAACAGCTAGTACCAGGTTTGCCATGTTCTGCAGGGCCCTTGCAAACATGACAGCAACCAAGGCAATAGCAAACAAACAATACTGCCAATTGAGTGAATTGATGCCAAAAAAGGCTGAAATTTTCACAGATTTTGATAACATGTTGCTGCAATGGGGCGCCTAAAATCCACGCAGCACATACCATCAAAATCCTCACAGCCATGTCCTTGAACCACCAACAAAAAGCAGTGGCAATTTTGACTCACATTCTTAACTGCCTACCAAACAAGGTGATTTAACTCTTTAATGATTTCCCTGCTGTTACTCTGGATAAGAGAAGAACCGCTGCGACACGTTCCCATCATAGCCTCCTACTACATTAGCATCTACAGAAAGACAATTATCGACATTCAAAGTGTAAACAATATCAGCTTCTTTTGGATTAACATTATACATAGGTGGAAGGGCACACCAAACAAGAACTGGTTCAGTCAAAAAGTTCAAAACATAGCATGCCTTCTCTGAACATACCTCGGGGTCATTCCCTTCATTCCTTCTCTTTTTTATGCAAAGAGAAACACTTTTACCATAACAGAGAAGCCCCTATTTACATCTCTGAGCCCGGACACAAACCGCAGCTGTATGCTCCACCAGGCTCAGGGCAGAAACCATTCATGCAGTTACATAGCTATATATCACTACAAGCATGCAGACACCTATTAAACACTAGATAACCATGTTCATCTTTCCTAGTCTCCTTCACAATACCCAGCTGTTCTCTCATCTCTTGTTAGGTCAAATAATTCTCCAGTTTCCTCTCCTATCTCTCTCTTCAGACATTCTCTATCCTCCCCTTTTTTGCTTGTTAATTGCGAGGAGGCAAAGGGTGTGTGTAGCTGGGTGACCATGATCTGCTTTAAGTTACAATCAACTAAACACTGAATACAGAAGAAAAAAGCATGGGAGACATAAGGCAAACATCAATAAGGTGGTTAAAGATAATTATAATAAATCCTGTAATACTTTTGAGTCATGGCCCGAAGTTTCCCAGCCGTGAGAAGAGACCAAAGGCATCCCGCCCCTGGCTCTGTTGCAGATCTTTGTTTTAAGGCTTTTGAGTCTTGTATACTTTTGTAAATTAATTCACAGTGGTCACTCAGATTCACGTAACACATCCTATCAAAGCCTTCACACTTGTGTCCCTGTGCTAATAATAAAAATCAATAGCAACTCGGTTCTGTAGCAACATATGATGGACAGAATCAACATCTGTTAATAAGCCAGAAAAAAAAATAGTATTTGTAGTATTACTTTGTTTAGCAAGCTAGCAGCCTAATTTACTAAGCAAGTTAAGAGCGTGTACTATTCTTACAGAAGAGATTAGAGAAGCAAAAATGTGTTATGCTGCATTCCAAAACTCAGCCTGAGAATTACAGTCTGCTGTGAGTTCTGCGTTACAATCATTTGACACATGTTGGGGTTGCGATTGTGAAAGTCGCCCGTTTACAATTTTCATTGACATTATCACAGCTAGTTGTTTTAAAAGCAACCCTTGAGCTTCCTGATGTTCGACTTGTTGCAAAATATTCTGAAGCCAATCAATAAAGTTAGTATTAAAGTTAGTGACTCTCTAGGACCCAGCAAGACTGTGGCAAGACTCCCGCATCCGGACTGCCTTAATAGCCATCTCATTCATTTGCAAACAGTTGTCCCTGGGATACCTTGCCTGAGTCACAGAATCGGCACAGTTAATTGCTCCAGCCAACTGCTCATATTTAACAGCAATTCCCCGATTAAGGTTTTCAGTCAAGGCCACTACACATAGCTCACAAAAATCAAATAACCACATCATATACTGTATCAGTTAGTACCATACAAAGCAATAACTTCCAATCATGCAGTGTTGTAGGACAAGGCCTCAAGGACAAGAGTCCAAGTACTGATAGCCTGATAAATAGAGACTTGTTAGAACTTGTAGGGCACAAGCCCTGGGAGCAAAGGAACAAGCTAACTGCAGACCCCTGAGCCGTCACAGTTGAGGAGGCAACCAGATGGACAGAGAAACAAGTAGCCAGATAAGGGAACGGATGGCGCCAATATGTAATTAAGAAAGCCGCGTAGAAAGAAACTCCCTAACCTTGGAATAAAAATTATTGCTAGGTCAAGATAAACTAGTAAGTATCTATTGTTCTAACAGTGTGCCTTAAATATTAACCAATCAGTGTTTTTTACGCTTAAGATTTAACCAATCAGTGTGTAATATGTAGAAGGTAGAAACATATATAATTGTAAGAAAATCACTAATAAATGGACACTTGCTTGCATCAAGCGGCGTCCCGTCTCTTCATTCGCCGCACAGTGTGAGTGTATAAGGCTCTGCCATCACTTCAAGAAGGGACATAGCAAATGTATTATGAATCCTCCCTTCCTGCACTGCTTTGCTTAACTCTGTAACAGCCTCGTATTGCACAGGCTGCCACTCTGCAGGTTGATTTGTCTGACAAAATACTGAACATGCCCTAGCGACTCCCAAAACCCCTTGCTTAAGTGTTTCCCACTTGCATTCCTGCCACCAATCCCTCAGACTCCCTTTCACCCTCCCCCAAAATACAATCAATGCATCAGGAGAGACAAGGGGGTGGGGGAAAGGTCTAGCTCCTTTTCCAGATCTATAGGACCTGGATCAAAAGGTTTATCAGTGTCAATAAAATCATTGTCCGAGTTGTCCTGTTCCCGTGCTTGGTCCTGTGTTGTGAGGGTCGCTGCAGTCAGTGACAGAAGCTTTGGGGGCAGAGGAGGTGTGGACGGAATCGCCATCGCTGACAGTGTGTTGAGAAGAGTCACGCTGTCGGTGGAATTTACAGCTTCCTCTGGTTTAGCACCATTAGTAGAATTAGTCCACACTTGGCAAAGAGTAGTCAGAATTTGCCACCAAGGTGCTAAATGCATTCCCGACACGGAGTTCCCCTCTGCGGCAGCATCATACAATTGTCTGCTGACCGCTTTAATTTCTTTCAAAGTCTCTAAAGTTTCTTGACTGCTCGCCTGTCTCAATGAGTACAGGTTTCTAAAGCTTCTTAAAATTTCTTCAAATATTTAAAATCTCTAAGGTTTCTTGGCTGCTCACCTGTCTCGATGAATACAGGCGTTATCCTCGGGGTTTAGGTTGTCCGCCTGGTCCAGACAGCAAGACGATCATTCAGCCAAGCCGTCTCCTCCGGAACGCAGCCCTCTTCCATGAGCTGTCTTTTTTCCGTCCTTATTCTTCCAAGGCTTCGGAACACCACCATAGGGGTCACCATTTGAGAAGACTGAGGCACGGACTCGCTGATCTGACTAGAAGACCCTTTATGAGTCCATATACGTCTCTTTCTGGGGACGAAGCCTGATTCCCCGTTACAGATTTCCCACAGCTCACCTCTCAACTCCGGAGGGATTTCAGGCCGGCTCCTGCTTCCTTTCAGCAGATCATTCAAAGTTCTGTGGGATTCGCTGCATGTCGCTCAGATAGGCGATTCGAGAGCCCTTCACGTTAGATCCTTAAACGGATCACGTCGGGGTCACCAATTTGCGGCGAATGAAGAGACGGGACGCCGCTTGATGCAAGCAAGTTGTCCATTTATTAGTGATTTTCTCTACAATTATATATGTTTCTACCTTCTACATATTACACACTGATTGGTTAAATCTTAAGCGTAAAAAACACTGATTGGTTGATATTTAAGGCACACCGTTAGAACAATAGGAACTTACTAGTTTATCTTGACCTAGCAATAATTTCTATTCCAAGGTTAGGGAGTTTCTTTCTACGCGGCTTTCTTGATTACATATTGGCGCCATCCGTTCCCTTATCTGGCTACTTGTTTCTCTGTCCATCTGGTTGCCTCCTCAACTGTGACGGCTCAGGGGTCTGCAGTTAGCTTGTTCCTTTGCTCCCAGGGCTTGTGCCCTACAAGTTCTAACGAGTCTCTATTCATCAGGCTATCAGTACTTGGACTCTTGTCCTTGAGGCCTTGTCCTACACCCAACCTCTCTTGTTTCAGCTGTTCTTCTCAATTCTTCTACCACAAATCACCATCTTACTGAAGGAAAAGACCATATACTGTGTGCATATTTCAGGGTTCACTAATTCTGGCAAAGGACCTGTGACTCTTTTACAATCTTTCAACACTCCAAAATATGGTACCATGGAAGCTCTATGCATCTGTGTTACCCAGCATGAATCTTTGCTTTATGCACAATATATGGCATTATTCTCTACCCTTTCCTGCTTTTTAAGGAGTAACAAAGTGCTCATACACAAGATTTATTATTCAGTCCTTAGTTAATGATATCAAACACACAAAATCATTCCTTTGTTACAGATAAACTGTATATCGCAGAACAACTCTGCCTATATTTCATTACCCAACATGCAGGGAAGGCTTAGCTAGGGTTCCTCATCTCTGAACTTTTTTCTGACTTTTTTCTGCTAGCTATATATTCACATATCTTTATTGCAGATTCCTATCATAGATTTCAGCAGTTTAAAAATTCTGTCTGTGATTAGTTAAACTCAGTAGTCTTTTCTTGGCAAAATCTCAAGCAATCTTGTAGAACCGTTTTCCAGTTAGCCCCTGAGCCATTAACTATTCTAAAAAGTCTCTCTTTCAGTTGCTCTTATTGTGCAAGACAACTAATCAAAGTTATCTTTTGTTTTCTAATAATTTAAGTACATTTTATGTAACAGGTCCTATAGTTCACTGGCAAGAGTTTGCTTGTTTCAAAGGTGACTAGATAGGCTAAGATCAATACAGTTATGTTTATGAAGTCTCATATATTGTATCATATACAGTTGGCTAAACATGGACTCTCTTTTTTTTTAATACATTAGACTAAATCTAACACTGCAGTAGACCCTTTTTTGGTTTGACCACAGCTTCACTCAATTGAAGCTTAAAGAAAAATAAATGGGCTAGGACAGTATCATTAAACAAGCAAGAACTCACACAATAACATGGGGAGTAGGAATATTTCTTTTATTATAAACCGTTTGTCTTTGGATGGTGGATTTAAAAACTTAGCACCATATATCTAGATATCTTAAAAATACAAACCTGAAAGCCTCAGACCCTACCCCCAAAATCCCAAGTCTTGTTTGAACTAGATTTCACTTACAGGAATCCCAAACCATGTATAAAGTTTGATTTGAGTTCTGTTTGAAATATTTCTCTCATGGAGGCAATATAGGCTCTCTATACTTGATACCATGAGTCTGATTCAATCTCTCTGTTTCCCATCAGAAAAAGAGTTTGAAGGTTTTGTGACTGGCCTTTGCTTCAGCATGATGTTCATTCTGTTTTTTGCACCCATCACTTGTTCTCTGGTGCCTAAAAGGTAAGAAAGGAATATTGACTGAAGCTGTTATCAGCACTTCCTTTTTACTTAACCTCAAGTTTCATAGCACTGGACCTTTTCTGTCATTAAAAGCAACTCAACTCAAAAAGCACACAGCACAAAACCACCCCACTCATTTACATAGTGAGAGCAATTACAAACCACTATAAGCTGATTAAAATACTTTGTCAAAAATCTATAATCTTTTGCTTTTGATGCAGTTATCCAACTACTTCCCATCTCAACAACCATTTATCACAGTGAAAAATAGTTATATGGAAAAAGTGTGCATTTGATTATTATGCTCTTTCATTCCCAACTGATAATCATGTCTTTTCTACTGAAATACAAAAATAAATTCTAGCAGCATACACAAGTTTATGTTGCCATCTAAACAGTTTCCTTCAAGCACATTTGGATATTAACTGTATAAATTACACACATAAGCACATAACGAGAAGGAGTAATGGATGGATGAGTAGGGAGAAGAGAGAATAACAAGGATGCCTACAAGATATGAATGAGGTCCTCTTATTTTAGGAGAAATTATTCTCTGCAGTAATAAAGTATATCCCCCCTCAAATTAATCTGGGGTACAATATTAGTGGCATACACTACCACTAAAAGAAAAATTGCTTGCATAGTAATCAGTTCTAATATTAATTTTCTCATAAACCTAGCTTCATACAACCATTCATATTATTATTTTGATGTCCTAGAACACTACCCTCCTTTTACAAAGCACCAGCCCCAGAAACTGAAAGTGCAGCTGTTAAAGGACAGAACAGACAGATGGTACAACCTGTGACTTGAAAGGCATACCACACGATGTAACTTGCTTCAGCTTGTACATCAGGCTAAACTCCTGCCTTTGCTGTTGGGAAACAGACTGTACTTACTCTACATGAAGTCTGCTGTGCACTTTCCTTTTCAGGTTTTATTTTAGTATCTGATCTAGCCTTTCTGACAAGAACTTGAGACCTACACAGAATTTTTGCCCCAGAAATAACTTTATTTTGTTAAAGATAAGATCACACTTCATTGTCTGGGCCCATTAGAAAAGAATTCTTGGAAAACTAGAAAAAAAACCAGCACACACAAGCCCAGCATAGCACTATAAAGTAGCAATGAAATACATAGTAGCATTGAATACCTGGAACTGAGATGAAGGGTCCCAAGGATCTCCTCATCTTATTGCCTGCTTAATTTGTAAAAAAAAAAAAGGACTCACTAGCCAAACAGCCATCTTCATAGGATCAGCAAAAAGATCTAGTAACTCTACAGCCTCAGGCTTCACCTCAAACCACAGCCTAAACAGAGGCAAAGTACTTTACAGCTAATAAAGCCTAGATTTGACTCAAAGACCAAATAACGCTGAAGTAAATACTGAGGCTGGATGATGGACTACATAACCTCCCACAGACTCTCAAAGCTGTGTTGAGGGTTTTTTTGTTATGGAGGTGAGTCATTGCCCAAAGGTCACAGGGTGCTGCTCTGACAGCAGCTGCTGACAGGGTGGTGATCAGCTCAAAAATACCAAGAGTCTCTCCTTGCTCCTGCAGAAGCTGGTAATAAGCAGTCAGGGGTGACTGATGCCAATAGGATCATAGTCAGCCCAGCAGAAACTCCTTTTGAAATTATCCCACTCCACTGCTTCCCTTCTGCAGGGAAATCACAGCCTGCTTGGGGGGAGAGCAGCCAGCACCAGCAACCCAGGAAGCAATGGACATACTGGCATCGTGGCCTGCCCTCTTGAGAAGGGCCAGGGAGGACAATGCCTAAGGTGATGCCCACGGTGAGGGTGGCTCAAGGAGGCTGGAGAGCATAGCAGCTTGTTGCTGGATTTGTTGTTTCTGAAGTCCCTAGGTAGAAGGAAGGGGCTTGAAAGAAAGGGCTCTGATGAGAGGTCTGTCAATGAGCAGCCAGCTCATTTGTATGGCCAATTTGTATGGCTCAACTGGCAAACTCAACTATGCCTTACAACCCACTTCCTCCACAACAGAAGCAACTGGTATAAGTTTTTAGTAAAGGTGGGCTTAGGTTCATGTCAGGTGAAACAATGAGATACTGTAATAGCTCCCAGAAAGAGCCAAACTCAAAACTATCAGGAAAGAGCAGGAGCTGCATGTCTTGTCCTGTCAGTTGTAGGGAAAACTTTTTCCAGGCTACTGGCTTCATTGCACAGAAGCTAAAAACAGAAAAAAATTGCTCTTTGAGGGAAAGTAAACTTCTAAGTAGAAACCCAGAAGCAAATACTTACTAAAAACAAACTTCTTTGTATGTGTCTGAGTCCTCAAGGAAGACAGAAGTTTTGTGGAAATCATAGCAAATTAGTAATATGCAATGATATAAACACAGAGGAAACATTATCAGCTCCCGTTGCAGTTCCTTTGTTCTTAAACAAAGATGCTAAACTTCACTAACTCAGGATTTTAATGTAGACTGCCAAGCTTGGTCTTCAGTTTTTAATTGGTATTATGCTTAATAGTCATTGTAGAACCCCTTGTTTTGATAGTCATGAAAATGCCAATAAAATATATGCATAATTGGCAGTTAATTTAAATGCAGAAGAAATGTCAGTCATTTAAGCTGACAATAAACTCAGACTATTTCTTTATAGGTTGAAAATATCACACTGGCCAAGTGTACCAAATCCAAGAAACAGCAGTGCTATCCAGGATATGGCAAGTACTGTTCTGATGTTGGGAAAAAATATACAATGGAGATCTTTTCTACTGATTAATTAGTAATGCTAGTTATTAGACTTCTCACACTCCATCCTAGTAAATGTCTAATATCAACAGTTGGAAAGCTAGGGTAATATTACAAATATAGGAGGGGGACTGTGGTTGTTTAGGCAGAGGCTGTACACACTTTTAAATTTAATAAAGGTTCTCAGACTTTTTGAGAACATTATAAAGCATATTTAAAGGTATGGTTGTTAAAAGAACAAAGCAAAGCTGAATTGGGGGGAGATGGAGTCTAAAGGGAGAAGTTCAGTTTTTATATCCAGTCAGTTTTCAACAACTGGATTATTAAGTACAAGTTATTCAAAATACAAATTAGGCCACAACATGTGTTACTTCCACAAAAGCATCACAAAGGAAGTAATGTATATGGTGTTTTCTGAAATCCACTCCTCACCCCTCAGTCTCTACCTGCTTTTAGAGCAATCCAGGGGTTCTGGCTTGTCAGCTGGTAACTGTCTGAGGAAGCATCTACTAGTCAAAAGGCACCAAGGTTCAGTAGCATGTTCAAACCTTGCCCACAGCTTTCCCATATGCTTTGGTAAGGATACCTGAACTTCAGGACTGAAGAAGTGCCTGGAAATTAGCTGTTAGGAGGCTGATGGAGACCATGTTATTTGCTTTTGCCTTATAGTGGACTTTCTTGCATCTTCCTCTCCTTACATGCTTCTGCTCCAATTAGACTAAAAGTCCTTCCTCTAGGACACCTCAGTTTATCTCCCAAGTCTCAGACCACCAACCATTATGTTTTTGGAGCAGGTATTTGTACTGCTTTCCTTTTTAAATCACTTTGATTTTACTGGCAGACCTGAACTTAATTTGGCACTTGTAGATCTAGTTTCTCAAGCCTTTAACAAAGCAGACTTCTATCTAAGGCAAAAGCATGACAGAGAAAAATTATCCTAAATAAGCGACCAAGTGAAATAAACATTTCTCTGTGGATCCTGATAGGTAGAGATACAAGTGTGCCACTTTCTCATTCCCCTTTTTCTTAAGCATTAGGATGATGACAGGAAGTATATGCCAGTGTCAACCTAAGCTGAAGGCAAGGAACTGGAGACTTCAAAGTTATGTATTCACATAGGAATAGGCAAGAGCACAATCAAAGATCAGGCAGAAACTCAAAGGTATCTACAGCCAGACACTATCTAAATATACGACACCAGAATGAAATCATCAGCAAGAAAATTTCAAAAGACTCTGACAAGCTGCTGGTAATCAAAAGTTTAGCTGAACATTAGCATTGCTTCCTTTGACAGAGCAATTCTGGACTTTCATATTCCAGATCAGGACTTCCTTGCCTGCTTTCTTCCTTTCTTCCACCTAAATGTAGATGAAGTGATGAGCTCAGAGGTAGTCTCAGATAATCATTTTGCCAAAGCCAGACAATGCTGAACAAAGGAGGATCAGATGTACAAATGTACAGCTGTACAAAGACAGTTTCAAAAACAATGCTATTAGAAGATTGCAATTTCACTGTTTCGTTCAGTTAAAGAACTTGATCTGCTTATGAGCACCAGGCAACTTCCAGTTCTCAATTCTGGGATTCAGATGTCCCTCACTGACCGCTCCAGTAAAAATTACTACACTTGATGTTCTTGGTTCTTTTCCACCATGCATTTAGAAAGTAGGAGATCTGCAGATTCAAAACTTGTTCAAAGTGAGACTTCTCAAAAGGGAAATGAGGAATCTATTATAAGGGAGAAATTCCCTAAATGCTGAATAAAGAAAGTGCAAGATTTGAAGCTGTTTCAATGTACTAATAAGGTTAGGTGGAGGAGGGACTGGAATTGCAGGACAGAAGTTCAGCAAGAAAGGAGTAAGAACTACCAGCCAAAATAATCTAATAGGTTCAAATAATAATTTGCCATTGTGAAGAAGTACAGGTGAAATACATTGAGGCTGCATGTTATAGAAAGGACAAATAGATTTTATGAACCAAAGTGCCACTGACATAAATACTTTAAAAGCAAAATATAGCTATTTAAAATGCATTTAACTGTTCCTGCAGAGGCAAAGCAGCTATAAAAGGAAATGAAACTTGTATTAGCTAAGTCTGGCAAAGAAATATAACATTGATAATGTGGCAGAAATAGAAATAACAGATATCAGATAAGGGTTTTGGGGGAAGGAGAAAAAGCTCTATGTGAGTAGACAGTACAATAAAGCAGTTATCAGATATATTGCCTAGAAGTAATCTGATGTTATGAACAGTTCGTGAAATGTGGAAAAAGGTATTCCCCAAATGAGCACTGTAAAACTGAGGCAACTAGTAAATTTTACAATATTCTTTATATTTATTCTGTTTGTAGGTTGTTTCAAGACTGAACCCTGTCAGTTTAGTTGAGCAATGTAGAAACTCTTGACAGAAACATATATATAGCCCAGATAGGTGGCAAGAGAATTTGTACTTTAAATCCAGATAGAAGATTCATTACTGCAATCTAAGGCAATAATACATCCCATTGTACAGAGCAGCAGGAGGAACTGGGAACACTCTCAATTCAGTCAGCACACAGAGATCAGGAAAATGAACTATGGTGACTAACATGGTCACCCAATCAATGTCCTGTTCTTCATGTTTAGACAAGATTCTTCAAAGATGTTGCTTCTTCACCCATTAGTGCCTCTTTCGGACAGAAGCTCACACAGGGCTTATTTTAGATTTGTTAGGTGTAGATATTAGGCTGCCACTCATAATAAACAAGATAATGGAGGTACAGATCAGATAGGTCTTTATTCAAAATAAGGCAAATGCTGACCATGGAGATGTGTCTACTCATCCCATTACAAGTGTCAGTTAGAAAAATAAAGGTATTTTATGTGGTATTGCTGAGATTTCAAATAACAGCATATTCATTTTTGAAGTCAGAACAGAAATTGTAAGTAAAAAAGAAAATAAAACTTAATACATCCTTATTTATTTCTTGCAAAAGAACCATAACAGTTTAAACAAACTTAGAACAACTGGGGGGGGGAGCTAATACTTATATCAGAGAACATACCAACCTGGTTGTAATTTAAAAAAATATGACAGGAAAAGTCAGAAAAGCCAGCAGAACAATCTAAGTGGAAAAGAAGGATACTTTGTGTCGCAAACTGTTCTCCATTTAATCATCCAGAATTTGCAAAAACTTGTAACACAAGGTATACTTGGATCACAACATGGCATTAAGGTGAATAACAAACTGCTTGCAGAGGCTGATATCAAAAGCTATTTTGGCTGCTGTTCAATTCAAGCTGCTGCCTTTTTATTGACTGCATTTTTATTGGTTAAACTTTTTGAAAACTGTGGGACTTGGAACAAAACATCGTGAAGCTTACATTTTATTACCACTACATTTTGTCTTGAGCACGTGTAAAAGCAAGAAAAACTTTGATTAAATACTAAAAGAGAAGAGAAGATGATCTTCTGAATTAGGGAAATAAATATTTTCTTTCATGTTTCTAAAACCACTGAATATGAGACAAAATGGATGTTAGCCATATTATATAGGCCAGACCAGGCTGCCTGTCTCAGCTTTATTCTTCTGGCATTTATTTCATTAAATTGCCAATTGCACTTTGCAAAAGTACGATACTGAAATTAGAGTCTTTCTTCTTGATTTGTCTTGCAGACTAATTAGAAAGCCATTTCAAGATCACTGCTTCAGGCCCTGCCAGACAATGATACCACCAGCCTTTATGTCATAGAGCATGAGTCAAAGGCTCCTTTGAAGCGAGACCTCTTTACAGATGATGGAGAAGACAGCAAGTATGACACTTGTCAGTCAGAAGAACCTAGGAATAACATAGACATAAGCCTAAGGCACAAAGAAATCCCTGAAAAAGCAGTTACAACCGAAAAGGAGGGAATCATTTCCATTACAGTGCCACTCTTGAATGACTAACACCAACATGGAGTTCAGCCAGAAAGTCTTTATGAGTCTGACAGTGACGCTGCCTGCAAGAGCTGCTCAACCTCATCTGGAAATGGAACTAAGCAGTAAGCCAGCACAAACTAAGCATCAGGGATTTTTTTCTCCCCAAGACTACCTCAAGCAAAGCCAGTTGATATTTTTGCCATCTGGACCAACTTTGATGGGACAAGTAAATTTGAACTGAAGCATCTTGATAGTTTCCCATACCATAAAATCAAGTTCCCAAAAACTCTGATTCTTGAATGGAGCCATTAGGACCATATATGTCAGTGAGCTTGTGACAATAGTTATTCTCTATTTCCATAAGCTTCCTTAGTGAAATAGATTAGCTATTTCACCACAGTCATTCTGTGGAAACTCCTACTGTCTTCACACAGGCAAAACTTTCAGGGAACTGTATGAAAAACCTTCCAGTAAGGTATATCTTGCTAGTTGCTTAGATCCAGGGCACTCAGGAAGCCATTTCAAGGCTTCTACTCTAAAGTGTTGTTCTAGTCATCAGGAGAGTTCTCTAATCAGTGTGATCAGTTCAAGATCTGATTTTCAGGTCTGATAAGCTCTTCAGTAAAAATTCCAGCAAAAGTGTCTACTAGTCCAAAGAAGCTCTCCAGTTGATCAAAGTTGGCCAAACAAAAGTGTGAGAGGCCTTGGAATTTAGGAATGGAGAATGATGCTTATCCATCTATGTAAAGCACTTAATCTTAGATTAATAGTGTTGTGTAAGTGAAGATCATACTATGTATCATTATTATTACTTGAGTTTTTACTTGCATTAAAATAAGGCTATTTCTATATGTATCTATACATAGAAATTCATTTACATTCTGTTACAAGATGTAGTTGAAGATACAATTTCACACTGTATGCAATGACAATATGTTGAACAGTCTTCAGGAGCTGAACAGATAGTTGTCCTGGTTTCAGCTGGGATAGAGTTAATTTTCTTCTTAGTAGCTGGTGCAGTGCTGGTTTTAGATTTGGTGGGAGAACAATGTTGATAGGATACTGATGTTTTTAGTCATTTCTGGGTAATGTTTATATTAAGTCAAGGACTTCTCAGTTCCTTGGGCCCTGCCAGCCAGAGGGCTAGGGGGGCACTGGAAATTGGGAGGGGACACAGCCAGAACAGGTGACCCAAGCTAGCCAAAGAGGTATTCTACATCATATGATATCATGCTGAGTATATAAGCTGGGGGAAAAAGAAGGAAGGGGGGGACATTTGGCATTATGGCATTTGTCTTCCCGAGTAACCATGTAACATGTGATGGAGCCCTGCTTTCCTGGAGATGGCTGAACACCTGCCTGCCCATGGGAAGTAGTGAATGAATTCTTTGCTTTGCTTGTGTGTGCAGCTTTTTCTTTACCTATTAAATTGTTCTAATCTCAACCCTTGAGTTTTACATTCCATTCCAATTCTCCTCCCCATCTCTCTGGATGAGGGGGAGTGAGCAAGCGGCTATGTGGTGTTTGGTTGCCGGCCGGGGTTAAACAATGAGAGTCCTTTTTGGCACCCAACGTTAAACCTTTACCTCAGCCGGCAACCAAGCACCACGTAGCCACTCGCTCACTCCCCCTCACCCAGAGGGATGGGGAGGAAAATCGGAAAGGAATGTAAAACTCGTGGATTGAGATAAGAACAATTTAATAGGTAAAGCAAAAGCCACATGTGCAAGCAAAGCAAAGCAAGGAATTCATTCACCACTTCCCATGGGCAGGCAGGTGTTCAGCCATCCCCAGGAAAGCAGGGCTCCATCACATGTAATGTTTACTCAGGAAGACAAATGCCATAATGCCAGATGTCCCCCCCTTCCTTCTTCCCCCAGTTTATATACTCAGCATGACACCATATGGTATGGAATACCTCTTTGGGTAGCTTGGGTCACCTGTCCTGGCTGTGTCCCCTCCCAATTTGCTGTGCCCCTCCAGCCCTCTGGCTGGCAGGGCCCAAGGAACTGAAAAGTCCTTGACTTAATATAAACATTACCCAGCAACAACTAAAAACATCAGTGTCCTATCAACATTGTTCTCCCACCAAATCCAAAACACAGCACTGCACCAGCTACTAAGAAGAAAATTAACTCTATCCCAGCTAAAACCAGGACAATAGTTCAGTTAGTCATCCCCCCAAAGCTTGCATAGAGGAGGTGTCATTGGAATATAGGGTCAAAAAGGGACTTCCTTAGTATGCTCTATGTGATTCCATCATGTATCTCCATGATGCAAGGAGTCTGAAATGGTTTTCCAGCTTACAAGAGGTTCTCACCTATGAACTCTGTAGGCATTAATGGTTTGCAGTTATTTTAGAAGATCCAGTTTATTACTGTCATCTCTAGTTTATGGAGCATTTTATTAACATTATTTTGTGGAGAAAGAAATTGATCAACTGTACCCTAAGCACTGGAGGCTCCTTAGGTGGACATCTAAAATTCTCTCATTAAAAGTTAAGGATGAGTCACATTCACACAAATATTTCAATGCTTATTAGGCAGTATGAGTTATAGAATAGCCATGCTTGCAAAAAGCTCAAAAAAATTGCAATTCCCCCACTTGATTGATTCAGTGAAGCCCCATAACAAAACCTATTTTGTTCACTTTCCTTATTTATATTCAGTTTTTCTTTATTTATATATCTCTGTGTCCGTTAGGACTGGCAAAGACCAACCTATATTTCACTGTGGGTTTTGCATTGTTTTTTCTTAGCAGTTAAAATGCATTTTTTCGCACAAAGCAATGTACCCGTTACCACCCATGCTTGTTACTTCTACTCCTTGAAAGGAGTAACAGGAGCACTCCCCAAACCACCTCAAAGGTTTGAGCAATCTTTTAAATATATTCCTTTATTTGTTTAACTTCAGTCAGGTGACTTTGCCTGATTTGAATTTAGGAGAACACACATGATTCTGAAATTAGCAGAGCTGTTGGTACTTGCAATATCTAGTAGAGGAGCTGAAATGAACAGTTGTTATAGACAATAAAGTCCTCAAATCATATACAATCATTATCAATTAGTCATCTGAACACAGCCTAATGTGTCCATTTCCAAAACCTAAGAAATATCCATGCTCCCTGCCTATAATATTTCTTTCATTTCTGCTCAGAACAACTTATCTTCCTGGTGGAGTTGATACCTTCAGTAACTTATTTATCCCTGTAAACATTGAATTCATTTTTTCTTACTCTGCACCTACCAAAACCAGTTTTAAAAAGTGTGCATATACAGATGTATAATGACTGCAGAAGGCTACCTCTACTAATACACATGCAAGTTATTTCATGGGATATAGTACTGTTCAAGTGGTTTCAGTAGTGTTCTTAGCTTCAGTATTGTTGATGTGTGCTACATCGAGTGAAATTGCAAATATAATGGCTCGAGACCATAAATGCCATAGCATTTTTGAATTATTTATTATTTTTTGTCAGCATAGCTCTAGATGACCACTGTTAGCATTAGTGAGAATTTAAACATTGTAAAAGATTAGACACTTCATTGTAGGACTGGAGGCACAGAAGCATATGACCTGGTTTCAGCTGGGATAGAGTTAATTTTCTTAGTAGCTGGTGCAGTGCTGTGTTTTGGATTTAGGATGAGAATAATGTTGATAACACACTGATGTTTTAGTTGTTGCTAAGTAGTTCTTGACTTAGGGTAGGCACTTTTCAGTTTCCCATGCTGTGCCAGTGAGCAGGTTCACAAGACGCTGGGAGGGAGTAGAGCCAGGACAGCTGGCCCGAACTACCCAAAGGGATATTCTATACCTTAGGATGTCATGCTGAGTATATAAACTGGGGGGACTTGGCCAGGACACACCAATTGCTGCTCAGGGACTGGCTGGACATCAGTCAGTGGGTGGTGAGTAATTGTATTGTGCATCACTTGGTTTTCTTGGGGTTTCCTTTCTCTTTTTTTCCTTTTCATTACTACTATTAATATTTTACTTTATTTTGATTATTAAACTGTTCTTATCTCAACCCACCTTTTTCTGATTCTCCTCCCCATCCCATCGGGGAGGGGAAGGAGCCAGCAAGCAGCTGCATGGTACTTAGTTGCTGGCTGGGGTTAAACCACGACAGCATAGTGATTTATAGCATGGGGTATTATATTGCAGAGTTACAGTGTTTTAGCATTTTATAATTACAGATAAATTAATGTAGTGTTCAGTCCCTAATATGGCCTGTCTATTGAGCAGTAGTTGATGATTTAAAAAAATATCCAGCATCACCATATAGGACAATAATGAACAATGAGGTAAAACTGGTGAACGCAAAAGGTAAATGAATTTGCCCTATATTCAAATAACAAAGGATAATAGCTGGCTGTATGTTACCATTTAAATGGTCAGGATATGACCATTTTCATATAGCCTAGATAAGGTCTATGGCTAAATACCTTGGTTGCCAGCAGCATAGTGCATGATGCCAGAGAAAGAATTAGACAAACATGCCAAATCTGTTTCATGACAGGAGTGCTTCCATACCTATGTTCCTGAAAACAAATTCTTCTCAGTAAACACATTTCTAAAGTGTATCTAATAACACAGACTCAAAAGCTAGGTAGGTAACCAAGAAAAAGAGACTTGTGAGCACCAAGTCATGGCACATTACTGAGTCAGCTGTGACACCAAAAAGAGTATAGTTATGGTAGTGAGTACATCAAAGAGCAAAGTTAGTACATACCGAATTTTTCTGGTACCCAGAGTAGATCAGTTTTTTTCTTGCATACTTTAATGTAGTATGGACACGGAGATATATTTTTCTACACTTTTTATACTTAAGGTCAGACTACAGTGCAGTAGCTAGACAGCACTGAAAATTATTACAGTGTTTCAGATGTAAGATATACAGCCACTCAGCCTGGAACAGGAGACTGCAGTGACCACAATATTCCAGAGTTTTTTCACTCTGTATTAACTGCCAAATATAATAATAACCACAGATTACCTATAAATCCCCTAAAAACTTAAGCCTTTGGGGTACTTTGGCAACCTTAGCCACCTTTATGGTACAATGGCACCTGCACTTAACAGAGTCCTCTTGAAAGCAGAGAGCACAGGGGGATCCTGTCAATCTGAGTCAACCCCAGTTACTGATACAAAAATTGTAAAATAATGAAGCATTTCATCAAAGCCCTCTACTTACAAAAGACACTTGTCTTGGAGCTTTTGACTCTGTCACAGGCTTTTGATTTGCCTTTTTCTCTGTCTCTCTCGATGGCACTGTTTTCTTGAAGAACTGCATGTCTACTGCTGGAATGATGTTAACTGTGTTCTAGTACTGTGTTGATGGGATCTGTATGAAAGTAGGTAATAAAACAGGACAACTTGCATCAATGACCTCTGAGCACTGTTTACAGAAGGTTGCCACTAAGACAAATCACTCCATGTTCTATGGGGGGAAATAATCTTATTCCCATATCTATTTTATTTCTACAGTGAAAGCACTAGTTTAATTAATAAAACTGAAAACAATCTGCAGTGCTAGAAACTTTCAATCACATCACCCATCCTCAGAGACCCCTTCAGTGTTTCCCAGCACAAAGCCTTCCCTGGGCCAGGTCAGAAACTTTACAGAAACAAACCAACCAAGGAAGTAATTTGTACTTGTTGAAGTGGTACACAGGCAGGACAAAGAAAAAAATCTTAAGGAACAACAGGCACAGCAACAGTCAGGGAATTTGTGATGAAACAGGTTCAGGTCCTTACTGGAGACACTGGAGTCTAGGCAGACTGGAGAATAGTAGACATGCTACTTTACCTGGAAAACTGCAGGCTGCAGCCAGTTTTTGATGGATGGCTAGTATGGAAATGTATAGCAGAACCATAAGGCTCTCATAAGTAGTCTCTGACCTTTTCCAAATAGTAACTGCTACTGTTTAACTTTGCTGGTAGCAGTTCAAGCCAAGGTACCCAGCTATTTAGCAACCTTCATCTTTCTTGTGAGTAGCAATTAAATAACCATTCTGGTATTTATTTCAACTGAATGGTTACTGGGAGTCACCAGAATTAGGATCCATAAGACTCAGTAATTCCCTTTTGGTATGACACTGTGGCTGCGTTCGGTATCTGGATGGCTTTGGTGAGTGGGTTACATTCTGTCTTGAAATGAACTTTTGGAAAGGAGGCTACCTGTGTTTCTGCAATTTTTAATTATCATAGCTGTGTCAAACCAGTTGTAACTGCCAATGCCCATAAAACAAACAAACTATCTATATAGGCACAGAGCACACTGTAGCTTTTCAACACTGCATGGCTTAGTACCTCATAGCTAAAAAAAGCAATAACAAATTAGAACTTCAATGTGAATATGTGCTAGCTCCAGTTATGCTGGGTCATACATTCTTCCAATCCTACAGAGTATTTGTGGAAAAATTAAGATAAAATTTATGTACACTGACTCAATGAAAATTAACATAGCTATTAAAGATCCTACTAGGAAAAAATATTTCCACTACCAACATAGAGATTTTGTAGACACTGAGAAAAGTCCTGGCTCCAAAAACAGTTTAAATGCAAGCCAGTGGAACAAGATTCTATTCACCCTATTTCAATGCCCATTCAACCTTGGTCAGAAGACCCTCAGGATTTTGCAAAAAGTAAATAAGAAAAGCCAAGCTCTAGCAGTATACTTAAATTCACTATATATGGGCCATATCTCAATTGGAATGATTGAGTCATCTGCAATTCCAAAGAGTTGTGTGTGTACTCATAAACCAGATATACAATTGCTTTGATGCCATTTGCTGTAAAAATGTTTTTTAATCTTACATTTCACAAAGCATCAGTTTCTCCTCTGTTTCCATATTTGTGTATTTGAAGTTATAGAATTGCAGTGAACGCTACTTTAAATCCAGCCTTTTGTGTCCATCAAATATTTTATTGGCAAATAGTGATTTTGTTTGTAATACTGTGACTCAGTTTCTGCTGTCCAGATCTCGTAAAAAGGTATGCTAATCCTAGCATGTGGAGAAGCAACACTGGAGAACCAGTTGCAAGTATAACTGCGAATGCTACTTTTTCATCTTCTAAAGACAACATCTTTTATAAGGCTGTGGGCTGGTTTTGTTTGGTGTTTGTGGTGGGTTTTTTTTTTAAATACTGGTTAGTTATTGGAAAGTTTCAAGGAACTTGAAACATACTGCCTGGGAAGCCCAGTGTTGCATACTGGCACCATGGTACTCTGCCTACTGCCATGTCAGCAGAATCCAACCTTACAGTTTCCGTCTCTTCTGTAGTTCCCATATCTTTTGGAGTTCCTACCTCATTGCAGTCAAAGAGTAAGGACTACATAGTTCAGATCTACTTAATTATCTCTTGGTTTAGATTAAGCACCTTCCTGCTCCCAAATATTTTAAATTACCCTTTCCCCAAAAAGAAACAGTTTAAACAAATACATTTAATCAGCTATGATGTTGCATTGTAATCAAATGCAAACTTCTAACACATATGTCCTGGTTTCAGCTGGGACAGTTAATTTTCTTCTCAGTAGTGGTACAGTGCTGTGTTTTGGACTTAGTATAAGAATAATGTTGATAACACACTGATGTTTTTAGTTGTTGCCAAGTAGTGCTTACTCTAAATCAAGGACTTCTCAGCTTCTCATGTTCTGCCAATGAGCAGGTGCACAAGAAGCTGGGAGGAAGCAGAGCCAGGACAAGCTGACCCAACCTAGCCAAAGGGATATTCCATACCATAGAACATCATACTGAGTATATAA
Source organism: Falco peregrinus (assembly GCF_023634155.1). Classification (NCBI taxonomy): domain Eukaryota; kingdom Metazoa; phylum Chordata; class Aves; order Falconiformes; family Falconidae; genus Falco; species Falco peregrinus. The sequence continues at coordinate 6,863,051 of NC_073743.1, read as the reverse complement.
ACTGGGGGGACTTGGCCAGGAGCCACCAATCACTGCTCAGAAACTGGCTGGGCATCAGTCAGTGGGTGGTGAGCAATTGTATTGTGCATCACTTGGTTTTTTTTTCCTTAGGTTTAATTCCTCCCTCTTTCTCTCTCCTTTTCATTGCAATTGTTGTTATAATTATTTTTATTATATTGTACTTTATTTCAATTATTAAACTGTTCTTATCTCAACCCACAGGTTTTACCTTTTTCCAGTTCTCCTCCCCATCCCACTGGGGATGGGGTGTGTGAATGAGCAGCTGTGTGGTACTTCGTTGCCTGGTGGGGTTAAACCACAACAGTCCTTTTTGGCACCCAATGTGGGGTACAAAGGATTGAGATTAATTTGAGCATTAATTTCTGGTGGTTAGACCTTGGCTGGACACCAGGTGCCCACCAAGCTGCTCTATCACTCCCCTCCTCAACAGAAGGGGGGATGGGGAGAAAATAAGATGAAAAAAAACTTGTGGGTCAAGATAAAGGCAGTTTAATGAAGGAACAGCAAAGGTCGTGCACCCAGAAGCAAAGGAAAACAAAAGATGTTATTCTCTACTTCCCATCAGCAGGCGATGTTTGGCAACTTCCCAAGAAGCAGGGCTTCAGTACACTTAGCGGTTGCTCCATAAGACAAATGTCATAAATAATGAATGCCCCCCCCCCCCCCCTTCCTCCTCCTTTCTCTTACCTTTTATTGCTGATCAGGTGTCATGGGGTATGGAATATCCCTTTGGTCAGTTTGGGTCAGCTGTCCTGGCTGTGTCCCCTCCCAAGGTCTTGCCACCCCCAGCCTACTGGTGAGGGGGAAAGGTTGGAGGGACAGCCTTGATGCTGTGGGAGCACTGCTCAGCAGTAGCCAAAACACTGGTGTGTTATCACCACCTTTCTGGCTACCAATACAAAGCACAGCACTGTGAGGGCTGCTGTGGGGAGAATTAGCTCCATCTCAGCCAGACCCAATACACTTTGTATTGATTTAATAGTCACTGGTCACCATGTTGATTTATTTGTTCTCAGAGTTATTGTGCTTGGTCTCAGAGTTGCATTATGTAACACCTTACAGCATACATTCGCTGTTTTGGTATTTATCACCATTGGGGCCTAGGCCAAGGTTCTCGCTTTGTTGTACTTTGTAATACTGGCTTGTGATATGCTAGAATCATTGGTTGTGAAACTGGTCTGGTCTATGTACTCAGCACTGCAGTCACCTACGTACTTCGGGAGCCATCTATCTGGAACTATTAATAATTACACCTTTTGCCTTTTCTCCTCAGAGAGCAAACCTATGGGAGAGACATCTTTCCCTTCTCCTCCAGGCTAATTACATAAGTGTTTAAGCATTTTGAAAATTTTGAATATCCTTGGGATGTTGAAACCAGCCAATTGCTGGTCCTGATTCTATTGCTAGGAATGCTGAATATGGTTCTGATCTTGGTTAGGGTTTAGCAACTAGCTGCAGCTACTCCAGCCCTGGTGATGGGTGATGTAGAGGACCAACCCACCACCAGCTTTCTGGAATATCATGTTCAAGATTATCAAATTACAGTGGTAAAGCCAAGTTTCTGTATAAGCCCCGAATCAGCATCCTGCCTAAGCATCCCTATAACAGCAGGGCCTCATTGCAAACTACTCATTCTTCTGTCTCACATTGCAACTAACCCACTTCTACACATGAAGTCCTCTATAACTATTAATCCTTCAAGTTCACACCTTCATAATACAAAAAGGAATGGGGAGACCGAATCATATGCAGTTCTCAAAAAAAAAAAAAAAAGCCAAACAACAAAACAACCCCAAACATACACCCCCACCCCTCCAAACATTGTCACAACTTCCTAAGCTAAGCACCAAGCAGCAGCAACAGTTTACATGGTATAAATAATCATATTAACATAGCCAGAGATGTTTGATCACAAAATATTAGGCATTTTACATCTCCCGTGTGTAACTAAGTCGGAAGATGAATCAATAGTGGAACCAGCAGGCTTGGACAGTTATGCATCCCTTTGTGCTCTTCTAAACTTGTGAGAGGCAGGGAGAGGAATGATGCTTGACTGTTTTCAATATTATTTTAATTAAACTTTTCAACGTATAAAAATAAACCTAAGGTACAGGCTGAAAATTTTTTCCTGTTACATAATAGCAAACAAAGTTAAGTTTTAGATTCTCTTTAGGTAATAACATCAATAGTATCTATAAATTTCAACTGTCCACACTCCATTCTCTGGTGAGAAAACTACATCTCTCTGAACTGATCACCTACTGATTTACATTATTTTAGCCATTTACAAATCTCAGCATTAGTGTCATTAAGTCAAATTCTCACTTTTAAAATTACAAAACCAGAGGCAATAATCCATTGCTATAAAACTGAAGGTATCACCAAGTGGCAGGTGGGATCCATAATATGCCCCAATCTGCAATACTTTGTCGTTCAGAATTTGTGGTTTTAATATTATTTGGTTTACCATTATAACACAATTTTCAAACTAACAAAAAAAAAAAAATCATTACAAACTAACAAAAAGACAGTGATGCAGAGATGTTTCAGACCTAAAAGTAGAAGATACACACATCACTATGTCATTACTGCTTGCAACAATCACACACTAATAAAAAAACCCCAAAACTGGTCACAGTAATAAGGACAAGTATGCATTATATAAACATTTGTATCATACAAAGCAGCCTTTACTTATTATCTCTTCCTTAGACCAAAAGAAAAAAAAAAAAACAAAACCGAAATTCCTAAATCTAAGAACTACTACAAAATACCAGTTCAGGCTAAGGGCAACACAGATAAACTACCACATAACAAATAGATTTGCAGAGTTTCAAAATAATTTCAGGTATTGCCTTAGATGTAACTGGACTGGAGAACACTAGCAAACAACGACAAGCATGCTTCAGACGACAGAATTTACCTTAACAGCAGAGTAAATACATTCTGGTGCCACAGTCAGCTCATTTCAGAATCCAAGCTGTATGTAGGTTACCACTGTTAGCCATCTAATTTAAAGGTGGTTCAGATGTATCCATCTGAAATTTCAATTAAAGAAATTAGCAGGCAGAACCCATATCTCACCAATTTCTCAGGCATTGTTCAGATGTTTCTAGTTTCCAGCTTAAATGCTTTTTCCCCCTCTTAGTTTTGGTTGAGTTTTGTTTTGGGTTTGGTTTGTTTGTTTGGGGATTTTTTGGGGGAGGGGGTGTTTGGGGTTTTTTTATGTTGATTTTTTTTTATTATTTTTCACACACCATACTACTAACAGTGTTTGCAAGAAAAATTTCATCCCTCACAGCTGGGTTTACCATTTACTTAAATGAATTTATCGAAGTCACAGCCACTTCTATTTTGAGCTTGGAATCCTGCTTCATCCACCAGCAGCTGTCTTCTGCTACCTTTTTATTTTAAAATCCAAAGAAAAATCCTATCTGCTTTCCAGAAACACTGTCGTGAAATAACTGTGGTTGCTAATGGAAGCTTCCATGTAAGTGCTTTACACGGTCTTAGCAAAATAGCACCATATCATCACTTTTCTGAGCAATTATGGGTCACATTTTCAAATAAAGGCTGATTAAAATGAAATTACATTTAAAACAATGCAGCTATCATACACTGTTCTCAAAATCTCCACTCAATTTCATCTCATTTATACAGTGCAAAACCAAACAACCTGACATGGCAGCACAGTATGCAAACTTATTAACAATGAAGGCAATGGGCTTCCAGTGGAAGATGTACACATTTAATAGATGATGCACATTATCATGGTGGAGCAAGCAGGAACTTTATTATTGTGCTATGCTGCTGGTTTCAAAATGAGCTACCCTCTGCAGAGATAGGCATTTTGCAGAATATTAGTTCTCCAGTGGTGGCTTTTTAGGAAGAGGGGAACCATAAAACACCTAATATGAATAGATATAACTTAAATACTTTAGAGATTTGCACAGTATTTACAAAGCAAAATGAGAAAATACAGCATTTGTAAGAAAATATGAGTTGGGGTGGGGTAGGGAGGAAATTTATGTGCTTGGTGCATTTTCTTTTTTTTGTTTGTTTGCCTTTAAAAAAATTTTTGTAAGGGAACCATTAATTCACATACAATATAACAATGTGCTGCATATTGACTTACACGTGATAAGTTAGCTAGTAAGGCTACCATCCTTAACTATTAATTTTCGTAAGGCATGTTTCTTAGCTAACTGTACGCAATCCTTTACATATTCTTTAACCACTATATAATAGAGCTATTCAATTTCAGGATAAAATAACTCCAGAAAACAAACTCATCTCAGCTGAAACGTGATACACTGCAAGAACTCTAATTTCTCTCAAAGGAGAAACTTAGTTTTTCAAAGATATTCTAAATAACACATGTATATTTTCACTTGTATCCACATTTCAAATCAAAGAAGCTGCCTGAATAAGACCAGATCAACTAAAAGTATGTAATAGCAGAAACTTCCCTCTAAAATACTTAAATTTTATTAGTGAAATGGTACCAAAAATAACAAGTATACAAAGAATCTCTTTACTCTATGCTACTTACACATCATAAGACAGCTGTTGTTGTAAGACACAATCCTTCACAGTCTTTCTATAAGCATACAGATTTGCCATTCTTTTATCAGAATAAGTTGTTTACCAGTCAACAGCATGTGGCTTAAACATCACAGAAATGACTGTCTATACTTTACATAGTAAAGCATTTTCTATAGCCTTAAACGTACACAGTAGCAAGAACATAAAATCCTATTAAAAAAAAAAAAGAGTGATTAAGCAGCTTCACAGCCAAACTGTGTTGCAAATAGCTGATATGCTATTAAGATTTTTTTTAACTGAAAGAAATAACACTTCCCATGAGGTAAGGCAATGAAGTCAGTTGATTGTATTAAGTTGTATTAAAAATAATCTACTTGATTTTAGGTATAAATTTTAAAGGTATGACTCTTAAGAAATCTTACAATGATGAAACCGATTAAATTAGTTCAGAGAGCACAAGCCATGTTTTACCTTGACAAAAGTATTTGCTTTGTCATTCTTTTCTTACATGCTTTCTCTTTAAAGAATGAAAAAAGAATCTCTACCATATAACTCTTATGTAAATTAGATTTTTTTGCCCAAATTATTTATCCCCTCAACTTTGCATATGATTCCTTTTATATCACTCAACAAGTATTAGAGATTATGATGGAGAGGTTACAATTAAGGCCACCCAAATGTAGATTAAATTTCTAAAGGGCTGTCTTTGATGCAGGTGATCAGAAAATGCTTTGTATCCAGCTACTACTTTTGTACAGTGGTTGTCCCCAAAATGCACCTTTGCTTTCACCTATAAATCTCTTCTAAAAATAAAAAACAGAAGTAAAAATGGAGTTTTAGTATTTTAACAAGTGAATCAATCATTCTGACAAATCACTTGCATTCTTGTCTACAGCATGGTGGTGGCAAAATGGCAATAGAGATCATATAAGATTTAACTGAAAATGAGTAATAGCACATATACATTTCTAGAAGATACCACATTATTTTAAGAAGGCACTAAAGCTTCTGCTTGCGGTCCCATATTTTTTTTAAACAAATAAGAAAAAATTATTTTCATAATGGCACCTGTACTATTTACAGCTGAACATACACAGTACGGCTCAAAACAAAGCTGTAGGTTGTAATAATATCATGCAGATGTGCTCACTTCTATAAAGACAAAAATAAACAACAAACCAACTCCAAAATAACCCAGTAAGCTAACCTATTATCTATAACACGGCAATGTTCCTTTTTGGAACAGAAAAGTAACATGCATTGTTCAAATACTTTAAAAGAAATATTATTTTTAGGGATATTAGTGAGAAATTGTCTTAAATAAAACCCAAGAATCTCAAGCAGTGAACAAATGAAAAACAAACTAGTCATCGGGCATTTAAAATAAGAACCATAAAACTGCATTTATGTTTAAAAAACATTTTTCTATAGTTTTAATTTATAACAAAATAAAGAGTATATTTATGCACCTTTTCCAAGCATATCAAACAGTACACACTGAAGTTTTTGTGAGTTTTTTAACCCATAAAGTAAAACAATACAAAATTCATCAACAAGCAGTATTTTAAACAACCTTAAATGCATATCTTCAGCTTTTTTTGGATAGTACAGGTTTACATCTTTTAGTTTCTATGTATTTGTAACAGCTTATGGCAAAACTTAACATAAATCATTTTAAAAATTAGTACAGCCATCATGGAAATGCATGGATTTTCAGAGATGAATAGTTCTGATGGCATCTGACTTTTCATGGTATAACTACTGGTCTGTGCTCTCTTGCTTTACAGCAAGAAATCAAGAAAGCTATCACAAGAATTGGAAGATCTACTAGTACTATCACCATATTCAGGCTGATTGCTTTGACATTTTCTTCCTTGTTCTGAGAAATAAGAAGCTTTGGATTTCATTCCTTAATTGAGTCATAGGTCCATTCTTTGCTTTAAACCTCTTCCATTTTAATTGAGAGGTTTTCATCATTTGGCTGACAGTTCCCATTCTGTTGTAGTTTGACTTCATCTGTCTCTTGCGTATCTCTATTGCCTACTTCCTTGTCAGTTTCTGAATTCAGATCTTCTTTAGTGTGATGTTTGTCCTACCAAAGATAAAATTATTTTACAAAAAAACCCCAACCAAACCCAACAATAAACAAACAAAAAAATCATACTCTACATCACAGGATATTACTTCCAACCAACTCCTGGTATTTTGATTGCCTCAATTTTTACACACTTATCTTGTCTCAGCAATTTTCAGAATAGAGATGTCACCTTTTCTTTTTTTTTTTTCCCAAAAAAAGTTTTCTTTTCAATTGGCTGAAGTTAGGCAATCATAACAACACGTCAACCAAGAAATCATTGCTATAAAGTTATCTGTCTTTATCATTAATATTCAGGTAAAACAGAAGAAACAGTATCATGGGATCTATGAGAAATGGTTCAAAAAATTAAGATTTCACCATATATTTTGAATAAAACAGGATTAAAATTTTTCTTTCATATTTTTTTGTCAGGTAATTGATAAATTTTAAGATAGTTCTTTGGTAAGACAATTACCTAAGTATATGGACAGTCACCTAAATCAGCTGTTTTATAAAAGTAGATAGAATAATTGAGTACTACAAACTACTCCTTAAAGGCATGCTGCTTTTAAAATTCTAAGATTAAACAATTTGAAGATGTTTCTTTTCTTATTCACACCACCTTCTATTTTGCAAGGGAAAAATCCCATACTATTCCTTAAATATTCAACTTTACTCCTGCAGAGTCCAATATGCAGCCCAAGACAAAAGCAACCAGGGAGAGGCTGAACTGCAGAGTGAAAGTTTATTAATAATCTTTTCAGCTTGACAGCCTGTGCTGGTTTTGGTTGGGATAGAATTAGTTTTCTTCTTAGTAGCTAGCATGGGGCTATGTTTTGGATTTGTGCTGAAAACAATGTTAATAATACAGGGATGTTTTAGTTATTGCTGAGCAGCGCTTACACAGCATCAAGGACTTTTCTGCTTCTCACACCACCCCACCAGTGAGTAGGCTGGGGGTGCATGGGAAACTGGAAGGGAACACAGCCAGGACAACTGACCAAAGGAATATCCCAGACCATATGATGTCGTGCTCAGTAAATAAAAGCTGGGGGAGGAAGGGGGGGAATGTTCTGACCAATGGTGTTTGTCTTCCCAAGTAACCATTACGCATGATGGAGCCTGGCTTCCCTGGGGATGGCTGAACACCTGCCTGCCCATGGGAAGTAGTGAATGAATTCCTTGTTTTGCTTTGCTTGCGTGTGTGACTTTTGCTTTACCTATTAAATTGTCTTTATCTCAATCCACGAGTTTTCTCACTTTTTTCTCTTCTGATCCTCTCCCCCATCCCACTGTGGGGGGAGTGAGCAAGCGCCTGTGTGGTGCTTAGTTGCCGGCCAGGGTTAAACCACAACAGTCCTTTTTGGCACCCAACGTGGGGCTTGAAGGGTTCAAGATAATGACAGATTTGATTGGAATGTGCTAGATCAAATCTATAGCTGTTATTGCTGTTTAATTATTAAGGGGCAGGTTTCTGTGCTTGCCTTAGAGTCTAGTGCTTGTTACTGGCTGCTTTTTGCTTTTGCTGCCTGCTGTACCGCTGTACTGGTTATCATTTTACTGTGCTGTGCCCGGGAACATTCTGATAACAGCAATGATGATGCATCAGGGCTGGCAGACAGTCAGGGCATCGCTGCTGTTTCTGTGCTGCTGTACTGAACAGGCTGGAACTCCAGTGTGAACTTGAGTCAATAGGACTGTGACCTGTGGGTGAGCCCATGTGGGAGCAGGACACCCCAAAGTGTCTGTGGCCATGGAAAAGCCCATGCCAGAGCAGGTACATCTATCTCAAAGCATCTGTGGCCATGGTTATGTCTGTGCTGCAGCAGATATGCCTCTGGAGGAATTTTGGCTCAAGGGCAAGTCCATGTTGCAGCAGGTACACCTTGAAGCATCAGTGGCTGTGTGTGAGGACATGCTGGAGCACCTCAAAGCGTGTGGGCATGGATAAGCCCATGACAGAGCAGGTACAGTCCTGAAGGGACTGTGACCAGGGATAAGGCCATGCTGGAGCTGATTTACTTCTGAAGGGACTGTAGCTGTGAGTAAGGCCACACTGAAGCACGTATATCTCTGAAGGCATTGTGGCCCATGGAGAAGGCCACACTGGAATAGGTGTACCTCAAAGCAACTGTGGCTGTGGATAAGTCCATGCTGAAGCAGGTATACCCCTGGAGAGACAATGGTTCATCATAAGACTCCACTTGAAGCAGATATACCCCTAAGGGACAGCAGTCTGTGGATAAGTCCAAGCCAGAGCAGGGGCAAGGGGAGGAGTTCATTGTAATGTTAAAACCTACAGGCTGGCCCAAAGGGACGAGGGGTGGAGATTGTAATGGAAATACCTTTAAATTGTTGTAACCCATGATTTGAGTTGCATGTTATAGAAATGACTGTAGCAGGAACCACCTGAACCAATGGAAGACAAGCCTTACAAGAAGCAGTGCAAATGCAGCAGTGATCCAACCTTAGTGGAATGAAGCTGGGCTAATTAGCATTGATAATATACAACTGTGGGTTGGCTTCAGGGGCGGTGGGTTGGTCGATGTAGATAAGGTGCAGGTGTGGCTGGTTCTGTTAAGTGGTTGGGCAGCCAATGAAGAGAGAGCAGCCGAGGAAGAAGTAGGAGAGGAAGACACAAGAGAAGAGAGAGTGGGCCCTGGATGAGGGAAGACAAGGAAAAGGAAGTAGAGGGACTGTATGAAGAGTATGTTGGATGAGATGGTAAAAGGCCTTGTTGCAGCTTGATAGCTTGGAGAGTGCTGCAACACTGGCTTTGGTGCCTGATAACTCCACAGAACACACCACCTCTCCTATTCTGAGTGACCACCATAACAGAGGGAGTTCAAAGTCATGGGCTAAATGAACTCAATGGACATTTTGTAAGCCTTCTACTGATATTTTACAGCTAACTCCTAACATATGGCACAGAACAGAGAGCAAAAATAAAACAAAGTGTATCTGTAACCTATTCACACAAGCTCCTATAGGTCCAGTAAAGTTCAAACACAGACTTCTCCAACTGGCCTGCTAACATCAACTGGAGAATGACTTTCATGTCTCCAACTAGCAAAACCTAAACTCCAGTGGCAATAATTTGGATAAGGAAAATGGGGGGGGGGAAGGGTGAGGAAGAGAAAGAAAAAAGAAGGAGGGAATTCCAATAATCATTTTACTTGCAGCACTCCACTTATCACTTGGTCACACAGCTTCTTACCTTGAAAGTAGTGGTGCTTTTGTCAGATTTCTCCTTTCCCTCTTTTTCTTTACTACTTTTTTTCTTGGAGGTAGAGTGTTCCCCTTCTCTTCTTTCATTATTTGTATCCTTTTCTCTTTTCTTTTCTTTCTTGTTTCTGTTTAAGAAAATTTTTACTCAAATCAGAATTTGATCCAACAGCAACAAATGTACTCCCAATGCATACATTGAGTATACTGTACAATAAATTGCACAGTACAGTAACTAAGAATGTTAGTATCCTGGTTTGCTTTCCTTCAGAAAGGTTCAGTCACCCTCAAACCATTTAACTGCAAATTAAACTCTCATTTGGGGGATTTAAAAAAAAAAAAAGACCAACCCAAAAAACCCCAAACCCAACCCCCCCAAAAAACACCCAAAAACTAAAACCTAACAAAAACCTCTTCAGAAAGACAAGGGAAGAGAGCTAAAGAATGTGTTCAGTACACATGGTATTTGCAAAGAGAAAACCAAGTTAATCTATATCCAATGAAGGGCTTTTATTGATTTGAAGCAAATTTGTATCACTAAGATTTAAAACTCTCCAGTTGAAAGCATACCAAAAATCAAATACATGAAGGGTCTTTTTTGTTCTGTTTTAAATTATAACTGAATCATACTGACCAACTGAAATTATCTGAGATGACTAGTGAAAAGGCAGTAAACCAATGAAAATACTTCCCAAATAGTTTTCAATATATGTATCTGCATCCACCTTTGAGTGTTCTGTTTATCGGAAAACAGACCTTTTCCTTAGAAAATTATTATTAAAGAGCTTCTTGCATAGCAAAAAAAAAAAAAAAAAAAAAAACCAACCCAGAAGAAACACAAACTGACTTAGCTCCTTTCATAACACTGATCTCTATCACATTTCAATTTAACAGAAATACTGTAACTCTTTGCTCCTTTACTGCTCATTAACTTTTATGTTTTACATCAAACTGACCTTCTTGGAGAAGGAGTTTGTGAAGACTTTCTTTTTGTTCTTTTAGGAGACTTGGAAGGACTTCTACTCTTCCTTTTACGCCTTTCTCTGGAGGACCAAGAAATTGAAGATCACCAAAGAAGAAAAAAATAAACTCAGGAACTGCATAAAACCAGAAAGCTCTTAAAATGGTCTGACATAACTAATTAAATATCACTGAATTTAACATTATATATCACCAATAATATATGAACTGTACAAAGAAAAAACTTTCATGTTTCAGTTTGATGGGAAAGGGGAGAATGGAAGTGGGAAGTAGGGGAAAAATTGTGTCCTTTCAGATTTTAGTTTTATGTTTATCTTCATATGCTTATACCTGATAATGAAAACACACTGAATTCACTAATCCTGTATTAAGTAAGAGTTTCTTCAGTCAGGAAAAGAATCCAATTAAATCCACATTAAAACAAAAGGCATAACTTGAGCAATACAAACTTTAAAACAACATTACAAGCTTAAGATCCTTGGAATTTCAGTTCAGTGTGACTGAAGTTTAATTCCTGAATACATGAGCTAGCATTCATATTGGTTTAGAAGCAAACAGAGCAAAATGAAGCTCAAACTGTTGTCAAAATCAAAATAAATAAGTTAATATCAATTGTTTTCCTAGCAGTCCATGCTCAGCAAACCTATGTATCATTCTATAACACACTAAAGAGCTCTAGTATTTCACAAAACAGTTGTTTTACACAGATGTATGGAATGTGCTGAAGTTGCTGTTATGGAGCCTGAACTCAAACAACAGAACATTAAACAACTGGTTGCAAACATACTGAGACACATCTTAAAATAAAGTAAAAATTGAGCAAGTAAAGCTTCATGTGATCCTGTGCAACCTGCTCTAGGTGAACCTGCTTTAGCAGGGGGTTGGACTAGATGATCTGCAGAGGTCCCTTCCAACCCTGACCATTCTGTGATTCTGTGATTCAGCGTAAACATAGAACCTATCTCTGTCAAAGTAAGATGACTCTTTCCTATCACCTCTTCATAGACCAAGAAAAGCAGACAAGAAGAACCATCAAAGAAAAACAGGGAAGTTAAAAACTAATTTACAGGGCACTTTAAGATACAGCAAAAACCCTACACTTATGCATACCAGCTTTTCCAATTCACACCTAATTTCTTTAATATTTAGAAAGACCAAGAAAACAACAGTTATTAGATAAATTACAAAAGGATATATTAAGATATACCTAGTATCACTATCTGGATTCATACTCTAACAATATCATCTAGCCTGACCTCCTGAAGCTACACAGGACAAAAGTTCATAACTATTTTGATCAGCAAGCTCTTAAGTTTGATACAACCTTTGGTAAACAAAACAAAACAAAAAGTAGCCTCAAAATCACAGGGGAAAAAAAACCCACAATCATTGATCATTCACTGTTTAACACGCACCTCACATTTATCATCACCTTTTTTCAAATGAGGTACTGGAAATGAATATATTATTCTGACAATGCTCCCACTTGGTCTATATTGAGTACATCCCCACTTTATTTTGTTTTCCTGCATACATATCTGTGAGCAACCAAGTGCCCTAGTAATTGTGTTCAAACTAGAAACTGTTTATGCATTAAAAATAATTTTCAGTTTCTGCTTTTCATATTTCAAGCTGCCTGACAGCATTCCTACCTCTGTTACATTTATCTATACAAAGATTTTTGTGCACCTGTTTTTATTAACACTCTTAAGCAACACTAATACAGCAAAATTTAAGAAAAAGAAGTCTGAAAACTTTGATAGTGATCCCGTGTCTCTAATTCATACACAAAATTACTCCTAGAAGACCTTGTAGCAGCCTTCCAGTCAGTATCTAAAGGGAACCTACAAGAAAGCTGGAGAGAGACTTTTTACAAGGATATGTAGTGATAGGACAGAGGGGAATGTCTTTAAGATGAAAGAGGGTAGATGTAGACTAGATATTAGGAAGAAATTCTTTACTGTGAGGCTGGTGAGGCACTGGAACAGGTTGCCCAGAGAAGTTGTGGATGCCCCATCCCTGGAAGTGTTCAAGGCCAGGCTGGATGGGGCTTTGAGCAACCTGGTCTAGTGGAAAGTGTCCCTGCCCATAGCAAGGGGGTTGGAACTACATCTTTAAGGTCCCTTCCAACCCAAACCATTCTATGATTAAAGACAGGTAGCTTTCAGCCTCTTCATATTCTGTCTCCAATTAAGGCACAAATTTTGGTTTTGACCCTGATGGAATCTGAGCCTTGCTAATGCCACCAGAAATTGCCAGTTGAATATATGGAGTCTCTCTGCCTTGTTTAGGTAAAAGAAAAAAATTAAGAAAAAATCCCAGACAAAAAATATTTAATGGATAAGACTGACTGGAATTGATATTACCACTTTCAGGTTGGGCCATTACTGGGTTATGAAGGAAGATATCAGTTCAGCCATCAAGAAGTCTTTGGACAAAGTCTACCTATCTTTTGCTAGCCTATAGATGCCTCTTGCAAAAGGATCCTGATTCTCCTCTTCCTCTGGTCTGTGTCTCTTTCTTCAGCTAGGAATCAAAAATAGCCATCTGATTTCTAGTACCTGCATGCTGTTTGTCAGTAAAACATGGTGAGCTGCCATCTAGTTCTTAGAAGGTCCTGTATGTTCTATTCCACCTCTACCTCTTCTCCAAAAAGAAGACTATTATTACAATATTTTACACTCTTCAGAAAAAGGATCTTCATCTTCAAAAATGGTCTCAACTCAACACTGCAGTGTAAATCCAGACAGCTGAAATGCCAGGTTGCTGGGTAATCTTCTCCTGAATGAATGGTTTGTAACCATTTCAACTAGGCTAAGTCAATCACCAAAGGAAACAGACACCCTGAAATACAAACTAACCAGGACCTGGTAGCCCAACCTATTGACAAATACTTTTCAGAATAACAGAATTGCTGAGGTTGGAAGAACCCTCTGGAGACCACCTAGTCCAGATCCCCAACCTTCCAAAACAGGATCAACTAGAGCAGGTTACTTGGGGCCATGTCCAGTCAGGTTTTTAATATCTCCAAGGATAGAAACTCCACAATCTCTCTGGGCAACTGATTCCAGTTTGCCCAGAAAACACACAATTTAAACATTAGAAAAAACTTTTATTTCCCATATGTCAACATATGCCCATTGCCTCTTGCTCTGTCACTGGCCATCACTGAAAAGGGTTGGGCTTCATCTTCTTCACACTCTCCCATCAGGTATTCAACATGGACTGATATACTCCCTCAGCCTTCTCTTCTCCAGGCTAAATAATCCCAGCCCTTTCTGCCTCTCCTTGTATGACGGATACGTATAAAAAATTATGTATTTCTCTCATCCTACATCTTCAAAAAGAACACTGTGCCTGTTTAATGGAATCTATACAACAAATTATTTTCATATCAAAGTAGGGTTTTGTACTATGAGTTCATTTGTTCTTATTTCTCATTACCCTACTCTGATTTGATTGGCAATAAATTAAATTAATTTCCCCAAGTCAATTTTTTTTTGCCTGTGATGGTAAGTGGTGAGCAATTTCTCCCTGTCCTTATCTTGACCCATGAGTCTTTCATATTTTTCTCCCCCTGTCTATTTGAGGAGGGGGAATGATAGAGCAACTTGGTGGGCACCTGGCATACAGCCAAGGTCAACCCAGCACAATTACTTATCTAATTCAATACTCCTGAGGCATACAAGCATAAAATGTTATGTTTTCAAAGCTAACAGAACTATTTCTACTCTGTGCAGCTATTCAACCCATGAAATAATGCTAACATTGCTGCATATGCTTAAAGAAACCACAGTATTTTGCCCATAAACCTGCAAAACAACATGGACATTTCATATAACCCAAACAGAATGTTCAGAAACCATTACAGCTTTTTCTGCATTATATGAACCATGAACTCCTGAATTTTGAGGGCTATGGAAATTTTGCTTTTGTCCAGGGAAGTGATTATAATACATAGAACTTTTCCCAATTCATCCAGCATTTCATTCTCTCAAGGTAACAGATAAAATTTGGTATCTAAATTTGACACGCAATATTATTGAACTCTGTTGAGGTATTCAGAAAGTACTTTTTCCACCAAAGCTTCAGTTAGCTGCAACACTTTTGGAATATGCCTAAGTTAGTCCACTTACAGAGCTAATTATCTCACAGCCTCTTTTTGCTGTACTGAATTTATCCAGACTTCTACGCAGTTTACCTTCCCTCAGAGGCAAAAACAACAGCTAGATTAACCTTGACTGCTTTCCTGTTTACTATCAGCATGGTTAAAGAATGTTAATTTTTACTTGTATCTGGCCATCTAACCAGCTAAACAAGGTATCCTTACCTTCCAACTGAGATACATTCACTTTCTGAACGGCTAGCCAGCCAAGTGACATGCTTGCTTCCTGCTGTTCAGCCATCTAGTCAAGAAAATTAATCACTCGCCATCCTTAAGGTAGCCAAGTGGCAAATACTACCACCCAACTGTTCATAAACCCAACAAATTGCTCTACAGACCAACACTGTACAGTAAGTAACCAAGGAACTATGTAACAGTGACTCAAACTTTCAGCAGGACAAAGATGTTTTGGATGGCCTCAACACAGAGAAATGGCATAAGAACCATCTACTTACTATCCTCAAGGACTATACTATACAGTTATGTGAAAAGCAAGCACCAGCTGCCCAACAAGAAACTATTTTCTATCAAGCATCATACAGAGCTCTTTGTAATAGACATTACCTTATAGGGAAATCTACAAAACCAGAAAGAATACAAATTGAATTAGTGACACAGTGATGTTGATAAATAAAAATTAAAATGTACATTTTTCATGGTGTGTCACTGTACTGACAAGCCCAAAAAAACATGAAAAAATTCTAAACAAACCTGCTGGAGCTACGAGATCTTCTTGAAGAGCTATAGCTTCTTGGGGGTGTTCTGGATCTCTTCTCTTTCTTGTTTTTATCATCTCTCTCTTTTTCACTTTCTTGCTCCTTCTTCTCCTTATCCTCATCTTTTTCCTTTTCTTTGTCTCTGTCCTTCTCTTTGTCCCCTCTGCCCTTATCTCCCTCTTTGTCCTTAATCTTCTCTCTGTCTTTCTCCCCCTCTTTCTCAACATCATATTTTTCCTTGTTCTGGTCTACCTCTTCCCTGTCTTCTTCCTTCTCATTATCTTTGGCCTTTTCCCTGTCCCTATATTTATCCTTATCCTTGTCCCTGACTCTCCCTCGATCCTTGTTTCGCTCTTTCTCTCTCTCCCAGTCCCTCTCCTTGTCCTTATCCCTGTTTCTCTCTTTATCTCGCTCTCTTTCCCTTTCTTGGTCTCTGTTCCGGTTTCTCTCCTTCTCTTTGTCTTGGTCTCTCTCTTTGGCCTTTTCTTTTTCTTTGACCTTTTCTTTGTCTCTTTTTTTGTCCCTGTGAAAAGCCAAACACAAATCCATCAATTCCTCTTTGAACTTTCCAATAAAAATTACAACTAACTCTAGCATACATTAATTGTTCAAGAGAAAATATGTGTATCTGTTGAAAAATAGTAATTACTCAAAATTTTAATTTTCCACCCCTGTTCACCATGAGGGAGAGGCTATGTAGCTAGGAAAAATTTGGAAACCAAATTGGGGAAAGGGGGGCCAAAATCAAATCAAACTGTGATCTTCAAAGTGATATTATTATACTTTGAAATAATATGTCTTTTTACCTCACAGCTACGTTACTATACATACATAAATTTTCTGCATTTTGTCAGGAGACAAAGTCTCCAATTTGTAAATCCATTTTTTACTAAAAGAATGTCCACATAAAATGGACTTCAGATTAACCACCCCCACGTGAATAACGACAGCTGACTAGACAGAAGTCTTTATTTTTATTTTAAAGTGTCCTCTCACATAAATATCCTGGAACTGCTTGGAAGTCCAACATCATTTAATACACAGAAACGAAAAAACAGGGATAAAATCTCACCAAATTCCCCTCAAAAGGCAAATGTAAGGTCAAAACTCAACTAAGACAATTCAATCATCTGTAATGTCATTAGGAATTTGAAAATTACTGAAAAATTAGTAAGACAGTAAAAACAGAAGCAAAGTAACAGAACAAGCCAGCTTCTTTGGGATAGGCAGAATGATACACATTCATAAAAACAGTGAGGAAAATTCAAATGGATGTTCTAGTAGTCAAGCCAAATAAAAATTTATTAGATCACAGCTTTGGCTAAAAGATTACATTTTGGTAAAGGATTATTTGGAAGTGCGAGGCTCTGAACCATCTTTCCTTTCTAGCAAAGGGAAGAGAGACATGCCTCCTAGACCTGCCTCTAGGACACAAAAATGAACAATTGTTCAGAGAAACAGGAGAAAGCACAAGAGTTGATCAGCAGGCCTTTTCATGTCCAAGAGAACCAGACTGACAGAAGTTGCTGTCTATTGGTATTGGTACCTATTCTAGGATTTTTAAAGATTCTCAAAGAGACTCCTTCAGACATGAAAGGCCCTACACACAGCTCCCACCTTTCTTCATTGGAACAAGTGCTTGGCTACAAATAAATAGTAGGTTTGTTTCATGGTCTGTGACCTGAAGACTTTGGTTCCCATCAGGTTTTGGGCAAGTACCTCTTTAGATGTCTCACAGAAGGAATGTAAGTTCATAAAGATGAAACAGCACACAATCTCTGCAATAGCAAGGGGTCTCACAATGACTCAAGAAGCACCTTCCAGTTATTTATCACTGAGATTTCATTGGACTTGCCCCTTCCAGTGAACAGATATCTCGAGAAGCTCCAGACAGCAACAGAGTCAAAAGGATCCATCAATGAAGCCCAGCTATGTAGCCTGCTCCCAACTGTTCCCACCGCGGTCCACAGATCTACAGTTCTCTTTCCCAAAAAACTTATCCCCACAGAAAACAAGAGACAACTGCCCAACCTAAGTATGAAACTCCCTTTAAATGATTCCAGGGAATTACAGAGATGAAACAGAAAGAAAAGTACCGAGGCTTCTATTCACGAAGATACTTTCATAGGCACTTTTGTTTTGTGAATATTCACTATTTCATCCCTTGGAAAATTAAGTTATCATCCAAGGAGATACAAGAATAATCTTGTTAGAATATCACAGTTCAATAATTAGACAATCAAACGTAAAAATTAATAGACTAGGTAAAATACAGATGTATTAGATCCTGAAATGTAAATATACCTGTGGGAAAATCACCTTGAGGGGGGAAATTAGAGAAAAATTAGGTGCTAATAGAAGCATAGTATTACAGAAAGCTTTGTAGGGTAAAATACAGCTATCACCTTCAGGATGGTTGGCATGCATGGAATCTACATCACCACAGTTCCCTAAGCAAAACATCCTGCCAGCTCAGCACATGCTGATGGGAGTGATGGAGTGGAGTGGAGATGTTGTGGCCAGGCTCTGTAGTGCTCCCTGCAGGAATGGGAACTTGATGGCACCACACAGCTGATAAGCTGCATAGCAGTTGTAACATGAGGAATCCATGAGATGTCCGTGGCTGAGCCAACCACTGTGGCGAAATGACTTTCCTCAGATGAAATAATCTTATTGTAATACTAACACACACCTCCATCTCAAAGTTACCTGCCTCCAAGGTACTACTACACCTCGCTGGGCACATGATACCAGTTAGTAACAACAATATGTATGACTAGAGTCATTCAAGCTCCACCTAAATGTGATGGAAATGGATTAGTCCTGGACTTGAATAACAGGGGGAATTGTTGCCTAAACTCCTGGATTACCCAACTCTGATTCAGTGTTCACAAAGCTAGGTCAATCTGACTCACTCTCTAAAGTTGTTATGAAGGGACCTCTAATCAAGGGAGTCAGCCTTGGGGAGGATGAGAAACAAAGACCAGGTAGTGAAAAGAACACCATTATCTAAATTACATGGAAAGAAGCCTTCAAGTGAGGAAAGTTCTGGCTATGAGAGGCAACAGGATGATAAAGGTGTTGCAATCCACTGACATCAACAGAAAAGTAGTTGAAAATAGGACAAAGATAATAATGGTAGTGGGAGATTGCGACCTCCAACTCATATAGCCATATAGCCCGCCCCCCCCCAAAAAAAAAGAGGGCAAAATCCCACTTGAGGAGCATGCGTAGTTAGCAGAGAACTTCAGTAGTACTGAGGATGCGTACTAATTTGCATTAGAAGCAAGAAACTTGTAACCGATCCTGTGTACGATGAATGAATATACAATGTACTATGAAGTATAAAAAATGGACAGATGAGGGGAGAAGTCGGGGGAAAATTCCATCATAACTTCTAGGATCAGTCGACAGGCTGAAACCATCTTCTCCCCCATATGGATGCCTATTGGATAAGAACTTTATCTTATGCATGGTAAATAACTAACTCATGCTAGCTTTTATTAGTGATTATAATTTTGTAAGGCACGAAAATAAGTTGACCTTGTAGAGAAAGAACACCGAGTACTTACATAAAGAAAGGGTTTTTTAATTGTTAGTCTTGCCATCTGTCATTCTCAGATTTATGTGGTAGAACAGGAGGGAGAGAGGAAGTGAGATAGCACCACACCGATGAAGTGAATACATTGTGCAGGGTGCAAATAGTGCACAAGCCAACACCCATCAGAGAAGGGATGGGTTCATTTGTAAGGAACAGTGAAAGTTTGTGGGCTGCAGTAAAGAGTTTCGGAGCAGTAAGTAGTCCAAGGCTTGATAGTGCACAGAGAGGTATAAAGTCTGAGATTAATGGTTAAAAAGGGATAGGAAAAAGACTGTATACAACAGATATTATACATGTTTGTTATATACATTAATTAATAAAATATATTTGATGCCCTTTTCCTCTGTGCAGGACCTGAAGCTAGCTGCAGAGGTAAATTCTGTTGGTGGAAAGTCAGATTTTAGTTTGCAGCTGAAGCCTCCCACTATGTCTTATGCATACCTGTAAAGAACGTAAAAGATTTCAAGAGTAATTTCAAATTTCATGATGTTAAGTCTTTCACTTTATTAAGAAAATAGAAAACAAATATATACTTTCTTTGGGTTCGAATGTGTCATTATTAGTAACTGTCTTAGGTTAGTAATTTGGGCATCCTTTGCCTGTAGTATCTGGGATGGAAGCTGTTAAACCTGATGAAAGATCCTCTTAGTACATCATGAACTGTGGATACTTTCAGAGTTGTGGGAAGTATAAGAGTTGCAGCAACAGCTTGGAGAACATCTGATGCCCTGGTCACTAATGGGCTTTTCCAGCTGACTGAATGCTGCTGTCTAGGTAGGTCATCTGCACCACCTAGCCTGCAAAGTAAATAATAATTATCTCGGCAAACTGGGGCATTCAGGTATCCCCACCTAAGTGTAAGGGACTAAAATAAGTTGACCTTGTAGAGAAACAAGGCTGAATTGGCAGAGCTGTTAGTGTACAGATAAGTGGCCAAATTTGGCAGTGAAACCACAAGCGTGTGAACAGCTCGTAATGAGCAACTACTTTGCTACACATAGGTGCTCTGCTGCACGTAGGCACATTCCAGGGCAGAACTTGGGTAGATAAGCAATTGTATATAACCAGCACTTATGTATGCATTAAACTATCTCACTTCTTCACTGCCTTGGGGTCCGTGTCTTCATATGCCACAAATGGTGCCCGAACAGGGACTTGAGGGATAAAAACTGCAACTCTGGTGGCATAGCCCAGCTGAACCAGGGAAGGTGGATACACGAGTGCTCTTGTCACCACTGCTGGACGGCAGGTGAGTGGCTGGGAACCATGGGGCAATCATTAACACGGGAACAGAAAAATCATATGGATGTTTTGCAGAAAATTTTAAAGACTTATGGGGACAATTTGTCTCAGCTGTCCCTTGTAACCCTCTTGGCATGGGCTCCAGACAATTGTTCTTGGTTCCCAAAAGAGGGCACGCTGAATATCACTGTATGGAAACATGTCAGGGATGAATTGGGACAGCGAAATGATGAGAAATCAAAGAGTTTGCTGATAACGCAGCAGCAAGTGTTTTTGGCTCTTAGCCGCTTACAGACTGTTAATGAGGCAAACCTCCCACATTATATAGCATGGCAGCCTCATCAACAGCAAGCGGAGATAAAGAACAGCAGCTGCTGTCTTTGCATTACGATCCCCAGCCTGATGATCCTTTCGACCCAGGCTTAGCAGATCCAGAAAGGGAGCCAGATCTCTACTCATTAGATGATAACGATGCAAGTGTAATCCCTGTGCCTCCAACTGAGCCAACGGCTCCATTTAATGCTATGACCGAGGAGCCTGGACCAAAACAGCCGAAATCGCCCCCACCCACAGATCCTGCACTTTAGGCAAAACCGGCTGAGTTGTCACATTCCGATGAGTTGTCTGAAGTATACTACTGTGCCTTAGATCAGTGCAGAAAAGAGGCTATGCGAAAGGGAGATATGGAATTACTCGGTGCATTCCCCGTCCAGTACCAGGCAGGGCGACCAGCTGTGTGGGAGCAACTCCTGTACGAAGCTGTAAAAGAACTCAGATGCTCAGTTAAAGATTTTGGACTCAGATAGGCATTTACCATGAACTTGTACACTGCTGTTCCAGAAGGATATGTTATGACCCCATATGATTGGAAAGTGCTGTGGTGTATGATGCTCACCTCTATGCAGTATACTGTAGGGAACAGAGACAGTGGGTTGTTTTGACATTGATTATGTGCAGCTGTGGCCTTGCTTTGACTATGTGCAGCTGTGATCCCGCAGCAAAGAGGTAAATAACATTGAGGGAGTATGAGAAGAAACCCGGATGAGACACAAACAAAGGAGGAATGTGATCTCACCTCTAGAAGAAAAGGAAACAGCATGAACAGCAGAGAGTAGCCTATAGTGAACAGCGGCTGGGCGTATGGACAAGAGTTTGACCAATAGTAAAGCTTTTACCAGCGCGCGTACAGAGTATGAACTTATAAAAGCTGTAACTAACAATAAATGTCTTTGCTTCACAATCCTTGCAGTCTGTGCCTCGTACTCCACAGTATACAGTTTGGATAACGGAGTACCAGGACTGAGCTACTATGCAGACAATGGGTAATTTAAGGAACATGAAAAATATAGGTATGGATGAACTGATGGAGGAGGGCAGATATTCTGCTGCAGTAGCACAGGTACAATTACCTAGAGAGGCACTTGAACAAGCCACCCAGATAGCTCTTGCCTCCTTGAGAAAGGTCCCTGGGGGAAAGCCTGAACATTCGTTTGTGGCTCTCTGGCAAGGATCCCAAGAACCTTACACAGACTTTTTAGATCTCCTACAAAATGTGATAGTTCAACAAGTAGAGTCAGAAGAAGCCAAACAATTAATTACTTCTCATGCAACTCGCAGTTGAAAATGCAAATGCTGAATGTCAAAGAGTTTTGTGTCCTCTTTGGAACCGTAACTCTTCATTAGCAGATATGATAAGGGCTTGCCAGAACGTTGGCACCGAGGTCCATGGTGCAGATTTACTTGCTGCTGCCTTGTCACAGCAAATGGTAGTGGCAAATGCACAACGAGGTTCTTGTTTGACTCCTGGTCACTTATAGTGATTGATCTTAAAGACTGTTTCTTTACCATACCGTTGCATCCTGACGATGCACCTCGGTTTGCATTTAGGGTACCAGCAATTAATCATCAGGAACCCACCATGCGTTTTCACTGGGCTGTGTTGCCACAGGGCATGTTAAACAGCCCCACCATGTGTCAAATGTTGTAGCGCAGGCTATCAGTCCTGTTCGCAAAAGGTACCTGCAGGTTTTCATCTACCACTATATGGATGACACTTTGGCATCGGCATCATCCTCCTCATTGGTCACTCAAGCCGTGATAGACCTAAGACCATCATTAAGCAACGACAGCCTCTGTATAGCAGAGGAAAAGGTCCAAACTCAAGTGCCATGGAAATACCTCGGATGGAAAATTGTTGAGACAGCTATTCTTCCTCAACCTCTACGCCTTGCTACAAATGTCAGGACCCTCAATGACCTGCAAAAGTTACTGGGTACCATCAATTGGGTGTGACCATAGCTGGGAATAACTACACGAGACCTGGCACCTTTGTTTACCCTGTTAAAAGGAGACGCTAATTTGTTGTCGCTATGTACACTCCACCTTTGAGGCCAAAAGGGCTTTGCAAACCATAACCAATAACGTACAGGAGGATCAGAGTCATCACATTATACTAACTTTGCCTGGTTTGTTGGTTTTGATTTATAATGAATTTCAGCCTTTTGCTCTCTTGTTTCAATGGGCAACTGAACACCAGGATCCATTGAGAATTTTGGAGTGGGTCTTTTTGCCCCACTCTTTTTCCAAAACACTGACAACTCTTATTGACATGTTGGTGCTCCTCATTCAAAAGGGACGACATCGTCTGCAGGAACTTATGGCCTGTGACCCAGCCACCATTTTTATGCCTTTGGCCAAGCAGGACTTTGACTTTTGGGTTAAGCAAAGCCTCTCACTGCAGTCTGCTCTGGCCGACTTCAGTGGAACCATTGCTTTTTCTATTCCTCAACATAAATTGCTTCACTCTTTAACTGATTTACCCTTACAATTGAAACTGCATATTTCTCATGTACCTATCCCAAATGCCCTGACTGTTTTTATTGATGTCTGGGGACCTTCGGGAAAGGCCGTTGTATCATGGAAAAATGAGCAAGGGCATTGGGACTCGGACATTACCTTTGTTACTGGTTCCACACAAATAGTGGAGTTAGCTGCAGCTGTTCGTGCCTTTACATTGTTTAGACAACAACCTTTAAACCTAGTTGCAGATTCTTTATATGTTGCAGGGATAGTGTGTAGGTTGGAACATTCATTTTTAAAAACGGTTCCTAACCAACAGTTATTTGTTTTGTTGAAGCATCTTTTGTTCCTATTGGAGCATTGCTGTCATGACTATTTTGTTTTACATGTGCGGTCACACACCTCATTGCCTGGTCCCATTGTTGAAGGCAATAATGTGGCGGACTTTTTTACCACGGCTGTTGTTACCCCCAGTGCTTATCAACAGGCTAAGCTTTCACATCACTTTTTTTTCACCAAAATGCTAAGGTGCTGCAACATTCGTATCACCTCACACGAGAACAGGCCCGGGAGACTGTGAGGGGCTGTCCCGACTGTCAAAACTTTACCCCTTTACCCCTTTATCCCAGTCTTAATCCTCGTGGCCTCCAAGCCCGAGAAATTTGGCAAACTGATATCACACATATTCCCTCGTTTGGGAATCTTAAATATGTTCATGTATTGGTTGACACTTTTTCACACTATGTTTTTGCCACTGCTCACACCGGGGAGAAAAGGTGTGACATGTGCCGTCATTGGCTTGCTTGTTTTGCTACCATGGGAGTTCCTGCTCAAAATAAAACCGACAATAGCCCAGCATATATAGCGCAACCCACGTGCCTGTTTTTGCAAAATTGTGGCATTACCCATGTGATGGGCATTCCCCACTCGCCCAGTGGACAGGCCATTGTTGAACAAACTCATCGGTCTCTTAAAGACATGCTGCAAAAACAAAAAAGGGGGAATAGCCCGGGTACCTCACCACAGGAGCAACTGTGGAAAGCTCTATGTGTGATCAATTTTTAAACTGCTCTTCCAACCATAAACATTTCTCTTGTCCTGCTTGGCAGGAACTGCCTTGGGTCTGCTACAAAGACCCAGAAACTACCCAATGGAGCATTACAGTAGAATTAATAAGTTGGGGGAAAGGGTATGCTTGTGTCTCTACAGATCAAGGGCCTCAGTGGATCCCTGCTCGGCTTGTTCGACCAGCTGATCATGGACCTCCTACCAACGATGAGCCAGAGAACAAGCCAGAATAATGCAAACAGACTAATGCGACTAGTCTGATGCTTCAAAAATTATTGATTGATGTACAATCAGTGTGACATGCTACTTTGCAAAGCAGAGCTGCAATTGATTTTTTGTTACTAGATCATGGCCATAGATGTGAGGAGTTTGATGGAATGTGCTGTAAGAATTTGAGTGATAATTTGTGTCAATTCATCAAAGTTTGAAACAGCTACATGATTTGATGAATAAGTTGAAGGAAGCTTCTGGATGGAATCCTTTTGAAGGTTGGGATTGGACCACAGGATTAGGTCCTTGGATACAAAATATAGTGATCTATGGGTTTGTTACATTGCTAGGGGTTTTGGTCATTGTTATATATCTACCATGTTTGATGAACCTGATGCAAGCCATGATACAAAGGGCTGTCCATCAAGCTATGACGGTTCAAATTCACACAGCCTTAACCTTATCCAATTTAACAAAAAAAAAAAAAGGGGGGGGGGAATTGTAAGGGACGAAAATAAGTTGACCTTGTAGAGAAACAAGGCTGAATTGTCAGAACTGTTTAGTGTACAGATAAGTGGCCAAATTTGGCAGTGAAACCACAAGCGTGCAACAGCTCGTAATGAGCAACTGCTTTGCTACACATAGACAAATTCCCAGGTGCTCTGCTGCACGTAGGTACATTCCAGGGCAGAGCTTGGATAGATAAGCGATTGTATATAACCAGCACTTATGTGTACAATAAAGGATCTCACTTCTTCACTGACTTGGGGTCCATGCCTTCATATGCCACATAATTTAGTTGTATATAGTTTGGTTGTGTATCATTTCAAGCTTGTTTTTGCAGACAGTCCCTATCGCCAGCAATCACGAATCTTACTTTGTCATGATTTCATATTAATAAAGAATGTTATTCTGTAAATTGTTAGTGTTAGTCCTTTCTGGGCGCTAGCAGCTGCCAGCAGTGGGTAACACATTCAAATAAAGTGGGCAGACCCGCTGAGGGGTCCCCCTGATGCTGTTGGTGTGTTTCCCTGAACAAGGCAGTTGAATTGCTCTCTGATCCAGTGAGACTGTTCAGTGAAGGGTCCCTATAATGGGATGCTGACAGACTGGTTGGGCACAAGGGCCTCTGCTTTCCTGGGGCCCTGATAGATAGATCAAACACCTGGGGCCGAGAGGATTACCCCCCCCACCCCCTTTTCATGTGATAATACCACATAACAGACACATGCATTTGTGCTACAGCAGTGTATAGCCAATATGAAATAGTCAAAGGCAAAAATAAAAGTTCGTGCACAAAAACTTTTACATGTTCTCAGAATGTGGGATCAAGTTCAACCTGAATCAGATCTGTATTTGTTGAGAAGGTTGAAGAAGCATCATCCACTTTTTTTGTGTGTTGCACAGGCTACATGGAACATACTTAATCCATTGGTTAAAGTCTGACAATTAAAGTTACCTATTTTCGATCAGCTTGGACATTGGTATCAAAGCTTTGGTACCTCAGTGTTGTGGTTTAACCCCTGTAGGCACCATATGAGTTACTATGAAGAAAATTAACTATATCCCAGCCAAAACCAGTACACCTCAGCATAAAAATTTACTTTCTATACTTTTCTCCCACAAACAAAGCCTAGGGACAGGCTAAAGCATTTACAGATTCCATCCTTTGCCATCACCTAAAAGGTTTGCTAGATTTTTTTCAAAAACTCTGTACTCTGTGCAAAGAACAGTATTGTTTCTTAGGAACGGAACTCACCAAGAATGAGAACGACTTCTTGACTTCTGCCTTTCCCTAGATCTAGACCGTTTTTTCAGGGGACTTCTGGATCTGTGTCTGTCCTTGTGTCTTGAGAGCAATCTGTTGCCAGATCTACTTCTATACAAACAATGCCAGAAGAAAAATACTTAATATTGAAACTTAATTAAAATTGGGTCAACCAAGAAGGGGAAAAAAAACACATAAATCTTGCCTCACTACATAAAATTATATAGAGTTACACCTCAGTAATATACTGCCTACCAACATTTTTGTAAATATGGATACTTTAAGCTTCACCAGGTGCACGTGCCCTCCTTTTAAACAATGTACCATTTAAGTAATATTCATGTTTCATAATGACTCCCATGAATATTCTGAAAAATGGATTTGAACTATAAGAGTTCTAAAGAAAAGGAATGAGCATTTACTACACAATAAACAAGGAATGCAAATAACGTGCAGATACTCCAATAGAAATCCAATTAAAGACTTCTGATAAACTTATATTGTATAGTCTCAGATTTGATGAAGAAAACAAGACTTTTAAAAATTACTATACTCTTTTTTTTCCAAAATATTCCCTATATTTGGAAGATCGTATTCCATAGGAAAAGAAAAATTAAAAGCTGAATTTGAACATTAAGTTTCAAAAGAACACATAATTGGATACTTTGCCTGAGAGGTTAAAGTACGATGAAGTTAAACTTACCAAAGACAGAAATTCATGTATATTACTCAATAAATCCTGAAGAACAGGGAGATACAAAAAAATACCAGCTCTACCCGTCTTCTGCAGCTCAAGACGCACAGAGTAACATATATCAAGAGGAGAGGAGAGGCAATCACTTCTTACCTACAGCTTTGCTCCATGTATCAGTGTAGAAATACAAACTAATTACAGGGAAAATTAATTACAATTTAGTCCAAATAAGACTTTGAATAAGTTTTATATCATAGAGATGAAAGCAATTTAAGGAGTTTATAAAACAGTAGAACTGGGAAGTGGTAAGGACAGTTTATTCTTAGTAATGAAGTTGCCTCGACAGATCAGATTGGCATTTTCTCAAAACCGACAGTAACAGTGGTAAAATAATTAAAAAAAAAAAAAACCAAACACAAAAAACACCACAAAACCAGCCATTGTTTAAAGTACAGATTTTCTGCAAGTAAAAAAAAAAAAGCAAATTCATGTTCTAAAAATCAATTTTGTTTGTGTCAGTACAAAACAGCACTGAGATTACTGCAGTGTTACACAAAACAGACTGTTTTTCAGTTATGTCCTGAGTTAGAGAAACAGAAGAGAAGCAAGCAATAAAGAAATGAACAAATGTTTCTTCTTGCATTAAAATGTACCCAATATTTTGATGTCATTAGATAACATGTACTGTGTAATGCTATTACAAAACTGAAGTCTCCACTTGGATCATATTTGTTTGGTAGTGTAACTGATATGGTGTGTCCCTCTGGCCAGCTTTTCTGTATGTAAAAGAATTCTAGTTGCCCTGTTAAAAGACAATGGATGAAAAAAATGCAACAGTGCTGTCACTGCAACACTGACAACACTCACCTTTTTAAAGTGTAAGCCATCATACATTGAGTCTCTTTTTTTATTATTATTTTGATACTTAATGGAGCCAAATATCTTTAGATTGATTATGTAAATGATCAGAAAACATTCTTGACATTGAACCATTTCAGGAAGCATTTGTAAGTCTCACATTGCAAGACTGTCTCATTCTTGGAAAAAAAAAAAATCTTAATGGGTAAACTTTAATGGTGATCTAGTAATTTCATTTCCTCCTATATTTCAAAGCCTGTTTCAGAGCTGAACAAATTAGCAAAGCAAACAAACTCTGAAGAATAAAAAACTGCCCCTAAAGCCTTTTTCTTCTGGCTTTTAAAAAAATATAGCTTTACATTTACAGTACAGTAAATAAAAATACTGCATTTGTTAACTA
Organism: Falco peregrinus; assembly: GCF_023634155.1. Lineage (NCBI taxonomy): Eukaryota > Metazoa > Chordata > Aves > Falconiformes > Falconidae > Falco > Falco peregrinus. Next base: position 6,834,681 of record NC_073743.1, on the reverse strand, counting down.
GATGTTTAAAAGTTCAGGACAGCAGAAACTTTCTACTAGCAAAACCAGCCAGCCTATCTGTTCAGGGTGTTAACAGTAAACTAAACGTTCCCTCCACAAAACACAGTTTCTTTTTACAATTTCATTTTTGACCACTGTATTATGCTACATATCACAAAATGTACCATGAAAGCATAGAAATGATTATGCTACATGGCACAAAAAGTACCTTCTAGTGTGTTTTACCTGAAAGTAATCCTGAAAATATTTAGCATTTAGAAGGAAAGAGTTCAGAGACAAAGGTCCTAGTTACTCTGATCTGGTCAAGGATACTAGTCTCATAACTCCATAAATCTCAGTAACCACCACCACTCAAAAAAACCCAGTATGATCGATTAGTCCAAAATATTAAAAACATACCTACCTGTGTTTTGAGTGTGATCTTTTCCTTCTAGACCAGGATTTTGAGCTAGACCTGGATTCTGAACGAGAATGGGAACGAGATCGACCACCTTTTCTTTCACTGTTCTTTCCAGACTCTGAGAGGAAAAAAACACTTTGCAGTGTAAGCTCAGAACATTTAAAGATCCCAGTTAGTCTGGCGCAAGTGGAATGTACCACACGTATAGTGCAAGGGGCCTGTGCTTTGCACATCTTCCTTCTTTGCAAATATCCTTCAGAAACATCCAAGAAAGTCATTGCATATACTCATTGAGTGCAACCATCCTGCAGCAGTACACATAAAACACATAAACAGCTAGCTCTGTTAAGAATGGGATTTATGTTGCTGCCACAATGCACAAGATTACAACATGTTCTCCTCTGGTATATTATTTAATATAACTACTGTTGGTGGGTTTTTTTAATAAACTTGGAAGAATAGATTAAATTTAGAGAGCATAATTTTCTTTTTAAAAGCATAAAATGTAAATAATAATTAGTACTTTTTACACTTTTAGATATTCCAACCACTGTACAAATATTGAAGTTCTATTCCTCAAACACTGTTTGGGGGGAAGAAGGGATGGAGAGAAGGTGGTGAAAAGTTTGATCCAAGGGCCAGGAAGTCAACAGAAAGTTTACCAGTAACCTCAGCAGACTTTGGTTGAAACTCTAAAAATGTATTGTTCTGCTGCTTAACACTGAAGAAATGTGAGAACTATTTTTAGGGTTGGGAGATAAACATCCCCCACCCCCCAAAAAAATAAAAACACCAACCCTCAAGACTCTCCACTATCTAACCTATGTAAATCAACATCAGGGTTTCTTACTATGAAGAATGACAAAGTCTTGCTGATGAAAAGAAATAGAGGAGTATTTCAACTGCAAGTTTAACAAGTTGAGAATTTTTTATGCTGTGGTTTTGCAATCAGTATAATGCAGCATATATCAGCACTGAAATGTCTGTCTAACCACTCAACCCACCAACACCTTCCTCCTTGACCTAGCATTTCAGTGTTAACAAGGATCAGGGAACCAATCTGGATGAAAAAAAGTCCATTACAATATGCTAGGTTTTATTGATTCATTCTCTGATCCCATTTGCTACGAAGATACACATAGTCTTGAGCCAGCATGAAAAAGAGCATAGCTGTGGATAACTGGCTAGCTGAAAAAGGTCTCATAGACATAGTCCAGCTGGCTGGACAAAAATGCACATCGCTCTCAGCTTATCTGAAGTAAAGCAAAAATACACTGTCTTTGGCTGTCCTTGTTACACAATAACAGGAAGATTTCGGTGGGAAAAGAATGTTGCAGGTGGGAACAGATAACTACAGAAGAGAAACTAGGGGCGGGCTTGGTATTTAGGCAACTAACCAATAATGAGCTTAACTTTTGTAATATGTATGAGCTAATTATAACAAGGCATAAAAGGTGACTGTAAGAGACAATAAATGAAGTCTGCTGATCACTCATATTGAGTGACTGTGTCTTCCCTCCGTCGCAACACATAGCACAGTGACAAAATTAACCTGCTAAATGGAAACATAATATTGCTGCTTTCAGCAGCATGTTAGTTCCCTCTCATCATGAAACTATGACATTAATGGGTGCTAGAAGAGGAAAAAAAAAATAAAAGGCATTTTTTTTAAGTTTGTAAGTACTTTGAACTTTAAAAGCACCAACATTAAGTATTAATTTAGTATTGACTTTGTATTTTTGAAAACATTCAGTGAGCATATATCTGAAAATAAGATATGATGAAATAAAGTCAGCTTCATTCCACTGCTTTGTTACATGAAGATAATTTTGGTTATTTTCTTTTGTTTTCCCACACACATGTTCACCTTTGAGTACCTTTCCTGTGTTCGAAAGTGCTCTTAAAAAGCATGTGCCAACATACACACAGAACACACCTGTTAGGTAATGAGCATACCTGGCTCAATAGCAGCAGATATGAAAGACTGGGCTTCCCTTACTCTCTTCATCACTTCTTCCAGTTCCTTGGCAGCAGCTTGTGGTGTCATTTCGGGAGGCTTCACTATTGCATTATTGGAGTGATTTATTCTAAATTAAGGGAAAATAAAACAGTTAACTCCCAAACACTTTTAAAGGGAAAATGAAAAACAAATAAGAAAACACCTCAACTTCCACATATGACTAAAAACTTCAAAGTTCAGCAAAACTACAGATTTTTCCTAACACTTGTGGCATATGAAGGCATGAACTCTGTGGTTCAACCAGAGACTCTTTATTGTACAGAGAAGCTCATATTTATATCTCTGAGCCCCGATACAAATTCCAGCTGTATGTACCACCAGGCTCAGGGCAGAAACCATTCATGCAGTTACATAGCTATATATCACTACAAGCATGCAGGCACCTATTAAACACTAGATAACCATGTTTATATTTCTTACTTTCCTTCACAATACCCAGTTGTTCTCTTATCTCCTGTCAGATCAGACATTCTCTATCCTCCTTTCCCACAAACACTCATCTGTTCTAAGCATCTGAAATATCTTTTATTGCTTTCAAATCTTATCACTTTTAAATAAATGCAGCACAATATTTCTGAGTTAAAATATTTCCTAGTAGAAGTCTAGAAATCTGTTTCTCTATTTCAGATCAGATTTCTACATTAAAGCCTACTAATTACATACACAACATATATAAAGCTTAATTAGTACCAAAGACTTTGCAGATTTTCTCGCTGTTATGGCTTTCACTAACTCAAAATTAGATGCAGAAATATTTTAGTCTATGCCATCCATATTCTTTTTGGAGAAAATTATGCCCAACCTTGAAATTGTAGTTCATAAAAGTATTCCAGTTTACTAACAATAGGTCCTTATTTGGAAAAATATATTCATCACAGCAGTTTCCTGCACACCAGAGTCATAAACGTATAAGGAATTAAGGACGCATAAGGAACTAAGAAATCTCTCATTCAATATTTGTATGAATAATTAATTTCTTACTTCAGTGGTCTGTCTCCAAACATAACTCCATTAAAGGCAAGAGCTCGAGGTACTGAATTTTGGTCTGCAAATTCCACAAAAGCAAATCGCGTTGGTTGTGTCTCATCACCTGCCATTCGCACAAATTTGACTTCTCCAACTTGCTTAAAGAATTCAAGCAGCTGATCTGCTGTTGTAGTCTAGAAAGAGTCAAAAGAGCTCAGCTAAAGTAAAATATATAATTGAAAACAACTTATCCAACATATCAGGTAATCCAAGAACTACAGATTTTGGAAAGACATCTCACCATTATTACACAGGCAATGTGAATTTGGTAATGTTACACTTTAAGAGAGAATGGTATTTTTTTCTTCCATTAGTCTAAAGAATATACTACAATTTAAAATAGTGCAACCACAAGCCCTGAAGACCTACATGTAGGTTAAAAAAAGAACTTGCACAGGATTTTGCACTTTTCAAGCAACTCATTTGAAATAACTGATGAGGAATTTTCCTTATACACCTATGTCCAAACTAGTGATTGTGAATTTTGATTTAAAAAAATATTCAAACAATATTACAAGACTTCACTTTTATCTGGTTTTCTATTAGCTTCTAGCTCATTTTATTTTATTGTGATCAATAGTACTTTTATACTCTAGTAGCTACTTTGGCAGTCAAAAAAAACCCCAAATCAAATACTTCCATTGCTATCAGTCAAAAGCAAATTGTTTTTCAATACAATCAGTTGATGAAAAAATAAATTTCTGACAGATCTAACTTTTCTTTCAGAGAAACTCAAAGGTATTTATGCTAATTTTGCAACTTCTACTAGGACAAATAATTCCTTCTTACTGCACTTAAACAACTGTACAGTGTTGTGGGGGATAGCTACCATGATCTCATGACTTCTGAGGCATTGTTCAGCTATCACAACCCAGCCGGACATTTGATCAACACACACAATCATAAGTATGCTTCTTGAATTCAGCTACAGTGTGATTTCTCTGGTATCCTCCTAGAATGAATTCCACAGTCTGATCTGGTCCAATTGGCAAAGGAGCATTTAGAATCTGAAATATCACTAGTAAAAAAAAAAAAAAAAAAAACAACCCAAAAACAAAAAATAGTTTTCTGTTTTGTTTAAATTCCTATTGGCATCAACTAATGAAAACTCTTAAAATGCAAGATTCTGAATCTTCCATTAGTACTGCCAGTAATAATAAAAAAAGCTACCTGTGAATTCAAATTTCCAACATAGACTGTTCTTCTGATTTCATCAATTTTAGATGGATCCACATTCCCTATAATTGGTGGCTGTGGTATTTCTCCCAGTGCCGTAATGTTAGGGTCCAATGCTGCTGCTGGTATAGTCCCCAAAGTGCCAAGTGAAACACCAAGCTGGAAAACACAAAACCAGAATATTTTGTGCAACCAAGCACTAGTGGAAGATACTTCACTTGTTAATACTTTCCTGCCTTGTGTGTTTCTAAGTATAAATCCAATGAATATAGGCAAGACTTTAAACTGTAAGGTCCCAGCTGAGTACTGTATTGAGTTTATATGGCAAGGTTTTCATAGCAGAGAAGGGAGCCACAGGGGTGGCTTCTGTGAGAAGATGTCAGAAGCTGGCCCCATGTCAGATGGAGCCAGTTCCAGACTCTAGAAGGACCCACTGCTGGCCAAGGCTGAGCCAATCAGTGACAGTGGTAGTGCCTCTGTGATAACACATTTAAGGAGGAAAAAAACCTGCTGTGTAACAGCAGACGGAAGAGAAAGGAGTGAGGATACGTGAGAGCAACAACTCTGCAGTCAACAAGGTCAGTGAAGGAAGCGCTTTAGGCACCAGAGCAGAGATTCCCCTGCAGCCCATGGTGAAGACCATGGTGAGGCAAGCTGTGCCCCTTAGCCCATGGAGGACCCCACACTGGAGCAGGTGAATGTACCTGAAGGATGCTGTGACCCTGTGGAGAGCCTGCACTGGAGTAGGCTCCTGGCAGGACCTATGACCCCATGGAGAGAGGAGCCCATACTGGAGCAGGTTTGCTGGCAGGGCTTGTGACCCCCATGAGGCACCCATGCTGGAGCAGTCTGTTCCTGAAGGACTGCACCCCATGGAAAGGACCCATGCTGGAGCAGTTGATGGAAGACTGTATCCCATGGGAGGGATCCCACACTGGAGCAGGGGAAGAGTGTGAGGAGGAAGGAGTGGCAGAGACAACATGCAATGAACTGACCACAACCCCCATTCCCTGTCCCCCTGTGCCACTCGGGGGAGGGGGGGAAGAAGGTAGAGAATCCAGAAGTGAAGTTGAACCTGGGAAGAAGGGAGGGGTGGAGAGGAGGTGTTTTTAGATTTGTTCTTATTTCTCATTATCCTACTCCATTTTTAATTGGCAAAATTTAATTTCCCCAAGTCGTCTGTTTTACCTGTGATGGTAATTGGTGAGTGACCTCCCTTGTCCTTATCTCAACCCACGAGCCTTTTGTCATATTTTGCTCTCCCTGTCCAGTTGATAAGGGGGAGTGATAGAACAACTTGCTGGGTACCTGGCAGCCAGCCAAGGTCAACCCACCACAAGTACTTTTTTTAAAGCATAAAAATCTAACCATAAATAACCTTCTATAATTAAGATTTTCTGTGTGCTATCAGTTACCATCTTATCAAAGAGGTCTGGCCAGGGATACAGTATATCAATCAGAAAACATACAGGCTTGAATTTCTAATGCTTGCAGTCAAATTGAGTAAGATGCCTTCAAACACTGCCAATATTCTTATTTTTTTGCCACAAAAAGTATTATTAGTGGATAAGGAATTGATAAGGCCTTGTCCAGTGAGGGAAGAAGGGAATTTGCAGTGCCCAGGGCCAATTTGTTCCATAACAGACATACATCCATCAAAGGGACAGATAAGGTACCTTTTAGACAAGCATATCACCTAAGACAAAATTAACTACAGTTGAAACACAAAGGATATTAAGTCTAAGATCTTTCCCTACACACACAGTAACTTCCTAGAGAATGAGAACAATACAACTCTCACTTTTAGAATTGAGAATTGAAATTTCTCCTAGGTAATGTTATAAAAAAACTTCACTTAAAAGCACTACTTAATTGGTCTGCTGAATTCCTGGTTTGAATTTTATTTTCTCTACCCAGAAAAACAACTGCCTTTCCAGCAAACAGTTTCTAACAAGTGTTAGAAATTCTCCACAAGGCACTAGTAATTTTTTTTATGTAACAAGATAAAACTACTCTGTCTTTACTTGGAATCATCCTTTTATTATTGAACCAGAGGGTTATACAGCTTGACTTCCTCTTTGATATTCTAAAATTCACAGATAATTTATTAAAGATATATATAAAACCAAAGTGAATTTACCTTAGAAGGTTAGTTTAGAAACACGTCTCTAAACACTGCTCTTACACCAATTCTGTTTAATATTTTTTTCTTTAGCAATGATCTGGATGAGGGGATCGAGTGAATCCTCAGGAAGTTTGCAGATGACACCTGGGGGGGGGGGGGGGGGGGGGGGGGGAGTACTGATCTGCTTAAGGGTAGGAAGGCTCTGTAGAGGGATCTGGACAGGCTGGATTGATGGGCTGAAGCCAATTGTATGAGGTTCAATAAGGCTGAGCTGCATAATATGACCCTGCATTTGGGTCCTAACAACCCCATGCAACACTACAGGCTTGGGGAAGAGTGGCTGGAAAGCTGTCTGGCAGAAAAGGACCTGGGGGTGCTGGTTGACAGCCAGCTGAACATGAGCCAGCAGTGTGCCCAGGTGGCCAAGAAGGCCAATAGCATCTTGGCTTGTATCAGAAATAGCGTGGCCAGCAGGACTAGGGAAATGACTGTCCCCTGTACTCTGCACTGGTGAGGCCGCACCTCAAATACTGTGTTCAGTTTTGGGCCCCTCACTACAAGACAGACATTGAAGTGCTGGAGTGCATCCAAAGAAGAGCAAGGAAGCTGATGAAGGATCTAGAGCACAAGTCTTAGGAGCGGCTGAGGGAACTGGGGTTGTTTAGCCTGGAGAAAAAGGAGGCTGAGGGGAGACCTTACTGCTCTCTACAACTATCTGAAAGAAGGTTGTAGCAAGATGGGCATCAGTCTCTTTTCCCAAGTAACAAGTGATAGGACGAGAAGAAACAGTTTCAAGTTGCACCAGGGAAGGTTTAGATTGTATATTAGGAAAATTTTCTACACCAAAAGGTTGTCAAGCATTGAAACAGGGTGCCCAGGGAAGTGGTTGAGTCACCACCCCTGGAGGTATTTAAAAGACGTGTAGACATGGCACTTAAGGGACATGGTTTAGTGGTAGACTTGGCAGTATTGGGTTTATGGTTGGACTCAATGTTCTTAAGGTCTTTTACAACCTAAATGATTCTATGAGTATTTATGCTTCATTAGCAGCAATTATGCAGTAGAACCATGAGTAAGCACTTTTTTTTTTTTTATTAAATGCCTAAACTATTACTTGAGGGTAGTATCATTAATTTTAAGACAAAAAAAGCCAACATTTTTGTGAAATAAATATGATTTTCAAAGTCATGTAATGTCTCATACACAGTTATGAACCATAAACAGAATTAGCCTAAACCTCTGATGACTTTGGTCCCGCTATATAAGTTGTACACTCTAAAACAGCTGTTGGAGCACAAGCTTCAAAAAGGATGCTGAACTTTGTGCAGGTTTTTGAAATAGTGCAGAAGAAATTAAACTTGGTTAAAACAGTGGTTTTATGGAAGGAAAGAAGGAAAGAAGGAAGACACTAAATACATTCATTTCTTTTAGGACGCTGATCAGTATCGGCTAAGAATATGAGAGTGGGAATAATGTTTCTGGTAATGGAGACAGATGAGAAATCATTTAAGAACAGATAGGTTTGGGAATCTGCAGGATACCCTTAACACAAGTCAAAAATCCAGGATGGTACCAGTAACAACATCAATATGCACATTGCTGCAATATGTTTGGAAGACTCAGGACTTTCATCTTCAAATAACATGGGGTTAGTGACATTAAGCCAAATTTTTTTGAAGTAGGATTTACTAGTTCCAGAATTCTCCCTGAATATGGCACAGCAGCCTGCTGATGTCAAGAAGGACTTACAGAAGCAAAAGGGAACTGAGCAGAAACAATAGCAGCTAGCTTCTATACTTTTTGCAGTGAAAAAATTGTTAGACTAACAGTCAAAAACCCTGTCATAAAGATATCGAGTAAAAGCATCCTAATGTAGCATTTTACTATTCTGAAGAACTGTGTCAATTTAACTATTATGTTTTAACAAATTTTTAGGAAGTGGATAGCATTGCCGCCGGATCAAATTAATGGGTCTAGGGAAGGGACAACAATTGAAAAGGACACGACCAAAACCAGTATTTACCCACTATTTTGCAAAACAAGAATCTGAAAGAAACACTCGGGAAAGGCAGCACATGGACATCTTGTGATCTACCCTCAAAAGAGGCACCACAGCTAAATCCTCGCTGTTTTAGCATATGAGAGGACAAGATCCATGGATCAGATAGTTCTTGTTCTCCGAACACAGAAAGGCTACCGAGTATAGAGGGAAACCAGAAATCAAACAAGGACTGAATTTTACTTACTGTAGTCAAAGGGGTTGGTGTAGGTATAGGAAGCAACCCTGCACCAGGCATCAGGCTTGTCATAGTAGGAGCAGGTGCCAATAGAGAAAGGGCTTTGGCCTCATCTGGGATTTTACCTGAAGCAGCAAATGAAAGTATTACACAGAGTTGGAACACTACACAGATGTTACTCTTTCTATGACTTTACAATTACCCTTACATTTAAAAAAGTAATAAATAAGAATGAATCTATCTACCAGATCCTTACAAAGAAACAAATACAAACTTAAGTATTTCCTTTTACCCTGCCTCTACTAGGAAAAACAAAAGTGAGCAAAACTTCAAAGACTAGCAATCTCATTAATGGATTATTATTTTAAAAACTGAATCATGTACACAATTATTTAACACTTTGAGCTATGGGTCACCTGTACTGGAAACTTAATGTTCATGAACCAAACGATATCAAGCATGGACGCTTTCCCAGGGCGGTGTTTTCATGGTGATCGAAAGTTGTTTTACACATGACAACCGTTTGTGTTGGCTGCATCACTAATAGCACACAGAACATCAGATACAGAAAAGAAGAACATTTTTTAAAGTTTAATCCCCAGAAATGGATAATAACCAGATCAGTTAAAAAAAAAAGTATGTGCTAACTGAAATCAGTGCGCTTTTTCTCCCTCTGGTGTTACGTACTTTTGATGCAAAAATAAATAAAAAATAAAATAACAATTACTGTGACTCTACACAAGACATACTACAAGTGAAGTTGGGAGTGGAAGAGGGGGCGACAGAAAAATTCACATTTGTACTGTCTTACATTCTAGGTCACCTCAGTTTATCTGAAACTTTCATAAATTAGCTTTAAATTTAGTGAGATTGAATAAAATCATAACTGATCACCTAAGCAAGCTATATTTTCCTAAAATATGCATTCCCTACTATTTCAACCATATTATATTTCCCACCATGCTAAAAGTTTAGACTATTACCTAACCTGAATTAACCACAGGTTTCATTCAAAGTTAGTTACAATTACACTGCTAAATGAATCCAAAAAAAATCTTCAAAAAATCAAAATATGTCAGTTAATTACAAATACAATTAAATGTATGTATTAAATTTGAAATGCAAAGGTATTTAAACTGGTACAAACATTAAATACTGAACTGAAAAACTACAGAAAGGAAGTTATCATTTTACTAGGTATCTATGATCTATTCCAAATTACTGGTGTAACTGTATATATGCTATCCAACTGAGCCCTTTGGTATTATCCCATGCAGCTTAACAAAATGCTTTAATTTAAACATTATATTAAAAGTCAAGGTATATACAAATACTCTGCCAGTGGCTTATACTGCTTTGGTTCAAACTGTATGGGATTCATCCTGGTTTCAGCTGGGATGGAGTTAATTATCTTCTTAGGAGCTAGTATGGTGCTCTGTTTTGGCTTTGATGTGAGACTTTTCAGTTCCTCAGGCCTTGTTAGCAAGAAGGCTGGAGGGGCACAAGGAATGGGGAGGGGACACAGCCAGGTCAGCTGACCCGAACTAGCCAAAGAGGTATTCCATACCATGGGATGTCATGCCTGGTATATATACCTGGGGGTTGGCTGGGGCGGGCAGATCATTACTCAGGGACTGGCTGGGCATTGGTCAGTGGGTGGTGAGCAGTTCCATTGTGCACCACATGTTCCTTTCTTCCTTTCCCTCTGGATGTTATTCTCTCCCTTCCCCTTTTCATTATAACTGTTATTGCCATCATAGTTATTACTGTTCTTTCATTTTCATTCTATTTCAATTATTAAATTGTCCTTATCTCAACCCTCCAGTTTCACATTCCTTTCCAACTCACCTCCCCATCCCTCTGGGTGAGGGGGGAGTGAGCGAGCGGCTGCGTGGTACTTAGTTACTGGCTGGGGTTAAACCATGACAGATTTACATATAAACCCCCATAACTTCAGGATTTAAAAAATAATATATAAATATTATCAAAAAGAAAAATATGGTATGTTTCAAAACACTATGCAATTTTAGCTATAAGCATTCCAACAAACCCCATGGGAATCATACTACTTTTAAAAAAAATAAAAAGATGACAAAAGTATTGTAAACCTGTTCTACAGATCTGCAGCAAGGACTAGGTTACAGTTGGATATGACCAAAGGATAACACAAACCTAAATGAAATCTAATTTATATGTAGTATGAGTGGAATAGAAAAGATAAAATAACAGTACTTTTTTTTTTTCCCCCCTCATGCCTCCTATTTAGATTTATGTTCAGTTTTGAGATGCTTGCTCCTTAACAGGTAACAAACCACTTGATTTTACGATCTAAAGGAGAAAAATAGGAAAGTTATTAGCACTTAAGAATTAACTGTGCAATTATGTCTTCCAGGGCTTTTATAAAAAACATGCATGAATTTGAAACATTGTCTCTGTGTTCAGCACTCTTTACAGGTCTCATTTTGAAGTCAGGTATGCAATGAGAGGTGCATCCGATTTGCCTGACTGCTCATGAGAATCGGGTACCTTGCCTCACATCCTGCCTACTATGTAGCTAACTAACAGGCTTCCAAATATACAGTTCCAGCAACTATGCATGCAAATTAGGTATACAATTATATACCAGTTCTTCTGAAAATCAAAATACTCAAGTGTTTTCAAATGACTGATGAACCAGACCTTATCCTGAACAGCCAGCATCTGGATACGCATACAGGTTTCTACAGGATCAACAGACATGGCTCAAGTAAATCCAGTGGCAGAAATGGCTCCTAAAGTGGTGCATCTGCATTCTAATTTAGATCCTTGGTCAGTAAAGTTAGGCATATGCTTATGCACATAAGTATGCACTTACATACAGCCAATTCAATAAACAATCAGATAAGAGATGTTTAAGGCATTTAGCCCTTTTAAATAGGAACTGAATTATACACATAACTAAACAGACAGGGAGTAAAGTTCAGAAAGGCACTTAAATAATTCTAAACTTTAAGCATATGGGTCATCTTACTGAAATAAATGGAATTATTCACTTGCTCAAACATTGCTTAAGGAATAAAATGAACAACTTCAGTTAAGTATTATAGCAGCTCAAAAAATTAATAACATACTTATCTAAATTATAAAGTTAGCAGCATTATTTCCAGAATATTTTGGTCCCTCAACATAATGTTTTGTTTTCAATAAAACTTGGTCAGTTCCATGTCACAAATATCTGCTCATTTATTTTATTCAAGAATGAGGAAGGGCCTACCTCTACAGAAAGAACCCTGAAAATTTGCCTGTATTTTCAGAGATACTGTCTTTTCAAAAGATCCCACTTTAGTTTTTAAGATCAGGTCAAACTTTTTAACAATCCTATAGAAAATAAACTGTTGTCGATTAAAAAATAAGAAAATCTGTAATGTCTTGCAAATTTACTTCCCTGTTCTTTAGATAGTTTTGAAAAACAAATTAAGATGCAAGGCCAAATAACCTCATAAGTTATGACCTTTAAAAGTTTTGGAGTGTTATTTTCATGAATTTATTTATAAAAGGACTACAAGCCCACAAAGATACAGCAAAACATGTGGGTAACAGCATAACAAATTAGGACACTTCAGTTTAAGAATAACTGTTTTGGTTTGTAAACTCATGGTATTTAAAAGCTGAATGGAAATGAGGTAAAGATATTTATTTTCTAATACAGGAAACAGACAAAATTATGCCACATGTATATCACATCCTCAGAAATATTTCTTAGAAGCTTATGAGTGTTTAGTAAATTACAGATTCTATGATCATTTATTTATTCTACACTTTGCAAAGGAATCTGGAAGCAAATGTAGATTAGCTCTGCATTGCCTAGATACCTTATGCTTCTTCAGAAATGTACAGCTGCCCTAAAAATCAGTTATGATTGTTATTTTTTTGTATCAAAATGCTTAAGAGCCCTAGTCAACCTATTCCATACCAGAATATTTTGCTAAATGCTGAACAGAAGTATCTGTGTTAAGCGGGTACTAATCACAGTATTTTTATCTCCCTCCATGTGCTCAGAAGAAATTAATTTCCTACTCTAGTCAAAACATAATTAAAGGAATTGTTATTTTCCTACTATTTTAAAGCAATGGAAAATGTACACTTACAAATAAAATAATTTCTTTGTGGATTTAGCAGCAGAGATTAAGAGATTACAACTACTGCTAATTACCTCAAATGGCACAGCTAAATCCAACAGAGATTATGAAGCAAAGCTCTTCCCAGCTGCAGTTCACAGCCTGGTGCATTACCAGAGTGAAACCAATTGGTCCCAATGCAGCTGGCTGGGAAGAGCAATGCCCGAGGACTAGACAAACCACCTGGTCCAGCACTTCTGCTTCAGGGCTTCCATTTCACAAGAAAAAACATCATTTAGGGATGAGAACCTTCTCAGTCACTCCAGCATGAACTGCCAGTGCTTCTGAGATTGTGAGGTGACACTTTTTTTTTTAAAAAAAAACTCTTCTTGAAATAATCACTACTGGAGCATGTAAAAGTGCAATAAACGCACACACATACATACACACAGAACTTTTCAATCTTCTCACAAATAACAGTGTTAAAAGACAATGTGCCTCACATAACATATTCCAACCAAAACCCCAGGCTGCATTTGTACTTATGAGTGGTAAACATTTTTTTTCTAAAAATTACAAAAACAAAGAGATGAAATCTTACTGCCACTGACCTCACTGGAGCAAGGTTTCATCAGAAGCAAAACAAATATTTCATGTCATTCAGTATTCATGAAAGTTCAATATCAGAAATAATTATTTTAAACTCTTCATGTTAGATAAAAATAGAAAGCCTTCTTTTAAACAGATCATGCAACCTAAAATAAAACTACTCTGCTGAGAAAAGGAAAAACAGCAGAGAAAGATCATGATTTTACTTTGTAAAGTTGATTTCTCCAGAAAGTTTCAACTGTCCTCTTCCAAGATAAGCTCATAAAGCAGAACAAATGAAAGAATGCATCTTAAAACTGATATATTTTTCACTATTCCAGTCTGACACAATGTTCTCATCTGTTGAATTTAGATGCTTAAATGTATTCCAAACCAAATTTATCCATAATTCACAGCATAAAACCTAGTTTAATCATATTCTAAATTCTGTGTATACCATCCACAAGCAGCTTCAGGTCAACTTCAAAACGAAACACTGAACCCCTTTACAAATCATCATTTTTTCAGAACTGAATAACCAGTTCACAAGTACAAGGGAAAGAGATTCAACAGAACAAAACAAAAAAGGGAAAAATAAAATAAACAAAGGAAAGAAAGCAAAATAAAATAAAAATAGAGACAGGGCGTCCATCTTCAGCAGGCCAGACTTCGATCTCATTTCCCCAGTGAAGGTTTCACTTGGTGGCAGGTTTAGAGGCATGGCAAACAATGCCTAACTCAGGCAAGTGTAACAGGTCTGCCTTGGCCAGTCTAGTCATCTAATAATGCACAAATATCACACAGAGAAAACATACAAAACCAAATTAATAGTCAAAATCCATCTACCAGACAATGTGGACATAAAATTTAGAATTATTAGGGTGGCATCGCTGTTTATTTTTCAACCTTTGCATTCTCAAAGTATAACATTTAAAGAATAACCTACTGATAAGCACAAAAGAAAGTAATATTTTGACAACTCGATGTTACTTCATTTACATTTTTGTTAGTGTTTATTAAATACCACAAAATTAACAATGTTTTCATTGTTTAGTGATTCCCTCCTCATACTCCCTTGATTTACTACTTTTTAAATACACTCCAAATTTCAGATTTTATTCTCATTTTTAAAAACCAAGTTTTTAGAGCTCCATTTTACACCTCCTCTATGTTCTATTTGGCACATGAAAAGTTTTATTACTGGCACTGTTGGCCATGGATATAATTTAACCTTCCAGTAGAATATAGCCATTGCTACTTTTAAAGCCCATGATTCACGCCACTGACTGTTAACAATGATACATAGTGAATAAAAAAATGTTGCACTGTGGTCTTCAAAGCCATGCTTATTCCACAGAATAAATTCTGAAGAAAGTTAAACCTATATCAATTCACATCTTTACAAATTAAAATTAGTGATTTTGTTAGAAAGTTATACTGAAACAGCATTCTGACTTTTAAAAAAAAATTACCTCACAACCCCATCACTTTTTCAACTAATTATGCATAAATCTCTGTGGGGTCCACAATGATCTGGAACAGTGACAATTTTTCTGTAATACATTTTCTCAGAAATTCCTGATGAGTCAGCTACAAACAGGATTGGAACAAGATTTCTCAGAACTTTGATTTTATTCTCCTTCCACTCATTGTCTACCATCAATAGAGACAGGAAAATGTAGCTTTACCTGCCTGTTACCATATCACGTCAGGAAGTGATCTCATCACAAGAAAAACATCAGGAAGTGCTGTTCATTCATTAGGCAGCAATCTTTCCTCTCTGGCAGTACTGAACCAGTGTTAAAAGTCTTTTCAATTAAATGTAAAACTAAGATCTTGAAGAATTTGTAGTCAATTATTTAAGGGCATTTTTTCACTAAGGACTCTGGTCTGATACATTTTACCTACTCAAAGCCTCTACACAGCTTTAAGTGGATACAGCAATATCCTTTGTGGTTTAAGAACAAGTTCAAAAAATAAAACCAAAAAGCCCCCAAAACAAAGCATAAAAGCGACTAAAAATCTAGGCTTCACAAAGACCTGTTAATATGTTCATATTAACAAGGCTACAAGAAAAGACAGTATATTTTAAGTAATTTTACAGTCAATGAAATTTTGAAGACTTGTCAAGAGTTTGCCAGAAACACCCCAGACCATTATTATAGCAGTACTAATCTCCTGCTATCCAGATCATGATGTGGCAAACATACCAAAAAAAAGGGTACTCTGGGACCACTGTTAACAAACTCCAAGAAGTCAACAGGTTTTTTTGAACCAAAACCCAACTCTTGCAGTTAGAAAAGTCCTGTTAATAGGAGATATTTCTGGACTTGCTGCAGTTTATAGAACAATCATTCTAAATATTGTTGTCCATGGCAAAATAGCTACCATGTTCAAAGTGAAGTTAGCTTCACTCCACCAGCTGGAATGTTTCCACTCCAAAGAGGCAAAAAGTCTAGATCCAAATGGGCAGATGCTCAATTCCCACAATGATCCCAATGAAGTCAATGGGGCTTTGCCTAACTCCAGCGAACTGTATTCATACCTAGGATACTATACAAACAATAAGAACTACCTTGTAATCAACACACCTGTAAAAGCATGACCTCAAAGCTAAAGTAACACTTGTCAATTTAGTATTCACCAAGCATTTTATTTTATTAAGAGTTATAAAAATATTTTACACTAGAAGCATTCTGTACAGATGATTGCATTTTTAAAAGAGATATCTAAAATCAAAAAGGAGTACCAGTATGCGTAAGAAAGCCTTTTTATTATTGCACATAACATTTTCCACAGGAACAAGAACAGAAAACTGATATATATTTTTTTATTAAACTAGCAGGTAAACATTTATATTCAAACAGTAACTGTCACCACAACTGCAAAATATTTTAATTAGATGAATCTAAAATGGTCAAATGCATATCACATGTCTAAAAGACAATGGGATTTAGTCAAAAAACCCCAAACTCAAAATCAGAAAATTAGTATCTTAAACAAAAAAAACCCACCCAACACAAAAAAAATTAACAAAACCAATAAAACACCAAAAATCACACACCAACAGCAACACATTAAGATCCAAACTGCAGTGTTATCGGTACCAGGAAATTGCCTAATCTTTTCAGCGTTCCATTGACTTCAGTGAGAACTTTGTGTGGGAATAAGCTTGCCAACATAAACCATATTGAAGGGAATTATTTTACCTTCTTTTCCCCAAAAAATATGTAATAAGTATGGAAAATGGAATTATCCTATTTCAATCCACTATTTTTTTCTAATACTGAATTTCAATTAAATCTATATAATTGGGTTTCTTCATTCAATTTTCAATTTTGGGTGTTTTTTTTAAAAGTAATAAAATAACAGAGCAGCACCTCCTTACATAGGAAGCTTAAAACAATTAGCAGACAGGACAAAGACCAACATTACAGAAGAATGTCTAAAACACTAACCTTCTGCGCAGGGCACAACTATCAAAGCTCTGTCAATAAAAACCGTGTTTGTTAGATGCTGGGCCACACCGACACTTGATGCTTCACGAAACTTAATATAACATACTTTGGAGGAAAAAGCAAGAGGTGCGTTGCTGCAAGATAAAAGGGGGGGTGGAAATCAATTAGCCATATTAAAGAAGTGTATGCATGTATTTTCAACTATTATTTCTTAATTTAAAAAATAATAATAAATTAGACTTCCTGGAAAAGTTACCCTGTGGTGTATGAATGCATGGACTCTGGTTGTGGTACAACCAGAGACGTTATTGTACAGAGAAGGTCATATTTATATCTCTGAGCCCCGATAAAAATTCCAGATTTATGTTTCACCAGGCTCAGGGCAGAAACCATTCATGCAGTTACATAGCTATATATCACTACAAGCATGCAAAAACTCTTTTGGCTAGATAACCATGTTTTTCTTTCTTACTTTCCTTCATAAGATCCAGTTGTTCTCTTATCTGCCATCAGTAATGATCAGACATTCTCTATCCTCCTCTCCCACATTACCCAAAAGACAAGAGTATAGAAATTTATTCATTTGCCTACTATGTCACTAAAAAAAGCATAGCACAGCCCCTCCTCCTTTTTAATGGAAACCTACAGCAGCCAAAATCCCAAATTAACAAGGCTGATTTTCTTTACAAATCTTGCTAAACAACATTCACCAGTACATTCCAAATTACTATTGTAAGTAGCACATTTACTCAACACATTTGTCAAGTAAATAATTTATAGTTTATCTTTCATCCTCCAAATAATCCTTGTTTAAGAAAGTCAAACAATAAATCCAGTCATTTTTTTAGTGGGCCCTTCAGATATTAGCCCATATTAACTGATACTCTTTCTTAGGCCTTCATGAAAGAAGTTTTGTTAGTTCATATTAAGATAAAAGCAGTTCTTGAGTTCTTTCAAATGTCAGGTCTTAGTTCACTAATGTAACAAAAATCCTTTTTAACATCTGCCTTAGTTTGGCATAGTGTAGTACAGGATAACACTGGAGGAGGTAGGAAGAATTCACTATTAGGCTAGAATAAGGAAGAAAATTCAAAATACATATTGTTGGGTAATTTGCTTTTCCATTAGGAAGTACACCAGAGACATCAGAAAGCATAATACATAGAGTTTGTAATCTTGATCAAAAATAAAAAAGTTTGCTTTAAAAAAAAAATTTATACCCTAGTCAAGGTTATACTCTTTATACAAGCAGTTTATTTATTCATATGAAGTAAGTACAGGTGAACCCTCCAAAGAGAGAACAGGACACATCCAATAGGACATCGTTGAAACATCTGCAAGTTCCATTTGAAAAAAACACCTGTCTTCTAGCAAAGTAGTAAAAAATGGAAAATATACTGCATGAACTGTTTAATCCTGACCCTCCCTCAACTGAAACACTTGTCAATGTTCTGGAAGAACCAGAAGCAGTTCAGGTTTAGTCCAATCCATCTTTTAGTCCCTCAAATTCCAAGCAAATACTCCCAAAGTTGTTGTATGGAATTAATTAGGCTTTAGTATTTAAATACAAACTCAGAAGTTTTAGACACATTATTTCATCATATTAATTGCATAAATTAACCATCAACTTGGTCTGAGGCAGGCAGATCTGTACATTTCTGGTTACTAGAAAGGTAACATCTATGTAAAATATCTAGAGCACCAGTCAACCTCAGAACAGCAGTTAGAAACATTTATGATGGAAAATTATGTGAAAACAGAGACATTGAAGAAGCAAAAAAGAACAGAGAGAGGGAGAAACATAAATATGAAAGTCAACCTCGTAGAATTTAGAAAATATTCTAAATTCTTGCAATAGCAAGATGACTACATTACTTCTGTCCTTTTAGTTTGTCTGTAGTGGACAATGTTTTCACAGTTCCAAGCTTTCACGTTCAGGAAGGAAATAAACATATAAAATGGCTTTTGAGCCATCTCTAAGGTCTTGGTTCAGAACACTTTCTATCAGAGCTGACAAAGAGCCATGACTTTCTCAGTACTCAACAGAAATGTTTGCATACAACTTGTAATCTTACATATTCTGAAGAGCCAGACTTTGCTCACTGCAAAGATTTATTTTTTTTTTTAATGGCCACAGGTTTTTTTGTTTCTTTAGGTTTGGGGGGTGGGGTCTGTGTGCCTGGGTTTGGGGAGGAAAATGTTTTGGGTTTTTTATTTTTGTTTGTGATTTGTTTGTTTTTAAATACACATGCCAGTGTTACAACCCAAATGGCTGAAGCATCTCCAGTGAAGATTCTGTGGTCCAGACTTCTAATATCTCTTGGCTTTTTCCTTTTTTGTTTTCATTGCTAACTCAAAAACATCATTCTGTTCCAGACAGTTCCAGGCTCAATAAATGATCCTTATAAATTTCAACATCTATAGAGCCGGCTATGACAAGTGTATTTATAATATTTCCCCCCCGGACTTCAATCACAAAAGCTATATGGAAAGTATGTTAAAAAATATTAACATCAGAACACTGCTGCAACAAGACTCTAAAAAGAAGTCTTGGTACAAAATGTTTTCTGAAGGTTAAGCTAATCATTCAGTTCACTGGAGAAGTGATGAAGAGGAGAAATTCTCTTATAAGGAGACCACCTCTGCTAAAAAAACATCAATGCTGCATCTACATCAAGGGAGATGATCAAGAACAAAAAAAAATTCTAAAAGGTTTTACAGTGATTGAGTCCTCTCCTTTTACAATGTAGGCCTCAAACTTCCCCAGTAGGCTTCATAAGCCTTTCTTAAAACAGAAAAGTCCTATTCTGTTTTAATTCTGTTTGTTCCATTTTTTTCTGCCAATCTTTTCTGATGCTGAAATGAGGTAGAGTCATAGTCTTCTTCCTAGGGTTACAAAAAAGAAAGTCCTACATCTCTGATTTAAAGTTACTATAATGCAGTTTCTTTAGGAAACCAAGAAAACTCAAAAAGGAAATAAAGATCTGAATAGTATTCAGATGTTTCTGCCATTTTTGTTTTCCTTTGTAGGGAGACAGTAACCCCCATCTCCCAACAGAACAACCACCAACCAAAATCATAAGAATGACCTACTCGGAAAGCTATGGTGAAAAATCAAATAAAAGGTGACAAAACATCCCTTTAAGGGTCTAAATTTTCTCAGGGTAGTGGTGGAGACAACAACAGAAATGAATAATCTATCAAAATAAGATGTTCAGGAATAATTGTGCAGATCACATTTAAATAAGGCTCTGTGTGTTTTATCTCAAAGGCCTTATCTATACTGCAGTCACTGCAGGATATAACGATGACTAAAAAAAACCTCATGTACTAGCCTCCAAGACTACTCCAGAACATCTAGAAGCAATCAGTATTATAGCAGGGCTTTCAACACCCAATGCAGACAGTTTATGCCTCCCTGCTTACAAACAATTCATTCTGCAAAAATTTAATTGTTGCTCAATAAAGCTTTTCAATATTTAACTGTTCAAAAATCATCTTACGGCCACATTTGAAGGCTCATCACTACAACTGTAATTTTGAAGGCTTCCCTGGAACACAGACTTCAACTGGGTAACAAGTGTAATGCAAAAGCATGACTGGGACTAAGAATCTGATTACAGACGTTGCTGGTCTCCTAGTGTGCAGAAAAACAATTCTATAGCTGTATGAGTAGTTGGCATACCGAAGTACGTACCCAAGGCAAAAGACCTGTCACACCCTGAAAACCAGCTTCAGATTTCAACTGTACTGCAAACTAAAAGCGATCTATAAAGACTGGTCTCAGACTTGTTCAGAACTGTGAGAAAAAAAAGCCATACTACATCTTCACACAAAAGTCTATTTAAACAGCCAACAGAAAGGTATCAAATTAATACCTTCTTGGACAACATGTTTTGTAAGTCTAAGTGTAAGTAACTTTAGGCTGATTAAAAGAAGGAAAAAAAACATGCAGCAAAGAGTTTCAGAAAATATTCTACAAAGCAGGGAACACAACATACCCTCTCATGCTCCTGGCATCACCACACAAGCGTGGTTTCTCAGAAATCTTTTGCACGTACAGGCTTGCAGAATGCCTCCCTCCTACCTCCTTAATGGCCTCTGTGTATTCCCACTTGAGAAATCTCAATAAGCACTTAAAGTTTTGCAAATGGCAAACCAAGAAGCATTTGTTAAACAGTGACAGTAATTCTCCATTATCAACATGGAGATTCAGATCTCTAGCCAAATCAGGACCATACACAGATATTCAAAACTTCAGGAGTTTTTCCTCAGACTTTGATTACAAAATATCACTATAGTTGACAGCAAAGCCCCACTAAAGCCACCCTCTTCTACGCAGAAGTTGCAAATCCACACCAAGGCCCTGACATAGTAACAACTAATAATTATTAAATAAACTAATTCTCTTACACAGGCTGTGACTGTAATATTATTTTCTGTTCTTGTTGACTGTTTCACCCTGACCATAATTTTCAGTCACATCCATATACACCTTTAACTTTTCTTTATGATATTTAAGTCTTTAGCTTCAGGAAGAAAACAGATCTCATTTGGTAAAATTAGAAACCTGCAATTCAGTCATCCTATTTTCATCAAGATGAAAGCAAAAGGGAAAATACTAAACGTACAAGTAAATTAAAAACCTCAACAACACAGAAATCCTGTTTTCTGAAAGGATTTTACAACCATCCCTTACTTTCATTTCCGAGCAGTTGGTTAAAAAAAAAAAAAAAAAAAAAGAAGCACAGATTCTCTGAATATCCTTCTCAAGGCTAAAGCTCTGTTTATGGGACAGGGGAAGAAGAGGTGACCAAAATGCTTGGCAATTGTAATGAAATGGAATAAAAAGGGGTCTTTGAGCACTGAAAGCCACCTACAGGAGCCTTTGAGACAAGTCTTAAAACGAAAGGGTTAAAAATCTCATTAAATCAAAGTTTCTTGGGCAAGTTTTGACACCAGTTTTAAAACAATACAGCACACAGTTGCAGCATGATAAAACAAACTCAGCCAGTCTCTAAGATTTGATAACCAAATACAAATTACTTTTTTTTTTTTAATCCAAATTCTCTTAAAACAACCAAACAAACAAACCGTACTACCTCTTTTCCCACCTCCACATAAGTTACACTTGTTTACTGATGTTATTCATCAAATACATGCTTTCAATTTTTAATTAAAGTTTCAGTGGAAAGCCTTCCAGAGAGCAGAACAGTATATAGCTGTACAATCAAGTCAAATTTAGAATATTCTCGTAAGAAAATAGGTAAATACATACAGCTACCAGTAACAATCATTCTGACTCACTGAAAGATGATTCATGTTAATGGTTTTTCAATAAAAAGAAATATTGCTTTCAGTGCAAATGAAGCCTCACTGACAAGTAGCTAAAATCAGGATGATGACCATATGGAAACGATTTCTTCAGTGCCAAGAGTTTCCAATGCCCTCAACACTGAACCTGAAAGTGGACTACTCACAGTTCACACAGGCCTCTTTGGAAAATAACAATAATAATAAAGTAGTATTTACTGCCATCTGAATAAAGCGTGAAAACCTCTAATACACAAGATAGACACTTCTTCACGGAGAACTAGGCTTTCAGGAACATGACAGGTATGAAATCCATCCTTCTTAAAGGGATACCTGTTTAGCAGTGACTGAAAAAACTGAAGGGCTTTGATGAATGAAGATAAAGCATGAAGTGACAAACTACCAAAGAGCATAGTGTGATTTAACTCAACATTCATAAAAGTCCTCCCAAAAAATTCAGTATACAAAATAAAGGACCCTAACAGAAACTGCTACTTTAAAATCACAGTCTTAAGATATTAATTGCTGGGAAAAGTCACTAGGTTCAGGAAGCTCACTCGGAATACCAAAGAGTCATCTTAAAGAACCTGCATTTTATTTAACACATTAAGAAACTGATGTGGTTTCTCTCTCTTCCCCTCCACATTTTGCATGCTTACAAGAACTTTAAGTGAACTAATCTAACATTAATATGCTATTTAATGTAATCTGTAAGTCATTATATTCAACAATTGAGACTTCCTGTTAGTTTTTTAAAGAAATCCTCTGTTTCACCCTATAAAACCAAGGGACATGTTAATGACAGGAGACTGGAGAAATTTAGAAAATGGATAAAAAAGAACTCTTCTCTCTCATAATGCAAGTTCAGACAACCATAGCATAGCCCTATATTTTGTTCTACAATCATTGAAGAGCCTATAGGTGACAGATACATCATCCTCACTCCCCAGTAAGTCATAAACGTTATCTTTTTATTTTTTTCATTCAAGTTGGAGTAGTGCTGCAAAATGAATTAAAGTATAACACTCATCAAAGGAGTGTCCTATAAGGTTGAAATGATCACCTGATCAAATCCACCATTTCTACAAACCTCTTGGAATGTTCTGACAGACCAAAATATCAGAGGATTAGGAAGAAAAAAAACAACCAATGCTAACATGTAACGCTGCATCTTCCAAGAATGGGAAAAATATTTCAAAAATAAATTAAATTATCAAGAGCAGTCCTCCAAAATGTCCTTGTCCGTGTCCTTGACCAAGTTAAATCACACATACCAGACTGAGATTTATTTCCTATTTAAAAAAAAAAAGTGTTTTTATTATTAAAAAAATTTAGTATTTAATACAATCAGATTTTATGGATTAGACTTCAGCAGATTAAAGGAAAAAGGAGAAGGCTAACAAACATGACTGACTTGAAAGAGGTAAAGAATAATTTATACTTTTATTTGGAAAGACCATAATTCTGGATTAGAAAAATGGACATTTATATGCTTTATAAAATGTGTATATGCATGTACATATACATACATCTAGTCTGTTTACTGTTGAGCATCAACAGAACTACAAGTTCATATTCATTAGAAATAAACATGCCCAGCAAAGGCAATGGGATTAAATACTATAGTAAATCTCTTAATTTGAATGCCCCCCCCTTTTTTTTTATACATGAGATGATGCATACAGAAGAGAACACAACTTCACTCTGCTCTGCAAACTCATGCTTGACTACATAAAAATATTTTGTCTGTACACTGAATATTTGCAATACAGAATTAGAGAGAAAATAGGTTACAATTCTACACAAAACATAACTTTATTTCATCACATCACTTTATAAAAAAGTTAGGATAATACTCTTTTAATATTAATACTATATATTATTCTTGAAACAAGAACTGTTGTCTTTATTTTTTTAACTATGTGCTTCTGTACAAAGGCTAGCAAATGGGGTCCCAATCTCAGTGAAAACTTTCACTTAACTTTGGTAACACAAATATTCTGGAACTGAAAGCTACCATGACACCTTCCTCTTATGCCTCAGCATGAAATAAATTTAAAAGAGTGCATTAATATTTGTAGTTTAGTAGTCAATATCCACAAGACCTGTAATTCACTAATTTAATTTACTGAATTATGTTTTTCAGCTAGAAATCTGACTGAAAAGCGAGTTTTCTGCTGTTCCATGAAGGTAACAAAATTCATGCTCTAGAATACATTGGAAATTTGGATTGCTTACAGAAATGGGATTACATGAATTTTTGTCTGATGTTGACTCTAATGTAAGAAGCAAACTTCCTTTTTAATTAAAAGAAAGAATTTATTTTTTAAAAAAATCTAAGCCTTAAATCATTAGATACCTAAGGAAAAAATAGGAGCAGAAAATAATTTTAAGAAATTGCAGACATCTATTGTAGCATCTTTTTGCTTAGGATACCTTTGTTACCTGTGCACTTGTCAATGAAATGCTATTTTCTGAACTTATAATATTATTAAAATGTATTTTCAGAGAGCCAATAGGAAACATGTTTTTACTGCTACACAAGAAGGGCGTTAGATTTAAATACTTCATTTTTTTTCAAAGGTAGTAATTTCAAAGTCAGGTCAAGTGTCCAGAACTATCTGTCAAGGAAATGCATATTTCTAAAAGTTATGCATTAAAATTATAAATAAAACCAAGAGTAAAACAGATAATCACAGTCCCACATCCTATTTCTGAAAACTAAATTAATCATTTAGAATCAATGTTTACTGCATTATAACCTTGACGTTTCCAAGCCAAACCCTGCTATGGTACTGGATTTTAATATGTTATTTGTATACAGACTGGCAAAATTTTATACATAGGCACAAAGATTATTTGCATATGAATGTCAAGAAAATACCTATTTGCCTCAAAATCTGCTATATAACTTAGTGAAAAATAAGAGCAACAGCTATAACAAAAAATACATTGTCAGCAGTAAACAAGTGTATTAAGTGTATGGTGGAACAAGTCCAAAGTAAAAACGTAGAAAACAAAACCCACCATAAATCTATTAGAGTGTTTAAAACTTGGTAAGATTGTTTTATCTTTACATGAACGGATGCCTACTACATATACTTTACATACATATTAAATCACATTTTTCTGAATGGTCCTCATTCAAACCTAGCCAAGTATAATCCACTAACAGATAAAAATGGACAAACAACAACTTTTTTGCTATTTAGCTTAAAAAAAAATTACTCCTCTGTCATCTTTGTATTAAAATTGAGGTATTGATGTGAATGACTCCCCCTGCCCCTTTCTGCTATTCCTATATAATCTTCATAAGGAAAAAAGAAAAAATTGTTTGAAAGGGCACGTCTGTCATCCACTTCCTAATACAACAGATGCATTAAGAAAAAATTATTTCTTTCCCTCCCCTGTTCTGTTGGCCACCATCTGCTTGGAAGGAACACTAAGGTTCACAAAAATAACTATATTATCTCCCATTTGAGCGGTTCCCTCGCATACAGATAACATAATGAGGACAGCTACAATTTAAAGAAATGTGTAATATCCATTAATAACTTTAATTTACTGCAAACGTCTTATCGGGGACATTTCTGAGCACAGGGCAGGTTCCTCTGTTAACGGCCATGCCAGCTTCGGCTCGAGCGGCCCTTTCTCAAAGGGGAAAAGAGCCCTTCGAACAAAAAGGGTTGGTCCCGCCAGCACGCATCGCCCAGGCGGCGCGGCCTAGCAGCCAGCCGGGTGGGAGTCGAGCCTAGGACACTCCCGCCCAACCCCCCTCCACTTGGGATGACTCCGAGCGAAGAGAAACATGGGCCACAGAAAAGAGGGGAAAAAGGGGAAAACGAGATCTGCACTGGGGAAGCCTATAAGCACGCTTCTCGCCAAACCTTTAGGCTATGACTCAGTACCGGCAGCTACCACCACAAGAACACAAAACCGGCCGTATGTCTACAGACCGCTCCGCAGATACCGTGGCTGCTCCCCTCCTCCGGACCGGGGCCCGCCATCTTTAGGTCCGGGCAAAGCCCCTTTCCCCAAACCCTCCTGCTCCATACAAAGAGATTGCACCACGTGACCCCCCCCCCTCCCTCTGCGGGAGACTCTGATGCCCACACTCAAGATGGTACATAAGGCATTCTGCCTCTTCCCTTCTCTCCATCTTCTCGACCCCTCTAGGCCTTTTCCTCATCCCAAGTCTCCATCGCTCCGGAGGCCGGCATAGACCCTACTTACTCTGGTGGATAGAGGCGCAGCTCCTCGATATCTCCCAGGAAGCCAAAGAGAGTCCGCATCTGCTCACTGGTCACTGCCGAGGACAGGTTCGTGACCTGGATGACAGACGTGGGGCCCAAGGGGAAGCCAAGCGGCACCCCGATCCCTCCACTGTTCATCATGGCGGAGCCGGCACAAATGCTCCACTCGCGGCAGTGCCACACACAGCCGGAGAGGCGGGCCTGACGACAGAGGAGCGCGCGGCGCCTGCCAGAGCGACCTAGCATGTGGACTCTCTAGCAGCGAAATCGACTGCTCCCTGGAGGTGTTTCTGGGCGGGCAGCAGTTCTTCCCGTGCCGGCTGGGGCTCACAGGGTAGCGGGCGCCCTCGCTCCGTGCAGACGGGACTACGAGTTCGGGCGCCAGGGTCCCCCTGCAAGAGGGGAGGGGGAAAAAAAACTGTCTTCCCTCCGCTTTCCCAAGGAGTCGTTACAAGGGCGGGGCCAACGCGGATCGCCCCCTGCCCTGGCCTCCCTTCACGCTTACGCTACCGCCCCAGGCTGTCAGGGGACCAGACCGCAAATCCTGCGAGCAGGGGGTCCGCGGGAAGAAGCGGCCCCGGCGCCCGCATAGCGGAGGAAGAGAATACGACCGCCTAGATGCCCCACGCAGCACCCTGGCTGGGGTGACTGAGGCGGTTAGATAGCTCCATCACACGTGGGGAAAATGCAGCTGTGAGCGCATCTGACTACTCCATGCACAAACGGAGCCTGACTACCTTGTTAACTGGTTTCCATGTCCTTTTGCAAAGCAAAAGGCTATTTATGTAAAAACCGGAATACCAAAGAGTCTAGGTACAAAATCTCACCTTTAATAAGTCAGGATTAGCTCTATTAATCGATTTGGCAAGAAATCCACTGAATGCTCTCCCAGCAAATTAAAATTGCCCACAAGAAATGGAAGGAAAAATAGATTTCCCATTTAAATGCTCTTTTGGTAGCCAAGTTCAATAACAGGCAGTTTAATTACCCCAATGACTAAACCCTTGAAAACTTCCCCTAACTATGTTTAAACAGGAATGGTTGTAATCACAGAATGGTCAGGGTTGGAAGGGACCTCTGCAGATCATCTAGTCTAACCCTCCTGCTAAAGCAGGTTCTCCTAGAGCAGGTTGCACAGAGTTGCATCCAGGCAGGTTTTGAATGTCTCCAGAGAAGGAGACACCACAGCCTCTCCGGGCAGCCTGTTCCAGTGCTCTGGCACCCTCAAAGTAAAGAAGCTTTTCCTCATATTCGGATGAAACTTCCTATGTTGCAGTTTGTGCCCATTGACCCTTGCCCTGTTGCTTGGCACTACTGAAAAGAGCCTGGCCCCATCCTCTTGACACTTGCCCTTAAGATATTTGTAGACATTGGTAAGATCCCGTCTCAGTCTTCTTTTCTCCAGGCGAAACAGGCCCAGCTCCCTCAGCCTTTCCTCACAAGGGAGATGTTCCAGTCCCCTAATCGTCTTTGTAGCCCTTTGCTGGACCCTCCTCCAGTAGTTCCCTGTCTCTCTTGAACTGGGGAACCCAGAACACAGTACTCCAGATGCGACCTCACCAGGGCAGAGTAGAGGGGGAAGATAAAACTCCCTCAACCTGCTGGCCACGCTCCTCCTAATGCACCCCAGGATCCCATTGGCCTTCTTGGCCACAAGGGCACACTGCTGGCTCATGGGCAACTTGCTGTCCACCAGAACTCCCAGGGCCTTCTCCACAGAGCTGCCTTCTAGCAGGTCAATTCCTAGCCTGTACTGGTGCATGGGGTTGTTCCTCCCTAGGTGCAGGACCTTACGCTTGCCTTTGTTGAACTTCATGAGGTTCCTCTCCACCCAACTCTCTAGCCTGTCCAGGTCTCGCTGAATGACAGCACAACCTTCTGGTGTATCAGCCACTCCTCCCAGTTTAGTATCATCAGCAAACTTGCTGAGGGTACACTCAGTCCCTCCATCCAGGTCATCGATGAACAAGTTGAACAGGACTGGACCCAGTACTGACCCCTGGGGAACACCAGTAGCTACAGGCCTCCAGCTGGACTCTGCGCCACTGATCACAACCCTCTGAGCTCTGCCATTCAGCCGGTTCTCAATGCACCTCACTGTCCACTCATCTAACCCACACTTCCTGAGCTTACCTATGAGACAGTGTCAGAAGCCTTGCTGAGGTCAAGGTAGACAACATCCACCACTCTCCCCTCGTCTACCCAGCCAGTCATTCCATTATAGAAGGCTATCAGGTTGGACAGGCATGATTTCCCCTTGGTGAATCCATGTTGACTGCTCCTGATAACCTTCTTTTCCTCCACGTGCTTCAAGATGACCTCCAGGATGAGCTGTTCCATCATCTTTCCAGGAATGGAGGTGAGGCTGACTGGGTCCTCCTTCTTGCCCTTTTTGAAGACTGGAGTGACACTGGCTTTCCTCCAGTCCTCAGGCACCTCCCCTGTCCTCCATGACCTTTCAAAGATGATGGAGAATGGCTTGGCAATAACATCTGCCAGTTCCCTCAGCACTCAGGGGTGCATCCCATTGAAGCAAATGGATTTGTGGGTGTCAAGTTTGCTTAAGTGATCTCTAACATGATCCTCCTCGACCAGGGGAAAGTCTTCCATTCTCCAGACTTCCTGTTTTGCCTCCAGGGTCCTGGAAAACTGAGGGCCAGCCTAGGCAGTGAAGACTGAAGCAAAGAAGGCATTCAGTAAGTCTGCCTTCTCTGTGTCCTTTGTCAACAGGGCACCCACCTCGTTCAGCAGTGGGCCCACATTTTCCCTAGTCATCCTTTTCCTGCTGATGTACTTGAAGAAGCCCTTCGTGTTGTCCTTGGTATCTCTTGCCAGTTTTAATTCCAAACGGACCTAGCCTTCCTCATTGCCTCCCTGCATGTTCTGACAACATCCCTACATTCCTCCCAAGTGGCCTGTCCCTTTTTCCACATCCCATAAACTTCCTTCTGTTTGAATTTTGCCAGAAGCTCCTTGCTCAGCCATGCAGGCCGCCTGCCCCCTTTGCTTGATTTCTTACTCATAGACATCCAGCTATCTTGAGCTTGGAGGAAGTGATGCTTGAATATGAGCCAGCTCTCTTGGACCCTCCCACCTTCCAGAGCCCTAACCCATGGGATTCCTTCAAGTAGGTCCTTGAAGAGGCCAAAGTTAGCTCTCCTGAAGTCCAGGGTTGCAGTCCTACTTATTGCCCTGCTTCCTCCACGCAGGATCCTGAACTCTACCATCTCATGGTCACTGGAGCCAAGGCCGCCCCTAACCTTCACATCCCCAACCAGTCCTCCTTTGTTTGTGAGTACAAGGTCCAGGAGCACACCTTGCTTTCTTGGTTCCTCCTCCACCACCTGCGTCAAAAAGTTATCAGTGCTCTGCAGGAACCTCATGGACTGTGTGTGCCCAGCTGTGTTGTCTTGCCGGCAGCTATCAGGGTGGTTGAAGTCCCCCATGAGAGCCAGGGCCTGTGATTGTGAGGCTACCTCCAATTGTCTGTAGAAGGCCTCATCGACTTCCTCTTCCTGATCAGGTGGCCTGTAGCAAACATCCACAACAGTGTCACCCATGTTGGCCTGCCCCTTAATCTTTACCTATAAGCTCTCAACTCGTTCTGCATCCACCCCTAGGCAGAGCTCGATACATTCCAGTTGCTCCCTCACATAAAGAGCAACTTCACCACCTTGCCTTGCTGGCCTGTCTTTCCTAAAAAAGTACATAGCCATCTATGACAGCATTCCAGTCATGCGAGCTATCCCACCATGCCTCTGTAATTGCAGCGAGATCATGGCCTTGCGGCCACGCACAAATCTCTAATTCTCCCTGTTTATTCCCCATGCTGCATTCATTGGTGTACAGGCATTTCAGAGAGGTAATTGAGCGTGCAGGTTTCCCAGGAGGGGTGCAAGTGGATCCACCATAGCCACACACACCGTTGAGGTGGCTGGTCTTCTGGTACCCATCGAACATATATCACTGCTCTGGTTGCCCTGGCTTATTCCCCAGTTGGATGCAGTGGTGTGAGCATTGCCACTTTGTATGTACACACACACACAGACACAGACACACACACAGACACAGACACACACACACACACACCCCCCACACACACACCCCCCACACACACACCCCACACACACACCCCCCCACACACACACATCCACCCCCCCACACACACACACACCCACACCCACCCCCACACACCCACCCACACCCACCCACACCCACACACCCCGACACACACCCCCACACCCACCCACCCCCCTTCAGCTTAAAGTCCACCTCACCAAGCTGGACAACCAGTTGCTAAAGATTCCATTGTGTCTTCTACACAGATGGATTCCATCCCTCCCTAATGGGCTATAGTCAAAGAATGTCCTCTTGTCATAGAAACCAAAACCCTCAAAATGGCACCAATCATGAAGCCAGAAGCTGATGTGCATTATACCTCTATTTCTGGCTGCACCCTTTCCTCTTACTGGTAAAATAGAAGAAAAATACTCTGTGCACCAGAATTTTTCACTTGCACCGCCAGGGCTTTATAATCTTCCTTGGTTCTGCCCAGGTTCTGGCTTGCAGTGTCATTTGTGCCCACGTGAAAAAGTAGCAGTGGATAGTACTCCATGCTCTTGAGAAGTTGTGGCTCCCTCTTGGCAACATCTTGGATCTTAGCTCCTGCAAGGCTTTGTACCTCACACAACTCCCTGTCAGGCTGGCAGATGGGTGCCTCAGTGCCCCTTAACAGAGTCACCCACTACAAGCACTTGGCGTTTCTTTTTGCAGTAACCTTGTTGTGTGTAGTTTCTCCATGCAGACCTTGCTCATGGGTGTCTATAGCTGTTAAAGCTTCATATCTGTTTCTGGTTGTGATGCAAGAGGATGAAGACTGAAGCAGAGTCCTGCTTTTGTGGGTCACTAGGGTCCAAGGTGCCTCATGCTCTGTGGTGTCCGCTACAGAAGCATAGTTCTAAAACTACCTATTTATTCCTGTCTCAGTCCCTCTAATACTGCATAGCCTTTTAACTGTTTTTTGCAACTCAGCCACCTGACATAACAGATCATCAACCTGTGCACACCTTAGGTGCAGGTACTTACCTTTTCTCCAGGATAAGGGTCTGGTTACTCATGGCAACCTATCTCCTGTACTGAAGTCTCCTTCCTTATCAGTTCCATCTGGGTAGAAGCATCAGACATCTCAGGGGCTTTCTCTGTAGAAACACTGGCTTTAACTCTGAGGCAAGTGGCCACCATTATGGCATAAACGTAGAGCACTTTCCTGGGTTGTGCCTACAAGCAGGGTGCAGGGCCCTCCGGTGCAAACTGCCATACCACATGCTGATCGCTAGCGCTCCCTAGGGCCGGTTAACTCTGCCGCGGTTATTCCTGGCAATGCCCAAGCCGCATCAGCATAGCTTGCAGTCACCGTGTTCATTAACATGTGCCTGGTTGAACAGTGTGTGAAAATTTGACCTTATTTAGATATCAGTCCGGTAACGTTGTCCCAAAATGAGGGTTCTTCACCCAGTGTGAAAAAATCCAATCAACACACAGATATTTGCTTTTATATCAGTTCTGCAGAATTGGGTGCCAGGCATCTAACACAGCCAGCACACCCTCTTTCTGATTAATCTTTATATTTATAGTAGCAAGATACAACTGACCGGTGAATAACAATTTCTTTTACCACCCATAATTATACATTTTCATGTTTATGCATTTAACTTTGTGATTAAAGCATTTAGGGAGGTCCCCCAATTAGCATGCTCATTATTCACAAAGGGGGGTGTATTTTAGTATTATAATTACCTAAGATTAGTTAGGGTTCACTCTTATCTGAGCTCTGTTCCAAATTCATGCACATGTATCTAAGTCAGTAACTACAAAGCAGGATTTTGCAGCCTTTCTTATCTTGGGGCTTTCTGTGATGTTCTTCTTCAAGGTTAGGTTCATTCCAGAGTCTTGCATGATTGCTCACTTTGTAACTTTAACCCTGTCCTTTCAACATCAGTAACAGAACGGCATCGGTATTTCATACTGATAAAATTAATATATTTGTATGAATACAGAAAGATTGGATGTAATTGGCATTTTCTTAAATCTAATTCTTTGTTAATCCCCTTCCTGTGCAGAACCATGTCCAGACTGACTCAGCTGGAGAGACTGGATTTAGGAAGTAATGAATTCACAGAAGTGGTGAGTTTTGCCTAAGTAACAGGGCTTTGTATCTTTTATAAATCTCTGTATCCTTTAATCTATTTTTTATAAATATGAAAATGTAAAAATCAGCTTTAAGAGTTTTGCTACTGAGCAAATATTATGTATATCTTATACTACTTTATAGAGCCTGTTATAAAAATGACGTGCATATTCTTATAGATATGAGTATGTGTTCTTCCTCAATTTGAAAATAAAACACTGTGGCATAGTGTGGCTGCATTACTGGTAAAAAGTTAATGGTAATATGTGTTTGAATTATTATAAACATAATCATTTAACATAATAAATTCTAAACACTTATTGGTCATCATGTATTTAATGTTTCAAGTTCTGTATAAGCTGTGCATAACCTACTTTTATTAGTGTGTACAAACTATTTAGATCCAAAGGAAACTATATTAATTATAGGTTTGAATATTATTTAAAATAGTATTTACAGTTGAGGTGCTCAGATTTTTCCCTCAACACGGATCAGCTTGTTTCCTATTCATGATGTCAGACAAATACATCTTCCATTTATAATCACTTAACATCCCTCTGCTGTAGAGGTACTTTCCTGTATAAAGGAATTGAAATAAAGTATAGTGGAACATACTGACCTGCTGTATAACAGTCAAGCCTCTGTGTGCCACCAGTAGGGTACAAATAACACTTTCTGTAAGGATTATTTAGTGCTGTAATCAAGTTCTTAAAAGATTTTTGTATATCTAGTATGTATTTACATTTTTAAAAGTGAATTGTCTGGGTTTTATTTGATGACCCAATGAAGCAATATATATAACAGCTATAAGACATGACTTAAAGTTACAATAGATGAATCATTGAAGTTGTTTTTGCCTTTCACTATTTTTGTATGAAGTTTTTAAAAATTGTTTCCTTTACAGCCTGAAGTACTTGAACAACTGAGTGGGTTAAAGGAATTTTGGATGGATGGTAATAGACTAACACTTATTCCAGCCACCCTTGAGGTGGCTGGTCTTCTGGTACCCATCTTGGGAGGCAGCTAAGGAACATATATCACTGCTCTGGTTGGCCTGGCTTATTCCCCAGTTGGATGCAGTGGTGTGAGCATAATGGAATAGGTTGTTAATGGTTTTGTTATCACTTGACTGGGAATCTATACCATTTAAATTGAGTTTACCTGGAGATACAGTTCTTTAAAATTTAAAATGCCTGGAGAAAATGAGACTGAGCACTATGCATGTGGGAGTATTAAGGATCTAACTGCAGTCTTGCTTAGATGGTAAAGAACTGTGTATCTTGGCACTGAAGGACTTCAGTTTTCAGACATGAATATTTTAGCTTTTAAGACCTTCCATACCCCAAACCTGAACTGAGAAGGGACTGAAGTATTTTTTAAGCTATCTGGGATGAGCAGGTAGGTCAGCTGTTGTAGGATCTCCTTAGATAAGCCTGGGTAGTGCTTCCTTTATTGATGCTTAATATGTTACAGGTATTTAAGTAATTCAAAGCAATTATCAGAGATTTATTTTATTTAAAAATGCCTACGCATATGTTTCCGGTAGTACTTATTTCAATATGCTAATCAGTGCACTCATACTCTTGTATGCTTTTTCTAAGTGGAATACAGATTCCAAAAATACAAGATTTAATATCCAAGTTAAATACTTTCTTTCAGCCATCCTGATAGCTTCTTTATGAGCTTAAGCTTAGAGAAGTTTAATTGAATAATTCAAGATCTTTTGTTATATATTATGCAAAATTAAACTCTGGTATGATTATCTATAGGAACATTACATAAAGATTTTCTGTGTTTTGACTAGTACATTTCATCTGAAGATGGTTAGCAGAGGTGTAGAAGCTATTACTGCTTTGAACATTCATGTTCTTTCTCCTTGCATCTCTCAGTGGAGGGTACCAGAAAAATGAGCTCTAAAATTCATAAATAGAAAAATTCTGTGCTGTCAGAACTGACTGGGATACCCCACCTCAGGTAAAGCCTTTAATAGTAAATATGAAATTCTGAGCTACTGGTCTCCTTCCCAAAGACAAAACAGAAGCAAAACACTGTTTAAACTTTATATTTGTCAGTCCCTACCACAGGACAAAATTAGCTTGGAAAATAATATGAAAAAAAGAATTTGGATTTCAGAACATCAAGAGAAAAGAAAGAAACAATACCAATAGCTTTGGTTCACACAGGCTGCCATTAAAATGCCAGAAGCAAACAATTAATCTGTTTTAGACAAACTGTTCAAAATTTAAAAGTATTTAAGAGCCATTCCCTCTCCTGTAATAAAAAACAGATATTGAGGAAAAAAAAGTTAAATAAAATGGGTAGACATGCAGGAGGATAATCAATGTACAAGCAGTGCCCTAACATCATCTTCTCTCTAATCAGTGGTAAAAGTGGTGCCAAAACGGCACAGAGTAACTGCTCAGAGATTAATTTTGTCTTTAAGCAGCAAAGGTATTTGTTTCGTGCAACGTTGGGGAGCTAGCCGATTCACACCGGACAAACTATCTCCGAAGTTTTCAAGTGAAAAGTCAGGTAATTTATACAGTTTTCATGAGAGGTTACATCTTTACATACATATTAATTTGATTTCAACATTCAACATTCTGTTCATAATGGGTGGGATCTAGGTGGAGTAAACCTTTCAACTTTCTTTGTTCAATGATTTCATGACTCATGGTCTCCTTATCTCCTTTAGGTGCCCACCTTATCTTTTCTAATTATTCAGAGTACATTCCTTTACTTTAACATCCTCAGCGGTACATTCCTTAACATAGTCAGTGGAACCTTTTCTTATTATTCAGAGTACATTCCTTTACTAACACAAACAGAGCATCACCCAGAGCACTGTACCAAATTAATCCTGACTAATCTTTATAAGACCTTGCTCTGTTTCAACAGACATGCCTTAACATCTTCTTCCAGGATGCTGTAAGCCAAGAAAAAACTTTAGCTGTGATCTATGTGCTGGATTAATACATGTAGGGGCTTCTTTTCAGTTTTGCTCACCTGTTTTTATAGTTTTAGTAACTGGATTGTTATTAAACAACTCTAAACTGGAACTCTAACCATGATTTCTGAAAGCCCTTTGCAATTGCAGAGTTATCCAGATTTGATGGGGTTCTCAAGAATCATTGCATTAAATTCTCAAAAATATGCATTAACACCTTTCCTGGAAGAGGAAAGTTATTACCTAGCAATTCCTATTCTTAATGTGTAAAAACAGGTGCAAACTATGCTTCGAAGAGAACTGATTTATCAACAACCATTCCATAGTCAAAACACATACATTCCCTTTCTTCTTTTCCTTTCCTTCAAAGTTGCTCCAGAAATTACACTGAGTGGGACTTTGCAATTCATAGGGTTCCCCTGGTGAGCAGTTTTCAGATACTGTGAAGGCAAATGATAAATGATAAACCATCCATGCATCAACAATATGACTGTTCATGAGGACAAATAAGCAATCTTTTCTGAAAACAAAAAAATGGAGTTTTTTTAGAGGTATAGGGCAAATCTCAGAATATGAAGCATTTGCTTGCCCTTACAACAACATACTTTTTTTTTCATTAATCAGCTGAGTTTTTCCTGTGTATAAAAAATAATCTTCCCCTAAATCTGCATCATTCCCTCTTCCTTTTAGCTTCTGAAAAAACAACAGCAATACATTACCCTTACAGAAATCATGAAACTTAAATTCCGTGTTTCCTATGTGTAAAAAGGTAAAGTCTTTAAACAAAGCAACTATTAACCTTTTGTCTAAGATTGTATTTCCTGGTCTTTCCACAAAGTTTAAAAAGGCTTTACTGGGAAATGTTGATTGCAAGTAGCAGTAGAAAATATTTGCAATTCATAAGGACGTTACAGTAAAATGTGTTTTAAATAATCAGGAGAAAAGTCTTTTTCTTTACAAGAAAGTAGACAGTGGGTAGTCCGTTAGAGGTGGACTTCAGTATAGCATTTACTGTACTTCCATGCTTAGGGAATGGAAATCAAATGAGGTAAGATAAAGACAGAAACATTAGAAAGCCTTCTTTAAATGGAGCCTTAAAGACTTCCAAAATAATTTTATCCACAGACCACATATATTTGATATAAAATCAAATAGTTCCAAGTACTGAGCAATTTACAAAAGGTTAAAATTTAACTTCAGATTCAACTACTCCTGGGGCACTTAAAGCTATGCAGCCTAAATACAATGACCATTAGATGGTGGAGTTTGAGTCCTGAGAGGAGGGAACAAAGCAAATAGCAAGATCACAAGCCTGGAGTTCAGAGGAGCAGACCTTTGCTTGCTCATGGACTGGCTTGGAAGAATCCCATAGGAGATAGTTATAAAAAGAAGGGCCCAAGAGAGCTGGGGGTTCTTTAAAGATCACCTCCTCCAAGCTCAGGAACAGTCCTTTCTGATGTGCAGGAAGTCAAGCCTAGATGGTAGGAGGCTTGTAGAAGTAAACAAGGAGCTCCTGACAGAAGTAAAACATAATAAAGAAACATACATGAGATAGAAGCAGGGTCAGATCACCCAGAAGGAATACAAAGACACTATCTGAGTGTACAAAGACAGGGTTAGGAAAGCTAAAGCCCATCTAGAGTTGAATAGCAACAAGACGGCCTTCTACTTACATAGCAGCAGCAGAAGGAAGACAAGGGAAAGCATGCTGCTGAATAGGGCAGGGGTCCTGGTGATTAAGTATATGGAAACAGCTAGAGTACTTCTTCATCTCAGTCTTTACGGGTAATACTTGCTTCTGGAAATTGCAAGCCCCTGAGACCAGTGGGAAAGTCTGGAGCAAGGAAGATGTACCTTTGACAGAGGAGAATCAGGTTAGGGAATATTGAAACAAATTGGACATACACAAGTCCATGGGATCTGATGGGATGTTCCTACGAGTGTTGAGGAACAATGTCACTGTGAGACCACCATTAATTATCTTTGAAAGGTTGTGGTGTTTGAGGGAGGTGAATGTCACCCCTAGATTCCAGATGGGCAAGAAGGAGCATCTGGAAAACTACAGGCCAGTCATCCTCACCTCAGTCCCTGGGAAAGTGACAGAGTAAATCCTCCTGGAAGCCTTTTTCAAACATATTAAGGACAAGAAGGTGAATGGGAGTTATGAGCATGGATTTATGAAGAGAAAATCATGCCTGACCAACCTGATAGCCTTCTACAATAAAATGACTGACTCCATGAATGAGGGGAGAACAGCTGATAATATTTATCTTGACTTTAGCAAGGCTTTTATGACTGTGTCCCATAACATCCTCCTAGAGAAACTGATGAGATGCGGACTAGATAAGTGGTCAATAAGGTGCAATGGAAGCTGGCTGAACTGCCCTGCTCAAAGGGTCGGGATCAGTGGCACAAAATCCATTGGTCAATAGTGCTGTACCCCAGGGTCAATATGGGTCCAATACTATTATATCTTTATTAATGATCTGGACAATGGGGCAGAGTGCAACCTCAGCAGGTTTGCAGATGATACAGAATTCAGAAAAGTTGCTGATACATCAGAGTGTACGTGCTGTCATTCAGAGGGACCTCAAAAGACTGGAGAAATGGGCTGACAGGCATCTCATCTTGTTGAGCAAAGGAAAATGAAAAGTCCTGTACCTGGGCAGGAATAACTCCATACACCAGTACATGCTGGAGGCCAACTGGCTAGAAAGCCAGCTGGCAGAAAAGGACCTGGGAATCCTTGTTGCAAAGAAGGCCAACAGCCCCCTGGGCTCCATTAGCAAGAGCATCATCAGCACATTGAGGATGGGTGATCCTTGCCCTCTACTCAGCACTGGTGAGGCCACATCTTGAATGCTGTGTCCAGTGCTGAGCTCCCCAGCTCAGGAGGCTTCTTATCAATGTGAATAAGTACCAGATGGAAGAGTATAAACAAGACAGCCAGACTCTTCTCAGTGGTGTCCAATGACAGGGCAAGATGCAATGGGCACAAACTAAAATACAGGAATATTAGATATTAGATATTCAAAACCTGACTGGTTGTGGTCCAGAGTAACCTGCTCTAGTTGACCTTGTTTTGAGCAGGATGGGGTTGGACTGGGTGATCTCCAGAGGTCCCTTCCATCCTCAGGAATTCTGTGATTCTGTGAGAATAAAAGGTGCTTTCCTGAACTGAGTTCACTTATTCACTGGGCAATCACCAAGCATATAAAACTTAACCAGAGCAAGTGCAAGATTCTCCACCTGGGAAGGTGTAATCCTGGTTGTACATACAAATTGGGGAATGAGAGGCTGGAGAGCAGCCCCACGGAAAGAGATCTGGGGGGTTGGGTTGATGGCAAGTTGAATATGAGTCAACAGTGTCCCCTGGCAGTCAAAAGGGCCAACCGGGTCCTGGGGTGCATCAAGCGCAGCAGAGCTAGCCGGTCAAGGGAGGTGATTGTCCCACTCTGCACTGCACTGGTGCGGTCCCACCTCAAATACTGCATGCAGTTTTGAGCACCTCAATATAAGAAGGACATCCAAGTATTAGAGAGAGTCCAGAGGAGGGCGACCAAGATGGTGAAAGGTCTCTAGGGCAAGACTTATGAGGAGCAGCTGAGGTCACTTGGCTTGTTCAGCTTGGAGAAGGCTGAGGGGTGACCTCATTGCAGTCCACAACTTCCTTAAGGGGTGCAGAGGAGGGGGAGGTGCTGATCTCCTCTCTCTGGTGACCAGAGATAGGTCATGTGGAAATGATATGAAGCTGCATCAGGGGAAGTTCAGACTGGACATTAGGAAGAGGTTCTTCACTAAGAGGATGGCTGATCACTGGAACAGGCTCCCCAGGGAAGCGGTCACAGCACCAGGCCTGTCAGAATTCAAGGAGCTCTTAGTCATATGTTTTAGTGTTAGGTAG
This sequence comes from Falco peregrinus, assembly GCF_023634155.1. NCBI lineage: Eukaryota > Metazoa > Chordata > Aves > Falconiformes > Falconidae > Falco > Falco peregrinus. Next base: position 6,794,950 of record NC_073743.1, on the reverse strand, counting down.
TCCTGCAAGGAGCAGGGAGTTGGACTTGATGATCCTTATGGGTCCCTTCCAACTTGAGATATTCTATGATACTTCAAGGAAAGAGAATCTAACAGATTTTAATTTTTACTGTCATTGCCAAAAACAGCAATGCTTTGCTCAGTTATAGCTACATTGAACAGGGTTTGAAGGAATGTGATCAACAAATGAGACTAGTGTTACTAATTCAAATAGGAGAACAAGCATGAGCAATTTCTTTGTTTTTCTGTTCTCCTATAATAGAAAGGAATAATGGTTGACTTCCACCAAGATGCGATTAAGAACAAACAGCATTTCTGCAATGAAAGTCTAGCTATCAATTGCCTGGTTAATGCTGTAGCAAACTATGTTTGAAATCACTCAGTAAACCATATAAAATAATACTTTGTATTGGCCAAGCAGCATATAGAATATCAAGCATATTATTGTAAACCTAAGTACAACTGTAATATAGTCTACAAAGAGTTTTGCCTTAAAAACCTGTGGGTACATGAGAATCTCAATGTATTTGCATCACTGTCAGCAAAACCAGCTAATCTCAGAGATTTGTATCTGTCAAAGTATTTGCCTGTATGTCAAACTGCTTTTCCTACTTGTCATAATATTTTTCTCAATCACCAGTTATTCTTTGTGTGGTGTTGTAGCACCTGTTACTCACCTGACACTGTAATGCTCTATTAAACAAAGAAAAAAGACCAATAGGTACATTGTTCAGGCAAGAACTGCACATGTGGTGGTAGGATGGCTGTATGACTGATACTCCTTTCAGTGGATGTTTCTTAGCTGATTTTGGTTGTCAAATGACTAGATGTTTCAGTGTAGGCTATTTAAGTACCAACTCACAATATATTTGCAGGATGCTAAATGACACACTGTTCTGTTTTCAGTCAGGCTTTCATAATTCTGCAATTATGCACAGAACTCAAAAAAGCTAGCAGTCTTTAGGGGAAAAAATGTCCAAACATTAATATAACCATTGTATAACCCAGTTTGAATATAGGGAACTTCTGACATCTTATTGATACTTCAATAAAAGTTTGAGTGAATGGTACAAATGTTTAAAATACTGCTATCATTTAATCATAGCTGGCAGATTTGGGTCTCATTAAAGCATTCAAGTTGTATTAAGTATACTATTTATTTAAGATGGTGAAATTATGTTTAACTTAATCTTTCAGTATATCAGATTAATTTAAATGACATGTATCAATCTGGTGAGGAGATCCAAATAAAATAAAATAAATAAAAATAAAGCCTTTTTCTTCTGAATGTTCTTTCACAAGTAAACTAGAGTGCCATGAAAAGCCAGTGTATGTGTATAGCTTTTGCTACATAAGTTTGTTTCCATACACAATAACTTTACACCCTTTTAGTATGAGAATAATGTTGAAAATGTTGCAGATTGTCTCAAAGTTTTACTGAATCTTTCTATATTTTGTGTTCGTTTGTGAAACAGTTAGCTATAGGAACGTCTTGATTTTAAAGAGTTAAATTCCATGTTAGCTATGCTGCTTGTTATCCGAGACTGTGTTACTTGAAGTCCCTATTCTATAGACCATAATAACCTTAGTCCTTACTCTCTAGACCATAACCAGAGCACCTGGGTTCTATTGTGTATAGGATGAGTTATTGGACAACTTGGCAAGGCAGATATCTAGCTGTCCAATTTGGCAACAAAACTTACTTTTAAGGTGTCCTGAAGTGAACTACCTTAATTATAATACTAAAGAACACACCCACAGGTCAAGAAGACCCTTGCCCAGGTGAAGACCCTTCCCCTGCGCAAGCATAGTAACAGAAGAGGATGACACAGCAGATATAATTATATGCAAATTACTAACCAATCATTGTAACTGGGAGTGTATGACCTTGTAATTTTTGTGCATAAATGTAACAGTGAAATCTGCATAGGTGTACTTGATTTGTGTAGATGCCACCGAGCACCCAGCACTGCAATAAAGGAGTGCCTGCTTCTTAATACTACGTTGGTGTTAAGAGGTATGATTCCCGATTTCGGTGACAATAATACACTGATGTTTTTAGCTGTTGCTAGATAATGTTTATACTAAGTCAAGGACTTTTCAGTTTTTCAGGCCCTGCCAGCAAGAAGGCTGGACAGGCACAGGAAATTGGGAGACGGGACACAGCCAGGACAGCTGACCTTGTTGCCTAAACTCCCAAATTACTGAACTCTGATTTAGTGTTTATCTATAAGTTAAACAAGTATGTGCACAAAGTTTAGGTCAAGCTGACCCACTCTCTAGAGTCCTCAGAATTGATGACTTAAAGGACTTCTAATCAAGGGAGTCAACCTTGTGAAACAAAGAACAAATAATGATAAAAACACCGTTATGTAAATTATGCAGAAAGAAGCCTCCAAGTGAGAAAGTTCTGACAAGAGGAGACAAGCTGATAAGGCGTTGCAACCCACAGAAAATTAGTTGAAAGTAGGACAAAGGTAATTGTGCTAGTGGGAGATCCTGAACTCCAACTCAAATAGCTGCTGCCCCCCCCCCCCCCCAAGAAAAAAAATAAAGAGGGCAACCCCCCACTTTGGGAGCACCCGCAGTTGGTAAAAAACTTCAGTAGTGCCATCTGAGGATGTGCACTAATTTGCCTTAGGAGCGAGAAACTTGTAACCAATCCTGTGCGTTAATCAAAATTAATATCTAATGTACTGCGAATATGCAAGTACTCTACTGTATATAACGTCCAGTAACTTGTTGTGCATGTTAGGAGGAAAGATCCCTCATGCACCCAGTGCTGCAATAAACCAGTATCGGCTTTCTAAACTATCATTTGGTTTGGAGAGTTTTCCTGGTTACGTTTCGGCAACAATGTGAACTAGCCAAAGGGATATTCCATATCATATGACGTCATGCTGAGTATATAAGCTCGAGGGAGTTGGCCAGGGCCTGCTGATTGCTGCTGGGGGGGGACGGGAAGCAAGTGAGCATGGTACTTAGTTGCTGGTTGGAGTTAAACCACAAGAGCTAGAATTTGCTTTCATACCTTTTTAACCATCATACCTTTCAGATTTATCAGGTAGCTGCTCTTTTAGTATATGCCTGCCACATTAAGGGGTAAGAGTCTGATGAGTGGCTGGGGGTGGGGGAAGACAGCCCTTCCATTGAGTCAAGAGGGTCGAGGTTCGGAAAGAATCCCCTTGCTTTCTAAACTCCTTCCCAGAGAGGAGTCTAGGTGTGGCTAGATCCAATCCTAGTCTCAGACTTGGTCAACGGGTTTATATCTAAAGGATTATATATGTACAGCCACTCATCATAGTCAACGTTTGCCTGTCAGAGCCCAGTCCAAGGACTTTCACTGAAACAGTTTTGCAAAGTTGATAAAAATAGATGATTTATTAAGGCAACAGATATAACAAATTCAGAATTGCCATTGATGAATGCACTTACTGCAACAATCGAGTTTGAGTTAAGAGTTCAGCGCTTTAGATAGCGATACTTTACCGAGTAACATCCAATGCAGTCAGGGGCGCAAGTCTTACCAAAGAGGCGTCCCTGCTTGGGGAGGAGAGGTCCAGGCCCATCGACCCCTAGAGTGGTTGGGGTTCTCACCCTCAAAACAGAGGATTCTAAATGCCAGATTTATACTCACGGCGAGGTGGGACTAAGCCAATCGTGTGCCGATTGGCCCTTAGAGGTCAGTGGGGCCCGATGGTTCGGCATAGGGCAGGGTATTTGGTACAGATGTAAGGGGATCTTCCTGGCTTTTGTTGAAGCAAAACCAGGCTATGAAGCCTCCGCCCCACCCTGGGCGTCACTCAGTCAGGTTCATTGTTAGACCCGTTTACTGTTTTGTGAGATCTCAAGTCAAACACACACACACACCCCGAAGCCGCTTTGAGTCGATTACTGCCCTCAGGGACCAGAGGCATTCCTTATCACCGCCATTGGTTGGTCTTTGCTACCAAGATAGGGACTAGGGACATAGGGACTAGGGACTGACAGGGACCAGGGAAAGATTGACAGGGGATGACAGGGACCACCACAATGCCTTACTATATTTTGTTTTCTAATGAGACTGTTGTATAGTAGAGGAAAAATTTTACAGAACACAAACTTCTAATTCTGTGAAGTAATCCCTAATCTACCACATCTGTAATCTCAAATATAAATAAAAAGCATTTAAGACCACCTTTTTTCATAAAGTATGAAAGCAATTACATATCCCTACCCAAGAAAATTCTGGAAATATTTGTTTAGCATAAAATTTCTCCAGTAGTGTTGTGCCTGGTTGTTTGTTTTTTCTTTCAGGTGAAACTTGAGTTTGAAATCTTAAAGTCCTACCTACATTGACACTAACAGATGAACACTGCATAATCAATGCATAGATAGACAATTCTGGAATTCACTGAAAAGTACTTCCTCTGCCTTCAGCCAGAGTTTGTAGGAACAGCACAAGAAGTTTAAATACATTTAGGACATTGACACCAAAGTCTCATTCCTCTAAAGCCAAATAATTTCACATACAGTAGAGAAACTGAGGAAATGGGCCTTTCTATTTTAGTGCTTGACTCCAGTGCACACAGTTCCAGTCTACCCATTATGTAGTCGACTGGCTTGCAGATTAATAGAAGGCCAGTCTGTTATTTAACTTGAAAATTAGACAAAATATCTAACTGTCTAAACCTTATGAATAAGTGTATATAAAGACTTTTTCAGGGAACCTTCAGAAGAAAAGTGGGAAGGACCCTATCAGGTGCTGCTGACAACCTTCACCACCGTCAAGATAAGAGAACAACCAGCCTGGATTCACTATTCTCGGATAATGAAAGCTCCTGAGAAATCATGGGCTGTCACCTCAGCAGGACCCATGAAACTACGATTTATTAGATCATAATTGTAATAGTAGTAATTTCTGTAATAGTAATAATTTCTTTAATTTTAATAACTTCTAGAAACACAATGGACTGTCAAAAGGATCAGAGATATTTTTGTAAAGTTATTCTGATCTTAATTTTAATAACTGTAGAGATTTTAGAAACTGAAGCATGGATAAACAATACCCATCTTCAAACACTGCAAAGAATTGTTAATGCCATGAAAGCTAAGGAATGTTGGGTATGTACCTCTCTTCCTAAGGGAGGCCTGATAACACCCCTGTATGGGGTGGCCTCCCAAAACTGGAATTATCTAGATGGCAAACGGCCTACCTGGCCAGACTTTTGGAAAAAGCCAGGCGATGGTGGAGGATATTGCCTATTTGATAATAAAACATATAAGTTGGGTCCCAGATTTGATTTACAAATATTAAATCTAACCACCACAGTAGTTATGAAAAGTGATAATAACTGTCATTGGAAAGCTCAAACAAGACAGGAGGAGCATGTCCTGGAAACCCAGGGCAAAATACTTGTTCCCAGTCTGATGGATGGAATGATTAAACAGACATCCATAAGATATGGAACACGGTGCAGATCCTGCATGAAATTACTAAAGACAATTTCTCATAGAGTTTTGAAACTATATGGAACAAACTGACTTCGTGGCTACCTAATTTGGAATGGTTAAAGCATGCTTTTGTTATAATACTTATTGTAATAGTTTTAGAAATATTAATATGTGTATTACTTCAATATTTTGTTTGGTGCTGTCAAAGAATGATCATAAGACAATGATTTTTTTGTAGTTGCAAAAGAATTTGCAAAAGATGTTAGAAAAGGGGGGACTGAATAGTGAACGCTGTACCACTTATCTAAAGGATGACGCACCTATATTTAGTTAAAGTCGGGAAATGTCCAAGGACCCTTATTGCCACATGACGGATGCACAGACTGCTAAGTCCTTGGGTTGGTTATCTTTAGAAGGGACATTTGGTCTTAGATTCCTGTTGTACATGCAACGTGGCAAAGATGGAGACTTTAAACATGGCCGCTAAGGAATAGAGTCTGCGCAGAGACAACTCCTCAAGGACATTGCGCAGGCACTAGATATGTAAATGAATTCTCAGAATTGTAAGGAATATGTAAACAATTTCTTGGAAAACTAATGAATAGGTATGAGTAGCTTGTATAAAGGGGGGACTGAAAAGTCCCCTCGGTGTGCATGACTTTGGTGGAGCGATCCCCCATGCACCCAGCGCTGCCAAATAAAGATAACCTCCGCTCGCCTGCATATTGATGACTGATTCTTCAAATCACTACAGTGAAGAACAAGAGAAACAAACTGTTACAGTTGGTGGATCATGGCCTTGGGAGAAGGAATAGACACCATAAACATGTCAAGCTGGGGCATAACAACATAAACTCCAGTAGAACCAAATGGACCAGACAGAGAATTACTTGAACTTTGTGTGAACTATCCTAATGTGATAAACGCAGTCATGATTCATGTTAAAAATAGAATGTACTGTGATAAGTGTAATTGTTGTAGCCTGTGTAAATCTGGGACCTGTATCGCAGTTGTGGTGAGTGGTTATGTGTGGTTCTCCTTTAAGACAATGTGATGGCTTCCCCTTCCCCTGAGGCAATCGCTGCTTGGAAAAGCCCGCCAAAGGAGATAAGGAAAGCGAAACCACGCCAGGGAAGGCCCGTCGAAGGAGACAAAGACCTTGAGATTTGAAAAAGCGTGCCAAAGGAGAGCCAATAGGAGGCGAAGGTGTACCCTAACGACCCAATGGGGAAAGAGCAGGACGAACATCCGCCGAGAGGAGATTGGTCAAGATGCTGGTATAAAAGACGCTGCTTTTAGGACTCAGGTGTGCGTGTGGTGGAACTAATTGAGTTCTCCACGCACCCAGCGCTGTTTTTGCTTATTGTTTCTCAACCAAAATTGATTGAACACAAAATAAAATTGTTTTAATTGTTATCGTTTATAACACTAATTAGCATACTAAGAGATCCACCCTCAAGCAAACAAAGCCCCTTATTAATAAAGCCCCCTCTCCCCACAGAACATGCACGGTGAAAAAAAAAAATACTGTACCTTTAAATGGAGACGAGGCTTGTAAGAGACAATGACAATTAAGTGTGTCTAAGCGTAATTGTAAACAATTGTTCTGATATGGAGAAATAGTGTGAAATGGGGACAATGGACATTAATTGTGATTGTATATGTCTGCTCAAGGAATGTGGGTATGGTGACTGGTCATGGGTGTGGTGTCTGGTCACATAGCCACACAGCTTTGAGGAGACGCCTGCCCTTCTTCCTCTGACAAAGGGGCTATTTATAAAAAGGATGAGAAAAGGATGAGAGACATTCCAATGTTTTCTAGAAGGAGGGAGTGCTAAGTCTCCTTGCTGGAGAAGATCAGATGGTCACAAGGACATGAATCACCTACAAACCTGCAAGACCACCACATTCCAGGCAAAGGACTGATAAGCTAATTAACATACGAAGCGGGGTTTAGGTAACGAATATGTATAGACGTTAATTGAATATTCATTTGTTCTATTGTATAAATGTGAGATGGTTCGTCACTTCGGGCATGCACGCTTGTGGAGGAGCGATCCCCCGTGCATCTGCGCGCAATAAACATACCTACTTTATAACTTTCGAGTTATAGAGTCTAATTCCGCACGTCAGTTTGGCGAGCCAGGCAGGAGGATTTCTGCTCGGCTGAGGGACCAGCTGCGGAGCGGACGCTCCTAGGCGCGCCCCGGGAGATTTCCTCGGAGGAGCCTCCTCTTCTCAGCTGTTCACCCGGGAGCAGAAGAGAAACCCCTGGATCCACGGGTAAAACGGTATGTTTAGTAACGGGGCGGCTGGTGAGACGCACGGAGACGTCCGGCGTGCAGCGTAGTCCCCAGGAGGAAAGGTACCTTGGGAGGGGGTTTGCTGACCAAGGGGTGGCCGCTAGCGATCTTGAGGGCAGATCGAGCAAACCCGAGGTTACTGCCATTCCTAAAAGCCCGGAGGCCTCGTGACGGAAAGTGGGGGGCGGGACGGAATAAGGCGGAATCTCACAGGAACAAGAGGGACCTCACAGCAGAAGTAAAAGGGAAACTTTTGCGTAGGAAAAAAAGGAAAAAAAAAAAAGGGCGAAGCTAAAAACTTCCTTTAGGTTGTCTTAAGAATTGGGGAATTCCTAGAATGTAACAACTGAAATAGCGCTCTGTGTCTTGTTTGTTCTATGTTACATGTTCAAAACTTGGAGTTATGAAATGTATGTTGAAAAATAATATTCTGGTAATTCTAGGCAAATAGCGGAAAACTTAACACTCTGCTTAAGACCAGGAAAAATTTGGGTTTTTGTTTGTTTTTTGGCAATTGTTCATTGAAATGCATACTTTGTGAACTGTCAGTGTTCCTAAAAGTTGTACATAAGTGCACGGTACCGTATAACATACTGCTTGTGTGACTGAGGGCTGCCCAGAGAGTGTGAATAGTGTGATTGAGATGCGCATTTTGATTTTCCATGTATAGCTTAATTATTTTGACTGAGTGTGAGTGCAAGAGTGCTTGAGACACGCGTTTGAGTGCAAAACGAGTAAGGAGCTCTATCCGCGTTTCCGACCTTGGGTGGCTAAGGCGGCCGGAGAAAAACAAAGTAATTAAAATTGCGAAATGGGAAATGGAAGGAGTAAGCCCTGTGAAAATCGCCCTTGGGCTGTATATTAAAACACTGGAGGGATATCGTAGGACAGGGTGGCACCGAGGATAGAAGGAAATGGATTAAATATTGTAATCAGTGGTGGCCTTTGTATAAACTGGGGAGTGATGCGAAATGGCCTCAGGAAGGAGGAACGTTAGATAATAACACTCTCCTGCAATTAATGTTGTTTCTGAGAAGAGAGGGAAAATGGGATGAAGTATCATATGCAGACATGATCTTCGTCCTCCGGGACAAACCCGAGTGGCAAAAGGACTGTGGATTAGTACCCCCTCGGGATCCTATGGTACTAGCACTAGAAAGAGTGCGGGATTAACATCACCTGATCTTTGATGGCTCTAGAAAAGGGGGGTGGGGGGTGGAGAATCAAAGACCTTGTGAAAGTGTTAAAGTATTGGGGTAAGTTTGTACAAAACCCCGTACCCCATCGAAGGTGCGGCTGAGTCCTGCTGGATGCATGGCAGGGTGTTTGCTGTTTGCCTGCAAAGGCATGGTATGTAAGAACACAGACTTAAAGCAACAAGTAGCATATTTGCATTCAGGGTAAGAAAGAGTTAAAACAGAAGTGCTGCTGCAGAGGCAGGCTTGTGTAACCTGCAGAGCAGGAAGAGCATCTCCTGCCCCGAACCCTTCTGCTGGTGAGGAGGAGGGGTTGCTATTGCTGACAATTGAGCAGAAGGACCTGACCATGTCACCCCAATTGCTGCAGCATTTGCAGTACAACAGGACCAGTAACGGCCCCTCTAGGGCAGGGAATGGGTATGAGGAGAATAAAGGTGAATCTTTGATGGGAAATTTAGATGTTTGAAAGTTGGTTATGAAAGATTTGTCAGGATGATCTAATAGGACTAGATAAAGGTTCGAGTTACTAGGTAAGCGTGATATAGAAAAGTTGATAGAAGGAACAGGGAACATGTGCAGAAGGTAAGAGAAGAAGAGCTGGGTCGTGCTAAACTGGCAGAGACAGGAGGAATGTCAGGCAGAAGTGAAAGAGTGAATCCCTCTCCTATGGGATCGGATCACTGTGCATACTGTAGGGAAAGTGGACACTGGAAGTGAGATTGCCCTAAGCTAAAGAACCATCAAAGGGTTCTGGTGAACTAGGGACTAGGAAAAATGAGGTGGAATTTTAGTGAATACAAAAACAACTTATTTGTTAAACTTCAGTAAAAAAAAAAAAAAAATTGTTATAGTTGTGGGAGCTGGGAGCTGCTGGCCACCAGGAAAACATCCTGAAACCTTTAAAGTACAAACTAAGAAAACAAATAAGAATGCCCAATTCACCAAAATCTTTGTTGGGATGAGATTTATTAGAACATCTAGACGTTTAAAGAAGGAGAAATGAAACTAAAAGTTAGAAATGATCAAGTAATTGAAATCTTGAGCTTATCTTTAATTAAACCGAAAAGAGGACCTCCCTGAAGTAAAAGAAATTTTTAACCAGGTGTATCTGAAAATAAATTCCAGGAAAGGTGAAAAATGCTTTACCTGTTACAGTAAAATGATAAGGGGGAGGCTTGCCCAGTTCAGATAAAAACAATATCCCTTGGTCAGCAAGGCTGTGGGGATATTGGCAGAAAAACTGAAATAAAATACACTCTGTAGTAGATCTACTAATGTAAATCTGTGTGTTTTGCCATGACAGTGACTTGTTATGGGATGTGCAGATGAAACTCTGCATTGACAACGAAGTACAAGGAATAAGGTTGGTCAGGTGCCTCCTACCATAGTCGAGGGCAAGACTGGGTTGGCCTCTGTGTTTGCCACCAAGAAGAATCTTGAGCTCCGCTGCTGGCTGCAACCCAGTAGGCGTTGAGCGGTGGGAACATATGCCATGCCAGACCTTGATGTGAGGAATGGCCCCCTCTGTTATAAGAGGGTCATCCAGGAAGGAAGAACATAAGATGGCCCATAGAGGCACTGATTTGGAAATTGGAAACCGCCTGGCCGACCATGAGGCCAGACAAGTAACAGAGGAGGTAGGAAAGGTGGAATTATCCTTAATACCAGACGATAAAATCCAAACTGTAAGTACAGATCAGGAGCCAAACTATTCTAAAGAAAACTTAAAGGTAATTCAGGACATGAATGATAATAATAAAATAAATAAGTGGACTTATTTAAGGGATGGTCGTATAGTGGTACCATCCAATTTAATATGGACCACAGCCCTATTATTAATAAGACGCATTGGGGAGCTGATACTTTATATAAAAGTCTAAATCAGAAATTGATAGGGCGAAACTTGTATACTGTAATAAAACAGGTGACTCAGCAATGTGAAATGTGTTTACGCAATAATCCCAATACAGCAAATAAAATAAAACTAGGGAACATTAGTAGAGGAAATTATCCAGGACAACAGTGGCAAGCTGATTTTCCGAACTCTCAAGAAAAGGGGGGTACCAATATTTATTAGTTATGTCTGATACGTTTTCAGGTTGGCCAAAAACCTTTCCTTGTCAAACAAATAAAGCAAGAGAGGTAACGAAGGGATTGTTAAATGAGATTATCCCCCGCTTTGGGGTTCCGGCAAAAATCTCTTCCAATAGAGACTCACACTTTTGTGCCAAAATAGTTCAACACGTGAGTACAGTATTGGGAATAGATTGGCAATTACATACTCCTTATTGCTTCAATGTTCTGTTCGGTGCTGTCGAAGAATGATCAGAGAGCATAATGATCAGAGAGCATAATGATAGTTTTTAGAACAGGGGGGATTGAATAATGAGCTACGTACAATGAGTGATGAATGGTATACTACTTTTTTAGAAAATGATGTGCTTATATATAATTATCCAAAGTTGGGAGGTGTTCAAGGACCCTTATTGTCAACATGATGAATACACCAAGACGCTTAAGTGTCAGCACCACGGATGTACTAGACACAAGGTCCTTGGATTCATTATCTTTATAAGGGCCATCTGGTCCTAAGTTTCAGTTGTGTATCTAACGCTACCTAAACAAGGAATTTGAATCATGCTCATTAGTCTATCGAGGAACAGAGTCTGCGCAGAAACAAGAAGGTAAAAAAAGGTTCACTAGAGGAAGACTCCTGATCTTCATCCTGAAGACCCCCAGATGACCACTCCACAAGGACATTGCGCAGGAGCGAAATATGTAAATGAATTCCCAGAATATGTAAATGATTTCCTGATGGAAACCATAATTGGTGGGATACTCTCTTTGGCTGGTCACCTTCTGCAACAGGAATTCTTAACGCTATGGTACACCCCATTGTGATCGTATTGATCAGTTTAGGAATTTCCTTAATACTAACCATTATGTTATATTTGTGGGTTTGGAGAATGTTTAAAAGGGTAACACTTATGTATGATGCTTTATATCATTCGGGAAGACTGCTTAAGTAAAAGAATTTACTTAGTTTGATAGAAAAGGGGGGATTGATATGGAGAAATAGTGTGAAATGGGGACAATGGACATCAATCGTGATTGTATATGTCTGCTCAAGGAATGTGGGTATGGTGACTGGTCATGGGTGTGGTGTCTGGTCACATAGCCACACAGCTTGGAGGAGACGCCTGCCCTTCTTCCTTTAACAAAGGGGCTATTTATAAAAAGGATGAGAAAAGCATGAGAGACATCCCAATGTTATCTAGAGGGAGGGAGTGCTAAGGCTTCTTGCTGGAGAAGATCAGATGGTCACAAGGACATGAATCACCTACAAACCTGCAAGACCACCACATTCCAGGCAAAGGACTGATAAGCTAATTAACATACGAAGCGAGAGTAAGGGGGTTTAGGTAACGAATATGTATAGGCGTTAATTGAATATTCATTTGTTTTATTGTATAAATGTGAGATGGTTCATCACTTTGGGCATGCACGCTTGTGGAGGAGCGATCCCCCGTGCATCTGCGCGCAATAAACATACCTACTTTATAACTTTCGAGTTATAGAGTCTAATTCCGTATGTCAGTTCAAAGTCTATAAAGTGTTTCACTGTGTTAAGAGGTGTGCTCGCTTTGTGGATTTACCACCTAGCACCCATCTCTGCATAGACAAGCAATAAATGATGGCTCTGTGAGATTGGCTCTGCACACTGGGTAATGAACTCCGTTTGTGAGACATCAGCAACTGAATGAGAATTTCTTTGTAAAGGATTTGGTTCATCTGCTACTGATGCGAGAAAATATAGTGAAAAACTTAAAATACTGCTGCAGACAGAAGCTGCATAGATAACAGAAACATTAACACCTAAGGAAGAGCGAAGCAAAGGGCTGGAGCTGGGCCCAGTTAGCACTTTGAGAAGGGACAATTAGTACCAATGTAGATGAGCTCAACAAGAATGTAAATAATGAGCCTTCTGAGGTGCTAACTGCTAAAAGAAAACAAACCAAGGAAAAATAATTGTGGTAATAGGAGATCAGTGACCTCCTACTCAAATGGCCCCCACCCCGAAGAGGGTGGATCCCCCCGCCCTGGGATCATGCTGCTATAGATTAAAACCAGCCCAGTTGTTACCGATTTGTTAATAAGTTAAAATTGATTGATTTTATTTGATTAATTAATTGATTTTATGAAATCATTTAACAGAATTAAAATATAGAAGGATAAGGGAAAAAAAATTTATAGGAAACTTGCAGCTACGCAGTAAGAGTTGTTATGGAATCTTTTGTACGTCTTGTACCAAGGCTAGAAGAAGGGCCTGGAACTATTGTAATAACTCTAGGGTTGAAAGGTTCCTTTGTATTTAACCAGTCTTCTGTATGCAGAGGTGTATTGAAATGTCAGAATATGAGATTAATGGGAACTGGGGAGAGTCGACTGGAACAGCTTGTAGGTGCCTGCCAAGAAACCGTGAACTTTAGTAAAAGGTAATTCCGGCAGGGGGAGATCGCGACCACCGACTCATATACCACCTACCCAAATCGTACCCTAGACCCATTTCTAGACCTTTCTAAGCTTTACTGTGCATAATCGGATATAGGAGGAGAGTATGAAAATTATTTACGGGAAATGTTATGATTATGCATGAATAATTAATGAATATGGATGAATAAGTTCTATATATGGAATCTGATTTTGGGACCTGGTGTGCGTTGATCGTGAGAGGACTCGCTCACGTACCCGGCCGTCAATAAAGAAGTGTCTGCTTATCTGCATCACATTGGTGTCGATAAGTTTTTCATTCCGAGATTTCGGTAACAGTTTTGGCGACCCAGATGGGACCTCGCTGAAGGAGACCGGAGGAGCCGGGGACCTGATCGGTTCCAGCCGGCACCGAGGATTTCTCGGGGACACCCATCAATCCCCGATCTGTAAGGCTCTTCGCGACATTCCCTGGATATTTGGTAAGACACTTCTTTTTTTAATTGTAGTAAGTGGGTGGGAGTCCCACTAAAGTAAGTAAGTGCACTACAGAAAGTGGGGGGCAGTCCCACTATAATAAGTGTATGGTAAGGAGTGGGATGGAGTCCCACCAGTGGGTTGGAGTCCCACTGAGTAAGTCTACCTGTCAGACGCGGTGAAAGAGCTGCGCAGGGTAGGACTAGGAGTCTGCCCGTAAGACATAAGCGAAAGCTATTGCAGGGTTGGACAAAAGTGTAGACAAGAGAAACTATATGCTATAGTGTTCTCTAAGGTAGTGCCTCTAACAAGAAGTTAGAAGTTTTTGGTGTTCTTTGCTGTTTTGTGAGTTTGTGTATTAAGAAGAAAATTAAGAGGTATAGTATTGTGTTATATGTTTGTTTAAAGTAACTGTGGGAAAGTGTGAGTGTGGCTGTAAGAGTGAGACGTATAATTGAAAACGAAAGCGAGTGTGCAGTGTGGATCTGCGGATCGGAGTGACAGAGTTGAATAATTGTGTATTGTACTGTGAGTAATTATACCATGGCACCTAAGTTAACTCAGTTGTTTAAAAGTAAAAGCATGGGTAATCTTGCTGTAAATGACAAAATCCTGAAAAATTCTTTGTTGGGATGTTTATTGGCACATTGGGGAAATTTACAGGATGATCTGCAAAAGAGCCAGATGATTGAGTATTGTAAAAATTTGAGTATTGTAATAATTGGTGGCCTTTGTATATATTGGATGATCAGGAAAAGTGGCCCACGAATGCGACACTGAATTATAACACTATTCTGCAGTTAATGCTGTATTGTAAAAGAGAAGGGAAATGGAGTGAAATGCCAGATGTGGATTTGTTTTTTTACTTAAGACAAAGAAAGGATTGGCAGGATGAATGTAAGCTAACTATTAGAGATAATTTGGTAATAGCTATAACTTCTGATAATAAGAAAGTGGAAAAAAAAATGTTGTTTAAATTGTGAGGTTGGGAGTGGATACAGGAGCAACATTTTTTTATTAAATACCTGTAAAGGAAAAACTGGAACAAAACCAGGCCATTCCTGCAACCCCTGGATTTGAAATTTGGAAATGAGATAATTACACATGAATTTTTGTATGTACCAGAATGTCCGATACCCTTCTTAGGAAGAGATTTGTTATCCAAGTTAAATGCACAGATTGTTTTTGACGAAGGAGAACTTTTCTTGAAAATACCTGAGTCAAAAAAGGGAGAAATCCTGATGATACAAGAAAAGGTAAAGGAACAAGAAATTCCACCGGAGGTGGATTTGGCAGTGATCCCTACTGTATGGGAAACAAATATTCCTGGTAAATTGAAACTAGCAGAACCGGTTAAAATAGATTTGAAGGAAGGCGCAGGAACAGTGAGAATTAAACAATATCCAATCAAACCAGAAGTGAGACAGGAATTGAAGAAATTGATTGATAAATTTTTGGAGTATAAAATTTTGGAAGAATGTGAATCTGAGTATAATACTCCTATTTTACCAGTCAGAAAACCCTCGGGTGAATATAGGCTGGTACAAGACTTGAGAGCAGTAAATCAAATAGTTAAGGATATTTATCCTGTAGTAGCCAACCCTTATACACTGTTAACAGCATTGAGGGAGAATTATCAGTAGTTTACAGTGCTTGATTTAAAAGATGCTTTCTTTTGTATACCTTTGGAAAAGGAAAGCAGAAAACTGTTTGCTTTTGAATGGGAAAATCCTCAAACCGGGCGAGAGATGCAGCTGACATGGACTAGATTACCCCAAGGATTTAAAAACAGTCCAACTATTTTTGGAAATCAATTAGCAAAGGAACTTGAAATCTGGAAACAGGATATATCAAGGCCTGGGCATTTACTCCTACAATATGTGGATGACATACTGATAGCTACAGAAGAAAGACTTACCTGTATACAGGTGACCTTTTGAATTTCCTGGGACTAAATGGGTATAAGGTATCCAGGAAGAAAGCCCAGATAGCCTGCCAGACTGTGATATATCTGGGCTTTGAGATTTCAAAAGGACAACGGCAATTAGGAAAAGATCGCAAAGAAGCTATTTGTGGTATACCCGAGCCGAGAAATATTCATGAACTCAGAGCATTTCTGGGAATGACTGGGTGGTGTCGCCTTTGGATCATGAACTATGGGCTAATAGCTAAACCGCTGTATGAGGCCCAAAAGAACTCTCCCTTTGTATGGGGCCCACAACAACAAAAGGCTTTTGTAGAGTTAAAACATGCCTTAATGTCTGCACCTGCTTTGGGACTGCCGGATCCAACCAAAGATTTCCAGCTGTTTGTACATGAAAGACAACACCTTGCACTGGGCGTGTTAACCCAGAGGATAGGAAGCTGGAAACGACCAGTCGGATATTTCTCTAAACAACTGGACACAGTGAGTAAAGGGTGGCCAAACTGCCTTCGAGCAGTGGCCGCAACAGTGATGCTCATACAAGAAGCTCGGAAATTGACTTTGGGAAGAACAATAACAGTCTATGTTCCACACATGGTGATAACTGTCCTAGAACAGAAGGGGGGACACTGGCTGTCTCCCAGCCGAATGATGAAATACCAGGTGGTATTGACTGAACAAGATGATGTGATTCTAAAGACAACTAACCTGGTAAATCCTGCAGTGTTTTTAAGTTCCATACAGGAAGAAGGACAACTGGAACATGATTGCTTGACTACCATCGAGTATGTTTATTCCAGTCGTGAAGATCTGAAGGATGTGCCATTGGAGCGACCAGATTGGGAACTGTATACTGATGGAAGCAGCTTTATGGAACAAGGAGTTCGATACGCTGGATATGCGGTAACAACAGAGACTACAGTTATAGAAGCAGGAGCATTAGGGAGTACCACATCAGCCCAAAAGGCGGAACTCATCGCTTTAATTCGAGCCTTAGAGCTAAGCAAAGACAAGAGAGTAAATATCTGGACTGATTCAAAATATGCCTTTGGGGTAGTGCATGTCCATGGAGCTTTGTGGAAAGAGAGGGGGTTATTGTCCTCTCAAGGATCAAACATTAAGCATCAAACAGAAATTTTACGATTATTGCAAGCAGTTCAAAAGCCAGATCAAGTAGCAATCATGCACTGTAAGGCACACCAGATTGGGAATACAAAAATAATAGCTGGGAATAATTTAGCTGATAGAATATCTAAAAAAAAAAAAAAAAAAAAAAAAAGTAGCAAAGAAACAAGCATTGCAAATGGCAATAATTCCTTCTAAAACAGTAACCCTTCCTAGGGAAAAACCGAGATATTCAGAGGAAGATGACAAATTGGGTCAGTTATTAAATGCTAAGAAAAACTTAGCTGGATGGTGGATAACTCCTAACGGGCAAGTAGTAATGCCACCTCTTTTGATGGGAAAGATAATTCAAATGAGACATCAAGAATGTCACTGGGGGGCAGAAGCCTTAGTAACATTTTTACGAAAGCAAGTAATATCAGTTAAGATGTTAGGAATAGCTAAAATGGTAACTGCAAAGTGTGAAGTATGTTTGAAAAATAATCCAGTGATTAAGAAAAAGGTTCAAATGGGTAGGCTGAAGTCTGGTACAGAACCTGGAGATTATTGGCAAGTAGATTTTTCAGAGTTGCCTAGATACAATGGGTACCAGTACATCTTGGTAGGGGTTGATACTTTTACAGGATGGCCAGAAGCCCTTCCCTGTCGCACCACACAAGCAAAAAGAGGTTGTGAAGTGGTTATTACAAGAAATAATTCCGAGATTTGGAGTTCCTATTGGAAATCCTCTGACAGAGGGTCCACACTTTGTTGCTGAAGTAGTCCAAAGTGTTAGCAAAGTATTGGGTATTAATTGGGATTTGCATGTGTCTTGGAGACCACAATTTAGTGGAAAAGTGGAGAGGATGAATCAAACTTTGAAACGACAAATAAGTAAAATTTGTCAAGAAACCAGTCTAAAGTGGCCTCAGGCACTTTCATTAGCATTATTACGAATCAGGGTACAGCCAAAGAGTGGAACCTCAGTCAGTCCTTATGAATTATTATATGGAAAAACATATGAGTCTCCAGAACCAAATCTAAACATACATGTAAAAGGAAAACAAGATGTGTATTTGCTTTTTCTAAGGAAAACTTTGGCTGTGATTTGGAGTGTAGTAATTTGAAATAGACCTTTACCCCTAGAAAATTCAGTGCATGATTTCCAACCAGGAGACTATGTCTATGTGAAGACTTGGACCTCCGAACCTTTGCAGGAGCGCTGGAGGGGACCTTTCCAGATACTGTTAACCACTTTTACAGCTATCAAGATTTCAGAATCAGATGCTTGGATACATTATACTCGAGTGAAGAAAGCACCGTGAAGAAAGCATCTACTCCGTGGAAGATTGTTAATCGTGACCCAGAGACTTAAAAAAATTGACTTTGAAACATGTCTAATTTTTCATATCAGGTTATGATTGGCTTTTGGATTTTCTTTTGGTTGGTAGTGTTGGTGGGATCATGGGCTGACTTGGTGGACAGGAACAAAAGACAAATAGAAACAGAACAAGTGATTGACATTCCCAAACAAATGGCTGAGGAAAATTTGATGGTAGGATTGATTAAAGAATTTGCCAATTTACAAAACGTCACGCAGATCACTGCTTGTTTGCCAATACCGAAGGCAGTAGGTGAATCTATTCCATGGGGAATCTTAACTATGAATTTGACTAACCTGGAACATAAAAATGAAACCACCAATTATTGTGAACAGAGGCCAGTGACTCAATGGTATGAGCAAGTGAAAGTCACTAGAAAACAGTGGAAAACTCCAGGTACTCTGGCGGATTGTGAAAAATTGTTAAATCATGTTTTTACCAAAATAGGGAGATTTAAGACTGTGGGATGGTGTTCTTATGATGAACAATTTAAAATCAACGTGAGCAAAAGTGTTATGGAATGGAAGTGTAACGAAACTGGCCAGAGCACCCAATTAGTAGACCAGTGGGACTCTATATGGTCTATGTCCATATTTTCCCATTTTCAGTATATAGCAAGAACTTCTTGGTGTTTTACCTGGGATGGAAAGGTTTTTTTCAGTATTACCCTGGGTAGATGATAGGTCAACTACATTGGGAGAGAAGGAAAATAAAATAGTGCCATAGTGGAAATGTGAAAAAGTGTATGATTGCAGTAATGCAGACTTAGTAATCCAAAGAATTCCTCCGTAGGCCACTGTTTTAAAATATGGTTATTTTTGTCGAGGTCTTAAGAACACTCTCAATTTAACGAGCACTTTTATAGTTAGGAAAGGAACTTTGTTTAGTTGTAGAAAATCTTCTATTCGAAGTCCAGGACATTTAGTTTGGGCATTAAGTGATGGAACCTGGACAACTCATCTACCATTAGATGGTAAAGTGAAACAAATTACTTTAGGCATGCCAACATTGTGTCCGATTTGAAAGAAATCACCATTTAAAGGATCCTTAGAGAATTTAGAATTGAAACGAATAAAGAGATCTGAGATAAATGATGATATTTGGAATGAACCATTTACAGGAGTGAAAACTGGTTGGGCACTTGAATCACTTTTTAAATCCTATAGCTTCATATAGAAACAGAGCATGGCTCTATCAGTTAACTGGTCAAGTGGAAAAATTGGCAAACGTTAACAAAAAGGGGTTTAAGGAATTGAATATACAACTACAGGCAACTTCCAGAATGACTTTACAAAATAGAATGGCACTAGATATGCTCCTACTTAAAGAACATGGAGTATGTGGATATCTCAAGGATAAACTGGACCACTGTTGTATCCACATTCCAAATGTCACTCAGGATGTGGAACATGATCTAGACCTATTGGGAAAAATTGAAAAAGAAACTGAAACAATTTAAAAGGATATGTCAGAAGATTGGCTTGGGAAAATTTTTAACAAACTGGGATGGAAATTGAGCTCTTGGATACAATCTATAATTAAGACTTTGTTTCTGTTACTAGTTGTCTTTTTGATGAGCATGCTAGTATATGCATGTCTGAAGAAACAGTTTATCAATAGAATTGCAGTGAGTCGTATGATTATGAGAGAAGTACCAACTATTTCACCAAGACATGATCCATTACCCAAATATGTTGAAACAAAAGATATATGAATAATGTGAAAGTATTGAAATAATGATTTTCAACACTTTCAAAGGGGGGAAATGTTACCGATTTGTTAATAAGTTAAAATTGATTGATTTTATTTGATTAATTAATTGATTTTATAAAATCATTTAACAGAATTAAAATATAGAAGGATAAGGGAAAAAAAAAATTATAGGAAACTTGCAGCTACGCAGTAAGAGTTGTTATGGAATCTTTTGTACGTCTTGTACCAAGGCTGGAAGAAGGGCCTGGAACTATTGTAATAACTCTAGGGTTGAAAGGTTCCATTGTATTTAACCAGTCTTCTGTATGCAGAGGTGCATTGAAATGTCAGAATATGAGATTAATGGGAACTGGGGAGAGTCGACTGGAACAGCTTGTAGGTGCCTGCCAAGAAACTGTGAACTTTAGTAAAAGGTAATTCCGGCAGGGGGAGATCGCGACCACCGACTCATATACCACCTACCCAAATCGTACCCCAGACCCATTCCTAGATCTTTCTAAGCTTTACTGCGCATAATCGGATATAGGAGGAGAGTATGAAAATGATTTACGGGAAATGTTATGATTATGCATGAATAATTGATGAATATGTATAAATAAGTTCTATATATGGAATCTGATTTTGGGACCTGGTGTGCGTTGATTGTGAGAGGACTCGCTCACGCACCCGGCCGTCAATAAAGAAGTGTCTGCTTATCTGCATCACATTGGTGTCGATAAGTTCTTCATTCCGAGATTTCGGTAACACAGTGGGCATGTATTACCTTGACATGTTTAGAGTGGACAATAAGGAAGGGCTCATCCTTAGCTAGCAGATGTTTTACAATTGAACAAAAGTTAGATAATGAATGACATATAAAGAACTATAGTAGATAACTGAAATTAAACAACAAAGACTTCTAATGTATGCAAAGATAAACAGGAACATCAGGTAACTGCCCAAGAAGGTGAAAAGTACATCTTGAAGAGATGCCAGAGGGAGGAGATGCTGAATTCTTGGAAACCTTATGTATATGCATGACTTTGTATAATAAATATCCGGCTGCTCGTTTAAATGGTGTGCAAGTTAGGAGGAGAGATCCCCCTTTCACCTGGCGCCGCAGTAAACATACCTGCTTTATAACTCTCCTGGAGTTGTAGAGTTCGATTCCGCATGTCACTACCAGTTTCTCTACTGAGACAGTCCTTAAGAATTTATCCAATTTGGTATTTTCACACATCTAGCAAACGAGCAAATATTCCCTCACAGTTTTTCATTAATTTTAATACTTAAACATATTTTTTTCAGCAATTTGCAGTGTCCAACCATGTCTCATGAAACATATATAGTGCAGAGCCATATTCCCTTTGTGTTATGCAGCTGCAAAAATAGAAGTTGCAGAGTACTGTAATTGGAAATGTAATTCCTGATGCTCAAAAGTTCAGGCCATGTAAAAAATCTACATAATTTCAGTAATATGCCTCTTAACATGGAACTGTTCTTGGCCATCTTGGGACCCTTGCTAGCCGAGTCACATGATAATTCTTCTCTTGTATCTTCTTACATCTCTAAAACTTTTAATCAAGTATTCATATAAGTGTGAGTGGCTGAAAGTGTTCTCACTCAGCCATTAAGATACACAAGCTATATGTTGAATCTTTCACAGCTCAATAATATTTTTTTAATAGCTACTTAATAAATTTTTCCCTTAAATGGGATAATTGCAACCCACTTTTAAAACACACAAAATCTTGTGCAGAGTATTTCCATATTTCCAGCACCATATATAATGCTCCTGCTCTACCTGCAGTTTATTGCCTTCAAAGCTGAGGAAGACCTGGGGTGCTTTCAAGCAAAGCATCTGGATAGAGTGACCTGAGCCATGCCAGAAACCTGGAGGAAGCAGAGAGTGATATAGTGGGTGACTCCCAGCTGTGGGGCACAGAGGCACCCACCTGCCAACTTGAGCTGCTAGCTAGAGAAGCTTTTGCCAGGGGCCCAGATCTGGGGTGTTGTGGAGAGACTGCCAAAGTTTGTCCAACTCTCTGAGTATGACCCTTTGCTGTTTTTCCATATGGGCACCAGCAATACCTTTGGAGCAACCAGGAGAGGACCTATCCCCTCCCAGTCTTGGGGTGCTCTTCTCAATCTTGCTAGAGAGGGCAGGAGGAGGAAGGGACTGATACTGAGTGTCAACAATTGGTCAGCAACATGGTTTTGGTTTCTATCACCATGGGACCCTCTTTGAGGATCAATCCACCTAACTAAGCACTGGTGGGGATGTAGCAACTCTTAATATTCACATAATTAAGTAATCATTTCATTTCTATGTCACAGGTGAATTATTAAGAGAAGTCATCTGCGGCGAATGAAGAGACGGGACGCAGCTTGATGCAAGCAAATGTCAATTTATTGTACAGAAGCACGAGTTTCTATACACTTTCAGAAGCTGTGCGTTTTAAACAGATTGGTTCTTGAAGCTAAGCATTGCATACTAGGCAATCCCTGATTGGTGGTTAACTGCCATCAATTAACCACAAGGTGTTACCTTTCCTTGGCGCCAAGGATGGCGCCATCCGTCTCCCACTCCCCTGTGCTCTGCAAACATGCCTCATCATGTTAATTGTTGTCTAGACAAGCTCGAGCACATTCCCCTCAGCTAACTGATTGCCACGCGTGGTCCTAGTTTCCAGCCCGCTCCTGCAGTCATCATTGTGGGATTAACTAAAAGGGGTTTTATTAATGATTAAATGATGATCAAATGGTAATTAATTGATGAATGAATGAAAATCAAATGGTGATTAAGCAATAATTGAATGGCAATTAAACAGTGATTTGAAAATGATGTAAATGATGATTTAGACAGCAGTCATACACTCTACTTACTACACTTCTAATAATTAAGCTATAGCTGGATATATAAATGTTGCTAGCATACAGTGTACTTCTAGGCCTAATGTAAAATGTCACTTACCTCATTATAGATATCAGATGCCAGGTAAAGGGTCTCAACCTCAAGGCATAACGTTGAGAGGGATCCCTGCTCAAGGGGGAGATCACTGCCATGCAGCCTGCTGCTGTACAGGAGAGCTCAATGGGCTCAGATGGGCTACAGATATTTATAAAGTGATTGACTTGTAGTCAACCCCCCCTTTGGTGTACGTGCAAGTATGCAGCCATAGCAGTTTTAGTTTTGTCTAGTCACAGCTCAGGCTGGTACTGTTAGCTCCTGATAAGATGTGGCCTAGGCCCCTTGTCTCCTGAGAAGATATGGCCTAGCACAATTATCAAGGTTTGCACAGAAAGGCTGATTTTAGTCAGGCCTACTTGTCGATGATGCCTGAACCAAAGTACTGTTCACTCAGTCAAAGTGGGTGCATCCATCACACTCTAGCCATCACTTTCAAAACTGTGACAATTCTAGAAATTTAGTCTTTTCCCTATTGGAACATACATCTGTACAGAAATGGTATGTGCACCTCCTCTGTATAACCTGAAAGCTTTGGCTATCGAATGAATAACATGGATAGCTGTAGAAAGCTTAATTTCTTAAACAAAAATAAATTACAAAGACAGCAATATGTGAAATGTGATATGAAATTGATTTTTATCAGTTTCCAGTGGCTTTTTTTCTTATCATTATAAAAGCTTCCTCTCCCTGCCAACAGTCATCACTAGTTTTCTTTAGTTTTCATAATTGTAAGAACCAGATGGAGTCATGTCACAGAAAATTAAATCATGTATTTTATTGCTTACTTGTTGAGGATGAATAAGAACATGAATTACAAACAGTGGGTTCCTTAAGCCTAGAATCAACTGCCTCATAGATATATAATGCTTTTATCAGCTTGTTGCAGTAATGCTTCTGTACACTGGAGATCATTCTGCTTAGTGAAACAGTAACATTTAGCATTTCAGGAAAACTGTCAGTTCAAGAACAAAATTATAAATTCTTAAAGAACTTTCATTGTTATATGGGCAAAGCAAGAACTACGTAAATGACCTCTGCTGTAATAAGTATGCATCGATGCTTTAGCAGAACAGCACATTAGGTTCATTTACTCTTGACAAATGTGAACATACCCATAAACTTTCTTAACTGGAGTGAGAATATACAAGATGTCACTTAAAATACAATTCTGTGGAACGGGTAAAGACAAACCCAGTTTTTCAAAAATCACCTCCGGTGGCAGGACAGGATTTTTTTTTTATGTTTACTTTCAAACCCAAGTCATAAGGCAGAACTTAACATTCATTTGGCATTAGCCAATCATTCAAGTAACTCTTCACTTTCTTTACCACATAACCCTTGTATATCTCATTAGAGCACTCCCAAGATGCTCTTAATTTTAACCCTACTTGACTTAACCAACCCCATCTACTATTGAAACTTCTTAATTTGCATCAGACAAAACCTACTCATCTCTTCAGGAGAGCAGCCACTGGCTGCCTTATCTGATTTCATTGCAAGATTGGGTTATGCACAAAGGTATTTCTTCTGAATAACCTGGTCTTGCAATGAAATCAGCTAGAGCAGACAGACCCCTAGGCACTGAGATGCACAGAGCCAGAAACACAAATAAGTCTTTGCTAACAGATATTGATAGAGGACTAAGTTCTACAGAAACTATAGAAGAATAAAATCATGTCATGGAGAATTTCCTATAAGTTAAAGAAGTCAATTACACACAGCTTTAAAGAGCATTAATTTATTATCTATTCTCTGTGTGCTACCTCAGAAACAGTCTAATTATATACAAAAATTTGGAATGTTGAATAAATGCTGATCAATAAAAACATTTCATAGCTGTTGAAAAAGTAATATTTCTAAACAAAACCAAAATAACTATAAGGGTTTGATTTTGTGTGTTGCTTATTGCTATACATGTGTTCATAGAATGCTTTCAAGTATATACACATTTTTAACTCTAGTCCAAAAAAGAAACTAAACAATATTTACATAAAAAATATGTGGGAGACTTAATCTTTTCATTACAACAATTGAACTGATTCTTTAATGACCTATTAAGAATAGAAAGAATTAACAGAGTTTGCATCAACTCATTGGCATGCTGAGGAGCTTAGGCTGCTGATGGATTTTATTCTATTAAAAATGTAGTTTAAGATGCATTCAAAATGAAAAGTGCTAATATTGTCTCTCCTCCTGTTGTATCCTGGCTGGACTAGTTCAGGAGACATCTTTCTCCTACTCTGCAAAATCATCTAGTTTGACATGTTTACCTTTACACACAGACGCTGAAGGAACAAGCACATTTCAGTCCACTGAAAACTCCAATGTTTACCGAATAATCTATATTTTATTAGATAGTTAATTTGCTAATTTACTGAAGACAAGCTTTGGCCAAGTATTTATATTTTTAAAGTACGTTAATAGCAAAAAGAGGTCAAAGGAAAACATTAGCCCAATACTCGTTGAAGATAGTCACTTGAAAAATAGGGATGAAGAAATAGTAAAGGCATTCAATGTGTTTTTTGCCTCAGTTTAATAATACTGATAGACCTTGGGCTGCCTGGTCCACTGAGTCAGAGGACCATGACTGCAGGGACAGTGACTTTCCATTAGTGGACACTGAAATTGTAAAGGAACCAGCTGTATCAGCTGAATGTTCACAAGTCCATGGGCCCTGATGGGATTCATCCCAGAGTACTGAAGGAGCTAGTGGATGTTAAGGCAGGACCCCTCTTGATCACTTATCAAAGATCTTGGGAGTCTGGGGAGGTCCCTACTGACTGGAAGCTAGCCAATGTTATTGCAATTTACAAGAAGGGTGTGAGGGAAGGAAGACCCAGGAAAGTACAGACCTGTTAGTCTAACCTCAGTACCTGGAAAAATTATGGACATGATTATATTGGGTGCTATTGAAAGGCATTTATAGAACAATGCAATCATCAGGCACAGTCAACATGGGTTCACAAAGGGAAAGTCATTTCACTAATTTGATGGGACAAGGTCACCCACCTAGTGGAGGAATGGAAGGTGGTGGATGTAGTTTTTCTGGATTTTAGTAAGGCTTTTGATACTGTCCCTCACAGCATCCTTCTGGACAAGTTGTGAGATGAGCAGATTCACAGTGCAGTGGGTGAAGAACTGGCTGAATGGCAGAGCTCAGAGGGTTGTAGTAAATGGGGCTGCAGCTGGCTGGCGACTGGTCTACCAGCGGTGTTCCTCAGGGTTCAGTTCTAGGGCCAGTTCTGTTCAACATATTTATCAACGATCTGGATGCAGGAGTTGAATGCACCATTAGCAGGTTTGCTGATGATACCAAACTGGGAGTTGCTTTTGACTCTCTCAAGGGACAAAAGGCCTTGCAGAGGGGGATCTAGGTACATTGGAGCATTGGGAAATCATCAGTGGCATGAAATTTAACAAGAGCAAATGCTGGATTCTGCACATGGGATGGAGCAAATTAGCAATGGTATGAAGTGGGAGAGGAGTGGCTGGAGAGCAGCCCTGCAGAAAGGGATCTGGGGGTGCTGGTTGACAGCAGGCTCAATATGAGTCAGCAGTGTGGCCTGGTAGTCAAGAGGCCAAACTGCATCCTGGGGTGCATCAAACACAGTATAACCAGCTGGCCAAGAGAGGTGATTAGCCCACTGTATTCAGCGTTGGTGTGGCCTCACCTTGAGTACTGTGTGCAGTTCTGGGCCCCACAGTTTAAGAAGGATGTTAAGGGACTCAAATGCATCCAGAGGAGGGCAACAAAGCTGGTGAAAGGGCTGGAAGGAATGTCCTATGAGGAGTGGTTAAGGACTCTGGGGTTGTCTAGTTTGGAGCAAAGGAGGCTGAGGGGTGACCTCATTGCTCTCTGCAGCTTCCTGAGGAGGGGAAGTAGAGAGGGAGGTGCTGATCTCTTCTCCCAGGTATCCACTGACAGGATGAGTGGAATGGCTCAAAGTTGTGTCAGGAGAGGTTCAGAGTTAACGTTAGGAAGCATTTCTTTACCAAGAGGGTGGTCAAACACTGGAACAGGCTTCCTAGAGAGGTGGGTGATGTTCCATGCCTATCAATGTTTAGTTTAAGAGCATGCTTTAATTTTTGGTCAGCCCTGAATTGGTCAGGCAGTTGTACTACATGATCATTGTAGGTCCCTTCCAACTATTCTATTCTATTTCCACAAAAAGTACTAAACTTCTTGCTATAAATCTCTACTTCTACAGTTCTACCAGAGCCAAACAGTTGTTGGTAGATTTTTCCTGTGATATATAAATCTGAAAATTAAGTATAAAACTTCTGTTACCATTAAAGGAAAATACAATACTGTATAATTCCTCAGTGATATATTTAAATGTACTGCAAAATGTATACAAAGTCAGTCCAAGATCAATAAAGAATCAGTTCTGCATTTTGGACTTTTCCCCTTCCCAAAGATACAGGTTATGTAGAAGACCAAGTTAATTTAGGACCTGTCTGTATGCATTCCCTTTAAAAGGCAATGTGAACATTTTTCATTTTCAATTAAAAAAATAGAAACTAAACAACAAAAAAACACATCTTAGAAGGGGAACATTGACTCCTGCCATTCTATAGCTATGTTTTTTGTTCTTTTCTTTGAATATTAACAGCACATGGAAAATAAATGAATTTTATCAAAATACAGCACATTTCCGCTAATATATAAAAAAATAATTTCCTATGTAAATATTATCGAAAATCAACTAAAAAGAAGTAAAATATCCAAAGAGCTGCTAAAGGGTTTCAATTAAAATTATTAGAACTATACACAGTACAATAAGCAATAGTTAACATCTTTGAAAGAAGTGCAATAATATTGGAGTTCACTTATTTAAGTACTATCTGTTTATTATCACTATCTATGTATATTCCTCTCTCTTCCCGCTCATTGTCCCAAAACTACAGGAGGCTGGTGGTTTTGCTAGCTTTATTAAAAGCATTTATTTTTGTACACATGGGTTGAAAAAAGTAACTTATACCCATTTCAAACTACCAACTTATATGTAATTAAAAATGAACTGCAATAGCTGAATATTGCTCCAATGACAGGCTAATAATTGGCCCTGATTAAAAACAGTTATTGGTCTTCTATGGCACTTTTCCCTGGTCCATAACAACTGTGTATTAATTATCACTGCAGATTATGCAGTCTATTCAATTACAAAGGAGAAAGAGAAAAAGAAAGTTAATGCTTCTGGTAAACAAAATTAATATAAGCATAATTTAATATTTTATACAATAATAAGGAACAAAGGCAGTCTGTGGTAAATCACTTACATTACTATAGTTAGAAACCCTTTAATGACTCTGAAGTGTCTAGTTCACATTTAATATTACCTGTAGGAACAGCTCTTTAAGAAACATCATTACCAACTGGTAGGTTGTAAGTCCACCCTCCCTTTGATCTCCATCTCACCACAGCAATTCTCCATCACTGTTTAAAGTTTCACAAACTTGCTTTGGTTACCTAGCTCCATACATATGGTTTCCTTTTTGATTAACAAGGCAATGCAAAGGCCAAACAAAATTGAAATTACTTTCATAACCTTTCTTGCATCATTTACTTTGTGTTTAAATATATATTACAGGCAACAACCTTAAAAACTGGCCATTTCAGTTTCATTTTTAAAATCTAGAAGGTTGAAATGGAGTATTTTTTATAAAGATAAGTATCACCATTTGCACAAAATTTGGGATTTCCATGGTAGAGAAAAACCTCTGGGCACAGTTCCACAGTACAGTTGAAAAAATTCTGTATGCAAGAAAACCCAACTAAACATGAATCACGTGGCAAATGAATATTCAATGACTACATTAAGAAAAAATCCTGTAGAATATCACAACTTTGTATTTACAGTCTTCCTAAAAATGTGTAAGCTTTTATTGCATTTTCTATTGGTAGACATACACTCCAGAACTAAACACTTTTTCTTCTTTCTTGATTCCAGATTTAGACAGCAGATAGTTGTTTCACCTGACCTTCATTCTGTCCAACCAGCGCCACTTTCCATCTACCCACTCATCTATACAATGTGCACACAGCAAAGCCAACATTTTGTATCTTCTGTCCATATCTACAGAAGTGGTTTCAGCATAACACATTAATATCTGATGAATAGAAATAAAGGCAATAAACAGCTACAGGACAGACAGTCCTGCCATCTGTCCATTGGCTATAACCAAGGCTTTGCAAAGCATTGAACAAAGTTTAGTGATGTGTATGAATTATCCAAAAATAAACCTACCATCTGTACAAAAAAACAACACAGGTTTGTTCTTGGAGGAGTGATCCTTAGATTGCTACAATGCTTAAAAACAAGTTTATTCACCATATGAATTTCCAAAATGATTTCTTGAACACTCTATACAGTGGCTTTTCCCCCTTTAAGCACAAGTTCAGGATTTAATTTTCTGTACAAATTTTGATCCTAATTCTTTTCCAGTTCCTTTTGTGTATAAAACCAGGCAAAATATTCAGTTTCCCATAAGTCTTTCAATGAATTCTGCTGGCTTTTCCCCTCAATCCACAGTATTTATGAAGAAACTTCTCGTACAATAATAAGTTCCACTGCATTCTGGAAAGTCTTTAGCAAAGATACTGCTAGTCCATGATCAATACTGATGAAGCTGTATCCATTAGCCTAAAAAGAAAATTTAAAATTTGAAAATGATAGCCTCATATTTCATATTAGTTTAAGCTTGAACCAAGTTTAAAATAATCAAATTTTATATGAACGCAGACAATAAGACACTGCAGATTTGCAGATTACATTGTTGATGTGAGTTGAACATGTACCTATACGTTACAAGAAATTAAACTATTGTGTTAGCCTTGGAAGAATTTTGCCCCAAAGTTATTGAATATATTTACAAATAACCAAAAGAGAAAGCTGAACTTTAAGCCATTAACATCAGACATTGAATTCATCAGCCTTAATACAGCCATGCCAAAAAAAAAAAGAAAATGCAGTACAAATGATACCTCCCAGTTTAAATACTAGAAATGGCATTTGTGATAAATTAAAACTATTGAGGCCTTTAAAAAAAAAACATTAATGGCATTGGGAGCCATTTTAGTAGGCCTTTACTCCCCTTTCTAGCACTCCCAATTTCTCCCCATGCTTTGAGTGTCCTGCTCTATGTTCCTCTCTATCCTCAAAAATCCAGTACCTTTAATTCCATTTTAAGTATGTATTTAGAGGAATTCTCACCTTTCATGTGAGGGGCTGATGTCACAAGGAGAGCATGTTATCGTTCAGCAATTAAAGCCAGACAATTTAAACAAGCAATCTGGTAGGAACTGATCCAACTTACCACAAGTCCTGCTACTATAGCTTGGGAGTTGAGACAGTAGTAATAGGAAGTAGAAAAGAGCTTAGAATACTTGTTACTAACGCTAAAACCATTATATTGTGACACACTAATTTCACACCCCCACCAGTCTACCCCTTTGTGGAACACAGTTCAGACTGGATGTAATGAAAATTCCTGTCTCCCTGCCATGTCTAGCAGTGGATCAGATTGCTCTGAGAGGTTATGCACTCTTTGTCCTTAGAAGTTTTCTAAGACCTTCCTGGAAAAATCCCCGAGTAACCTGTTCTGACCTACTAGCTGACCCTGCTTTGAGCAGGAGGTTAGGTGTGAGACCTGAGGTCACCCCCAGATTGAATTTTGCTGTGATTCTAAGCAACAATGTAATTCTTGGGACAGGTTTGGCTTGGCAAATGCAAGCAAGCCCAAGTGGCCTACAAGACAGGGAAAACATGGCTATGGTTCAACTTCTCAGGGTGTATTACTGCTAATTCACATTCTGTCTGGGTGGTAAAATCTTGCAGAATGGCAGATTTGTCCAGTTTAAACTGTTACTGCTTCCAGTTGTGCATCCCACCTTTCTCCATGAGCTACTGCCCTTTATATAGCAACAGAGAGAACTAATCATGCACTCTGCGGCTTAGCTGTGCCATTTTGGAGTTGCAGCTGCTTATCCCATCACCAAATGCTCTTGCTACCAGCTGAATCCTTTGTTGTAAAGGCAGTAATTTTAAATCTGTCTAGGGTTGCAGAAAAAGTTTTACATATAGACTGTTCAGAAAGCAAGTGGGAATAACCCTTCCAAATCATCATTTGTACAGAATGTCCTACTCCTAACCTAATATGCAACAATCTTAACTTACATGCAATTATCTAGTCACTATAATTTAGAATATTATTAGACATGCATT
This sequence comes from Falco peregrinus, assembly GCF_023634155.1. NCBI lineage: Eukaryota > Metazoa > Chordata > Aves > Falconiformes > Falconidae > Falco > Falco peregrinus. The sequence continues at coordinate 6,763,750 of NC_073743.1, read as the reverse complement.
ATAATATGTGCCTAATGCATGTTTTACAGAGAATGTTGCAAAATCAAGCATAGCAAAGTCATTTTGTGAGAGATGATACTCAGTCAAAAACTGCAGATGTTTAAGTCTCAACAAGACAGTAGGACTGTCATTACATTGTCACTGGGATTCTCATGAGTATAAAGAACATGCTGTTACACAAAACCCAACACTGTTAGTTATTAGAAATGAAACATGTCTAAGCATGCAAATGCAACTTCTTCAGCTCTTTTTCAAACTATGAATTCCTCATTAAACAAAAAGCAAAATCCAAGCAAAGTGCCAGCATGACAAAAGGAAACTTCATTATAAATGTCACACGGACAAATTAAGTTCCATAAATACAGGAACAAACCATTAAAACTAAAGTTTCACACACATTCCACTCTATAAATATGTAACAAACATGCTGCCAGTATTTTCAAAGGTTTAACATGCTTCTTGTTCCTGTATGGAGTGTTGGAGGGTTCCCCTCCTTCCTTAAGGTTGTCTACATCAGTAAGAGAACTAGGATTTAGCGCCAGCTTTCTCTTGCCCCAATAAGGAAGAACAAGTACAGAACTATTTGCCATGCTCAAAACAAGCTATCTTTTAGTTCGAACAGCTTGATCTTAGTTTTAGTTGGGTTTTTTTTCTGTGTGCTTGTTGGGTTTTTCTTTTATTGGAAGAATTATGCTGTGTATTCAGTTTGGCTTTGTTTTAGAAAGTTCACGAGGTTGTGGTTTAATTGAGATAATAATGGTTTTTTTAAATTATTTTTTTTTGTGGGTAGTTTGGGGTTTTTTTGAGAAAACAGAAATGCAGCAGAGTTGACTCTATAAGCATTCTCAAACTAGTAATGTGGTGAATAATTAATAATTTTTAACAAGCTCTGCAATTTTAAGGGTGGCTACAGCACTGTTCAAATGTCCTGTTAGCCTGTTTCCCTAAGAAAGTAAGGCTTATAATCCCTTTGCCCATTTTCTTGACCCCTTCCCAAATAACTTATGAGCCCATCAGACAAATTTCAAACAAATCTGATACAATAGAGGTCTGAAAAGTACCAACTTCCTACAGAAAAGAAATGCACAGCTGCAGCCCAGAAGCCATGGCTCCTGAAGCAGATGGAGCAGCCAGGAGGTACATGCTGTGACCAGACAGGTATCAGCCAGTCAAGTAGTAGCTTCTGCCAGTGCTTACACGTCCAGCCTGTCAGATGGGGGAAAGGCAGCAAAGACTAGCAAGAACTGCAGGATGGAGGGGGATGTAAGAGTTGCAGCTGGGGAGAGGGGTTGTGAGAGGCAACTGCTAATGTTCAGACAATGCATTATTCAGGAAACTACATGTGAATAACCACAAGTTAAAAAACTGAATGATAGCAAAGCCTAATGAAAACACTCATGTTCCATCTTGAATGCCAACATTAGGCTTGGTTTTTGTCTTTAAAGTGTGAAAAATGTCCAGAATTTGAAAAATGATCCAGCTGATTAATGCTTCAGCCTGTATCACCTATCCTAATGTTAAGTGGAAGAAATTTAAAAGCATCATTCCAGAATATAAGAATGCTTCTGGAAATCTATATAAAAATTAAATGTTCTGCTCTTAGAAAAGGTGCAAACTAAAAATGAACTGGTATATTACACAGACTAGTTAATTAGATGACTACAGTACCTGAATTATTTTATCTCCGGGCTGCAACAACTTAGATGCTGGTCCTTCTGGTTGCACTCTGGTTACAAATATACCCTTGAAAAACAGAGGTGGAAAACATTTTTAACAACTTGTTTCATAAATACTGTGGTAGCATGAAACAGATGCAATTCAAAACATCTCAATTTTCCATCCTAAGTAGAAGAGAATGCAATATTATTCTACAGATCTACTGGCTTTTGTGACTGCCTTCCTTTTCTGATGTTAAATCCAGGAGAATTGTCTTTAAAAGAATATTGAAGGGCAAATTCTGGTCTGCCTTTGTTTAATTTGGCAGATGTACATGTAAAGACGAATTACCAAGCAGCAGAAATAAGGCTGTAGGCTAAATCATGTTCTCTTTTAAGAGGTTTTCTAATTGTAAACTCCATAATTCACGATCTCAAATCTGTTGACTGATATCTAGAACAGCACAAGAAACACCCAGAATAATCCTCTGCGTTTTTATGTGACCACAGTGGTTGCCTACCACCCTGATTTTCCATAATAATTTGTCAATTTTCTCCCATCAAGCCCTGGAATTTAGTGGCTTGGGTTTGGGAGATATACATGTTTTTTAATTTGGCAAATACTATGAAAAAAATATTAATCAGAATGATTTTAAGACGCATTAGTATAAAATACTCACATCATCTTCAGGTCTGAATGGATTCCCTCTACCACCAACTCCTCCTGATATACTAAATCCAAGTTCTGGATCCTTGTCAATTCTCACTTGGATCTAGTTACAACCAAAGTTAGAACTGGCTGAAAATTTGCATCCAAAGCTACTGTAATGAAATTATTATTAACAAATTCACCTGAACAAAAGCTTTTAAAAAGAAAAAAAAACCTCAAAAACCCCTTTTATCACAATTAGAGAGTATTATATCTCATAATATTAATTCAGAACAAGATTCCAATACAACAACATCTTGTATCATTGTACACAAGTTTTAGTTCAATATTGCTACAATTATAATCATAGTAGTCCATGTAGGCTTTAAATTCAGAGATGTCTAGATATTGTGTAAATTAATTTAATGCCACCAACAAATACACATGTTCATATGAAATAACTGGTTCTTCTTATTTCCTTGCTACTTCTAGCTGAATTTTAAAAATCAAACCTAGTTCCTACTTTCACTTTAAGTTCTACACAGCCAACACTGTCATCCCTTTCTCTTGCCAGAAGAGTTGACTAGAAAACTTATTTTACACAGAAAGTGGCTGTTCTCATTCTAGCACAGAATGAAAACATAGCTCTCAGTATTTCCTCAAAAAAACACAGAAAGTTGCCCACAATGAATGAGCCATTAAATTGTATAAGAATTTTTTTACCCACATCTATCGTAAATAAAACTGATAATTTATCAGGCATGCATCAGATGCGTACACTTTTTTTTAATCTTGGTTTTTGTTTAGGGCTGCACGCTTCTACATTTGCAGGTTTTTGAAACACTCTGGATAGCAACGAATAGATGCAAAGTACTCTAAGTTTGTATTTTTTGCAGTTACTACATCAATAATTAGTTGGCGATCAATAAATGTACATAAGAAATAAATTTCTCTCAGTATAAAGATGCAAGCATAAGTTTCTGGTACATTCTGTTAAGAAACTACTGCATTTCTCTTTTAAAATGTTCACATTAAAAGGAAAAAGCTCAAAACTAGAAGGAATGTGTGATTTCAGTAGGACAGCACTGAGATAACATTGTCTTCTGCTGGAGATAAAGTCCTATATGATTTCTGTAACCATCTACAGAGAAACAGTAATAAATGAAAACAATGTAACAATTCACTGCCACTGACAGACAGATGTCATATATTCAAGTTAGATTTTATCCTTACCTCTTGCTTTGCCAATTCATGGCTTTGTCTGGGGGAACACTGAGACTGGGTATAGGGAGGTTGGTGGGCAACTTTCAACATCAGATAATCAATTAGTTGTTCTCTAGATGGATGTCTTGCTACTGATGATTGGGGAGGGAGATTATGAACTTGGCTGTAGTTTGCCTGAGGTCTTTGAGGCTGGCACATTTGTCCATTTGTAAAAGGTATCTGAATAAAAAATAAATACCTAATATCATACATTTTATAAGCAGCAATCCTCAATGCCTCCTTTATTGTTTCAATATTTCTCATGCTTGATTAATTTTAATTCTAGGAACATCACCAAAACTACTCTTCTGGATCACGTACAATTGCACGCAATTTTCATTATATTCATCAGCTCTGACCTCCTGAGAAAAAAAAATTTAAAACCAAAAAATTACTTTGAGTGATAATCTACTACAACAGACTGGACAAGGTCTTTGTTTTTAGCACTTGCTTCACTGAGTTATCTCAATGATTATTTTCTGGCAGTGCAACTGACAGTATTGACGCTTGGTTTATATCATTATAGTTTGCACTTTTATTGCATAAAATTCAGAGATTTTTGTAACAAACCCCAGTAGATCATACACAAAATAAGAATCCTACACAGCTAGTAGACAGAAATTATATACTCTCTGAGCATCTTTTGGTGACTACTTCACAAGAAAACCTGACTAAATTCACATACAAGCTCAAGATTTTAATATGAAAACTGTAATGATATTTTCAATAAATGATATTTTGTTAAAACATGTGTCACTGATTTGATGGGTATAATGATGAAAAACAGCAAGCAGTAAGGTACACAACTGTAAAGACATGCAGCGTATTCAAATAATTTCATTAAGAACGATACTGGAGGTGGCAACATTTCTTACTGAAGCCTCAGAGTTATTGTTCAGCTCTGTGGCTGTATTGAGATGGGCAGCCTTTTCCCTCCTTACCCGTATGCCTCATGCTCTTACCCAGCCTAAGTAGTCACTCATCCATCTGTATGATTCCCACATTAAAAAAATGCTACAGTCTTGAGTCACAGATTTTTCTGCCTACCACCATTATCCCACTAGTTATAGGATACAAAGATATTAAAATACTCTATTTGTCATTATAAATAACTGAAATGTGCAAATTTCAACCTTTAACCATGCTGTGAATAGACACACAACAGAACCTATTCTGTTGATTTTTATGCCAAAATGATTCTGAGAAATGGTAATGTGTGTGCGTAATTTTTTTTAGGTTATTTACAGATCAGATGCATTAAATTTACATGATTTTCTACTGCCTTTTCTGAAAATCTAAAGCATGACAGGAAAACTAATTTTTGTTGCATTGCCAGAGGTAGAGTTTACATAGGTAACATGTATCAACTATGCCAATTCCCAATATCCAGGGTCTGTAGAAATGCAACTGAAATTACTGAAGTTATAAAGATAAAATAGATTGCTGCACCGTAATAACTTACAAGCATCTGTTTAGTTTCATTGTAGTAAGTCCTGCCTGTATAGATGGTTCTTAGAGATGAATACAGAATGTCTCCTACAAATTCTAATTTATCATCAGAATTTCATCACAACAGATTTCAAGTTTGTTTAAAAGGTTTAATCAGCTTCAATTTGCTTTCCTGAAATCATCTGCCATATTCCAATTTCCACTTGCAATTATGTCTTTTGCTGCAAATGTCTTCTTTCAAAGCTTCACTGAAGAAAAATGAAAACTATTCCCTTTCATATAGTTAACTATTTTATCTTCCAAAAAGAGGATGCTATTTCAGTTACAACACCTTCAATACCTGGGTGAAAGTCAAATCCTGTTTTACATTTTAAAGAAGCCCCAGTTCCAACTGCTATCCCAGCATATGTTTCTACAAATAATAATAAATATATTCTATCCATGGTGTCATGTAGATAATTACCTGCACAGCTAATTTCTTCATGCTGTCCAGTGGAATATCTTTGAGACTAAGCATGGCAGATGAGTAATTCTGCTGTCCTGAAATGAATACCTCATCATGGCAGTGGTCTCCTGGAGTAGAAGCCTGGGGATGCTTTGAACAGAACAAAGCAGTAAAGAAGAATGTCTTCATATTATTCAAATTTAAAAAATCTCATAAGAAGCCCAGAATAAAACATTTTGAGGCCTTTATCATTCTTTATCTTCTTTGATTAGCTAGTACATTGTTTATGTAGAAAAATCTTACTAGCCAAGACACCACACCCATAAAATATTGCTGGATATTTACAAAAACTAGCAACTGTAGAGGTGTCTTTGATCACCAATACATTGATAAGTCAACAAATGCTAAAGACTGCCTATTCAAGGATTCACAAGGTTAAAAGAAGTCTTCTGTTGACTTTATCCTGCTCACTATGGATACCATAACATCACTCAGAATGCTCAGAGTTAAGGAATCATTTCCTTGCATTTTCTTACAAACTAAAATATTAATTTTCTTGAATGCCTAAAGTATCTTACAGTACAGTTTACATCATCAGATTTTGTTTGGGGGAGGAAAAAGCATAATAAAAATTAGTTCAAACCTTCATCAACCTAGATTAAATTCAGAACAGTAATCTCTTGTTTACATATCTCGTTTCCTTTACAAGGAAACCAGACAGTTTTACATATGTTCAACCATCTATAAAAGCCGATTAGAAAACTCAACTTCATGACATTGAAAAGCCTTGCAATAAAGTTAAAGCATATGAAGTGAAGGCAAAGTCTTTGATTTAATGCCTATAAAAAAAAAAATCCAGCACAGAAATTGTATTCTTTTTATTGAAAGCTTTGTCCATATATAAAAGGATAACTCTATCAATTTAAGGACACCTCACAGTTTATTCTTTCCCCTTCTATATATTGCAATAGCCTCCTGTAGGTACTCACTCGAACAACGTGCACACCAGAACCTCTTCTGTCTGCAACACTCAAGGCAACACTACCCTGGCTGCCATGCAGATCCCTAGAGCTGCCATACTGAAAGCTGCTAACTGCAGCATAATTGGAATTAAAGGACCTAGACAGCATGCTCTGAATAAAGAGGGGACAGATTTAACACAGATTAGTGCAGCATGCATAAACCACAAAACATGTTATATATAGATTAATACAAACACATTCCATTGTCATGCAAGAACAGTGCCACTGTGATGTATAAAACAGTTTACATGCAGAATTACATGTAAATAAAGTAATTAAAAAGTTAATGTATCTGGAGAAACAATAAAGGTGCACAGCTTATCAAAATTTCTAGGTTTTCATTAAATTTGCAATATAAAAAATGTTGTAGGCAGAGAAGCTGGCGGTCAAGATACACACCTGTGGAAAACCATCTAATTACCAGTTATTTTGTCTCACCCCCCCCCCCCCCCATTACTGGTACAGTACAAATAAAAATTTACACAGTGCCAGAGATTTGACCGTTTCACTGGGTTTTCTTGCTATTGCAATGCTGTCAACATCCAAAATGCATTCCAATAACACTTCATTCAAGAATGTGAACGAGCCTTATTTAAAGAAAAAGCAGCTGGTAAGAAACCTTGGAGTCCATCCCTGTGCCACTGTAGGCAATCAAACAGGTAACATGAGCTCAAGGACATAAGTGATAGTGGTTTGGATTTGAGCTTCATTACCTTGCAAACCTGACCTCTGCAGCATTGGCAAGGGTAATAGAAAGAAAACAGTAGACATTACCGTCTTGCCACCATGGACTTTTGTAGTTATAACAAAACAAAATAAAAAGACTGCACAAAAGAAGAAAAGGAAAATCTCCCATGTGCCACCTGAGAAATGAAACAAACCTATCTTAAAACAGTGACAAAGATCCATGAAAAAATATCATAGTAAAAGATATATCACAAAGCATCAAAACCCAGCAAATCCAAAGCTTGTGTGTTTTTTTTTTAAGTTTCTAACTTTTCCAAGTAACAAAAAAGTTCAGAATATATATAATTTGACTAAGATACTGCAGCAACTCTTACATGAATAAATACATTTTGCTTTTTGTCTGTTGACTACACAAACTAATCTGATTTTGAAAATAGTCACTAGTCCTCAGGCAGACATTTGTTCTTTCATAATAGCTTTATCTTGTGAAATTAAAACTAGTTTAATAATCAGTCATATGCCTCTGCATATTCATACTCTTCAGATGCTCTGGTAGCACAGTCATTTGAAATCCATTTGGAAAATAGCATTTACTGACAATACTTGGCTTTTCTTGGTCAAGGCTCTTGGATAACCTCTCACTCAATGTGAGCACAGTGAGCTTTCTTCATGCTCCTCTTCTACACCTATCCTGTTCTCTAATCAAAGTATTTTTCAAGCTTCCAGACAAGTCTCCAGAAGTTTTTGCCCTCTTGGGAGGGGAAAATTATACTCAGCATTCAAGTCTCTCTTTACTAAACATTCTATATAAGCTTACTGCTCCTCTAAGTTTCAGTCCAAACACCCAGATGAAACTGCTAAAGCCAGCTTTCCTTAGCTTCTTAGTGTCTCAAAGCATCTTCCTACAACTCTTCTCAAAATACTCTATATAATTAGCCAGGTGGCCTTTTCCCCACTTGTACAAGCAACTGCCTGAAGTCTCCTTACAGGAAGCTCCTCTCAGAGGCTCCTAAATGTCTACATCTGTAAATGGCAAAAAGACAAAAATAGAAGGGATGCATGGTGAGACTAGAAAGACTTCTGAAAGTGTCTCTAGCAGACCATCTTACTATAAAGATCCTTAGAACTGTTAGATTAACTCTTCTCTTAGAAGAACCAAAAGAGATGGTCAATAAATAGTGACAATCTAAGGTAGATCTGCAATAGGAGGTAGAACTTTCCTACAATTTGTAGAGGCATGAACTTCTCCATAAGGAATTAAGATTTCAGTTAACTCAGTTTAGTGAGCTTCAAGGTAATAATATAACCTGTGAGCAGTTTTATTCAAGGGTTTATAAAATTGCCTTTCTTGGTAGAGATTTTTTCCAAAGTACAAAAACTGATTGTGCAATTGATGTAGGGAAGACATGAGAAGTACTGCAAACACCGTTTTTCTCCTCTACATTGGGCACAGTGTCTTAACACTAAATTAGAAGGAATCCACAAGTAAACTGTATAGAACAAACACTTTTAAATTACATGGAGTTGTAAGAAAGCTTTAGTTTAACACAAGAAGATATTCCCAGTGACAAATCTAGGAAGTATTCTTCCTCTACCTATTTTTAGCTGGGAAGAGAGAAACTGAGGTGTTTGGAGTGAACAGTATCCCTCTTAATTTTGCTTCTCAACACAAGCACAATGAAGGTTGTACATTTTCTAGGAAGATTTCTGAAGATTGCTGCACCAGAGAAGACACTTCCAGAAATATGAATATGCAGATGCCACAAAAAAACCCTAATTTGAACTCCAATTTGTTAAAAAATTAAATATGGAATAAATGTATGGTCTAAACTTCAGATTAAATATGAATGTTAATTCCAATTACCAACTGCATTCTTTACATGATTTCCTACAGTGTCTTGGGGCATAGTGGCCTGCAAAAAAATAATTCAAATATTTGAGGCTTGAGAAATCTCATTTCAGCTACTCTAAACTATGTACGCTAACCAATATACATGCCATGTTCCGTTATTTTTTTGTGAAAGCTAAATTTACTAGAACTCAGATATTCAACTGTGAAGAAGACATAATAAAAGCTACAATATATCAAGAAAAAAAGGCTATGTATAAAGTAAAGAAAGTATTTGGCATATAAATTAGGATTTGTAGTCAAAATCGGCCTCTAAACGAATCAGTTTAGATGCAGGCAGCCAGTAGCATAGCTTTGGGGTTTATTTACATTCTTTTTCAATGCTAAGAATCAGAACATATTCTCTATTTGGCAGCTTACAAGAGAATTAACATTTTCAGATTTCAAATGTGTGTCTTTCAGGAAATGAAGCACCTTAAAGCATTTACTTAGGTGCAAGACAATAGTGGAATTTGCCTAAAATAATTTCTATTGGATAATGTTGTAATTTTAAGAGTGGCTGGAGTCTCTCATGGCCATTGATTAAATTTTGGTATAGAAAAGAACTAATAAAATTAAAATATCTGCAGGGAGCAAGACTCTACATTCTACTTATCTTAGAATAGCTTTAACTGGTAACTTAACTTCTAAGCTTAAGTATTAGCCTTTTAAAAATTTATTTATATTACAGTACTTAGAATCAATTGCCAGCTAAAGGTGGACATAAATAATCCTTTGAGGCTATATTAAATGTCTGGAAATCCCTTCACTTTTCATTCCACCCTATCTAAAATTCATTTGTTAAATTTGATTGGAATAAGTTTGCTCAAAGTATTTTGGAACACTTGAAATGCTTAAAATTGATGCTTAAAGCCTCTCTGAATAAAAGCACGCAAGCTAAAAATGCTTTGAAATCTTATAGAATTCTAGTAAGATACCAGTTTATCCCAATGAAGAGGAATCTAAATATTATGAAACTATTCTCCTTCAGTAATGTGGAAGGGGAAAAAAATATTAGGATTCTGGTTCTGAAAAAAAAAAAAGGTATCTTCAGTAAGTGACAGCATTATTATTGAAGAGTTACATATGGAGAATTACATATAATTTAAATTCTACTGTCATAAAATGTGTGCAGGGTCAGAACTTTTGTTTACATTCAAAATAAACAAGAACTGTATTCCTTTTGAAGTGTGATGTATTGATTTCTGAACTCCACAAAATATCATTATAACACATTGACGGTTCAGTAGTCCATTAAAAATGGAGAAACAAAATAAAACTGAAATAAAAATTTAAGCTGACAGCTACTGAATAGATAGCATTCCTTTAATTTATTACTATCAAAATATTCTTCAGGCTATGATCTTACAAACACTTAAGAACTTAATTTTATGTGTGCATAGACCCACTGAAGTAATTTCCCTTGACATATTTAAACAAGCTTAACTTGGAAAGAATCTGAGGCTGTACCAATCAAAATATTTTTCTAAATTAGGTATGTTGAGGAAAAAAAAAATAATCAAACTTTGATTAAAACTGCAATTCTATATCAAGTGAAACACTTTTTTTTTTTTTTTTAATAAGGCACCATACACTGGCAACTTTGAGAATAAAACCACCTATTTTAATTTCTGAAATGGAAAGTAGCAATCTAACTTTATGAGCTCTTCTCTGAAAACTCTGCCATTCTAGATAAATAGTAGATAAAGTAGATAAAAAATAGAGCACTTAATTCCAGATGAAATTAGAATTGAAAGCAAACACACACCTGATAAACTCCCAAGAGATCCGCAACAACAAAAAAAGAAAATATACATGCAAGGAAAGGATAGAATCAGACCCAGCAATTGTTTCTGCCTACTCAGCACACAGAAATATAATAGATATTTGCAGATAACCATTGCAGACATTTATTATTGCAGTTTATGGATGATAAATTCTACCACACAATAAAATGTGTGCCTCTAGTGTTTTACACAGGCAATAATAGCTTAAATTCCTAAATGAAAACTTTCAACAAGACTACTATAGAACACTACTGTAACATACTGGTTAGTAAAATTGGCAAGTCATACTCTAAAAGAAACCATGTTGAAAAATCTTATTGTTCTTAAAATCTCACATATACACTAAATTTATAAGGTTGGAGGGTGGGGCAAAATTTATTGCATACTTTCCAAAAAGCTTATGTATATAACCAGGGCAGCTTGACATTTAAAGAAGTCCTTTTCACTATTCCACAATAAAATACGCTTTGTATCAAGTAAGAAAATAGTTTCTACTAAATATATGCAAAATTTCTATTTACAAATAGTTTCATGAACTGTTTTCACCTTCAACCAGATGGATAATTTTAGTTGATCAGAGTATGCCCCCTTACATCTTGTCAAAGGTTAAAAATGCTGGTTACTTGGCTGGAATCCATTGTTATTTTTTGCTGGACTTAAAACTATCCTGTATCTATCCTCATGCAAATTAACCTCTTGAAAGTTTGGTTTGGTTTTTTTTTTTCCCACCTGTATCAGGTAAAAAGGGCTAATAAAACCCCCAAGAACTAGCTTCTCCAAGTTTGGCCAATAAGGAGACGCTATTTATTTATGTAGGTTCACTGCTCCTCCCTTACTAAATTTTATAAAAACAAACAAGTACTTCAGGACTTTCACACACAAAAAATAGAACCAACAAAACCAACCCCCAAAACTGCACTACACACTCCTCCTAAGAAGCACAGCATAGAAATAATAAATATGATTAAATTCAATAACAGACTCTGAAGAGTCACAGCAAAGGTAATATATACTATTGAGTATAACCACAGGCAAGAAGATATGAATTAAATATTCATCATAAAGCTTGATTTTGTATACCTGTTTTTGTCAGTGTTTTATCTTATGCTTTAAAAAAAGAAACGCCATTTTAAATCCATGAAAGCTTTCTCAAAGCAATTTCCAATAAATGCTTGTTCCTTAAATAAGTTCTGTAATTACTGAAAATTTTTTTCAGACTTCAAAACATTTCATAAGTCTCGTTTATATATTAAACTGCCGCCCCCCCCCCGCTAATTTTTAATTACACCCCCACGCCCCGGCTAATTTTTAATTACAAACAGAAAAATCTGAAACCATTACTTTAAAAGAACAAAGAAATATCCAGTAGATCCTGAGATTTTCCACGTTATCATATTTGCAAGCTGCCTTATAGGACCATATATACATTTTTCATAGTTGGTTATTTTTTTTTAAAGAGTCAGTCATATCTCAGAGAATATAAAGTAGACAATTATATACATGTTCACTTTTAAAACCATAAATAAGTCTCAGATTGCTATGTAAAAGCTACTTAAAAATTCTTCAAAACCAGAACAAAAGAAATACATACATAGAAAACACATTGCTAAAGATCTGTTAAATTAGATGCACAGCTAAGAACTCAATAACAGCTATTCCATATTATTCTAGTAGGAAAAAAAAATTAAAGTTTACATATAAAGCATGATAGAAAGTAGGGACAGATATAAAAGGAATCACGTCAGGCAATCAATTTCACTTCAGTCAAGGTGACTACACTGCTACAGTATCTGAACAGATCTCACTGGTATATTAAACATCATTCCTAACATGTCAAATGTAGATGATAAAGGAAGGAGCTATAAACAAATTCCATTATCAGTATGCTCAAGTTTTTTTTCCCTCTCCATTCAAGTATTGCTGGGATTTTACTCTTCTCTATTGTTTCATGCAAGATTTGACATGTGTGTCCAGGAGAACAGAAGATCAAAGAATGCACTATTAGGGTTGGAACATGGTGAGGCTTGTGATTGCCCTGTGGGACAAAGGGTTCCCACACAACAGCAGAGTACTGTGAAAGTTTTAAAATATTTTATGTTGCACCTGACTCAAAATGGATCAGAAGAACAGGTGTGGCTGTTGCACAGGCCTCTTTAAAAACAAACAAACCCCATCCCTTTCTATCAACAGAAGTTATGCAACTTAAAAACAAACCCATCCCTCCTAATACTTGGACTTTCAAGGAAAAATCATAAATAAAAGTATTTTTTTCAACCAACTCCAATTAAATTTATTTAGCTATCAAGGATAACAAGGGCAATAAGAAAAGCTTTTATAGATACATTGGCGATGAAAGGAAGACTAGGGAAAACATGGACCCTCTCTGGAAGGAAATGGGAGACCTGGTTACTTGGGACATGGAGAAGGCTGAGGTACTCAATGACTTCTTTGCCTCGGTCTTCACCAACAAGTGCTCCAGCCACATCACCCAAGTCGCAGAAGGCAAAGGCAGGGACTGGGTGAATGAAGAACCACCTGCTATAGGAGAAGATGAGGTTTGAGACCATCCAAGGAACTTGAAGGTGCACAAGTCCATGGCGCTTGATGAGGTGCATCTGCGGGTCCTGAGGGAACTGGCAGATGAAGTGGCTGAGCTGCTATCCATCATATTTGAGAAATCATGGCAGTCTGGTGAAGTTCCCACTGACAGGAAAAGGGGAAACATAACCCCCATTTTTAAAAAGGGAAATAAGGAAGAGCTGGGAAACTATAGGCTGGTCAGTCTCACCTCTGTGCCCAGTAAGATCATCCTCCTGGAAACTATGCTAAGGCACGTGGAAAATAAGGAGGTGATTGATGACAGTCAACATGGCTTCACTAAGGGCAAATCGTGCCTGACAAATTTGGTGGCCTTTTATGATGAGGTTAAAGCGTTGATGGATGAGGGAAGAGCAACTGACGTCATCTACCTGGACTTGTACAAAGCTTTTGACACTGTCCTGCATGACATCCTTGTCTCTAAATTGGAGAGACATGGATTTGATGGATGGACCACTTGGTGGATAAGGAATTGGCTGAATGGCCGCACTCAAAAGAGTCAACGTGGTCAACGGCTCAATGTCCAAGTGGAGACTGGTGACAACTGGCATTCCTGGACGGGGGATCAAGTGCACCCTCAGCAAGTTTGCCAATGACACCAAGTTGAGTGGTGTGGTGGACATGCTGGAGGGAAGGGATGCCATCCAGAGGGACCTGGACAGGCTAGAGAGGTGAAGTTCAACAAGGCTAAATGCAAGGTCTTGCACATGGGTTGGGGCAATCCCAAGCACAAATATAGCCTGGGTGGAGAATGGATTCAGAGCAGCTCTTAGGAGCAGGACTTGGGGGTGTTGGTAAATGAGAAGCTTGACATGACCCAGCAACGTGTATTTGCATCCCAGAAAGCCAACAATATCCTGGGCTGCATCAAAATAAGGGTGGCCAGCAGGTTGAGGGAAGTGATTTCCCCTCTACTCTGCTCTTATGAGACCCTACATGGAGCGCACTGTTCAGCTCTGGGGCCCACAACATAAGGACATCGACCTGTTGGAGTGAGTCTGGAGGAGGGCCACAAAGACGATCAGAGGGATGGAGCACCTCTCCTATGAAGAAAGGCTGAGAGAGTTGGGGTTGTTCAGCCTGGAGAAGAGAAGGCTCCAGGGAGACCTTATTGCAGCCTTTCAGTACTTAAAGGGGGCTTATAAGAAAGATAAGAACAGACATTTTAGTAGGGCCTGTAGAGATAGGACAAGGGGGAATGGTTTTAAATTAAAAGAGGGTAGATGTAGACTAGATATTAGGAAGACATTCTTTACTGTGAGGGTGGTGGGGCACTGGAACAGGTTGCCCAGAGAAGTTGTGGATGCCCCATCCCTGGAAGTGTTCAGGACCAGGTTGGATGGGGCTTTGAGCAACCTGGTCTAGTGGAAAGTGTCCCTGCCTATGGCAGGGGGGTTGGAACTAGGTGATCTTAGGTCTATTATTAGATCTATATTAGATCTATATGAACTTATATGACCTTAGGTCCCTTCTAACCCAAACTGTGCTATGATTCATGATTTTATGATATCGAAACATTTAGCATAATAATCACAAACCAAACTATGTTCTTTCAAAAGAAAAAGAAAATCCATCTAGCTGGCATAATCAAAATGTATTTTTGGCTGCTTTGCTTCCCCTCCAAGGAAACAGGACCAGGTAATGACATTCTGCCCAATATTTAGTGATGTTATTTTAAATTGGTTTAACTGGACAGCACAGATTACACTCTTCTAGTCTCAAATTCTTTGAAGATAAATAATTGTTCAGCTCTACGTATCAGCTCAAATTGTTGATAGCATTTACAGTACATAAAGAATGCTTTTCATCATCTCTAGTTATATCAAAACCTCCTGTGATTTCCTGAAATGAACAAGATTTTAAGTGTTCTCATCTCATAGCAATAAATATTTATTGAACAATCTGTCAAATATCCAGCTTCAAAAGACAACTGGCTTGGAGGCATATATATGTTAATTATGGTTTTTGAATTCTTCAGCAACTGAAGCTGTAGACCTATACTTTCAAATAAATTTTATTCATATTTTTTCCTTGTTCTTAAAGTGAAGAAATAGGGAAAAAAGGCAAAACAGAAAAATCAAGAAGTGTAAGGGAATATTTTAGTATAATATGAATACAATGCTACAACAATAAAAATTACCTGGCCTAAAAGAGCTGGCCTTGCAGTCCAGCAGGTCAATATGACATTATTTAATGCATTCTAAAGTAATTGGGCTAAGCTGGCAAGTATGGTGTAAAAACAACAGGGACTTTTTTCTTTGGGAGAAAAGTTCATTTACAGTCTACCATTTGACTGTTTCTCACATATTCAGCAGAAACATGTTTATCCTTTTTAAGGCAGTATCAGAAGTACGTTTTCACTGGTAATTAAAAGCAGTTCAAAACACAGAATATTTAAGTTATTCCACATCCAGATAACAGGTAGAAAAGTTTAAAAAATATTATTTTTACCTTTTCTAGCTTTTTAGCCTCAATATGTCGCAGCACCTGTTCCCTCCAGTCATGAGGGACTTGACTTTTTCCTGGAGGGTCTAATAAAGAATGGTCAGAGTTAACCCTTGGGTTTGATCTCTTTGAAGGGCTAGTCCATGAGTAATTAAAGTCACTAACTGACATAGTTCTTTCTGGTATTTCATTCACCAATGGCCGAGCACTCTGTGGTCGGGGTATGTTTGGACCATCAATGCTATATGTCCTGGCAGAAAGAGGTCTCTGTTGCCCAGACATTACTGGTGGAGCTATTCCTACTGAATGCAAGTCTCTGTATGTTAAATAGTCCCCCTCAGGAACCCGGGCCCACCTTGAAGGTCCAATATCCCCAAGATTTATAGAAGCTGTAGAGGATATGCTGCTCTGCCTTTGAAGAGTATGTCTGGTTGCTCCCAGGAACAGTCTATCATTTGGTGGAATAGCCCACACATTTACATGTCTCCCAGCAATCTGTTGTTGAGTGTTATACACAGCACTGGCTCGGACATTGTTATGGTTGGATAAATTCATATTGGCAGAATGCTTTACATAGCTGGGGATTTCTGTGCTGTCAGACCTAAGCAGACATGAAAGAGGTAAGCTGCCTTGTTCTACTTGGGTGTTTTGTTTCTGGGGCCGCAAGGTATCTTTCGTTGTTGGACTGCTGCTGTACTGAATACTATACTGGGGAGTGCAAAACATCTGTGCACCACTTATCGCTGATCTTACTACATTAGCACCTTCAGGACTGTGATTTGAGTCAAACTTGAACACAGTTTTTGTAGAAGATACTAAAGCAGATGACGACAATGGCCCAGGAAAAACCTGAAAAGGCTGATCATACAGAAGAGTAGTGGATTTACTTCGGACTATGTTTTTTCCATCTGCACTACTAGATGTTGATTTTACCACTGAGTTTGGCTGTTGAGATCCATCCTCATTAACAATATCATAGATTTCCAGACTGGTGTCCATACTGGTGATGCTGTGAGATTTCATCACAGGACCACTTCTCTGTGGGGACAAATCTTCAGTGCTTCTTGAAACAGACAGCTCAGCAGAAGAATCACCATCAACTGTAGTGCTTCTTGTCAGTTCATCTTTACTGGGAGACTGCAGTGCATCCTCAGGATGTCCATTTACTTTATTTATAGGATATTTATTTCCATTTTCCAAGTACTGGCTTTCTTCTTTCATATTGTTATTCAAAAAGCCCTTTACTGAAACTATTTTCTGTGTTTGTAACCTTTCTACAGGAACTGGCACTGCTGCTTCACTAACCAGTTTATTGATATTCATGTTTATTTGGTCTGTTTTGTGAGACTCCTCTGTAGGAGTGCTTAGATCAACACCTTTTCTTATCAGGCCTAATCTTTCTTCAATGCTTAATTTGTATTCAGACAAATTTGTAACCTCTTGCACGTAATTTCTTTCTTCTACTATAATGCTCAATTCACCTCCATTTTGCAAAAGATTATTCAAATTTTCATCTTCTTGCCTGGAAAAAAAGATGGCTCTTAAAAGAAATTCCAAAATGGACCAACATATTCCTTTAAGAACTGTTTTAGAAAAAATAATCATTAACATGCAAGACAGCCATGCTGTACACACAATACAGGACAAAGACCAATATACAACCAAATTTATGATTTGCTACCTTACCATTACAAAAATATATTATACAGAGGGCTCATTTTGGCAACTCTTGTGTCATCAATTTTGTTGATCATATTTTGATGTCAGAAGTTTAATTAAATTCAACAGGAACTGAAGACAGTTTAAAAGTGTCAGAAAGTACAAAGTGACAATAACTGTATTTTATCAAATACTTGACATTTCCATGACAATTTTGGCCAAATGTCTTGTTTCTATTGGCAAATTTAAAAAAAAAAAAAAAAAGGCACCTTTTAACTAGAACTACAAAAAGATAAACAATCTGTAAGTACATTCTAAGTTTCTAAGTGCTTTTTATAATTTAGTAATAAAATTTATTTTCAACATTATGCAAATAAAAACATAGAGCTTTTAAAATGGTGTATTGAAAGTATTTTTCAGGCATAACAAATTATTAAGGGTGAAATTATTATACCATATTAATATTACAGATGGGAACCATGTCTTTTATACTAAAATTGGCCTCTCAATTTTATTGTCCTTTTTTTTTTTGGTTTTGGGTTTGGTGGTTGGGGTTTTGTTGGTTTTTTTTTTAAAAAAAACCCCAAACACCCAAACCTATTCCATTATTTAACATTATTTTAAAACATTAAAATTTAAATTATTTCACGAATGATAAAAGAATCATTAACTAAATAAAGGAATGGACGTGTAATATGAAAGATTAAGTAACATTTTTCTATTATATTTGTTCAGTGGTATACAGTATTTTACAAACCTGATATTGGATAATACAGCAGCATGCATTTCTTTGTCTGGAGAACAGAGAGAAATATCTTGGCTACTATCAGTATTTAAGGAAACAGAATCTGACATTTGAGAAGGAGAGGAACAGTTGCTGTTATTTTGATTGCTATTGTGGGTAGCTTCATCTGAGAAGGAATCGGCATCTTTTGAATCATCTGAAATAAAAAATTGCCAATTTAGTTAAACGGCTATTAAACAGATGTCTGTAATGTGTGGATGTTACAGTGTTTAGAAACAGTATCTTGTTCTTCAGTAATACTTATTACTGGAAGCTAACATATAAGCTAACACATTTGCAAACTTTGTATAAACTTATAAAAGACTGTTGGCAACAGCTCCTATTTTTAAAATATGTCTCAATGTAAAAAGCCCTCACCTGGTAATGAAATTTACCTTGTTGCTTTATTCCAAGTTTCCTTAGCATAAACTAGTGTACTACATTATGCAGTATTTTCCAAAAATATCTATCAAATCATATTTCTGTTTTTGTAATGATTCCCAAGTTTTCAATTACAAGTCTATTAGCCCTTATGAATGCAAAGTACACTGCTTCACATGAAGGATTTTGAAAGTGTGCACAGTTCCTGCTTTTGAACATTCTGTCATTGTTAAATAGCTATTTATTAGATCAAACAGTCTGGAAAGACCTAGACCTCTGGTTGAACTCTATATAGTTTTATACATGTAAAAAACAGGAAAGAAAAATGTTCTTCTGCAGAGCTGGAACCAATGCATTCCCATGCTTTGCAGATCACCTAGGACAACATTTTCAGTCATTTACACCTGTGCACATTGATTCTTAATGCATGCATACTTACATCCTACATCCATGTAAAAATCATTTATCTGCGGGACTTCAAGCCAGCCACGATTTTGACATGGGCAAACATAAGTGTACAAACAAATGCATTTAAATGTTTGCTTCAAGACACAGTTAAAGTTGCCAAGCGCATAAATTTTGTGAAGCTATTTTCTATCTCCAGAGACAAGAAAGAAGTTTTGACTTAGTACTTTAGCCAGGCATAAACCCCTAAATATGACATTGATAAACGTCAGTCTCTTCACCTGCATGTGATCCTCAGCAGACTCTCTCTTGCTACCTCCATGTGGTTTTCCTTCCTCCTCACTAAATCTTACCCTTTTACATGTAATGTCCAGAAAAGCCTTTCATCCTGGAAAGTACTGGACTAGGATATCATATGAAGCAAAATACAATTTGCTTTTCAACTGTTAAATTTTGTTTTCTCTGAATCCTAGGTCATTCCCTACTCTTAAGGAAATGGTTACCCAGACTGAAACTATCTTTCAGAGAATATAAAACTTAGTTAACAAAAAAAAATTTCTGAAGTTTCCTATGAGAGGAAAGAAGAAAAAAATGAGTAAAGTGACTCTGGAGGAGTTGACACAAGAGAAGTTTATTCTCAAACCTTAGGAAGAGAGCACAACTTCTCTGAGAAATTTAAACAAGTGATAATTGCTGCCAAAAGCAGCAGCAGTCCACAAAATTGGAGGGGGGGGGGGGGGGGGGGAGGGAGAAGAATATGGAATATTTCCAAGGTAAATACCACATTCTGCAATCCTTTTCTTAAACATATCAAGAGTGTGTTCAAGCTAATGGTCCCCCAAAACACAAGCACCTCCTTTCCCCCTCTGCTTTTAAACTAATGACAAGAATCAAGAAAATTAGGATGTGAACACAGCTTTCTCTACCACACACTCAAATATAAGATAATGCAGTATTTTTTTTCTGCTTTCATTACTTAGCAGTAACAAAAAAGGTTAGATACCATAGTTAAGAGCTACCACTTTTGGTTGATTTATGGAGGTTTCTATCAGCGGTGGTCGCATTTCTGCCATTTTCATCTCTTCATCAGAGGAGAGTTCTTCTGATTCCTGCTAAAGGAAAACCAGCTTTATTATGCTGTGCATATTTTAAAAGCGCTTAAAAGGTTAAGTAAAAGCTATCTAAACTGTCACCCACTGAACAATAAAGGGGAAAAGATAAATAAGCAGCACAGGCATAACAGCAACTGTGTAGTGCAAGTCAACTGAACATAGTAATACTTGCCACTGAATTAATTTTAAGAAGCAGCATAGGCAGACTTGCATTGTCACTGATGAACAGTCAAACCGGTATAACTTCAACCAAAAGAATCTACTTGGAGCAAGCAGATGCAGCCTCTGTTCCACCACTGGAAAGAACCTCCAGTTGAGTTCAAGTCAGAAAGTTATCACTGTACCAGCGAACACTCCAGACTGACTAGCTGGGTATTGAATTTGCAGAAAAGAGTTCAAACTGAAACAGTTATGGAGTAGCATTACCAAGACAATCTTAGGAATGGAGAGCTATGCTGTGATAAAAGACTGAATGACTTTGGCTCGCCTAGTTTAGCAAAAAAAGAGCAAGCGTGGCTTGGGTTGATACCTTTAAGTTTACATTGGGGATAAATTCCAAAAGGAACAGAAGTTATTTATCTTCAAGAACAACTGGCAGAGGAATAAAGTGATGCTGAATACATTTCAGCTACAAATCACTAGTTCCTAATTATAAGATGGCACTCAGTGCACTTATGAAAGAGATTAACTGACAAAGCTGCTGCAAGAACAGCCATGTGACTGATTCAGTATCCTACTGCCAGGCCTGTATAGCTATTATTTTCAAAACCCAATTGTTTTCAATAATATTTTGAGGAGAAAAAGCCTTCTTTCCCTAAAGTAGAAACTTCTTTCTAGTAAGCATGCTTCCTCTTTCAAATGCTACAGAAATCTATGTCACAGATTGCAAAAATAGTCTATCAATGTTCATTTTTTCTTACAAGTTTCAGAACATTTAATGTATAGAACCTACTGGAGTACCACCTTTCCCATGATACTAAATACTTGGCCAGTTCTTTGGACTGAAGGAAGGACAAACCTGACTGAGATGTAGCAAACAATGTATGATAGTCTTCATTAAAAAAAATCCACCTGTTTCTCTGCAATCGGAACAAACCACCTCTTCACTGCCTCTGCAACATTTCCTTTGCCCTTGGATGTAACATACAACAAGCGTAATCAATGTTGAAATGAAAAAAAAAACCCCACAAACTTAGAAGCATGCATAGTTTAGATACCTGGATTCAACTGCAACAGAATTACCAGCATGTTATAACATGGAAGTAAGGAATTCAGTATCCCTGATCAACTATGCACTGCTGCCTCATTTACTTACTGACAAACAGCCAGCTTCAAAGAATTGCTGTCACTATCATTAGACAACTAATATGATTTTCTGAAATTATGTATTTAAACTAAAGAAAAATGTCAAACCCAATATTTTCAGAAAGGATGTAGAAACAGGAACACACTAGCAGGGAAAAAGCCAGCAACAGCCATAACTGCTTATCAGAAAGCCTCTTCAGCAAAAGCATGATATACACATGTTCCACTGCTTACACAACACAGGCAAAAATAATCTGCTTGAGAAATGAAAAAAGCATTTTACAGGTTGTGATTGGCAACTAATGAAGTGACAGGTTCCAAAATTTGTCATATGTCTGAAACACTAAATAAAAAATGAATACATGTTGTTTATCACAGAGACGTACAAAGAGTTCAGAAGTTAAAAATCTCTGTCTCTTTACAAGGAGTAGATACAATTTCAGTCATATTCATGACAGCTCACTAATAAATGCAGAGGAATACATTTTTTTTTAAACCCAACTTTTACTTTTTATTCCAAATGAATGGGCACAGTCACTTAGATATAAAAGTTTTTGATTGCTCCCACTAATTAGATATACTGATGTTTCAGTGACAATTATAATCAATTATTTACTAAACAACTGACAATCAAGCAAAAACTGGAAAATCCTATCTAAGAATGAGTATTTTCACAGTTTGATACTTAGGTCAACTTTTAATTGAGCTTGCTTTATTTTTCTTTAAATGTATATATCTTTCATTATGAACTTTTTATTAGCTATTTCAAATTTTACTTAATATAGTCTGAAGTGAGAAAAATATTGCATTACAAACCATCTGTACTTACAGCACTTATGGATGACAGTTTTCTATTGTCAACATAAATTTTAATCTCTCAGAGTAACAAATTCAATACAACACCAGCACAATTTTTTGACTGCTATGATGTTCATCACAATGCCATACCTTGAGTGTGTCTTCATGGTTGACAATTGTTTTCGTGTTCTGCAAGGTTTTAACAAGTGCAGTCATCTGTGAATTTGCAGTGCTGTGCTTAGCTTCTGGCTCAGTAGGCTTCTGCACAGAGCTTCCTGCTGAATATTGCTTTCTCTCATCTGCTCTGTTCTTTATTGCAGCAATTTCTGAAGTCTACATGATTAAGAACATTAGTAGAAAAAACATCCTGAAAGGTTTTCAGTAACATGATAGTTAGAGTTAACATATATTTTGGGAAACTATGGAATGGAAAATCTGAGCTTTGAAATGATAAAGTATGAAATGCACCAGGTAGAGAGAGATGTCTGCAGATTACTGAGGTACAGTCCCTACCCTTTGACAATCAGTTTGACTCTCCTCCTTATTGGAGTCAATTTGTACCATTAAATTTCCAGTTAAATAAAAAATGGCCAAGAATATCTACAATGAGACATGTCAGCACCAAACAGTAGTCCTATCATGCTACATCAACCTGTTAGTGATTCCTGTGCCAACTTGCTACAATTACCTTGCCAACTTATAGTGCAAAACCTTCAGTCATGAGGGCAGCGGCAAGATCCTTAGAGATTATCCTGATTTTTATTGTAAAGTCTGGCAGATAAAGGAGGATCAGAGGGTGACAAAGATGCCATCCTCCAGAAAATGAAGAAGCCAGCTTCTTAACACATCCATAGTTTGTATTTGCCTGAGAATCAAGTCACTTTCCTTGTTCTTAGTGTCAGAGGAAAATTGTTACTGCAAAACAGACATTTATTACAGGCTTCTTCAGATGGTGAAGAGGTAAGTTCTGTTCTTTGACATGCTTTCCTGCTAAAGCATCATTGCTGAGAAAGAAGAGAAATAAAAGGAATCAATGACACTCTAGATCTTTGGAAGTTCTTGCAAAGTCAGAAGAGAATAACCTTTACCCCCACATCTTTTACAGAAACTGTCTGGCCTTCTCGTTTTGACTCCCTGGCAATATCTTCAGTAGATTCTTCATCCTTTAGTCTATGTACAATTGTCTGGACTGTTTTAACCATATTCTTCAGTTCATCAGGATATGGAGTTGGATATCTCTTTAGGTTTCCTTCCTGTGTAACAAAAAGCAATAATGTTGTGAATTTAATTAAATGCTATAATTAAAACATCAGTTTTAAAACAGACAATGATTTAGGACAAAACATTGAGCGGAGCAATCAAGTATTTCCACTTCACTGTTTGGTCTATCTGGATTAACTCAGACTTCAGTCTATAAAACCCAGCAAGATTACAAATCACTGTTATTTTTTTTTAATTTGTCCATTAATTGCAAGCTGGAAGAATTATTACAGCTGTAATTAACTTAAAGAAAATTAAAGATTAATCATTGTTTCCCCACAGCACCATCAGTCTAATAGTCTTCTAGTTATGCCTTACATTGTCTTACATCAGCTGAGACTTTTCCCCTTGTGCTTCACTTTAAACAATGGGCATGTCTGTCAGGAAGTATTTCATCCTGTTAGATACTCTTAAACTAACAACTGAAGACTTGATTTCTTCAGCAGAGTGAAATCCACAGCCAGAGTAAGGAAAAGGATGGGAACTGGGGGTAGAAGGAGAAGAGGGAGCAAAGCCCCAAGTATTAAAAATAAATTCAATACTAACCCGAGGTGGTGCCTGCCTCTCATCTTTGTCTTCATCACACTCAAATGCCACCTGAGCACGCTGTTTCCTCTGTTCCTCCCACAGAGATGGATTGAAACTTTCATTATCAGATATGAACATAACTAAATAATAATAAAAAAAGATTCTTGTAAGAATGGGATACATTATACTTTATTTTTCCTGGATGGAACTGATGTGTTTTTGTATGTATTCTTAAAAGATAAGAGACTAGCAGCACCATAAATTGATGACTAGCTGCACTGCTACTGCTTTATGAACTTGACTGTATTTTCATAACAGTAAAATCCCTTTTTGTAAAGTAAAAAAATAATTCATACACACAGCTGTAAACTAGTCTGAACACTCCCAGTTGCAGATTTTCAGCAGAACTCTGATGCAAAGTATTTTTATTCATATATATACACATATGAAAATATGTATTTTATATTAAAAAAGTAAATTATACTTTTATATATAGCCTGACTTCAGTGACGTGGTCTCATTAAGTATGTATAAAAGCATTCACCTGATTTCACTTCATGAAAAATAAAAAAAAAAGAATAAATTACTAATCTTGAAAAAAACAAAAGCACCTAAAACTTAATGTAAACACATGATTTTGCAGAAGTTATATAAATGACAGGACTGTTACAAAGTATTACTTGCTTAATTTTACAAAAGGAAAAAAACAAAAAAAAAAAATCTTTTAGTTACTCACTGTCTCTTATTCTAGCATGTCTCCATGCCTTGTGTTACATTACTCAGGTTCTACTCTAGCATGCCAAGTAGTCTAATAAATCTGTCACCACCACCCCAGCAAATCTATATACCTCACTAGCAATGCCAAGACTGTTCATATTAATTATATCTGAAATAGAAAAATCCTTAATTATAGGGCTCACCAAGTGCATTGGAATATTTGTTACACTGTGTTTATTGGGTAAACTTACAATTTTAACACATCTGAAAAATATTCTAATAGACTTCAATATCGCTGAAACAGTTCCTGGCACAATAATAATAAAAAAACTTTTTAAAGAATTTTAAATTTTAAAAAGGTTATATATTAAATTTTAAACCTTCTGTTTGGAATGACTGCCTCAGAGGAAGGTATTTTGTCAACTTAAGCCAAACAAGCAGCCCTTTCCTCATCTACAGAAAGAAACCTTGCCACTGGAGTAAAATAAAATTCAAATTGAGAGAACACTTTCAGGAACTATCTTCAGCTTCACTGACAATCTCCAAATGATTTTATAATTCTCACATTCTATCAGAAGTATTGCACATGTGTTATCTGCATTAGAAGGTGCTAAAAGTAATGTACTATTTTCTGGTTTTGCAGATATTTTTTATTACTCTGTATACTAGACATTTGTGCCATGTAACAGAAAATGTTGCCACTTGTCAATTTTCAGTTATTCCCACTGATACCTGTCCTCCCATTTCTGTTAAAGAAGCACAAGCTTTTTCCATTTGCCTGCGGAAAGTGGAGAAATATAGAGACTTTACTCTCTGTCCCTACCTCCTGATGGGGTTACTCATTTTCCTAAATATTTCACAAGTGTACAGAAATTAAGACCTCACCAGAGAGTCATGTTCTGGGCCTAACCTTTTATAAAACAGTTTGAACTACATGTGAGCAAAATGCATTTTTTCTGGACTGATTTTTTTTCTTTTAAAATAAAACACAGAATGCTATGTACTTTTAAAAAAATACATATTCGGTAATAGATGAAACATTTTGTCTAACATTTTTTTAAAATAGTCAGTCTGAAGCAGACACCTGGCAAGGAGAATTTCAACCCAATCCATTAAGCTTTGCTGGAATGAAATGGTGTCACACTGGGAAGTGGCAGCCATCAAAGAATGTTACTCCACCAGTCCATTCCTCACCTCATTCCCCATACATGCACACTTCCAATTGGAACAGTTTCACCCAGAATTTACTAATATGTGGATCACATTTTTAAGTTACTGTTCTCATTCTTCAGATATAACTCGTCATCACTTACAAGTTTACTTCAAACTTGTATCTAAGTATTATCTAGTGAAAATTACATTAGCTGGACTGTCTTCCCATTATTATTTTCAAAAGTGACCATTCTGACAGGGTATTTCAGAAATTCTTACCATCCTCAGTCCTTGGTTGCTGGGGGAACATGTAATTAGTAAGCACTGTTTTCTGTGTGTCAGGGTCAGCTTCTTTTTGAAGAGGGATAAGTGGTTTAGACTAAGCAGCAAATGAAAGAAGGGTATGTTATGAGAATATATACGTGTAAAAAGTAAACATGATCTACATATCACAGAGCATGCCTGTCCCATTACTTTGCAGATTACTCTGCCTTGCATTAAATCATTTCACCTCTGAATAATTTTCACAAAATGAAATTATTAACATGTCTGTCTGTGACAACTGGCTTTGACTGAGAACTGAAACTCAGTAACAGCTTTAAGAGAAGAGCAAACACTAGATATTCTAAGAGTAACCCAGTTTCTTGTTAGGACTTATTACTATCCCAAAGGAGGCTGATGTAGAATACACAAATATATTTAGCCATTTAAAGCTGTAGACAATCATATATAGAGAAAAAATTTGTAATCAATTTTTTACAATGACACCAGATTGATTATCCCCCATCCCTTACATAAAAGGGCAGGGGATTCTTGAAATTACCGTATTGGTAAAAGTGCTTTCATTATACTACACCTGAGGCTAGTGGGTTTCTGGCAGCCCTGTATACCTTAATGCATTCAGGAAACTGGAATAGTACAGAAGGCTATGTACACAGGAAAAATACAAGCCACAAGTGCACAAGTTTCTTCTCAATAGCTTGAAACTTGGAGAGTCACAGAGTTCAAAGGTGGGACAAGAAACCCAGCACAAAAAGGCATGCTAAGTTTCCTCAATGGTATATCTGTGGAAGAAACAGCATGCTACACATTCAAGTACTAGCTTATCAAGCATTACCTTTCCTGTGTAAACAAGTCTGAATTAAGAAAAAACAAAACCCAAAAAAATCCAACATCAGTTAAATTGCATTTCTTAATGGCACAGAACTTTGCCAGAAATATGCAAGTCTCCAAAGTCAGGTAGGCTCAGTGTTGTTTGTTTCAGGAGAACTGACACAGCAATAATGTCAAGGAAGTATTGATGTATATACACAGTACTACATCTTATTAAATAATAATTATTATTTAATTAAATAAAATTATTAATAATATTATTTAATAATATGCATTATTAAATAATAACAGATGGCTCCGTTCTTGTCAATTCCATTAAGAATAAGGTCAACATCATTAATTTTTAAAAACTTAACCTGATTGTCTGATAGCCACATAGCAGTAAGCTGTTGCAGTTTTGTAAAGGTGAATGGCAAATTCTTCAGTCTGTAAATCATAGCAAGAAGAGTTTATGTAAGTACACTTATCATTAAATACTGTTAAGAAAAAATGCTGCATTAGCCTGTAAAATGTTTAAAGACATTTACAGACATAGTTAAATAAAAAAACTATTGACAGTTGAAAGTTAACAGCTTTTATTATAGATTCAAAGCTATACTCAGAAAAAAAACCCAAACCACATTTCTGATCAGTTTAGCAAGCAGATTAAAAAAAATGAAACTTGAAGACACTGACAGTGACTTAAATACAATTTTGAAGACAATCATTGTCATTATGTGTATATTAACTATCCAACTTAAAATCAAGACTATTTTCATACTTGAATCTGAATCCTCAGCATTTTTATCTTTCAATACACATGCACTCCAATTAAGAAAAAAGTGCTACACCTGAAAAAAGTGCCGTTTTCCCCCAAGAAACATATATAAGAATGGAGTTGCCCTGATAAATGAAAGCAGTGGCATTAATGGATAATCAGGCTATAGATGGAGTACAGAGAAGCTGGATTGGCAAAACAGGATGGAGAGTTCAGACTTATCTCTCCCAATACATTGAAATTCTACAAATTGGCAATTCCCAAAAGAGAAATGGTTTGTCAGTTTTTAATTACTAGCTCTAATAAAACACAACTCTTTTTTCCCCCTTCTCCAGCATACTCAAGTGTTTTACATACAGTATACCATGATATTGTTTTGTGTCTTCTAAATGCAATACAGGAAGCTATATATTTTTAAGTAAGAATCAAAGTTTTTTATGAAAATAACCAAACAAATTCCCTAAAAAATACATGCTAACAATCATCAATGTTTTGAAGCTGTACTTCAATGCATGTGCTTAAGTAATTAAAATGAATACAGCTTAATACTATGGAACAGCAAGATCTAGAATACAACAATAATATATTAAATACATGCATCTCAGCTTCTAAGCTGTGGGTGAGATAAGGAAGATAGCACAATATACCTCTACTTACATTTTGGGGATAGACATCAGTTACAAGACACTATATGCAATGATATTGCATTTTACACAACTTCTATTTGAATTAATGTATTCACAAACCTATTGTCACTCAAATTGATGACTTTTAATTTCTGCATATCACCCACTTCTTCAGGGAGAAATTCAAGCTTATTAGAATGTAGAAACAACACTGTTAAATGCTTCCAGTTTCCAATCTGAAAAAAAAAAGAAAAAGAAAAAAAAAAAAAAAAAGAATTCATCTTCACAACTCTACACAAATTTTTACTGTTTTAAAACAACTAGTATTACTGATATTTTTACTTGTAAAGCACAATTTTGATTTATTTTTACATATTAAATCTTCTTTTAGTTTCAATACACTAGCAACAAATTTCTACTTTTGCTTAAAAAAAAATCAGAATTTAATTAAAGTTTGTATATTTGTATACCCTTGCTTTTAAAAACACATACAGAAAATCTACTCAAGAATTATTAACTTATCCAAAAGTTTTACAGACTATATAGTTTAAGATACATCAAAATGTTAGTTTTGTAACTGAATACATACCTCTGATGGCAGCTGTGTTAAAAAGTTATGATCTGCAGCAAATGTCCTTATGTTAGAAAGTTGCCCAACAGACGAAGGCAATGTTTCAATCTCATTGAAACTACAGTCCAGTTCCTCTAATGATAGTAACCTGAAGAAAGAAAAAGAAAAAATTACTCCTCTATACAGGTTAATTCATCCAACATTAATTTAATACTTTAAGTTTAAATGAGGTTAATACCACTATCAATTACAAATCTCAAATTAAATACAAAATAAAACTCTGAAACCCAAGGGAATTCAAATCCATGAGAAATCCTTTACTAATTGCCTAAATTGTGTTTGGGTTTTGGGTGGGTTTTTTCGTTTGTTGGTTGGTGAGATTGCTTTTTGGTTTTAAAATCTCCTTCACACTATCCTCATAAGAGAGTTTTCAGCAAAATCAGGGGGGTCAGCAACATCAAATGTTTGTGTACTACATGAAAATGTGCTAGTGCAAGGAACTGAAAACATTCAGAGTGGGACAGATCATAGCCAAACAGTTGAGTGCAGTTTCTGAACAATAAAAGAATGCAAATAGTTAGACAGTGAACCTAAGACTTTGGCAGTGAAGAAGTATTTTGTAAATTCTGACAACAAAATGCAACCTACATTCATTATAATAGGAGAACAGAAATTGGAACAAATGCCCCTTATTTGCATAGCACTTAATTCTGAATCAATTATTTTTGCTGTCATTTGTGAGTTTCAAATTAAGTTGCTGAACACCAAATTAAACATTAAAAAATCCTGGTGATTAACAGGTGAAAATTCTCTTTATAATATAAAAAAGATAAATGTATGTGTTAAGATTCACTTTTTACAAGCTTTTTGATATCGGTTCAATCATTTGCAATATTTACCACAGCTATGTTACTGCCAAAACCCCCAGTCAGACAGCTGACTGCCTATTTAAATATCTTTTCTTTCACATTCAATTTTTCTATTATAAATTGGTGGCTGCATTAATGAGTGAGGAACATAGTGATATCAAATGATTAATAAAACTGAATGCATTGTTAGTAGATTGACTTTAAGACAATTAGAGTGAATAAGTTGTTAAGGGTTAATTCAGGTTACAAGCATTTTGTATGTCCTGCTAATCCTTAAAGCACCAGCAAAACCTTGTTTAGAAAAGGAACTTCACAAAGGAAACACTCCCACAAGATAGATGAGCTGATAGGAAGCTCATCATAAGCAAGGAGCTCAACAAAACTAGGGGAAAAGTAATTCCGGCAGGGGGAGATCCAAAAAGAAGTTGAGATTGAGCATGCAGACAAATTAACATAGGAAATTAGAGAATTGCTTAACAAATAGGAAACGGAGTACTAAGTAATGAAGGAGTTGTGTAACTTGTACCCAATGAAAGCTGATGTCTTCGTTTGTTGAAATGTATAAGTAGTGTAAAATTTTGACAATCAGGGAGCTAGGCATTTGTGGGTTACCACCTAGCTCCCTACTTTGCACAAACTAGAATAAAGAATTAAGGAATACCTCGACTTGGTGTGCAAATTGACACTGCGCACCGGGTAATGAACCCGCCTATGGGAAAACAATAGGTCTTTTGCTATTAAATAATACATAAAGAACATAAAATTGAAAGCAAGTGCTTTTGTATCTTCCTTCTATTTCACAGTGTTTAAGACATTAATATATAGAAAAAAATAAATCAAGTAGGTGTAAATACATTCAAAAGATAAGCCTCTATTACAGAAAAGTGTGCAGAAAGACAACGCAACCTTTTATTCAGGTGAAATACCTACCCTCCTATGGAGTCTGGCAAAGAAATTAATTGGTTTTCATCAATTTTAAGTGTTGTTACCTTCTTCAGGGAACCTGTAGTAAAATGAACAAGTAAATCAAAACAGGCACTTGTGTTCATTACATTTAGCTTTAAATTTAAATTAAGGGGGAAAAAAAACCTATGGGCAAGGAACCACATCTTCTGCATTCCCTGGCATGCCTATGGTGCTATATATCTACTAAGGAAATAAGCAGACAAGCTTACAGAACTTATTTGACAGCTTACCATGGGCCAGCCATGGGTGGTGGAGGGATTTTTTTTACTCTCTTACAGTCAACAATTTCTCATCCATTTACAAACTACTGTATGAAGTCAAGAATGCTCCAAAACAAATATAAATGTTATTATTCAGCTACACATTACAGCTTTATCTAAAACAGAAACTTTAAATCAGGGGTCCTCAAACTACTGCCCGCGGGCCAGATACGGCCCCCCAGGGTCCTCAATCCGGCCCCTGGTATTTACAGAACCCCCCCGCCGGGGGTTGGGGGGGGGGAAACCAAGCAGCCACAGATGACTGCCTGCCACTTCATCCGCGCGCCGGCCCCCTGGTTAAAACATTTGAGGACCCCTGCATTAAATCAATTGAAACTTCGATCTAAAATGCCATTTGTCTATTTTCAAGCATCCTGTGTTGAAATTATAAGCTTTTAAGAACATGAATTAACTGAAAATACAAACCAATAGACTTTGGCAGTTGCTGAAGTGAATTACTGGATAACAGTAGGTCTTGTAGGCTTCCACAACCTGAAATACCTTCTTCAACTACTTCAATGTTGTTTTTAGAAACATCCAAGTAGGTGAGTTGTTTCAAAGTTCCTATGAACTAAAAGCAAGAGAAAATAATGCATTCTAGGAAATAACAAGTTGAAAACAAAAAAAGCCAGGAGATTTGACAACAAACTGTCTCTCAAGTGTAATGTCACAGGAAAAGAGAAAGCCTATTTATAGTGCTAAAATACAATTTTATGCAAAACATCCAAACTTTGTAATGAAATATTTTGTACAGATACACACAGTTGATGTTTTTACACACACACAGATACACCACAGTTATTCTACAGGTGTCTCTAAAGTCAGTCGGCTGTAAATTCAACTGTTTGATCAGTTATCGTGAATCAAGTGACTGAAGCTTTAGAAGAAACTTCAGAGATGTAACACAGTGTAACATAAAGATATAATTAAGGCTCCAGTAAAGTCTTTTAATGCTTATTTTTGCCTTTTGTGTAAAACTGCATCCTACTTAACCTCAAAACCAACAATAATGAATCCTTAATTATACTAAACCGAAAAAACCAAGTCAAAATATATGCTTGCATTACATTTCCATATGAACCAAGAATAAGCTTAAAGATTTGTGCACACTACTAAAATCTTCACAGGGAAGATGCAGTCACTTTCACAAATACAGTTTTACTTTTACTGTAGGATAGAAAGGTTTAATATATCCACTCAACTCTTCTTCAAAGAAGAATTAGCTGAAATGAGGAGACAATAGAGAAGACTACTGATCATGCAAGAAACCCTCACATCAAAAGACTGCTAGTGGTTTAAAGTCTGAAAACTGACTGGCTGCTTCCCAAATACTAGTTTACTCAATCATAAACACAGTTTCACAAGTGCTGCAGTAACAGGTCATCCTGGACCTCATGTAATGGAGATGTCAGGAAAACCTGGTATAGTCAACAAAACATTTTCTCAGGAATGGCTATACTCCATGTATACACTGGCAAAAAATTCTTTACGGTCGTTGCTTGTTTTACAGCCGTGACCGGTAAAAATTCACACAACATATTTATCCTGTAAATTCCTGCTTGCTATCTAACACAAAATAATCCCTTTTTGGAAGGACCAGTCAACCCTAAATTTCATCCAAGATTTGATGTAGGACTTTTCCTAAATTTGAACATAATCTTTAGATGAGAGGATTATAACTTTCAATTAAAGAAAAGCTGTGTACTCATCTAACGTGATCAGTGACAATTTCTAAATATAGTCAAGCATTTAAGTGGCATTTAGCATTTTGGCTTTAAGTAACATTAAAATTATACAGCAACTTTAACATATATGATAGTTGACAAAGCAAATACCACTGTAAATTAAAATACTAAATGTTTAACACAGTAAAAAGATTTACCCCTGGAATAAGTGTTAGTCTATTACCATCCATCCAAAATTCCTTTAACCCACTCAGTTGTTCAAGTACTTCAGGCTGTAAAGGAAACAATTTTTAAAAACTTCATACAAAAATAGTGAAAGGCAAAAACAACTTCAATGATTCATCTATTGTAACTTTAAGTCATGTCTTATAGCTGTTATATATATTGCTTCATTGGGTCATCAAATAAAACCCAGACAATTCACTTTTAAAAATGTAAATACATACTAGATATACAAAAATCTTTTAAGAACTTGATTACAGCACTAAATAATCCTTACAGAAAGTGTTATTTGTACCCTACTGGTGGCACACAGAGGCTTGACTGTTATACAGCAGGTCAGTATGTTCCACTATACTTTATTTCAATTCCTTTATACAGGAAAGTACCTCTACAGCAGAGGGATGTTAAGTGATTATAAATGGAAGATGTATTTGTCTGACATCATGAATAGGAAACAAGCTGATCCGTGTTGAGGGAAAAATCTGAGCACCTCAACTGTAAATACTATTTTAAATAATATTCAAACCTATAATTAATATAGTTTCCTTTGGATCTAAATAGTTTGTACACACTAATAAAAGTAGGTTATGCACAGCTTATACAGAACTTGAAACATTAAATACATGATGACCAATAAGTGTTTAGAATTTATTATGTTAAATGATTATGTTTATAATAATTCAAACACATATTACCATTAACTTTTTACCAGTAATGCAGCCACACTATGCCACAGTGTTTTATTTTCAAATTGAGGAAGAACACATACTCATATCTATAAGAATATGCACGTCATTTTTATAACAGGCTCTATAAAGTAGTATAAGATATACATAATATTTGCTCAGTAGCAAAACTCTTAAAGCTGATTTTTACATTTTCATATTTATAAAAAATAGATTAAAGGATACAGAGATTTATAAAAGATACAAAGCCCTGTTACTTAGGCAAAACTCACCACTTCTGTGAATTCATTACTTCCTAAATCCAGTCTCTCCAGCTGAGTCAGTCTGGACATGGTTCTGCACAGGAAGGGGATTAACAAAGAATTAGATTTAAGAAAATGCCAATTACATCCAATCTTTCTGTATTCATACAAATATATTAATTTTATCAGTATGAAATACCGATGCCGTTCTGTTACTGATGTTGAAAGGACAGGGTTAAAGTTACAAAGTGAGCAATCATGCAAGACTCTGGAATGAACCTAACCTTGAAGAAGAACATCACAGAAAGCCCCAAGATAAGAAAGGCTGCAAAATCCTGCTTTGTAGTTACTGACTTAGATACATGTGCATGAATTTGGAACAGAGCTCAGATAAGAGTGAACCCTAACTAATCTTAGGTAATTATAATACTAAAATACACCCCCCTTTGTGAATAATGAGCATGCTAATTGGGGGACCTCCCTAAATGCTTTAATCACAAAGTTAAATGCATAAACATGAAAATGTATAATTATGGGTGGTAAAAGAAATTGTTATTCACCGGTCAGTTGTATCTTGCTACTATAAATATAAAGATTAATCAGAAAGAGGGTGTGCTGGCTGTGTTAGATGCCTGGCACCCAATTCTGCAGAACTGATATAAAAGCAAATATCTGTGTGTTGATTGGATTTTTTCACACTGGGTGAAGAACCCTCATTTTGGGACAACGTTACCGGACTGATATCTAAATAAGGTCAAATTTTCACACACTGTTCAACCAGGCACATGTTAATGAACACGGTGACTGCAAGCTATGCTGATGCGGCTTGGGCATTGCCAGGAATAACCGCGGCAGAGTTAACCGGCCCTAGGGAGCGCTAGCGATCAGCATGTGGTATGGCAGTTTGCACCGGAGGGCCCTGCACCCTGCTTGTAGGCACAACCCAGGAAAGTGCTCTACGTTTATGCCATAATGGTGGCCACTTGCCTCAGAGTTAAAGCCAGTGTTTCTACAGAGAAAGCCCCTGAGATGTCTGATGCTTCTACCCAGATGGAACTGATAAGGAAGGAGACTTCAGTACAGGAGATAGGTTGCCATGAGTAACCAGACCCTTATCCTGGAGAAAAGGTAAGTACCTGCACCTAAGGTGTGCACAGGTTGATGATCTGTTATGTCAGGTGGCTGAGTTGCAAAAAACAGTTAAAAGGCTATGCAGTATTAGAGGGACTGAGACAGGAATAAATAGGTAGTTTTAGAACTATGCTTCTGTAGCGGACACCACAGAGCATGAGGCACCTTGGACCCTAGTGACCCACAAAAGCAGGACTCTGCTTCAGTCTTCATCCTCTTGCATCACAACCAGAAACAGATATGAAGCTTTAACAGCTATAGACACCCATGAGCAAGGTCTGCATGGAGAAACTACACACAACAAGGTTACTGCAAAAAGAAACGCCAAGTGCTTGTAGTGGGTGACTCTGTTAAGGGGCACTGAGGCACCCATCTGCCAGCCTGACAGGGAGTTGTGTGAGGTACAAAGCCTTGCAGGAGCTAAGATCCAAGATGTTGCCAAGAGGGAGCCACAACTTCTCAAGAGCATGGAGTACTATCCACTGCTACTTTTTCACGTGGGCACAAATGACACTGCAAGCCAGAACCTGGGCAGAACCAAGGAAGATTATAAAGCCCTGGCGGTGCAAGTGAAAAATTCTGGTGCACAGAGTATTTTTCTTCTATTTTACCAGTAAGAGGAAAGGGTGCAGCCAGAAATAGAGGTATAATGCACATCAGCTTCTGGCTTCATGATTGGTGCCATTTTGAGGGTTTTGGTTTCTATGACAAGAGGACATTCTTTGACTATAGCCCATTAGGGAGGGATGGAATCCATCTGTGTAGAAGACACAATGGAATCTTTAGCAACTGGTTGTCCAGCTTGGTGAGGTGGACTTTAAGCTGAAGGGGGGTGGGTGGGTGTGGGGGTGTGTGTCGGGGTGTGTGGGTGTGGGTGGGTGTGGGTGGGTGTGTGGGGGTGGGTGTGGGTGTGTGTGTGTGTGGGGGGGTGGATGTGTGTGTGTGTGTGGGGTGTGTGTGTGGGGGGTGTGTGTGTGGGGGGTGTGTGTGTGTGTGTGTCTGTGTCTGTGTGTGTGTCTGTGTCTGTGTGTGTGTCTGTGTCTGTGTGTGTGTGTACATACAAAGTGGCAATGCTCACACCACTGCATCCAACTGGGGAATAAGCCAGGGCAACCAGAGCAGTGATATATGTTCGATGGGTACCAGAAGACCAGCCACCTCAACGGTGTGTGTGGCTATGGTGGATCCACTTGCACCCCTCCTGGGAAACCTGCACGCTCAATTACCTCTCTGAAATGCCTGTACACCAATGAATGCAGCATGGGGAATAAACAGGGAGAATTAGAGATTTGTGCGTGGCCGCAAGGCCATGATCTCGCTGCAATTACAGAGGCATGGTGGGATAGCTCGCATGACTGGAATGCTGTCATAGATGGCTATGTACTTTTTTAGGAAAGACAGGCCAGCAAGGCAAGGTGGTGAAGTTGCTCTTTATGTGAGGGAGCAACTGGAATGTATCGAGCTCTGCCTAGGGGTGGATGCAGAACGAGTTGAGAGCTTATAGGTAAAGATTAAGGGGCAGGCCAACATGGGTGACACTGTTGTGGATGTTTGCTACAGGCCACCTGATCAGGAAGAGGAAGTCGATGAGGCCTTCTACAGACAATTGGAGGTAGCCTCACAATCACAGGCCCTGGCTCTCATGGGGGACTTCAACCACCCTGATAGCTGCCGGCAAGACAACACAGCTGGGCACACACAGTCCATGAGGTTCCTGCAGAGCACTGATAACTTTTTGACGCAGGTGGTGGAGGAGGAACCAAGAAAGCAAGGTGTGCTCCTGGACCTTGTACTCACAAACAAAGGAGGACTGGTTGGGGATGTGAAGGTTAGGGGCGGCCTTGGCTCCAGTGACCATGAGATGGTAGAGTTCAGGATCCTGCGTGGAGGAAGCAGGGCAATAAGTAGGACTGCAACCCTGGACTTCAGGAGAGCTAACTTTGGCCTCTTCAAGGACCTACTTGAAGGAATCCCATGGGTTAGGGCTCTGGAAGGTGGGAGGGTCCAAGAGAGCTGGCTCATATTCAAGCATCACTTCCTCCAAGCTCAAGATAGCTGGATGTCTATGAGTAAGAAATCAAGCAAAGGGGGCAGGCGGCCTGCATGGCTGAGCAAGGAGCTTCTGGCAAAATTCAAACAGAAGGAAGTTTATGGGATGTGGAAAAAGGGACAGGCCACTTGGGAGGAATGTAGGGATGTTGTCAGAACATGCAGGGAGGCAATGAGGAAGGCTAGGTCCGTTTGGAATTAAAACTGGCAAGAGATACCAAGGACAACACGAAGGGCTTCTTCAAGTACATCAGCAGGAAAAGGATGACTAGGGAAAATGTGGGCCCACTGCTGAACGAGGTGGGTGCCCTGTTGACAAAGGACACAGAGAAGGCAGACTTACTGAATGCCTTCTTTGCTTCAGTCTTCACTGCCTAGGCTGGCCCTCAGTTTTCCAGGACCCTGGAGGCAAAACAGGAAGTCTGGAGAATGGAAGACTTTCCCCTGGTCGAGGAGGATCATGTTAGAGATCACTTAAGCAAACTTGACACCCACAAATCCATTTGCTTCAATGGGATGCACCCCTGAGTGCTGAGGGAACTGGCAGATGTTATTGCCAAGCCATTCTCCATCATCTTTGAAAGGTCATGGAGGACAGGGGAGGTGCCTGAGGACTGGAGGAAAGCCAGTGTCACTCCAGTCTTCAAAAAGGGCAAGAAGGAGGACCCAGTCAGCCTCACCTCCATTCCTGGAAAGATGATGGAACAGCTCATCCTGGAGGTCATCTTGAAGCACGTGGAGGAAAAGAAGGTTATCAGGAGCAGTCAACATGGATTCACCAAGGGGAAATCATGCCTGTCCAACCTGATAGCCTTCTATAATGGAATGACTGGCTGGGTAGACGAGGGGAGAGTGGTGGATGTTGTCTACCTTGACCTCAGCAAGGCTTCTGACACTGTCTCATAGGTAAGCTCAGGAAGTGTGGGTTAGATGAGTGGACAGTGAGGTGCATTGAGAACCGGCTGAATGGCAGAGCTCAGAGGGTTGTGATCAGTGGCGCAGAGTCCAGCTGGAGGCCTGTAGCTACTGGTGTTCCCCAGGGGTCAGTACTGGGTCCAGTCCTGTTCAACTTGTTCATCGATGACCTGGATGGAGGGACTGAGTGTACCCTCAGCAAGTTTGCTGATGATACTAAACTGGGAGGAGTGGCTGATACACCAGAAGGTTGTGCTGTCATTCAGCGAGACCTGGACAGGCTAGAGAGTTGGGTGGAGAGGAACCTCATGAAGTTCAACAAAGGCAAGCGTAAGGTCCTGCACCTAGGGAGGAACAACCCCATGCACCAGTACAGGCTAGGAATTGACCTGCTAGAAGGCAGCTCTGTGGAGAAGGCCCTGGGAGTTCTGGTGGACAGCAAGTTGCCCATGAGCCAGCAGTGTGCCCTTGTGGCCAAGAAGGCCAATGGGATCCTGGGGTGCATTAGGAGGAGCGTGGCCAGCAGGTTGAGGGAGTTTTATCTTCCCCCTCTACTCTGCCCTGGTGAGGTCGCATCTGGAGTACTGTGTTCTGGGTTCCCCAGTTCAAGAGAGACAGGGAACTACTGGAGGAGGGTCCAGCAAAGGGCTACAAAGACGATTAGGGGACTGGAACATCTCCCTTGTGAGGAAAGGCTGAGGGAGCTGGGCCTGTTTCGCCTGGAGAAAAGAAGACTGAGACGGGATCTTACCAATGTCTACAAATATCTTAAGGGCAAGTGTCAAGAGGATGGGGCCAGGCTCTTTTCAGTAGTGCCAAGCAACAGGGCAAGGGTCAATGGGCACAAACTGCAACATAGGAAGTTTCATCCGAATATGAGGAAAAGCTTCTTTACTTTGAGGGTGCCAGAGCACTGGAACAGGCTGCCCGGAGAGGCTGTGGTGTCTCCTTCTCTGGAGACATTCAAAACCTGCCTGGATGCAACTCTGTGCAACCTGCTCTAGGAGAACCTGCTTTAGCAGGAGGGTTAGACTAGATGATCTGCAGAGGTCCCTTCCAACCCTGACCATTCTGTGATTCTATGACTGTCACACAGAGTACACTGCAAGACATGTACAGATTAATTTACAAAAAGCTAAAGATCACTAGAGTCATCCTTATTATGATAAATAGTAACTCTGAAGTTACTTTTCTTTTGAATGCCTTTCACCTCCAGTCATAATCAGCTTTTTCAGTAGCCACAGGCTCATTAACTACATGTTTTTCTCCTAAATAAAGACCACTACCTAATGATTAGATAAAACAGAAGAGACCGCTGTTGAATCACAATAACCACCAATGCCTTTCTCCCTCTCCAGGCTGCTGACAAAGTTGTTTCCATATGATATGGTCTGGAATCCTAATTATTCCTCAGGTCCTACAACAAATCAGATGACTAAATTTGATTTCATGACATATCAATAGGGCAAAGATTAAATCAGTGACTGAAATAAAGTAAAATCCATTCTTTCAAGCTGTGTTTTGGCAATTTTCTCTCTCTCTCTCTCTCTAATATCTCTTTGGTTTTCTGTATTGTTTAAGAGCAACTATACCTTCAGACAAAATGCAAACAAAGCTTTTCATACAGTGAAAATGTAAAACAGGAAAAGTCAATGCTAAAGAAAGAGGAATACAGGACTGGAAAGAAAAATTTACTAGATCACTGAGTTACACCTATTTCTATCTCTGCCACAGCATTATGTAATCCCTTTCATAAACTAAAAAAATTGTTTCATAATCCATATTATTGAATTTGCTGTCAAATCAATCCAACACTAACAGAACAGGTAGTTTAAATTATGCCTCAGATTCTGATGCTGTAAATAGTCAAATTCACTAAGGGTAACAATACCACTTACTTCAAGTAGCATAAAATTCAAGAGGTGTGAGTGATAGGCAAGATAAGTCCCTGAATCATTGCAATTACACCTTCAAATAACTTGCTCCTTTCTAAAAAGGTTACTCTATTGACAATTAGCCAACAGACAGAAGCTTAAAAAAATAATCAATGAGATACCTTTTTATATTTGCATCAGACCATTTTCCCAACTTCCAGCTAAGGTCTCTAAAACAATCTCTGCATATTTTTGCTTTCCTTTCAGCAGAAATATTTTTATTAAGATGGTTTGCATTATAATACTGTCAGTTTTGCATTCTCTAGCTGTGGATAAGCTCCAATCAAAATTATGCATTTGGCACAAAGCAAGGTTCATTTAGTGTGTTGGCATTAATTACCCATTTTTATTAACAGTCTTTCAAGTGCTTTATGCTTTAGTGTTAAAAATTATGTGCATGTTTAATTCAGCAAGAGAACTAGCTGATTTTGTAGAAGTTTATCCAAATATACCTCTCATTACAAATAAGAAAAGTAGCAGCTAAAAGTATGAAAATATTATGAAGGAGAGAAAGACAGGGAAAATATTGGTATTCTATAGCAAAAATATTAGCACGCACTGCTACATCTTATTAGCTTCAAAACCTTCCCTTTGGATTTTCTACACTATCTAAACTGTAAATCAGGTTCCTTTTAAAACACATACTCAGGTTTGGGAAACTGTAAGTTCAAATTTCCCATTGGCTTCTGTTCTGACATAATAAAGGCAGGCAACAGATGCCTTTGTTGGCCAGGTCAACTGCTACACAGTTGTATCATCCTGAAAGGCAGATTCACGTCTTGCATGCTATGGACACCACAATATTTTTTTTCTCTCCAGTGTACATCATACATAATCGATATATTTTTCCAGTGCCTCGCTGTAGCAAAATGCATATTAATGTGTTTGAATCAATACATTTAAAAAGCAGTCTCAAAAGCTTTAATTTCCCCTAATTGAACCACAAGAGTACCAGAAGAGAATAATAAAGGTGGCAGCTCAGCATGTACTGTATGTAGATCGTTATGGAGGTGCTGCAGAGGACATCATCATGACAGCTGCTGTTTAGTTTTTAAGCAAGGATGAAACCCCTGAAATCAACAAAAAATTTTCCAGCAACTTCAATGGAAGTGTTTGGCTTAAATACATTACAGCATTTGTTTAAGCGTCTCTTATCACTACAAGAGACCTCCATAAACTACTCTTTTTAAAATACTGCATGCAATTAATGCTATTAGTGTTAATTGTGGCAATTAAGGTCAGAGTAATTTTATAAATTTTAATTATTGCTACTGTTTCACAGTTGGGAGTAACTTAATTTACAGAGCTTCTACCCAAATTACATGTCCTCTAATTTTTTCTACTGAAAAAAAGAAGGATAGAGAGTATTTATATAACATGAATGAGTAGAATATTTAATACTTGGAAGATTTAAATTCACGCATTCTGACGTTATACATTTCATTCCAGATGCGAGTTTTGGCATTTTTATGCACCACAGTATGGTATCTAGGCACATAAAAAAGGAATTCCAATGGAACATACCCCTTGTTCATGTCTTAGGCACATAGTTAGCTAGAGTCACTAGAAAAGTTGGCTGTTGTACTTAAAGGGCTGGCAACTCACACTTCAGCCTACTGCATGGAAGTCTCTGCTAGCATATGAGCTGGACAGAAGAAATATTCAATTGATAGGACTCCTCTTTTCCACCAAAACATCTGAAACCAATACCTCTCTTTACCAGTGTCTGTTGCCAGAGGAGGACTCCTTTCATTGCACACTACAACATATTCAGGACTCTACAGCTAGTTATTCACATCCCATCTTTGGGATCTCTGTTTCTCTCTTCACTGATCTTTTATACCTCTGATAACCCGCTTAGACCTCCAGGGTCCAAGTCAGAAAATTCAGAGCATTGCTCTAGCTCACAGAAAGTTGCAGGAACTGCAACACCATCAACCTGGGTTTCTTTGATGAAGCAAGTGAGAGTTGCAAGGCAGGCCTTAGAAAGGTGTTAGATTTTAAAAGATAAGTACAATTGCATTTACTGTTAAAAGAAACACTATAACAATTTCCATAACTATTTGACACAATTACAGAAAACATGGCTGACTAATATGCTTTCATTATGTTAAACAAGCCTGTTGCCTTATAGAATACACACTGCATAACAGACTGCAACACAGGAGTTTTTACTTTCTTCAGCAGTGAAGTATATTAAACAGGAAAAAAACTGTTCACATCACGTGAATCTTATTCCCTCAGTCATTCTGAGCAAGCATCTCAAACTCCAGATTTGATTTAGAGATAATGCCTAAGTTTCAGGCACTCAGCCATCAGAACAGTACTCAGACAGGCATCTGAGCACCAATACAATGCTGTGTGCAAAAAGCATCAGACACCTCAGAATGATCATCCTGAAGTGCTTACAGGCTGACTTAAAAGCCTGATAGGTGGGTCAGAAATACAGAGCTGGAGAGGGACAGAAAATTTTCAAAAATCTCTGAATAGGCAAACAACTGAATAGGAAGACCAGGGAGCCTGAAAAGAGATATAATTTCAGCAGTATGAGGGGAAAGTTCCTAGCTTAGTCCAATACTTAGCTACACATTTTAAGCCGTGACCTACTTTTCGATATGCACTACATTATTAGTATAACTACAGAAAAACTCTTCCAAAGTATTTTAAATAAATTTCATACATACTTACTTTGGCAATATTTTTAACTGGTTTTCTCTAAGTTCCAATATCTGTAGTTTAGTTAATCTGTAACAGAAAGGCATAACAATTTATCACAATATACTGTATTCGCAAAATATGACAAACAGAATGGACAACCTTCTCTAGAAGGGAAGAATAGTAGTCCTTTCTCTTTGGAGACTGCAGATGATGCTTTTTATAGTCCTAATGATGAACTTAAAACATCAACAGCAGAACTGTAGCTCTTGGCCGCTTTTGGTATTAGATCATCCCCATTACCAGCTCAGATTAGGGGAAGCCTCTGAAAAGGTAAATAGTTCAACAACCCTGGAGAACAAGGAAGAAGATCTGCCTAATAAGATACCAATTCTTAACATTAAGAAGAAATTATTCACCACCACCACCTTTCTGATGTATCGCACAACTCTGGATACCTGCTCAGCTTCTTTTTTTTTGTAGTAGGGATCTTTTTGAACACTGGTCTAAAAATAAAGTAGCACATTCAATCAACTCCAAACCCCTTTATTTTGAGAAGGCTTCAACATTCAAACACTGCATTAGGCTCCAGTTGGTGTTTTACATTGGTGACAGGGAAAATAGCTAGACAGTTTGTAGTTTCTCTTCACAACGTGTATGCAGCCAAATTTCTCAGTTGAAAGCAGTAGAAGCAAATCTCCATTCATATGCTAAACTACACATATGTATGCTCACACTTCGTTGACTTTAGCCAGAACTCACTGTACTACACTTCTAATAAGCTAATTCTGTAAACTTAAAGACTGCCTTTGGTGACAGAAAGGTTCATAGCTTTGTGACCTTGTTTCATGTTCTACTCACTCCAGCTAACCCTAAGAGATTGGAGATACAAGTATCCAAGTTCTTATGTGTAGAGCTACACAGAGGCTACTAGGGAAACATTTTCAACCTGTCCTGGCTGGGAGATTCAGGCTATATCTAAACTAGTAATTTTCTTGCAGTAGTTGATGAGAAATATTGGCCTGAAGCAGTTGTCACCTCTTTCATTATGACTGGGAGAGTTAATTCAAGTTTAATATAATAGTACACATGAAATAGCCTAGCTGCTCTTTAAATTGCTGGTGTAAATGCCCATGCTAAGCATCTTGAATTGCTAT
This sequence comes from Falco peregrinus, assembly GCF_023634155.1. NCBI lineage: Eukaryota > Metazoa > Chordata > Aves > Falconiformes > Falconidae > Falco > Falco peregrinus. The sequence continues at coordinate 6,719,923 of NC_073743.1, read as the reverse complement.
AATGGAACTGAAAAAACTGGGGTTTAATTCAGAAAAGAAATACAGACAGATAATTAGTCTGCCTATACTAAAGGATAAATAAAAGTCATAGTGACAGAATGTATATTTCCTCTGCCATTCTATCACAAAGATTTGTTATACTCATATGGAAACATTTCATTTCTCAACTGTAAAAACCCATAACCACAGAAATATGTATACATCACCTAAACACAAAGATATAAGGGAATATTATTCAACTTTAAGTATACCTGGTATAATGGTCTCAACAAAATTACTGTTGTAGGACTGTTATTTTATGTAACCAACTTAGGTTGCTTTTAAAATGTAGCTCAACTTTTATTTAAAACAAAATCTCTACATGAACACTTTGCCAGAATAATATCAATATTCTTCCTAAATCTGATTTCCTTAATTATACAATCTGTAAAACTGTAGAAGAAATATATAGCAGGTATACTTAGAAACTCACTGTTCAACAGCAGTCATTCCTTGGAAAGCTAAAAATATTCCAGAGAGAGATATTCTTTATTTTTCACCTCCCTTGAAGTTTTGCTAATGCAGAAATATTTTTAAAAAAATCATAACTAAAATATAAAGGCAACAGGACTGAAACACATACATCCTATAGCAGGTTGCATTTTGCAAAAGTTTCAGCAAAATTGCATATATTTAACTAAATTCAGCCCCAAATTTGATCATCATTGTACATTTATGTACAAAGATATCCCAAAGTAGATACTACTAAAAATATCTACCACTGCAAATACTACTGGCAAACTGTTGAGAAACAAGATTAAAAGTAAATTCATTGCAACATCACAGTAAAAAGTCTCTGGAAGCAATACCTCACTAAAGGCAAGATTCTCAAAGTTCTTAAAATTTCACTGAAGATAAACTCTTTGCTTATCTTAAACATCCATCAGTAAATAATGTTTCCCATTTAAAGCCCTGTCTCAACATTAGCATGCAGTGAGCTTAAAGTTTAGAATGCTCTGCTTATATATTTGTATATGTAAATGCAAATATACATGATGCATTTAGATACAGTAGATACAGCTTGCTTAGGTAAGCACAAGCAATTCTCAGACTTCTGTGCAATGGCATAAAGGCTAATTCTAGGATCTGGGCCAATATTAATACATTCAAATTAGAATTTGGGAGTAGAAGAAAAAAATAATCAATCAAACAAAAAAACCCCAACCCACACTTTATCACCTCAGAATTTCAAAGGAATTGGCATATTTAGTCAAAAAGTCTGGTGATTTTTAATAAGTCTAACAGGTTGGACTGGTACAACAGCACTGAAGGACAGCAAGTATGTAATGCTCATAAAGAAGGGAAAAAAATATTGAATAACCACAACCACAAAATTATGCAAAGCTTTAGCACAAATTTTGAAGGAGAGAACAAAACATGGAGGTAAATGTAATAAAATGCTGCATGTATATACTAAAAGTAGTTTGCATTACACAAAGTTTTCTTTCCTAAGCAACAGGCTGAATATTACTAATAGAGGTGCTCAAAGACCCATTTTGGGACTATCCTAAACAATATTTTTTAACAGCAATTTTAAAGGACAGAAAAATGTTTAAGTTGGTTGATGCCATAGAGGACAGTCACAGACAATACAGTGAATTATTAGGACACTAGGGGAAAAAACTGTAAAACCTTAAGGACTGAAAAATATAGAAAAGGGTCAAGATGTCACAGTACTAAGTCAAGTACTTATGATTTCCTTGTAGAGTCATCAGTCATTTCTAACTGAGCTGTCCAATGCATTAGTCAATTGTGGGAAATGACACAAGGCAGCTGCAAAAAGGGCTAGTGGAACACTAGACTATAACCGGAGACATTTCCAAGAGAAACAAGAAGATAAACATGACATTGTACAAGCCATGAAGAGATCTCAATTTGAATTCTAAATATAGCTACAAACAATGCCATCCGAAGAAAAAAAATAATTAAAATTACAAGTAGTTCCAAGATCTATTAATATGACCAGGCACAAAGGAAAACCTGCCATACCAGAGGGAAACAATTTTGTTTAGTCTAACAAAAAGAAGTATATGGTAACACTATAAAAACAGTAGGTGAGAGAATGAGGGACAACACTTATGAGGACAGCAATTAAACTGTGGAACAAATGAATATAAACGGTCAGAGAGTAACTGATGTGGGAAACCAGGTTTCTAACCTGAACTAGTGGAACAGAGACCGTGACACATGGACCAGAAAACTAGCTACCTTCAATATAGCATTGGCTTAGTTTTTAAGAGGCATTATTGCCTATACTTGCCAGTAAAAGCAGGCAACAGAACTCAGTTACTTCATGCGTTCCCATCAAATGAAGAGAAACAGCTATAAAGCTATATACAAAACAACTGATGCACCAAAGTGAAAGAAGCTGAAGGCTTGTCCTGGATGGGAATAATTAAAAATGCACTAAATGTCTCAAAAGCTTCTACCAGAGTTAATTCTCATATTCCAAAGTACAAGCTGTATATCAGACCATTTGCACTAGCAAGTGTTTATACTTAGTTTTAAAGCTGCTGGGGTGCCAGAGCAGTCTGATCACTTAGAAAAACAAAAGTAGTCAAAGGGATCTGAACCTTACTTTGAATTGACATGTTACCAAATTCATTGTTTTCTAATATATTTGATCTAAACATTATCTTCCTATACAATAGTATTTATTTTGTGCATTACTGTACCATTAAGCAGGTAAACTTATATAAATACCTTGAATTAATTTAAAAACTGATAAGAAAAGTCTTAATTTCAGGTTCATTCTCCTGGCTAAAAGCTAGGATGCTGCAAGTCACTATTTCTGTTTAAAAAAACACGGCTGAATACTTCATAGCTATTAAAGAGAAACACTACACTAGAGAACTGGCTTTCAAGTTGCCTTCATTAACTAATTTATTCTTAAGCAGTTAGTAATATAATGACTCCACCATTTACCTAGCCATTAAGCAAGAGAGAACAGGACAGTGAAGAACAAAAAAAACTATAAGTAATGAGGATTTTTAAAACTGCATGTAAGATTAACTTCTTTGAAGACCAGCTGTGTGTATTGGGTCTGGCTGAGATGGAGCTAATTCTCCCCACAGCAGCCCTCACAGTGCTGTGCTTTGTATTGGTAGCCAGAAAGGTGGTGATAACACACCAGTGTTTTGGCTACTGCTGAGCAGTGCTCCCACAGCATCAAGGCTGTCCCTCCAACCTTTCCCCCTCACCAGTAGGCTGGGGGTGGCAAGATCTTGGGAGGGGACACAGCCAGGACAGCTGACCCAAAGTGACCAATGGGATATTCCATACCCCATGACACCTGATCAGCAATAAAAGGTAAGAGAAAGGAGGGGGGGGGGGGAGGGGGGGGGAAAGTGGGATTAATTATTGAGGCATTTCTCTTCTGAAGCAACTGCTATGCGTTCCCAGGAAGTGGGTGGACATCGCCTGCTGATGGGAAGCAGAGAATAATTTATTTTTGTTTTCCTTTGCTTTGGTGCACGGCCTTTGCTATTGCTTTATTAAACTGCTTTTATCTTGACCCATGAGTTCTTTTCCATCTTATTTTCTCCCTCCCCTGTCCTGCTGAGGAGGGGAGTGACAGAGCAGCTTGGTGGGCACTTGGCAGCCAGCCAAGGTCAACCCACCACAGTCCTTTTTGGCACCTAACATGGGGCACAAGACAGCAGCAGTTTTGTATTGTGTGCTATAGCTATAGTAATCATTAAGTGGCAAGCTTCTGTGTGGGTCATGGAGTTTGCTGGCTGCCCTGCTTGTCTATTTTGCTGAGCTTGCGAACATGCTAGTACAAACAATGGCTGTGTGCTTCTTTGCCTTGGCATTGATGGCCTTACTGTGCTGGGGGAGGTATCTCGTGGAGAGGATGATGGAACACATCCTCCCGCTCTTCCTACCTGGCATCTCTGTGGATGGTGTTATTACACAGGCTCCTGAGGTCCTTGTTCACCCTTACGTGAGCTGTTTAATACTAATTAACACAGTTGGCATACTATGGGGTTTGTGGAATCTGATGTCACCCTGGTGTAAGAGGAGACAACTTTTGGGTGAGGCAATACTGAAATGTGCCTCGAGGTGGCCAGTCCCTGGGTGGCAGGGTGTGTGGAAGGATTTGGGGAGGTATGTAGGACAGTTATCACCTCCCATAGCCTGGGACTTTACACCTGAACACGCAAGCAACCCTGGCAAACTGACACGCCACCTGATAGAAGGGTGCTTTGCCTGCCCCAATGAAAACCAGCAGCTTCTGGCACTGTACTGGGGCCTGACCTGTGCCTATTGAGCCACAGTTCAGTACTCTCAGAAGACTGTGGTTAAGGCACGGACCCAAACCACCTCTGAGAACACGTTGACTGAGACTGGGGTGCAAGCTACATCTGAGGACATGATAGTAGAGCTAGGGACCCAAACTGCATTTGAGGACACCATGGTTGAGGTAGGGACCCAAACAACAACAACTAGAGTAATTGCCCCCAGTAGTGAAAAAGAAACAGTGGACAAGGAGAACAACAGGTCCATATCATCGATTACTAAGGGAGGAGGAAGAAGAGGAAAGGTTTGATCAGGAAGCCAGTCCTTCGGCAGAGAACTGGGAGGAATGAGTGAGATAATTTAGGCAGGAAGCAGAAACTGCCCGGTCCCTGACCTCATCGGAACTTTGAAACATGTAGAAGATGTCCACAGCCGCCAGCCAGGTGAGAGGATTGCTGTCTGGCTGCTCCGGTGCTGGGATAGCGGGGCCGACAGTCAGCAACTGGAAGGTAAGGAAGCCCAACAGCTGGGATCCCTTGCTAGAAACCAGGGTACTGAGAGAGAAGTTGGAAAAGAGGCCGCAATTTGCAGTCTCTGGAGACAGCTCCTCTCAAGTGTGAGGGCAAGATATCCTTTCAAGGAAGATCTTGTGAACTCCCCAGGAAAGGGGACTACCTCAGACAAAGGTATCCAGTACCTGAGAGAATGAGCGGTGCTGGAAGTCATTTACGGTGATCTAGACAATGATGAGGTCTCCAGAAATCCAGATTACATCCTGTGCATACAGGCCATGTGGAGGAAGGGGGGTCCAAAATGCCCAGATACAGATGCACCAATTGTGGAGAAAGTGTCTTCTTGGCTCCAAAACTTTGAAGAAAATCTCTGTCCCTCCTCATCCCTATGGGCCAGCACCTCAGCTGTCAGGGGCACCCCAAGAAATCAGTCCCCTCCTGCCCCGGTCAGAGGGAATGGGAGACCCAGGCGCATGCTGCGTGGCGCACAATGGTTCTTCCAGTGTGACCGGGGGGAGGACATGAAGGAGTGGGATGGTGAACCCACCTTTAAGCTGGAAGCTCATGTACGCTAACTGAGAGGGAAGACAGCTGTTAGGAAGGGGTCACCCAAGACGGCTGTCAGCATAGTGGCTGTAGAGACACAAGAAGGCAATCAGCAATATCTCCCAGACACGGAAGAACTGAGATCACCTCCCTTGATCCTGACAAGGGGACTTCTTGTCTGGCACTGCAAGGGTCAGACAGTGAATACTGTGACCAGGAACAGAGGGCCCCTGCCTCGGGCCAGGAGGAGGAAAGGAATGGCTGGGTATACTGGATCGTGTGGATTTGATGGCCTGGCACATCAGACCCACAGAAGTATAAGGCTTTGGTAGACGCTGGTGCACAGTGTATGCTGGTGCCATCAGGGTATAGGGGCACAGAACCCCTCTGGATCCCTGGAGAGACAGGGGGATGCCAAGAATTGTCTGTATTGGAGGCTGAAGTGAGCTTATAAGGGGACAAATGGCAAAAACACTCTACTGTGAGTGGTCCAGAGGCTGCTTGTATCCTTGGCATAGACTACCTCAGCGGAGGGTACTTTAAGGACCCAAGGTGGTACCAATGGGCTTTTGGTGTAGCTACTGTGAATACAGAGAAGGTCAAACAGCTATCTACCCTGCCTGGCTTCTCAGAAGATTCCTTTGTTGTGGGGCTGCTGCAAGCTGAAGAACAACAGGTGCAAATCGCTACTAGGACGGTGTACCAGTGGCAATATCACACAAACCAAGACTCCCTGGCTCCCATCCATGAGCTAAGGAGAGTGATCAGCAAGACTCACTCACCTGAACAAAGTCACACCACCACTGAGTGCTACTGTACCAGACATGTTAGAGCTCCAATACAAAGTGGAGTCGAATACAGCCAAGTGGTATGCTACATTTGACATTGCTAATGCGTTTTTCTCAATCCCTTTGGCAGCAGAGTACAGGCCACAGATTGCTTTCACATGGAGGGGTGTCCAACACACCTGGAATTGTCTGCCCCAGGGGTGGAAGCACAGCCCTACCATTGGTCATGGACTAATCCAAACTGCACTGGAAAAGGGTGATGCCCCTGAACATCTACAATACATCGATGACATCATTGTGTGGGGCAACAAGGCAGAAAAAGTGTTCGAGAAGGGAAAAGGAGTGATTCAGGTTCTTCTGAAAGCTGGTTTCGCCACAAAGAAAAGCAAGGTCAGGGGACCTGCACAGGAGATTCAGTTCTTGGCTATAAAATAGCAGGATGGATGCCATCATGTACCTCTGGATGTGGTCAACAAGATAGCAACTATGTCTCCACCAGCTAACAAGAAGGAAAAACAAGCTTTCATAGGCCTTGTGGGGTTCTGGAGAATGCACATTCCAGGTGATAGTCAGTTTGTGAGCCCTCTCTATCGAGTAACCTGGAAGAAGCACTATTTTGAGTGAGGCCCTGAGCAACAACAAGCCTTTGAGCAGATCACACAGGAAATAGCTCGTACAGTAGCTCTTGGGCCTGTCTGGACAGGACCAACTGTGAAAAATATACTCTACACTGCAACTGGGGAGCATGGTCTCACCTGGAGCCTCTGGCAGGAAACATCAGGAGAAACCCAAGGTCGACCATTATGGTTTTGGGGCCAGGGGTGTTGAGAATCAGAAGCCCACTACACCCTGACTGAAAAAGAGACACTAGCAGCATGTGAGGGCATTTGAGCTGCTTCAGAAGTTGTTGGTACAGAAGTGCATCTCCTTTTGGCACCGCAGATGACTGTGCTACACTGGACGTTCAAAGGAAACATCCTCTCTACACATCACACATCTAGCACTACATGGAGTAAGCGGGTAGTGTTGATTATGCGGCAAGCTTGACTGGGGAAACCCAACCGCCCAGGAATTTTGGAAGACACCATGGACTGGCCCGGGGGCAGAGATTTTGGAGCACTGCCTGAGGAGGTGGCTTGTGCCCAAGAGGCATCACCATAGAATGAGTTATCAGAAGATGAAAGGTGTTATGCTTTGTTTACTGATGGATCCTGTCTTGTGGTAGGAAACTACAGAAGTGGAAAGCTGCTGTGTGGAGTCCCACGTGACAAGTCATTGAGGCCACTGAAGAAGATGTGTCAAGCCAGTTCGCAGAAGTGAAAGCCATCCAACTAGCCCTAGAGATTGCTGAATGAGAAAAGTGGCCAGTACTCTATCGCTATACTGACTCCTGGATGGTGGGTAATGCCCTATGGGGGTGGCTACAGCAGTGGAAGAAGAATACTTGTCAGCACAGGGGTAAACCCATCTGGGCTGCTGCACTGTGGCAGGACATTGCTGCCTGGATAGAAAACATGGCTCTAAAGGTATGTCATGTAGATGCTCACATGCCCAAATGCCGTGCCACTGAAGAGCATCACCACCATGAACAGGTAGACAAGGCTGCCAAAACTGAAGTAGCCCAGGTGGACCTGGACTGGGAGTGTAAGGGTGAGCTATTTGTAGATTGATGGGCCCATGAAACATTGGGACATCTAGGGAGAGATGCAACATACAGATGGGCTTGTGATCGAGCAGTGGACCTGACCATGGAGGCCATCACACAGGTCACTCATGAATGTGAAACATGTGCTGCAATCAAGCAAGACATGAGTGAAATCTCCCTGGAATAGAGGGCGGTGGCTGGCTTCTTCCTTTTAGCAATATTATCCTTTTACTTTTGTTCCCAAGATCTAATCTGTTTTAATTAGGTAGGTGTTTAGTCTTTGTCTCTTCGTCAGCGCACCATAAATATGCTGTCTCTCAAAGATTCCTGACAACAAGGCAGTCGAGAATTATAGATGTGCATGAAGGAATCTGTGCATCCAGGAGAGGACAAGTGGAATTACATATGTCATTATTTCCTCCACTGCAACTACTAAATGATTACCAAGCCATTTTTCAAAATACTAGTCTCCCATACTTATCAGACTTGTTTTGTAGAAGGAGCAAGTATGTACACGAGGTTTAGTTCTTGGGTCTTTATAAGCATTCTGTCTGTCCTTCAAAAGTCCAATTTAAAAAATGTTGATAAAGGTTTGGGTTTTTTTATAACTAATATGTGGCAAAAATGGATTGGCAATGTACACTTCTTCCCCTCCTCCAGTCCACGCTTTGCTTAACAAGCAGCAGAAACTGCTCTGCATAATTTTAAAAGTAAATATAGATACTAAGTTTCAAATTCAACTTACCTGCCAAAGTTGGCTGGCAAAAACTCAAGAAAAGCATCATTCAGGTACAGCTGTGTTAGGTTTAACAGTTGGGAAAATCCATCTGGAAGCCTATATAGAAATAATGTAGTACCTTTGTTTCAGTTATATTCAGGGCATTAAGTCATATTTTCTTAAACAACAGTTTAGTATTGAAGTCCTACATACTGATAACATTAAAATTAAGGTTGTACCAGAATTTCTACAAAATTGCACTAGATACCTGTTCACAAGAAAAATAATTTTGAAACTAATCTTAAGTATTGAGGACAATATGTACAGGCAGTAAAAACTACAAACAAATGTAGTATCGTATTTGTGATTTCCTGCCACCTGATGTGGAGGTGGCATTCATTAGATAGATAAATTAAGATAAATTAAAACCTATGCAACAACTTTTCCCCCAGAAGAGTTACCTTGTGCAAAGTTTATATTTCTGGCAATGCTACTTCCGGCAAATTATTTTTCTCACTATAGAAGGTGACAGGAAAATCTACTCACATAAGCTGAGATTGAAAGAAGTCGTACAGGTTTTAGAGTAAAATTTATTAATAAGAAACAAAACTCTGTGTATTTCTCTAACTTCACAGAGAAGTGATGGACTTAAAGCTGAGAAAGCCACATGGCATGATGTAGGATTGCTCACATAGCCTATTAACTTGGGCAAAATATTTTACTATATATACTGTATATACTGTATCACAGTGCAATGAGGTTAATGAAGATACTTCTCAGGTAATTCTGCTCCTTGTCTCCAAAGGTTGGCTCACAAAAAGTTGTCTGGGCCATGCTTGAGACTTGGTAGTGTTTGCATAAAATACAAAAAATGACAAAATTTACAAACTTACTTTGAAATTGGATTTACACTGGCCTCAACAACTGCCAAGACTTTACAATTTTTTATATTTTCTGGAAACTCCTGTATGCCTGCAAGATAAAGGGAGAGGCGGGAAACATTCATTTAGCAACCAGTGGACTGGTTCTCTGATATTTAATTTTAGATACAGTTTTCATTAAAAAAACACTCTTATACAATATCAATTCTTTTACTATTTATTCCTAAAGCAATTCATACTGTCACTTAGCAGGCAGCTCAAACAGTATTATAGACACACAGTACACTAACAATTCCCACTGCTCATTACCAAATATTAAAGTACTTGAGCTTTGTAATGTGCTTAAGATCAGGCCCTCAGTCTCAAGTATTTTATTATTTTTTTTAAAGGCATTCATACGCATGGTAGAACAAAGTCAAATGCATGGCTTGTATGACGTCTAGGTTAAATGGTAAGGCTTCAAATCCTAAAGTAGGTTTACAGCATTCGTGGTTCTGAACATATCTCCCAAAACTTGATATATGCTTGGTGTTAGCTTCAAATTATTTGTAGAGAAGGAAAAAAAAAAAGCTGCAGACACATTTATATCTGAAAATTAAAATAATAAGGAAGCTCCTCATATTCTAAGGTTATCTCCAAAAATGTCAGAGTGAATTTGCAACCTACATATCTGCCAAAATTTGTATTTGTCAGAAGCTGACAAAATAGATCTTGAAAACAAAGACAAATATTTGCCATGCCAGTAAGAAACCATTCTGCTGCCCAAGACTTTCACCTCAATCTTTACTATAATAATAAACCAAATAAAACTATGGTTATCACATCTGCATTTGCTTTTGCAATGTATCACTACATTGTTCTTATGCCCTGGGGACAGGTGTATTTGTTTTAAATAAACTCATCTTAAGTATAACAAACATTCATACTGCAATCTCTTCACTTGGATTAAGAATACGCTATTTTTTTCAAGAAATACCCATATGCTAATAAAACAAAGTTGGTTTAAAAACAACCAGATTTTCAAGTAACAAATCTTAGCCATTTGTCTTTCAATTATGGCACACAACTGTGTCTGCTTCTAGAGTGCTTTATGAGGTGTGTGGAGAGGGCAGCCTGAACCCAGGGAACAAGACCACTAAAGAACTATGTGCATACTCTCTTTTAGACTAGTGACAGTGTGAAATTTCATGCTGCTCCAAGCAACATTAACTCTTTTACAGTCCAGCTGCAGAGAAAGACAAGGGCAGCATGTCTTCTAATTGAGAGTAGCAGGTGGAACTTGGTTTTGTCTCTTCATGTGTGTGTTATGAGAATACCAAAGCAGAAAAAAATGTGGTGAAGCATCAACTGCTAAGTAATGTTTTTAATTACATACTTTTAATTACACAATTTCTAATGCTAGCTTAGAGTTTGGTTCTTCCTATGTTTGTGCAGTAACAAGACTGAACTGGTATACTGCACCATGAAAGGTGACAATATCACCTGACAAGAAAAATAGCCACAAAATAAATGCTTTCACAGTAAGTCAATTGGTGATGTTGAGGGGGAAAGTCACTATGCTGACTTTTCTATAAATTCAGCTTGAGTAGAAACTCCAATTCAGCCAAAGTAGCCTTTTAGGTCTTTCTTGACAGGAACCTGTTTGTCATACCAAATGGTTGAAACTTACTTTTGATTCATATCAGGTGTTGTACTCTGTTATTGAGAGGTGAAAGGCAAGAAAAGCACACTAAGCCACACAGTTAATCCAGGTGTTCAAATATCTCTAAGTATCATGGATCCTTTGGGGAAATAGCTTGTTGATCTCAAGGACAATAAAATACAGAAGTGGAGGGGGCTAGGAAGAATTGAAGCATCAACTGTAATATAGGCCAAGATTTCTGACACTTCTGGTTTACTACCATGTGATATTTTTCAAGTCCAACGGTAGGTTTAAAGAAAGATTAGAAAAGTACCATAGAAAGACTAAAAATATACCTTACCTATTGCTTTTATAGTCTTTGTATTAAGAGAAACACATTTCCATGAAATTTAAATATGTATTATCTTAATTCCAGTTGTAGCAAGAAGCCTCTTTCAACCAAGCAAGAATATCCAAACATGCAGATAGAAAGCATCTAACATGACACAGAATCCTGAACCATGGCAGATGCAGAAAAATCTAGCACATAAGAGGCCTGTATAGATGAAGCTATGGACATTTTGTATGAAGTGGTCTTGCATTGACTAAAAATTATGTCAAGACTCCTTTATTGCTGATGATATAACTTTGCCTTCTTAAAATAAATGTCTACAATAATCAAAGTAAACTGCTGCTAAGCTCTTCCTTGGAGTCAGATTTGTGTTTCAGATTCACTCTGTGCCATTAGTTTTGCTGTTTGAATCACATCAAAAGATCCTCTAAGCTTAGTTGTTCTGAAAAATGGTCATACTACTGGGCCTTGGTTTGGTCCTTGGATGAAAGACTGCTCTGGTCCAACGTGTTAAAACTCATGTTTTTAATATTAATATTAGTTTCCACTGCCTGTGTCAAGAATTTATTGAAACACAGAAGACTTAAATCTGTGATAACTACCTAGAAAACAAAACACACAGCACATCTGCTAGAGAGAAGAATGTCAATGTAAACTTACTCTCAAAAGAACAGCCAAATAAAATACTAGCTATCCAAACACAGACATGTTAAATTAGCATGCTTTTGTACATAAACAGAGGACTCTACAGTAGTCTCTTCTTTGACTATGCCTTGGGTAAGAGGCAGCAACAGTTTTAACAACAAATTAACAACAGAAATTCAATCTGATGAGAAAGTCAATGATGAAGGAGCCCATTAATTTAATTCTGCTTGTTCTTAGAGCCAGGATTGTTACATTATATATAGTCATTACCAACTTCACTCAACACTTCAGTATGGATAAGTGGCAGCCATCATTTTAAAAGAGCAGTAAACTGGGAATGACAGCATGAAATACACCTAATGTATGTAAGTACAGATTCAGAAGATAGAAGGAAAAAAAAAAGGAGACTGCTTCTCTCTACCAGATGCATTTACTAACTGGCTATACAACCACCTTCAGACACTCACTTTTCCTCAGCTATATCCCTCCTGCATACTAGAAACATGCAGATACAGTTGGATTAGTATTCTTTCAGTTCTCTCACCAATAAAGCAAATTCAAAAAGCAAGTAAGAAAGAGAGAAGGCAGAGAGACACTAGAGAAAGATGAGAGACAAAGGGCTGTAAAGAGCACTTTATAAAAGGAGCTGTTCCTCCTCTGCTTTCCATATACCCTTAGTGCCCTGAATCTTCTTTCCCTGTTAAGAAAGCTCAGGAAATCTCAAGGATCTCTGTGACCACATCTTTCTACACTCCTTTTGTAAGACGTGGACAGGTTCTTCATCCTGCTGTTTCTTACTTTACATGATAACAACCATCATCCCCAACCCATTTCAGTGCTGTAGCTGATTTACAGATCATGCTTACTGTTTTACAAGAAAACCACAAACCCGCCACACTTGTAGACTATGACCATTTGCAGAGCACAACAGGAGAAAACTCGATTTGCTGGTAATCTTTAATTCTAACCACCAGATCCACAAACTGAATTGAGAGCAAAGTTATTTTTGTTGTAATTTCCCACAGAAATGAGATTTGTATAATAGCATTTAATATTTACTTGTCTGTTTCTTTCTCCCTGTTTTCCCAAATTTCAGGAACTTTTAAACTCACTAGCTAGTTTTTACCAAGAACAATACTTTAAAAAAAGGGGGGAGTGGGGGCGGTGGGGGAATGAAGATACAAAATGACAGTTGGAAGACTGTTAAGGAAAAATTGGCAGTAAGGTAAGGAAGAACAATCCAAAATTCTTGTCTGGACTGAGCCAAAAGCAGAAAGCATTAATCATTCAGAACTCTACTTGGCAAAAACTCACCAGCTAACCAGCCTAACCTACAGAGTGGTGTTTAATCAGGATCCCAGACCGCATGCCCAAAGAGGATACCAAAAAGGTCATATAGGGATTTTGGGTCAATGGCCATAAGTCTGAAGGTAATCAACTTCAGTTCTGGATCACACAGCATGGTTGAAGTAAGGTATTTCACTTGATCTTTAACTCTCTCAGATTTTTCACTCAGAAATACTGGCAATTCCAGATTTACAGAAAATTGTGCAAGTTACATCCACTGCTGGCAGAAGCCTTCACTGCAATGGATCCCAGAGCTGACACCCTAGTACACTGCTGTTTCAGCCCTACTGCAGATGGGGGCTTGCTCTGCTGTTCATACTCTAGTCATGTAGTCATATTTTTCTTCACAGTCAAATGCTAAAAGTAGTAGGCCCAAACTTCACTTCAGTTATTCAAACCATTAGTGCTAGACAGCAGTGGCAGTGCCTCTAAATCAAGTTCCATCTCTTCTCACACAGAAACGTTTTAAACCAGCTTGCCATAAAAAAGTATTACCTCAATTTCCAAAAAGCACAGAGAAAGAAAATCACTAACAAATGAGACCTGCGGAAGCCATATGGGTGATGACCCTAAAGGAAAGGGTTTACAGATGGATATTTCAATTTGTGGGGAATGTGAGGAAAAAAAATTCTCTCCAAACAACAGGCAGAGCGCCCCACACCAAAAAGCCTTCTTACTGCAAGACAAATGAAACTATAGCCCACTGTACACCCTTCCTACTCTGTACCCCTTACAAGTGTAGAGGGGACAGAGGAAAACATACAGGCTCAGTTTGCATGAATACAAAAGCAACCTTAATTAAGTACATTCCTCCCTCAGCTAATCTATTCATCCTGGTCTCAACTTCTGGGCAAGCAGCTATTAGGAAGCAATCTGTTCTTCCACTCAGGCCTCTGCTACAACTGTCCTTCCAGCCACTGTGGATCAAACATGGCAATCAAAATATTTTCAGAGCTCAAAAAAATACACCACAACTCTCCCAAAGATTATGTAAAAGCTGAAAGTTTAAACTGAAAACAAACTAAAGTATCAGTCACAGTCTGTATTCTTATACATTTATATAGTTTGCTTAAATTTAGGATTTCTGCATATCTTCTGAATTAAAAGCAGCATTTTTCATTATTGAAAGTAAGCAGCGTGTTCAAGCCCGATCAATTCACTGCACAATGCTGACTCATCCATCCTTCCTTTTGAAGGTTCATTACTCTTTCCAAAATTCTTAAAGGAACCCCTGCCACAGCTAGTTTCAGATCAACCAGGATCTCAGGTTTTCAGAAGACACCTAACCAGGTTGTAGGGCAGCAGTAACACCTTCCTGCTCAGAGCTGGAGTTGCAGCTCAGCACAAGGTTGGCCTCCGTGTACAAGGTGGTACTCAGTATGCTAGTAGTCTCCAAACAGCTTAGGAACCTCTGGCTTATTTAGTGAAAACCTATCCTAAATCAATCGTTTAAAGGAGCAACTATTGCATATATACTCCTGTTTAGTCCTGCAAACAGATATCCCAAAGCTTTTTGAAACCTGCTATTATGTCACATCAGTTGCTCCTCTTGCACTCTTGTAAGGAAGATGGTGACAACTACTGGAGCACTAAAACTAGTAAAATCCCTTGCAACTTGGTTTTCTTTGAATATGAGCAATACAGAAGTGTGGTTTTCTGTCTTTCTCTTACTAAATGCAAAAATATATAAGCTTGGAGACACGTGGAAGAAACCTACTTTTCTCAAGAAGTACAACTCAAATAACAAATCTGTCATAGGTTTAACCTATAATTATTAAACTTGTTATAGATTTAATAAAACACAGATTTTAATACATTTATATAGCTTTTCATTCTCTACTATTTCTACTTTGTTTACACAGAAAAATTCCCTTATTAAAACACATTTGCTTTTATCAAGGAAATCAATAATCTAAAAAAAATCTTACAAAATGTTTACAAAATTCTGAAAACAAATTCTATTGGATTTCCTGATTTTTATTTGAAGCAACTTTGCTTGACAAGTATCTACTTATAGCTTAATAAGCAGATTCACCTCTCCATCTTCACTTTACAAAGACCTTTTCTCCAGTTCTACGTGTTCTGAAAGTTTTAAAGTTCCCTTTCTCATTTGTCTTCCCTTTAACGATGGTCACTTTCAGGTTTGTAAGGTATGACTAAACTGGGGGCTGCTTTGTTAAGTTTATACAATGAAAAATAGAAGCTGAATGTTTATTTGGAGGGTTCTTTGGAGTTTTTTGGAAGGGTAAAGTACTGAGGCCTGAGCAACAGGTCCTGAGACAAAGTTGACCTCTAGATGAACCTGCCAACCGAATGTTTTATTTTTATATATATTTTTATATATATATAGTATCCAATCATTAGCAAAATATGCATGATCATTAGTGAAAGACATAGCTTAGACAGAATATAATCATTAAGCAAGGAAGGATGCACTATATCTTTGCTAGAGACAGGTAGTCAAGGCTATGAAACCAGATATATGGCCTTGTTTGCAAACCAGTGGTTAAAATCAAGTAGATAAGGGAAAGTCTCTTGGTTCCTCCCTGAGCCCTGGCCAGGCTTCCATGAGTTCTAAGAGGAGAGTGAAACTAGATGTTTCCACATTTGAAATTAGGTGAGCTTGTTTATTCAACAGTATAAAAGCTGGATCCTCTTATAGTGACTTTGGAGACCTCACCTATGAGTGGATGCACTGCGTAGGACCTCCCAATTGTTGGGAAAGGCTCGCCAAATCCTTGCTGTGACCGGGGCTCCCCAGCAACTGTGGATCTGGATGATGGTAAATTATTAAGGCAATTGGTGATGTATCTTTCTTAACCACTATAGTCAGTCACATGTGGTAGTGATTAGGTGCATTACCTTGTCTTGGTTTATTCTTGCTGTATTATTTCACTTACTATTCTATTGCTTTAAATGTAAGTAAAGAACATACAACCATTACAGGTTTGTACTCTAATTCAGCACATGCCTTGAAATATCCATCACTTCATGCAAAGACTAGATATATTGACAGAAGAGTCAAATGAAGACTACTGAATAAAACCTCCACTCTGTCTGGCTCAAGAAGGCCCAATAATAAAAGGTGCTGGACACTGGAAGCATACAGAGAAACATGCACGTCTCCTGGCTTTTCTGTACTTTGCTAAATCTTCCCTAGGATTCTGCTTTTGGCTACTGTTGGAGACAGAACACCAGACTAGGTGAATCTTTGTTCCGATTAAATATGATTAAATATTATTAATTATCCATATTTGCATACCTGCCATGCCTCTATTATACAGTTTTATATATTGTATATTTTAAATTAGACATTTAAATCTGAAATTAAAAAGGCAAGACATATTATGAGCTATTAAAACATCATAAAGATCACTTTCTTAGACTAATACTTTTTATGTAAAGCACCTGCTATCTTGAAGAATTTTTGCAATTTTGATTTTTCATCTAAACATCAAAACAAATATTATGCATATATGTGTGTAGTTCTTCTTGGGAGGCTGGATGCTCTCCTGTGCAACAGGTCTCCCTCTGTCCTGTGAGCTAGCTGCAGAGCCAAACTCTGCAATTAATGAGATAACCTGACCACATTTTAAAATCAAAGCTTCATTAATTTTTCTATCAGCTGTTTAGAAGCACTTCTCTTTGGTCAATACATTACATTATGCCTGTGCCATAAACAGCTCAACTATCTTATATGAAAACCCTATCATATTTCATGTCTATTGGTATTTGAAAATTAAAGTCTAACTATCCTTCTGTTGTGGTTTAACCCCAGCCAGCAACTAAAGTACCATGCAGCTGCTAACTCCTCCGATGGGGAGGAGAATTGGGAACAAAATAAACCAAAAAAAACCCCAAACAAACAAACAAAAAAAAGGTAAAACCTGTTCATTGAGATAAGAGCACTTCAATAATTAAAGTAAATAATAATAATAATAATAATAATGGAAAGGGATATAACAAAAAGAGAAAGAGAAAGAGAAGAAAGTCAAGGAAAAAACCAAAACAAGTGATGCACAATACAATTGTTTACCACCCACTGACCGATGCCCAGCCAGTCCCCAAGCAGCAACTGCAATCCCTCCCCCCCAACTCCCCCCAGTTTATATACTCAGCATGACATCATATGGCATGGAATATCCCTTTGGCCAGTTCAGGTCACCTGTCCTGGCTGTGTCCCCTCCCAATTTTCTGTGCCCCTCCAGCCCTCTCACTGGCAGGACCTAAGAAACTGAAAAGTCCCTGACTCAGTAGAGACATTACCCAGCAACAACTAAAACCATCAGTGTGTTATCAACATTATTCTCATACTAAATCCAAAACACAGCACTGTACCAGTTACTAGGAAGAAAATTAACTCCGTCCCAGCTGAAACCAGGACACCTTCTAAAATGCAACCTTTATGATTAAATGCATATTTGATCTGAAAGCATCTGCACTCCATGATTCAGCTCCATCTACATCAGAAGAAAACGCTTAAGCTATATTAATACTATAAGAAAAATACAGGAACTATTGCCTTAATTTGTCACAACTGCAGGAATTTGAAAAACACACTCTTAGAATTTGACATTTCTCATCATCCTTCACTAAGATTGGTGATTAATCCCCTGCAATTCTTTTTTAATTAAGAGAAAGCAACCCCGTGCTTCCCACAAAGTCCACTGCTTCCACACTGTATTATTTCAATATTTAACAAAGAAAAAGGAAGAATCAGAGATGCTTAATAAGTTTTGCTAGTTTTGGAAAACGCAAAAAAACTTGTATTTGGCTCTATTATATAGGAACATCACAACATTAATGGACAGTGAGAAACTGAGCTGTAAATTCTTACCAGGAGAAAAGGGAGACACAGGTGAAGAGAATAGGCTTGCAGTCATCAAGAAAAAAAATAATTCTGTGGTTGCAACAGTAGATAAACAGAAAAGGCACTTAAGTCAACAAACAGAAGTCTCAAATATTACCAAATGTATTAGAAGCCAGAACAACACTATTTCTTACTTTGCCCAACAAGGACAAACAGGGACCCTGATTTGCTTGGTTTGTTTTGGTTGTGGTTTTTTTTTTAATTTTACAGAGCTTTCAGGAATGGTGGGAGACAACATGTCCCAAGTAAATAAGCATGTGACCGCAGGACTATTTTTGATGTGCAACAATAGGCAGAGTAGCTATCCAAGCAGTGATAAGACTGGGAACAGGCACATGATAATAGTTTAAATAAGTTTGTGACCTATCATTTCTCTGATAAGTGTTAAAAACAAAACAACCCCTCGAAAACAGAGCTTCACAGTTTACTGAGATAGTGTATCATTCAGCTATTGCCTCCTTAAATTCTTCATATGCCTCAGAGAAACAAGTGCTCTTTCAGCAGCTCTTTGAAGGCTTAGCTAAAGGTTATGCTATTTTGGACAGACAACTAACTCTCTAGCTGGTAAGTGGCCAGCTGCCTATTTATGTACATAGGCTAAAGAATTTGCCAGCACTAGAACTCAAAACCCCTTTTGCTGCTTTCAAGTCTTCTGCATTGTGAACTTGTGTTGCAAACAGTTAATCCTTTTAACAGTTCAGCCTAGGACAAAAAGATGATTCTTTCTCTGTTGTGTGTCACTATGAAAGTTTAAGGCCAATGTTCTTTAAGACAGACTATTAATCCACTTGTACCAGGAACAGAGCAATGACAATCAGGTCAATTTATCACACTAAATGCTGCATTCATTAAGCAGAAATAATAAAGTAACACTTTAAGTACAGATTAGGCTACAATGGACAACAAAGGATAATGCCAATGCCTCAACAACTGGAATACTTTCTTAATAAAGCAGAACTTAGTTTTGTGGAGTCATAATTAGCTAGTTGTCCAAATAAAACAATGAATTTGATATGATAAAATCGTTGGCATAGTTATATAACCCTTATTTTCAAATAAGATTTCAAGGAGAGGTCCTCTAATTTCACTTTGAATTAGTAAGATGAGACTATTATATGCTCATTAATTAGCATGACTGAATTCCCCTCCCCCCAAATAAGCCATGCAAACAAGTCTGATGACAATATAAGTTATTTCAATTTCCTCAGTTGCAGACACCTGCCAACTTGCCAAAACATCACCATTAACAGACCCCATGCGTACAATACTTGGCTGACAACATTTCATAATTTATAATAGGTAACATGTTAAAAATCTATCATGCTGCGCAAGTCAGACAAGCAATCCAGTCATCGTCCATAGTCACTAGTTCTCCCCATGCAGAGGTTACCACCTGACAGCATAGCAGCCAAGCCCTACTACAATTTTCAGACAGCTCATTAAAATAAACAGAAAACGATTTTTTAATGAAACCAAATAGAGAATCCAGCAAAATTTTACAAATTCTTGTGCAAACTCTCTTCAGTATAGTAAAACTTGAGGAAAGCCACTAAAAGTAATACATTTGAGCACAAGCATTTTTGAAAGAACACAGAAATATTTTCACCTCAAAGTACAAACCAATTTAATAGAGATAATTAAAAGCAAATATCACGGATCATAAAGAGCATCTTTTATATTAAGCAGAAATTTAGAGTAGTAATTTAAAATTTATTAGCTATGCAGCTTCAAGAAACTACACTTTCACTAGTATCTTTGTACAGTCAATGGTGATTTGCCTTTTAGCTACCCAAATACAATAAGTGAAGTGACTTACCGTTCTTGCTGACATCCAGTTCCCTGAGATTAATGAGATTTGCAATGGATGCTGGCAATGTGGTTAGATCATTGTCTGGCAAACTCAGCTTGTGCAGAGACTGGCAGTTAAAAAGTTGCTGTTGAAACACAGAAAAAAAGTGAATGCAACTTTCACTTAGTTTCCTCTATATAGCTTTTATTTTTATTCCCTTTAAACTTCTGACATTATGGTTTAAAGGCTAGACTATTTAAAGTCTTTGGCTACAAAAACTTTATTTAACTAGTTTCATTCAAAATTGACTAAGTTTTTGATGCTTAGGAAAGCAAAAAACTGCAAATGGTCACAACAAGCCAGCAGCTATGCTTAACACTTCCTACAAATTCCTTCCAGTATCTCAGAAATTGTGACCCGTAGTTACACATAGTCCTGCAAACATCGCAAAATATTTTCCATAATAAACATGCCATGTGATACCCCAGAAGTAATTAGTTTCTTAAAAAAAGAAAAAAAAAGATACATTTTTAAAACTCTGATAGTTCTGGAACACAGAATTTGATCTTCTCTAAAAGTTTAAATTTTATTCCATTAAATCTTACAAGTTTTGGTTTTTTTCCCTTCCATGTTTCCTAGCTTAAGTCCACCAAAATCCAACAAAATTTTGATCTAAGGATACAGCAAACTGTATAATCTCTTCTGTATATATATATATTATAATTTGTATCAAGTATTAGCTCAGAACCAGATCTCTTCTTATATGCAAGGTACCTTGATATTCTTACCCAAAGCTTTACAAATTAACAAAATAGGGCAAGTAATAATACTGGAACAGAAGAAAAAAAAATAATCCTCAAATGATCCTCAAAGCTTACAGAGAGTACAAAATAAATATCTGTAAGAAAGTGGATGAAAAGGTTCCTCTGAACAATTTATGATGAAATATTCTTTTCCCAAGAATTTTGGATAAGTTCATTCATAAATACCTGGGCTTAATGTTCTTTTCTTATGGAATTCTGAGAAAAGATCAGACAAAACCAGGAAGTCTTCTATGACTAAAAAAAAATATTTATCCCAATGTCCTAGCAACCAGTTTAGTTCAACTGAAATTTCTTGGGTCTTTCTCAATTATGAGGCCATTATTTAGACTACAAACCACTGAACAAGCCCCATTCATTTAATGTTTGCATGTACCACCCCAGAACAAAAGCAGACAAATTAGCAAGATGGACAGCTCAAGGAATGAGCTTGAACTCCTCCACTGATGTTTTTAATTCCTCAGAAATGCACACCTGTTAGAACTAGTTGATATCATTAAAGCTTTGAAGAGTTAAAGCTACCTTAGGATATTAGATGGGAATGAGAACTTTGATGAGCTCATGTGTTTTGGAGCCATTCCTTTATTTTAGTACTTCAAGAAAGAATATATACTTAAAACTCATCCCTGAAAACAATAATCTGGAATCATTAGAAATTTCCCTGATTGGTCAGGTGAAAACAAATGCAACACAAGGAATTGCAAGATCCCTAAAGGAAAAAAGGGGGGGCAAGTTTTGTAGGGTGCTGACTTTGTAGTTGTTCCCTTTTGCTGTTGTTGTTTTTTAATAATGCTTACATATTCAGTGACTAATTAGATCATCATTACTGGTAGTAAACATGAGAAGTCATATAATTAAGCTCTATTTTACTACAGAATTCCAACTTCTTCCAAACAGCAAAGTGAGCAGGAAAACTATAACTGCTGCATTTTGAGCTTCTCAGCTCAAATGTAGACCATGGCACTTGGGATAAACAGAGTACCTTTTCAGATGTGATTTAGCACACAAGATGAAAGCATTTGAAATGCCCAGTCACTTTTGAAACTGAGACATCACCACCAGTTTCAGGTGAAGTCCTTTCTCTACCACCATCTTTCTCCCCATTGCAGTTTGCTCATGCTGCATCCTTAGCCAGTCAAATTAATTGAGGAGCTATACTGTAAGAACCAATTTTTGAAGTACATTGAGGTTCTGAAAAGATTGGGGGCAATTAAAAAAAAAACAAAAAAAAAACCAAACAAAAGCCCAACCACATACACAGACAGGCTACTTCAGCAATCAGGTTGACAAGACAGCCCAAAACCAGTTGTGTTGTGGTATACAAAGGGCAGCAAATTGCAAAAGAGGAATAAGAACACATCACCGGGGCAAAGAGTAAAGGGGCAGAATGAAACTTTCTTAATCAGGCTTCACAAAGCTGGAGACAGCCTAATAAGTACCACACCCTTCATCTGAGAGGATGGCTTAATTAGAAGCCTTCTTCAGAGCTGAAAGACTAAGTAAACTTGGGTTAGGGCAAAGGCATACACAGCTTGAAACTCTGGCTCCAAATCGGATAGGATCATTTCAAACGTTACAGGCCTCCCCCTACAGCCCTTCTATGGATAGTTTTAATATTACAGTTTCTATCAAATTATTAAATAAAACATTTTTACTATGTCTTTACTATTCCTTAATCTCTCTTCTTCATTTCCTTTACAGTATTTATACACATATATAGACACATGTGTTTTCTTTCTTATGAAAATTGAAAAGGTAGTTAAAAAGTGACTAAAATCACTTAAAAGCTGAAAAAAATGCGTAGCTTCTCAAAAATAAGCCTATAAGGATGATTTATTACAATGTACAAATACATTAACATGAAGCAAGCGTAGGGTATTACAGGTCCCTGCAGTCCTGCAAAGAAAAGCAAAAAGAAATAATACACAAATGTTCAATCAGTCTTTCTAATTGTGTGGCTAATTTAATTTTAGACTAGATCAAGGCAACTGGTAGACTGCACACCTTTCAGTTTACTCACGTGCCAAAACTGGATTTCATATAGGAACTGATTAATGAAATCAAATGGCATGTAACAGAAAAGGAAGACAAAGCAGACTAACAGACTTCTGGTCTAGAATGCCAACATGCATTCATTTGATCACTGCAGTACAGTCCTTCTTCCTCTTTTAAAATTACTAAAGGGAATTTTTTTGAGAATTATCAGTTTGGAAGATGTTTGCTTAGTTCTTATGATTTGGGAAAAATTAGAAATTTAATGCAAGAAGAGTCCAGAAGATTTAATATTTTAGCTAAGAAAGGTATTTTATTCTGTTTTTTAAGCATTCGATTTTATTCTTTAATAAAGAATGAGAGACAGGAATGAAGTTCTTAAATAATCTGAAAAAAATCTCAAAGACTGATACAAAGTCTTTAGAAGCAAGCTAATAAAACCTAAAGTGTCTAAGTAAAGAAATATCTGCTTGGGAGGAGACAATATAGTGGAGGTTCTAAACTGTAACAGACTTTGACAAAATGTCTAGTTTTAACTAATATGTTATTAGCTCTATTCAACGTACAAATATAGATTTTCATTGATGACTTCTCAGGAGCATTTAAAGGTGGAGTTTCAAAAGCACTCAGTTGGTTTAAATCAGTTTTACTGGAATCCAGGGCTTCCGATAAAGCAATTTCAGGACAGTAATTTGACAGTTATTTCCTTATTAGTTTCATTTATCTTTCAAAAAATCCAAACCAGAAAAACCTGAAGCAGTTATAGGAAACTTTCAAACAATTTAACAAAGCATTCTATGGTTTTTCTGCATGACAGTGAAGATTTGCACATAATTGTGACAAAAGAATTTTAAATA
This sequence comes from Falco peregrinus, assembly GCF_023634155.1. Lineage (NCBI taxonomy): Eukaryota > Metazoa > Chordata > Aves > Falconiformes > Falconidae > Falco > Falco peregrinus. The sequence continues at coordinate 6,696,258 of NC_073743.1, read as the reverse complement.
TTAAGTCTTTAATTCCATCAAGGTAGGACCTAGTAATGGAAACAAGTCTATTGTAATGATCACTTTGTACTTCCCAAAAGTCTCACTGGCAAAAATTTTCATTCTTTTCTCTAGTATACTGTTAATTCAGCGTGCAGTTTGTCCTCAGATTTCAGAACAAACAACAAATATTAATTTCTATAATAAAGATGTAATCAAAGTGGCATTCCAGCTCTCTGGTTTTTGAACTTGAGTAATTTGAGATACTTCAGAAAGTCTCTTCAGTCACTCAAAGAAGAAGCAGGACTTCAAGTGAATACATACTTTGGACTGTAATTGTCTTTTGTGGGCACAGAGATCTGAACAAGACATTAATCTTGATTCTTCTAATCTTCATGTGTTATCAGAGATTCAAAATAATGCAGCAATTTGTTGAATACAGTCAGTCAATTTGAGCAGACACTGCTACAGAAATAAATTAGCCTGCCTCCTGCTAGGTACCTCTCTTGTGCTAGATCAGTTATTTAAGCAGTTTCATCCCAATTCAGCACAGCAAACTAGTCAAGCTGGAATACATAAACATTCTTTCTACCAGGGTTGCTTCTTCTGGGACCATTTACTTAAAAGTATTTGGCAAACTGCAGCCTAAAAGCTAGATACTATCAGCTTCTACAATGCTGACAAAGTAAGAATTAATAAATGTAACTGAAAGGGAAACCACCCAACATACCTTTGGAAGCTCTTCAATTTGATTAGCATCTAAATAGAGCTCTTCCAAGGTCTTTTCAAAAGTAAAAATCTCCTTAGGCACCTGTTCCAGGCTGCAGTGAGAATAATCAAGCATAGTGACCACTTCCTCCTCTCCACGCAGACAACGGCATGGCACCAGCCGCACAAACAAATTCCGCTTTGTTGACATTTTCAGGCACTGTAAAACAGAAACTGGTCTATTTAAAAACCAACTAGACAACTTCAGAAATACTTATGTGGGCAGATTTTCAAACTTCCCCTGGCTGCTAAATGCTTAAAAAAGAAAGAAGTGTATACATACCTATGTGTGTGTGTGTATACACATAAATGAGAGAGGGAAGGAAGAGAGAGAATTTATTTCAGCATAACCTCCTCCTGCTTCTTCCACAGGAGCAGACTCCAGCATGGCATCCTCCAGCCACCCACAGCCAGATGCCGAAGATGCTACTGAAGCTGACGTACTCACTGAATCAGAGCTACCCATGCCTTCTCCAAGCCTCACAGGCTGCACATAAAGACACAAGAGGAATTCCACTGCCAACATTTACAAATGAAAAAAGCCTTTAACAAAAAGGAATATTGTCTCATTTTGTTCTATCTCATTTTGTTCAGTGATCTGCAAAGCCATGGAAAAACACACCACTTCAAAAAGCAGCACCAACAGCGGTCTCTTCAAACAGGAGTATAAACAGAACAACACATGCCTTGGAAACAATAAAGACTGGAAGCAGAGATTGTACACGTGAGTTGATGTGCTGGTTTTGGCTGGGATAGAGTTAGTTTTCAGGGATGTTTTAGTTATTGCTGAGCAGTGCTTACACAGAGTCAAGGACTTTTCTGCTTCTCACACCACCCCACCAGCGAGAAGGCTGGGGGTGCAGCACAAGAGGTTGGGAAGGGACACAGCTGGGACAGCTGACCTCAACTGACCAAAGGGATATTCCAGACCACAGAACATCATGTTCAGTATATAAAGTTGGGGGAAGAAAAAGGAAGGGGGGGGGGATGTTCAGAGTGATGTCATTTGTTTTCCCAAGTAACCATTACACATGATGGAGCCTGGCTTCCCTGGAGATGGCTGAACACCTGCCTGCCCATGGGAAGTAGTGAATGAATTCCTTGTTGTGCTCTGCATGCGTGCCCAGCTTTTGCTTTACCTATTAAACTGCCTTTATCTCAACCCACAAGTTTTCTCACTTTTACCTTTCCAATTCTCTCCCTCATTCCAATGTGGGAGGACTGAGCGAGCAGCTGCATGGTGCTTAGTTGCCAGCTGGGGTTAAAACCATGACACTGGGAATACGAACTATTTATCCCAATAGGATACTGAAGTGAACTCCATCCCCCACTAGCCACCATATCCCCCCCCTTTTTTTTTAAAACATGCAGTACAAATACCCAGAGCTACGATACAGCTAGTAATCACAGCTATCTGATACACCTAGCTGTACCAAGCTACTTCAGAACCGCTTTGCTTTCAGAATTCACTAGTTTCTACATTAAATAACTCCATTTTCTTTCATTGTTGCTGTGAAAAAGATCCATGGAAACAAACAAGTTCCTGACTTTCTAGACAAAGAAAGCAATGAAAATTAAATACACAGAACAACCAGACTAAGAGATGGTAAGCCTCTAGAAGAGGTATAAAACCATATTAAACTGCTTATACCTTCCGGTTTAGTCCTTTGAGGGATTATGTCTGGATCTACTCTACAGTTAAGTGCTGTGTATCACAAACCGTCAACATCTATTCAAGCAGAAAGGAAGAGATACTGTCTTAATTTCTTCAGTTATAACAATGTAGTCAAAAGAGATGAACCAGCATAGGGGAAGGGAAAAGCAATGCTAGTCATTTGTCCATAGGAAGCCACAAACCTTATGGAGCAGTAAGCAGAGCTGAGGCAGTGTGGCAAAAGCACAGTTTCTTAGCTCAGCAGAGAATGCCAAAGCACATAAAGCCTACAGTCTTGCAGACTACACAAAAGGCTGGAAAAAAAGCAAGCATGTGCACATGCATCTATCTCCTTAAGTTATGTGCTGTTTGTAGCAATGCCAGATAAAATATGCAGATTTTGTATGTTTTAAACTGGTATTTTATAGTAAGTCTCAAAATTACAGTCACTGAAGTGTCAATATTTATTAGCATTTCCACAATCTGAGCAGCACTATTAATAAAAATCAGAGCAGATAGAAGCTGCTGTCATGAGTTGTTGGGGGGTGTGTGGGGGTGTGGTAGGGGACACAACAACAACTCCACAGAAATTCATACAGAAGTTATGAAGACAAAAATCTTCTATTGGGCATTCTTTTTGTTCATGAGAAATACTTGCCTCTAGAAACCCTTACAATATGAGGTGAAAGCAACTTAGTGCCATCTGCACTGGCATCATTTAATAAAGAAAAAGCTGATTCTGAACATGTGTTGCTTTTCCACAGAGCTTTTAACAGAAAATTGAACTTTATTTGGCTGCTTAATACTTCTGATATTCTTAAATATGCTCTCTAGCTAAATAATGTTAATGCATCAATAAGAAGCGACATGATACGATGTTCACCTGGGCTTTAGATCAGCAAACCAGAAAACAGTAAGAGGCCCAAAAAGCATTCAAAGCATTTTTTATCCAAGTTTTTTGAAAACATGCTTATAACTGCTTTTTTTAATAATTTTTAGTTCTTAGGAAAAATAAAATGCTAAAGCTCTACAAGTCAAAACATTTAATAATTGACATTAAGCTTTAAAACAGACACTTTTCCTGCAACTTCGTTTCCCACATATTCCCCTTTCTACATATGCATACACTTATTTGTAAATACATATCATTCACTTGGCTCTTCAACAGATACTTATAACTTAAAAAGTTGCCCTCAGAAGACCATGAGAGATGATGCAGAGTAAAATTCAAGTGCTTTGGAGGTGATTATTACAACATATGAATAAAGAAAAGGATTTATATTTTAATATATTGTGCAGATGGTTCAAAAGAAATAAAAATTATGTACTTACCACTGTGTTACTTTTTTCTCCCTGCTGCTTCTTCCCTGAGCTTTCAAAGCCAACATTCTGTTTAAGACAAAGGTACAAAAATGTTAGTCAACCCTATCCCTACTAGATAAAGATAAATTGATATTTTATTGTATTAGATATTTATTTTGCTTTCAGAGTTGGGGGTGGGGTGGGTGGGTTGGTTGGTTGGTTGTTTTGGTTGGTTTTTTTACTTCATCACACCCACATGTTGCATATAATCTTTTATTAGACACTGAAATACTTTAGGGAGGGATATATCTAATTTTATTTGCACAATACTTAAGAAATATGGCAACATGTCTTATAGGGACCATGGGAGCGTATAAAATGCTGGTGACACCCAACACACTTCTATAACAAGGAGCGATTGGGTAAATATCGCATTAAACATGTTGACTCACTAACACAGATAGCCTGTTAACCTAGTATGAGAAAGATAAATATCATCCAGATACTGAAGTGAATATGACTACCAAGCAGGAGAAAGAGAAGCACACAGAATAAGAACCTTTGGCAAAGATTTTGGGCACAATATTTAACTGTATACTGAATTTTCCAATATAAACTTGTGAAACTTAATCAAACAAGTCCCAGGATTCATCTGAATGACCCTAAGATTTTCACAGTGTGCGCACTCCTGTCCTAAAATACAAATGATCTGAGATTCAAGTCCTCTTGGACCACATTTAAGTGAAGTTTTCCAACAACTCAGATGAATAATCTATTACTTATATCCCATTAATCAGATCTATAAAGGTGGTATATTTTCCTCCATTTAAAACCTACTCAAGTATACTCTGAATATACCTCCTGTATCAGGCAGACACTTTATCATTTATGCCACAGCTTATGCACAAAATTGGATCCTAGAGCTGTTTCAGCTTATTAAAATACAGAAGGCTGTGGATACATGCTACAGCAGAAACCTAGGCATAGACAGAATGCAGACTGCAAATTTTACAGACTCTGTGAATGCTTGTGGCACTCTAAATGCATGAATTTGTCTTGTGCCTGTGGCCTTTTATTGCTATTGGCTAGTCCAGGAGATTCTGCACCATAGTTTGAGCTGTTAACCATCGGAGGCTTTATATTTTAATTTATCAATTAAGCATAGAATACACTGGACTCAATTGTTAGAACCAATAATCATCTAGTAGCTGTCTGAAATTAGTTTAGAAAATAGGTATTAGGAACTTGAGGAATCATTTATATTTCCCGCATTTCAGAAACACAATGTTATAGCATAATAAAGACTTCAAATTAAAATTGTTTAAAAAATAGCAACTGTTTGATGTTAGTTTCTACTATAATTGTATATTTAATTATAGATCTCACTCTACCAGCCAAGTCATTGTTAGGGTATGTAAATTCCCAAGTTCTCTTTCTTTCCAGGGCAGAGGTGAGCAGTGCTAATTGAGCAACAATGAAATCTATTATTAGATGTCGTTTTCCCCACACACATAACATTCCAATTAAAATTGCTATTATGAACCTTTTACTTCCTTCTGCATTTATTTTGTTCCTCACTGCTTTACAATGTTGAATGAGGAGACATCACTGACCAGTTTGATTACAGATACAATTAGCAATCTGAAAACTTGCAAAGTTGCTAAACATTTATAGCGATAAATGAAGATAACCTCTGCTGTACTCTGAATATACAAAATGTTACCAAAAAATATTAGGGTGTTATTGCTTGTTTCGGTGAGCTTTTAAAGGGAAAAAAAAAGTAGTCAGATACTTTTTTTAATAGCTTCAGCTGTCAACTACTGTGCACATCAATTTGCTGTCATAACAGTATATTATTAACTCACCCTATATGCCCATTATGAAGGTCAATTCTTGAATGTCAGTCTTCTCTATAAACAAGAACAAAGGAAGAAACCAGGAGACATAATAAACTTTTATATTCAAAACAGGAATTAGATAGTAGAGCAGTAACAAAGCAGAGAAATGATTTTTTATAAATGCACTTATTTGAAGTAGGGATATACTCTCAAGGCAAATGTCCTGTACTAAAACTTTTTAATAAACTGTGAACAACTGAACAGGTGTCTTACTGGAAGCTGAAATTTCCTGTTTGAACTGATATTAAATCCATAACTAACAGCAACAGCTTCTGATTATGACTAACCATATACAACATGTATATGCAAAATGTATTTCTACTCTATTACACTTCACACAAGCATGCGCCACCTGCCTCTGAGGTATGCTCCATTTCTCCATGACATTATCACATTACTCTTGAAAAGACTAATGCTGCTGCTTAATCTCATGGTTTGAGCCAATTTACAAACACTAAGCCTTGGCTTGCTGTCAGATCTCTTCACTGCCTTCCTGAAAATCAATGACACTTTTAACCATATAACTTAAAGCTACCCAAACCCCTACTGCAAAGCTAATTTACATTCTGCAAATACTGTTCTAGAAGCAATTTGGTTTATGGATAGAATGAAGCTATAAAATCCCCTTGGATTTTTATTATGTAACAGGATCACAATCCTCTTCTAATACACAAAAACAATCCAGGACCATGAGCCACCTGAACTAAAAAGGCAAACAGCTTGTTATGGTAATAAAGACTTATATAATTCAAAATCACAAAGCCACAAGGTAATTAATCCCTAGCTTGCAAGAAAGATTAAGGAAATGAATATGCTGAATTCAACTGATTGGAAAATGGTCCTAGGTTGTTTTTTTTCTATTAAAAAAACCAAAACCAAAAACCACAAAAAAAACCCACCACACAACACTAAACCATTCTGCAGATTGAGCTTGAAATAACCAACGCACAGATAGCTTTTGAATCTGAAAAAACACAAGAACACAATTGTTATTTAAAATATAAAAAATAGAAGATGGTAGTGTCCAGAAAAGAACAAGATACAAATCTGCTGTGTTTCCTCTGATAATGAGGTTCTACTGAGGGTTGTTTTGCCTCAATTCTTAACGGCTTTTATTAAACTTGATGTGAACTAACACAACATAAGTGCAACATGCAGAAACTGCTGTTTGTGCATAGTCTGCAAATCACCAGCAAGTTTCTCCTCATTCCCAATGTCTCATTCTGTGAAGGGTCATCTTGGAGTGTCATGGTTTAACCCCAGCCAGCAACCAAGCACCATGCAGCCACTTGCTCACTCCCCCCCCACCAGGAGGGGTGGGGAGGAGAATCAGAAAGGAATGTAAAACTCCAGGGTTGAGATGAAAACAATTTAATAATTGAAACAGAATAAAGAGGTAAGAACAACAATAATAACAATAACAACAATTACAATGGAAAGGTGGGGAAAAAGGGTAAAATCCAAAGGAAAAGGGAAAAGGAAAACCAAGTGATGCACAGTACAACTGCTCACCACCTGCTGACCGATGCCCAGCCAGTCCCCAAGCAACAATCCCTCCCATCTAACTCTCCCAGTTTATATACCAAGCATGATGTCCCATGGTATGGAATACCTCTTTGGCTGGTTCAGGTCAGCTGTCCTGGCTGTGTCCCTTCCCACTCTCTTGTGCCCCTCCAGCCCTCTGGCTGGCAGGGCTCAAGAAACTGAAAAGTCCTTGACTGAGTATAAACATTACCCAGCAACAACTAAAACCATCAGTGCGTTATCAACATTGTTCTCACCTCATAGCCAAAACACAGCACTGTACTAGCTGCTAAGAAGAAAGTTAACTCTATCCCAGCTGAAACCAGGACATGGAGAAATACAGTGAATGATGGAATGCACCCTTCACATATTGACAGAAGTGCTACCAAACTGCATGCCCTGAAATGCATTTTGAAGATTATATTCATGCATCTTCCAAAACCCTTTTTACAGCAGTTGCCCATTCCAGTTCACAGTCCCTTCCAGTATTACATGAAATGGATTATTACATCTGATAAGACAAACAAAGGGGTTTTTTTTGTTTTATACATATGGCTCCATTCTCAATCCCATGGAACACTGCAGGCTTGGGCAAGAGTGGCTGGAAAGCTGTCTGGTGGAAAAGGACCTGGGGGTGCTGGTCGACAGCCAGCTGAACATGAGCCAGCAGTGTGCCCAGGTGGCCAAAAAAGCCAATAGCATCCTGGCTTGTATCAGAAACAGGGCCCCTCACTACAAGACAGACATTGAGGTGCTGGAGCACGTCCAAAGAAGGGCAATGAAGCTGGTGGAAGGTCTAGAGAACAAGTCCTATAAGGAGCGGTTGAGGGAACTGGGGTTGTTTAAGCCTGTAAAAAAGGAGGCTCAGGGGAGACCTTATCACTCTCTACAGCTACCTGAAAGGAGGTTGTGGTGAGGTTGGTGTCGATCTATTCTCCCCAAGTACCAAGCGATAGAACGAGAGGAAATGGCCTCAAGTTGCGCCAGGGAAGGTTTAGATTGGATATTAGGAAAAATGTCTTCACCAAAAGGGTTGTCAGGCATTGGAACAGGCTGCCCAGGGAGGTGGTGGAGTCACCACCCCTGGAGGTATTTAAAAGACATGTAGACATGGCGCTTAGGGACATGGTTTAGTGGTGGACTTGGCAGTCCTAGGTTAACAGTTGGATTCAGTCTTAAAGGTCCTTTCCAACCTAAATCATTATATGATTCTATTCTATGATTCTCACTTCTGAGTGAAGATGGAATCAGAACGTGAGCTCTAAAAACAACCTGATACCTGTTTAATCTCAAATCAATTCTTCTGAATCTTTCAGATCACCTCCAACAAGCCAAGATCTGGCAAAAAAAAAAAAAAAAAAAGTCTGTATTTAAAGCTTTCATAGCAATAAAGAAAATCTCTTGCTTACCTAATTACTAAATTTTATCTTCTTAAATAAATGTCCATTTTTCTTCTCTAACTGCATTAGATGACATCTCTATGCAATATTCTTTCTAGCAATAAGACACTGCAACTAGAAGAAAACCTTTTCCAACAGGTTGGGGGGAAAAAAAAGCACTAAGTAGTTTTTCTAATAGGAAAAAATCACATTAGTAAAAATCAGTAGTGAGATTAATGGACTAATTCCAATCTAGATACCAGATTTCATTTTGATACCATTAAGGGATCAGAACTGAGACAGACTGATAACGTCATGGATAAAATCATTCAACACAGCTTTAATTCATGTGCTGCCAGACTAAGCATATAGTCCAGTTTACCCATAAAACTATACAGATGTAGAAATGTACTTGAAGTTAACAGTAGTCTGGTGTTCACACCAATGAGAGACTGGGCTGAAAATAAATACTAACAGCACGATCTATAAAAACAGAGACCAGAATAAACACTAGCAATTAGACAACAGTAGTGCTATTAGCACTCCAGTTAAAAAGAAACATTCTTAACAGCTTCAACTACACCTGGCAGGCTAGTGTCTAAACCAAAAATAGCAAAAACTAAGACAGAGCTTAACCAATTTATCTAACACCCAGTAGTTTAAGACTAATGAGTCTTAAACTTAAATCTTGCTGGATGTAAAAATGCCTGGGTAATCACTCCCTACAGAAACCACATCTCTATCTCCACTCAGTTGGTTATTGTTTGCTTTAAATGCACATTTAAAGAAAACTACAGCTGACAGGCTTCAAAAGGAGGGAAATTTAAAAGAGAAGCCTTTACTCTCAGTCAAAATTTTCTCTCTTAGAGAGGTATAGGAATAAAAAGGAAAGTAAGGAAATCCATATAAAAAAGGGAAAATAAAAACTTGGTTGGTTTGCTAACATGCCTTCTATCAGTCCAAGGTTTCTCAGACAACTAATACTACTCTTACAGGTGATGCTCCCAATGACAGTGTCCTCAATAAAGCTGACAGCGCTGAAAGAGTAATCTCTTCTGCTTCCTCATCCATTCCATTGCAATTTCTTAAACTGGTGATTAACCCATCCCCCTCCACTTCTGCTTGTTCCTCTTTTTCAGTATGTTCTTTCCCACCCCAAGTTGCTTCCCTTTCTAACACTACAATATCCTTTCCATCTCACAGGAAAGCTCTGAATGCTGAGCACCTCCGGGGATTGCCTACTTAAAATCAGTACATATAAAACCAGAACTTTCTCTCAACCACCATCACCAACTGTTCTTGTAACATGCTTTGATTACTTCTATGGAAATCACTAGCATCCTGCTTGTTACTCTGATCCACAACTCTCCTCAGTTCTTTCTCCCTTGAGTTCGTGTAGTCACACTTCCCCCTGCCCCAAACACGCAAACCAAAACCTTAACCACACAAACTTGCTCTACTTACTATACAAATTTCTACAACTGTAGTGGTTTGACCCTGGCTGAACACCAGGTGCCCACTAAAGCCACCATATCACTCCCTCTCCTCAACTGAACAAGGGGAGAGAAAATATAATGAAAGGCTCATGGGGTCACAATAAGGACAGGGAGATCACTCAGCAATTACCATCATGGGCAAAACAGACTCGGCTTGGGAATATCAGTTCAGTTTATTACCATTCAAATCACAGTAGGGTAATGAGAAATAAAACTAAATCTTAAAAACACCTTCCCCTGACCCCTCCCTTCATCCTGGGCACTTCACTACTGATTTTCACTACCTCCTCCCCCAGAGCAGCACAGGGGAACAGGGAACGGGGGTTACAGTCAGTTCGTTACACATTCTCTCTGCCGCTCCTTTCTCCTCAGGAGGATGACTCCTCACACTCTTCCCCTGCTCCAGCATGGAGTCCTTCCCAAGGGAGAGGGCTCTCCACAAACTTCTCCAAAATGTGTCCTTTCCATGGGCTGCAGCTCTTCACAAGCTGCTCCAGCATGGGTCCTTTCCATGGGTGCAGTCCTTCAGGAACAGACTGCTCCAGCGGGTGTCCCCCACAGGGTCACAAGTCCTGCCAGAAAACCTAGTGTAGACTCCTCTCTCTATGGGTTGACAGGTCCTGCCAGGAGCCTGCTCCAGTGTGGGCTCTCCACGGGGTCACAGCTTCCTTTGGACGCATCCAGTTGCTCCAACATGGGGTCCTCCACAGGCTGCAGGTAGATAGTTGCTCCACCATTGACCTCCATGGGCTGCAGGGGGACAGCCTGCCTCACCATGGTCTTCACCACTGGCTGCAGGGGAATCTCTGCTCTGGTGCCTGGAGCACCTCCTCCCCCTCCTTCACTGACCTTGGTGTCCACAGAGTTGTTGATCTCACATATTCTCACTCCTCTCTCTTCTGGCTGCTGCTGGTGTTGCACAGGGTTTTTTTCTTCCCTTCTTAAATACGCTATCCCAGAGGTGGTACCACCGTCACTGATTGGCTCAGCCTTGGCCAGCAGTGGGTCCATCTTGGAGCCAGCTGGCATTGGCTCCATTGGACATGGGGGAAGCTTCTAGCAGCTTCTCACAGAAGCCACCAAAACCTTGCCATGCAAACCAAACACAAGGACACTGCTTGACTATGTTTCTGGTTTAAGTACCCCTATTTCCCCCCTTTTCTTTTAGGGAGATAAGCAGCTTATTTCACTTTTTTTTTTTTTTTTACCTCAAAACTATTTTCTCATTCAAACATCAGGAGGGAGACTCCTAATCAAAGTTAGCTTCTATCACCATCATCTATTTTTCAAAATGACGTTTGAAAGTATCCCCACACAGATATATAAAATTCACTATGAAATCCTTAATCTTATCGCTTGCCTCCACAACAATGCTTAAAAATAAAATCCTGACAGTTACCAGGCTACTGATGTGCAAATATCATTGCTCAATCAAGCTAACCAATACTTACCACCACCATCATGTGCTCCTCTATCCATCTAGGTAATTTTAACCTCTCCTGGAGGATATACATTCTGTTGTCTATCCCACACTTGGATTTAATCATGATAGGTAATTCCTGTTTGTTTACTAAAACCCCTTTGGGTTACATCATCACAAGGAGTGATCGTACTGTTTGGGGAAAAACTGTTTTTACCCATCCTGCTTTAAAACACATTAAAATGCATTACACATGTTACATTTGTACCAACATATGCATAATAAAATCAGCACAGTTATGCTGGTACAAGTGTTTAAGCTTTCTAACTATAACATTTAAAGCAGAGATATTTATCTGGTCTGTTTCTTTACTGTCCCAAGTAGTAGCAAGCAAAACCACAAAGTTTAATAAGAACATAAAATTCAAGAGAACTACGCTATGTCCTGACTGTCTTCCCATATAACAGGGAAATGAACAAACTGTGAGAATCAGCCCACAATTCTACCTTGATATGTGCTGTGAACAATGACAGAAGGCAGTAGTCAAGCAATTTCCTTGACATCTGAAAGAAGGTTGCTTTTTTTTTTCCACCCTCATGCTCCAATTAGCCCAAATCACAGCTGTACAAACTACTACTGTGCTTTCAGAGAGATTTTCCTCTGTATTAGAGGGGAGGTGTTTCAGCTCCCAAATAAATGTGAATATAACTATGAATAGAGATACAGAATAAGTCTGGAATACTTTTTATTTGAAGTCTATATTTTAGCAAAAAAGGTAGGGAAGGAATGAAGGACCATGAGCAGCTATATATAAGCATCTAGACTGAGGAAGAGAATGGCTTGAGTTCTAAATAGCCTGGTAAGTAGCGAAAAGACCACAACAGGCTTCTTCATCTAGCCAAGGATGAAGGATGGATCAAGCAGTTTCATATCCTCAAATAGCAACAGTAACATGCAAAAGATGAGCAGTGCTCCTTTCACACATATGCAACTAGTTCAAGGGAGGGAGGAGGGGAGAATAAGAAGAAAACATTTTGCATTATATACCAGGGGAAAAAATTACTCCTCTAACCTAAAAATAGATGAAAACAAATTAATTATAGGATTATAGTAAGTGATCAAGAAATATAAAGTGAGCCACTTGCCTGTTGAACAAGCCTACAAAAGAGTCAGATTTTTAAGTTTGTACATTAAGTCCTCCTGAATTTTCTCAATTATGAATGTTCTATTTTGCCAAGTAACTGAAACATATCTGTTAAGCATATCAAAAACAAAGAGATGGTTTATTTTTTCCTCATTCTCAAACACCTTAGTAGTGCTAACATAAGCTTCCAATATATTTTGGGTGAACTTCCCGCATCCTTTACTTTCTGCAGTCTTTAGCTTTTAACCCATAACTCACTGCTGTAACTTTTTTCCTTCATTTAACTAACAGATGGACACTTTTCACTACTATGACATTACCCTGTTTTAGATTTGATGTTTTCTAAGCATCTAGTAAAACATCCTTAACTGATTTGCCTTTAAAACTGGAATTGAAATTTTTTTATACAGATTATTTGGCTGAATGGCTTCCAAGTGGTCTTTTTAAAAAGGAACAAATAAATGCTTCTGATTGTACATAATAAAAACAATTTTTAATCAAAATCATTTCATAGTCATTTATACTTTAAGAAACACAAAGAGGTTTTAAAGATGCAATTGGTTACTTGACACCTTTCAGTCAGGCATTATTCCAAATCCTTCTACAATGACTTCCAAGAATATTGCATCCATCATCTCTTTTAATGAACGTTAGCAGTATGAGACCACTTGCGCATAAAAATTAAGTTTTCTGTATGTGTCTGCAATTTGATAGTCCATAGAAAGATATTTATGCTGTGGCTTACCAGAGAGAATACCAAATAATCAAAGCCAGGTAAAGTTATTTTAATCAAAATAGCACTAACCTTTTCCCTCGCTTTGTCCTTCCTAAAACAGGCGGATATTTTCTCTCTCTCTCTCTCTCACACACACCCTCTTCCTACCAAGGGCCAGTGATATTAAACAGGTCAAGCATAAGCTTTTTATTTTTCCCCCTCAAACAAGAGTACCTAACATTTATTTCTTTATAATGATCCTTAGAATTATTCATAAGACCTTGATGACTTGTATTTTCAATATCTTGGTTTTGTATTAAAATTTTTGTCTTTCTGCACATGCTTTATTTACTATTCTGTTTGCCTCTCCTCTGTAACTGATATTCACGTCAGGTTACTCTCTTCGGTGAAAAATCTGTCATCTCTTTTTGCCCTAAAAACAAGCTAGTTTCATAACAGGAAAACCCACCTCCTTCCGCACTACTTACCTAGCCAGCTAGCTCACTTTTATCATCATCTGCCTTTGACCTCATTGGCTCACTAGCAGGAGGAATGTCAGAAGGTCACCTGGACCTCTGGAAACATAGTGCACCTGCCTTTTGTCCATTTATATATTAGAGTCTTCCAATTGTCTTGGTGTAAAATCACTCAAAAAGAGTTTGTCTGTCTCTGACAGCTAAAGATCTTTATGGATGTGAAATCTGCAGGATGACAACTTGATGGCAACTGGATATTCCTAAATACATAGAACTCTTCCCATACTACCTCTTCCCTAGAAATCAAAGACAATTCATTCTTCCTGCTTTCTGGGTACAAAGCTCTTTGGCCTGAACTAGCTGCAAACTACCCAGCTGCATTTTCTGCTCCTGTTCAGTGATAGCCAATATTTCACATACTGATAGGGAGTTTTAGAACACATCAGTCTGTGCAGCTCTCCACGCCACTGTTGTATGACCCTCCAGACACAGTAACAGTACTGGAAGAAATGTGTACTTCATATAAATTTGTACAATTAATTTTGTAAACTTGTACAATTTGTACTTCATAGAAAATATTTTGGCAGAAAAAAACTATGGCACATCCACTATAGCTCCCCACAGTTGCTTATGACATCATTGGAAGTAAAGCATTTTACTAGTGTCCTGGTTTAAGTTTGTACCACAAAAACTAGGTAAGCATTTCTGCTTCATCATCATTTCTTCACATTAGTGGGAAAATATATGTTCATATTATAATGGATACAATTACATCACTGTGGGAAAATTACTTAGGGGTGGGTGGGGGGTGGATTTAGAGAAAAGTGGGACCTAACAGAAGCATAGTATTACAGAAAGCTTTTTTAGGGTAAAATACAGCTATCACCTTCAGGATGGTTGGCATACACAAAATCTACTTTACCACAGTTCTCTAAGCAACACATCCTGCCAGCTCAGCACATGCTGATAGTGATGGAGGATGGAGTGGAGTGGAGACGCTGTGGCCAGGCTCTGTAGTGCTCCCTGCAGGAACGGGAACTTGATGGTACCACACAGCTAATAAGCTGCATAGCAGTTGTCACATGAAGAATCCATGAGATGTCCATGGCTGAGTCAACCATTGTGATGAAATTGCCTCAGATGAAATAATCTCATTGTAATACCAACACACACCTCCATCCCAAAGTTACCTACCTCCAAGGTATTACCACTCCTCAGTGGGCACATACCAATCAGTAACAAAAATATGCATGACTAGAGTCACTCAAGTGCCACCTAAATGTATAAAAAAAAGGACTAGTCCTGGACTGAAATAAGTCCAAAGGGGGTAAACTGTTGTCTAAACTCCTGAATTACTATACTCTGATTTAGTGTTTAACTATATGTTAAACAAATCTGTGCACAAAGTTTAGGCCAAGCTGACTCACTTTCTAAAGTTGTTATGAATGAAGGGACTTTTAATCAAGGGAGTCAGCCTTGGGAAGGATGAGAAGATAGTGAAAAGAACACCATTATCCAAGTTACGCAGAAAGAAGCCTTCAAGTGAGGAAAGTTCTGGCCACAAGAGGACACAAGTTAATAAGGTGTTGCAATCCACTGACATCAACAGAAAATTGGTTGAAAATAGGACAAATAGTGGTAGTGGGAGATTGTGACCTCCGACTCAAATAGACCCCCTGAAAGAGGGCAAGACCCCATGCTTGAGGAGCATGCGTAGTTAGCAGAGAACTTCAGCAGTGCTATCTGAGGATGCGTACTAATTTGCATTAGAAGCAAGAAACTTGTAACCGATCCTGTGTATGATAACGAATATGCAATGAACTATGAAGTATAAAAAGTGGACAAATGAGGGGAGAAGTTAGGGAAGACTCCATCGTAACTTCTGGGATCAGTTGACAGGCTGAACCTGTCTTCTCCCCCATAGGGATGCCTATTGGGTAAGAATTTTATTCTATGACTAATTCAAACTAGCTGTTATTGTGTTGTTTTAAGCTTGCTTTGCAGTCAGTGTATTATCACCAGGAATCTTCAAACCTTACTCTGTCACAAACTCACATTTTGTATAATAAAAATCTTCAGCTGAAGTTCATTTTGTGTAAGTCCCTGGAGATCTGAGTAGTTGTTATAAGGGATTTGACTCAGTGATGCTGTCAGCAGGGGTCCCCGAGTAGGTTAGTCAAATCACCCTCCGATACAGTGGGCTGTTAAAATGCAGGTAGCGAACAGACTAGTTGGACACAAGGGTCTCCTCTTTCTTGGGAAACTGACAGGCCAATCAAATATAAAGGGTTTGAGGAACCTCCCCTTCTTAACATGACAAACATTAAGAAAAACACGAAAAAAATAAATAAAAGGAGAAAACAGTCAATTAGGTCTGGATCTGAGTGACATAGAAACTGTATCTTAACTGAAGAAATAGACGCAGACATTCTTGAACCAAAAACTACATTAGCCAAGACCTTCAAAGACAACTGTCAAAAGGAAGTTTGCTTGCATAAATTAGTTAGCACTTAATTCTCTCTCCACTGAACAGTGTAGCTGGAAAAGAAGAGAGAGGAAAGAGGAAGAGGAAAGGAAGCCAGAATACGCCATACTATTTAAATGTTAGAAGTATTCTCTGCATACTTTTCCTCTGAACCACCATGTTTATGGCACTGTATAAGAAGCATTTATTTGCTAGTTGCTGAATTGACAAACAGGATCAAAGAACCGCTTATACAATGCAAGAGGGCGTTTCCTAATACCTAGCCTTTGCATAGAATCAAATAAATTTGCCTAGATGCATTCAGGATGAATACTGTTTTCCTTAAACTATCTAATTCTGGCCATGTGACAACCAGGAAGCTTATGCAAGCCAAGCCTATGATAACCTAATCTGGTTTTAGACAGACTCCATTAGCAGTGTGCACATTTTAAGTGACTAATTACTATCCTCAAACTAAAATAACATTCAGCAAAGCATTCTAAAATATTTTAGTGTTGAATGCCCATGGGCCTGAGAATCGTTTCACCTATCAAAATAGCTTGTCCATACCTCTTCTACACTACAGGGAACACCAAGCTGACAGAACAACAGGTTTCCAACATGCATTGCCAAGATAAAAAATATCTTGTGCTGACTGGATTAACCTTCACAGCTGAACCACCTGAGATATACTTGAGCAGGCACTTCATGCCAGAACTTGTCAATAGAACTAGGAAGGGGGAGATTTGGGCCAACATTTATTGCTACAAGGAGAAATGAATCAGCAAATCAAGAGGGCTCACAGAGTAAATATGTAAACCAGAGCTTATATAAGAAGCACGGAATGTGTCCAAAACCTATTGAAATAAAGAAGCCACAAGAATATTGAAAGGATGGGAATACAGGGCCCCCTCTTTAGCCAATGTTGTTTTCTTTATTCAGGTAGAAGTTCTGAAGGCAAGACAACACACACATAATTGGTATTAAGAAGCCTCTACCCAAAAGGGTTGCAAAACATCAGAAACACTTCCTAGGTCTCTTATGATACCTACAGTAAATACTTCACCATAACATGCATTCAACCATTCAAGATCTGCTTGCAGCCACAAGCATACCACAAAGCCAATATTTGCTTCCTAATCCTGTTCTTTTTAGCTAGCATATTCTTGCCTTTCATCTTTGCTAACCTGTTTTATTAAAAAAAAACCACTTTCCTCATGTATTGGGTTTTGTCCTGATTTCGTCTGGGATAGAGTCAATTTTCTTCTTGGTGGCTGTGTTTTGGATTTGGTGTGGGAACAGTGTTGATAACACACTGATGTTTTTGGTTGTTGCTGGGTAGTGTTTGTATTGGGTTTGGGACTTCTTGGTTTGTCAGGCCCTGCCAGCAGGTATGGCTGGAGGGGCACAAGAAACTGGGAGGGGACACAGCCAGGTCAGCTGAACTGAACTAACCAAAGAGGCATTCCATACCATGGGACGACATGCTCTGTATATAAACTGGGGTGGTGGGGGGGTGAGGTGTTGGCCAGGGCTGGCCAATCGTTGATCATTGCTCGATCAACAGGGACTGGGTAGGCATCTAGGCATCAGTCAGCAGGTGGTAAGCAGTGGTATTCTGCATCACTAGTTTTCTTTTCTCCCTTCCCTTTGGATCTTATTCCTCGCCCCTTCTCTCTTTATTATAACTGTTATTATTATTATTTTGGTTTTATTTCTCTCAATTATTAAACTGTTCTTATCTCAACCCTCATGTTTTACTTTCCTTTCCAATTCTCCTCCCCACCCCCCTGAGTGAGGAGGGAGGGAGGGGCTTTGTGGCAGTTACCAGCAGGGGTTAAACCACAACAGGTTAGCATGGCAAGGTTGGGGGGGGACGGGGACACAGCTACAGGGGTGGCTTCTGGAAGCCTGGTAGAAGCTTCCCCCATGTCCAATGGAGCCAATGCCAGCTGGCTCCAAGATGGACCCACTGCTGGCCAAGGCTGAGCCAATCAGTGACGGTGGTACCACCTCTGGGATAGCGTATTTAAGAAGGGGGAAAAAACTGCTGTGCAACAGCAATTGCAGTTGGAGAGAAGAGTGAGAATATGTGAGATCAACAACTCTGCAGACACCAAGGTCAGTGAAGGAGGGGCAGGAAGTGCTCCAGGTGCCGGAGCAGAGATTCCCCTGCAGCCAGTGGTGAAGACCATGGTGAGGCAGGCTGTCCCCTCTGGATTTGGCATCCAGCCAAGGTCAACCCACCATACCCCACAAACGTTTTCATATGAAAGTTGCAACATTTGTACTATCTTTTCATAATGGTTCCTAACTTAATTCTCTTAGGGCACCTGTATTTCCAAGCACATAATTTCTACAATACTGTTAAGCATTTTAGACAGTATTTTTGCTATTAAAATATTTCCCCTCTCAGAAGTCAAGCATTTTGTGTGGACATTTGCAAATATTTGTGAGCATGTTCTACCTACATTCTTGAATCAGAGCAAGAGATGGAGAGAGGAGGGTGAAAAACACATTTGTTCAATGGTCCTAACTAGAACCAAGACTATATTAATATCAATCTTATCCTACTGGAGATACTACTCCAGTCTAAGATCAAAATATACTGTGATCTATATAAAGATTTTTGCAATGCTTCAATTAAGTATACACTTACTAAAAAAACTCAACATCATTCTGGTTATATTGTTCATATAATTCTTTATGAGGAGCTATGTGCTTCTGCCATTAAATTAGGGGATTAAAAAGAAGTTTAAATAAAAAAACCTTCAGTCTCAGCATTCCCCAAAAACATACCACTAGCAACTAAACTTTTGTAGATGTAACAAGCATACAAAACCAAAACAATACATGCTTTCAACTGCAAAAAAAATTCCCAATCATATTAACCTTTTGCTGGATAGAATAAAAGCATTTAAGTTAGCTTACCCAGGGTAGAAGTATTTGTTTCAAATTGCTTTTATGTTTTGCACAGAGCTACCTGAATAGATTACCATAAAATGGGAGTTTACTGCCTTGAATACATTATGTAGCATTCAAAATAAGAGTAATGCAGAAAACTATACCAAAAGCAATGGAAGCCAGACTGCCTATACGCAACTGCTTACAAAGAACTATATGAACATGTCAAAGCTACAGATACACAGACCATGTTCTGTGACCCGAGTGTGACAGACCCATCCCACTGCAGCAAATAACCCTAGTGCTTCTTGCCAGAAAACAGCCACAACTCTTACACATCTTCCCTACAAGCTATTGTAATACAAATTCAGCAATTAAAACTTTGTCATTCTTGTATGTGAGGCTGAGAGAAGATATTAGTACACTGTAGAGTAACTGAAACAGTAAGTGCACTCAAAATATTTCTTTCCCTTTATCTCCTTCAACAGATCTGGACAGTCACCTACCCAAATCACTCCACCACTGCCAATTCACACCATAGGAGTCTCAATTTGTTTCTGAACTTGGACCACAGAATCCACCAATCAGGACACAAAACTGAGTTTATATAATCATCCACATGGACTTGTGAAAAAAAATTAAGAAGTGTTTTCAAGATGATGGGTATAAGAGTCCTTGTGAAGTGTATTGGGTCTGGCTGAGATGGAGCTAATTCTCCCCACAGCAGCCCTCACAGTGCTGTGCTTTGTATTGGTAGCCAGAAAGGTGGTGATAACACACCAGTGTTTTGGCTACTGCTGAGCAGTGCTCCCACAGCATCAAGGCTGTCCCTCCAACCTTTCCCCCTCACCAGTAGGCTGGGGGTGGCAAGACCTTGGGAGGAGACATAGCCAGGACAACTGACCCAAACTGACCAAAGGGATATTCCACACCATACCATATCTGCTCAACAATGAAAGCTAGAAAAAAGGATACCCACATAGCCTGCTGATGGGAAGTAGAAAATAACACCTTTTATTTTCCCTTGCTTCTGCATGACTTTTGCTATTGCTTTATTAAACTGCCTTTATCTTGACCCATGAGGGTTTTTTCATCTTATTCCCCCCCACCCCCATCCTGCTGAGGAGGGGAGTGACAGAGCAGATGGGTAGGCACATGGCATCCAGACAAGGTCAACCCACCATACCAAAACAGTTTCACATCTACACATTAATTTTGTTTTAATTAGAATTAAACATAGGAGACACAGAAGTGGTAATGTAACCTTATCACAGCAACCACCACTCTACAATTATTCATTTTTGTCCTCTGCCAAATCTCAAAGTAATACAGAGAAAGCAGTGTGCCAAAACACAAAAAAGGTATATCATATCATCCTTCTATTGATATTGAAAATAATATAGCAAGAAACCTAAAACTCTGTCACAAGACCTAAAACTGTCACAAGCAGGAATTACATAGGCAATGGGAACCATCAATATACAAGCAGGAACCCCAAAGTCCAAGGAGGGAGCTGTTAGTGATAGAAAGTTTAGAAATAACTAGATTAATAGAATATGAAAAATTTAGAATAATTAAAACTCTCATTGTATGTACAAAGAGGAACTTCACAATACGACTCTGCAAATTAGGCCCGGTCCTGGGGCCCTTTGTACTGATAAGGTGGACCTGGGATGCTCTGTGTGCTGATAAGAAGACACTGGTATGTGAACATCTGTGCCTTGAGATAGGAAAACTGGATCTGTCCTGTTTTATGGTTTGGAAGAAACTCGAGACACGACTGAGTCTGCGCAAAGAGTGAAGGTGAAAAGTTCAGAGTGAGGGAGACTACTAAGCCTTCATCCTCAAAGACCCCCAGGACCCCCACCAGGAGACAGTGTGCAAGCGCAAATGGGAGGAAACTTATGTTAATGACTTCTTGGTAGACTGATTATCCTAACCCAACCTATTATCTGGCATCTATTGAATATGTATGAATGTATACTTTAAATCACACGTGCACAAAGATATCGGGGCAGCAGGTGCTTTTGGAATTATCCACCCTGATACCTGCGGGTGAATTAAACATACCTGCTTTATAAGCTATCCTGAGTTATAGAGTTTAATTCCGCACATCATTAGCACTGATGCAGATGAGCTCAAAGATAGGGAGCCTTCTGACAAAAACGTGTTAACAGTGAAAAGAAACAAATTGTTGCAGAGATAAGACTCAAGGATACTAGAAATATGAGTAAAAGAAGGGTAAAGGTAATTGTGGTAGTGGGAGATCGTGACCTCCTACTCAAATGTCTGCCCGCATCTGCCCCCCCCCCCCCTTCCCCCCCCCAGGAGGTGGATTCCCTGCTTGGGAGCATGTGTAGTGAATTAAAAAGGAGCTGTACCTGTAAATCGAAGCAGGAAAGAAACTGACCAATAATTAGTTTGGGGGCACAGACTTTGGGCAGAACTAACCAACTGAACTGTATAAATGTGCACTGTGAGTTGAACTAGATGTGCAAGTTAGGAGGAGCAATCCCCCTTGCACCCAGTGCTGCCATAAACATACCTGTTTCATAACCTTCTATGGGTTGTGAAGTTTATTTCTGCAAGTCACTATGCCAGCTAAGAACAAAACATACGCATTGTTAGCAAGCTCGAGTCCAAAACAGCTCCCTTTCTGTTACTGGTATAAATGGAGTTTTAATGTAGTTATCAGGTTAACAAAATGTACCTAAATCAATAAACAGTTATGTGCAGGACCTCAACTAGATGACTTGCTCTTAAAGCACTGCTGTTCTGGTGAGTCTGAAGCACATTCTCTGAAAGATAATCTGTGCTGCCTGCACCATCACAAATACTCCCACAACCCTCGTAGGGAAATACAACTCTTAGCAAAAGATGAGGCTTTAAAAAAGCTGCAATTATTTTAATTGGACCTTCCAGCTGCCTTTCATTTAGCTTAACATGAGGTTTTATTGAAAGTCTGCAGTCTTTCCATTGTAGCCCTATGTTTGGGTTAATACCTAGGTTATAGTAATAGCTTCATTGTGCTAGTCTGGTTACTTTGTATAAATAATGCATGCCTTACTAACGACTATGCCCTTGAAGAACTAGAAGACTGATAAGAAGGGAACATCTCACCCCATAAGTTGCCAACAGCCCATTAATTGCAACAAAG
This sequence comes from Falco peregrinus, assembly GCF_023634155.1. NCBI lineage: Eukaryota > Metazoa > Chordata > Aves > Falconiformes > Falconidae > Falco > Falco peregrinus. The sequence goes on along the minus strand of NC_073743.1, from coordinate 6,673,978 downwards.
ACAAGTAGTCAGCAGAATGAGACAGAAACTAGGGGAAAGGGAAAGGCAGCAGGGGGAGATCACAACCTCCAACTCAATTAAAGATGGAAAGACTTGCCCCCCAACCCCTGCAAGGAGCATGTGTACTAATCTACATGGCAAGCAAGGCTAATTTGAATATAACTAACCAATGAGTGTGAATTTAGGTGGGCTTTGCTAATCCTTTAACAAGACAAATAATACACTGTAGTTTGTGTGGTGTGCTAGCTTTGTGGATTTACCACCTAGCACCCATCTCTGTGAAGACATGAAATAAATATCTTGGCTCTGCATGTAGAATTGGTTTATTGCACACCAGGTACCGGACCGTGCTTGTGGGACCAACAGCAGCCATTGGCAAGAGCAGAGACAGTTGCTTACAAGTAGTCGGATCTATTTCTGAGAAGGTTAGTCTGCCTGGTGAGCTTTTGTGGAATATTGCCAGAGTGTATGTCGAGGATACAAAATTTTATTATGTAGTCCTGGCTAGTAGGCTGGAATAATGCAGTAAGTCTAAGATGTATATAGAAGATAACCATAGCCTCATCTTGACAACATTTGTTGGGGCCAGTTCACATAAGGTGCCAAAATACAGAAGATGCACACCACCACCACCACCCTCCAAAAAAAGAAAAAAGTGTCTAATAAGTCTAGGTAGGTTGATAACTAGAATCTTTCTGTCAAGAATCTGGTTCCTGAGGAACGTTTTATTTAGCATTCTTTTTTCAGAAAGGATTCACCATACAGACACAAAACTAAGTTTTGTGATTCCTAAAACTTCTAAGACAAAGAACAGCAAGAGAATCACCATTAAAATAACTGTTTCTGCCACTTCCAGAACACACTGTGACATTTAGCAAACTCTAAAATCTCCATACGAGTAGGATTGTTTAACAGATCTCAGCTACCTTTTTCCAAAGCACTGCTGGTATCAGCTTCCTACAGTGCCATGACCAGCACAGCTAGAAACTGAAGGATGCCAGGGTTGATGACTATACTGCTACTTTTCTGGCTTGCTTGGGAATAAAAAAAAAAATTGGGTTGCTGTCCCTTATGGTGGTGGATCTGGAACTTTCCCTCAAGTTTTCCTACTGCTTTCCCACCTACAGTCAAATTTTTTTATGACAAAAATATTAACGTAAGTATTGTATTAAATCAAGTTTATATCTGGCTAGCAACTCCCTTCATACACACCCCATTTAGGAACTGCTGCTCTATAACGTAATGACTGAAACAGCTTTCTTGGCTCTTAAGAGGAGAAGAATACCTTCCTTTTCCCTTGTCTTGCAGTCTTCCACAGTAGGTTAAACTTTCTGTTCAATTTCAGATTTAAGTGGCATCTTTACAGATAGGCAGTGGACTGCTGAACATGCTGAGTCCTCCAGATAACATGTCCAAGTTTGTAGCTACCTCTAGCAAGTCTCAAATTAAGTAGTACCTTCCATTAGTGCTTCAATCACTGACCTTTCCACTATATCCCAGGTAACTAGAAAAAGAATGTAGTAACCGTAGGGTTATATGAACAATTGCACACATTACATGAAAGATGATTATCCAAAGGACTGTAAAAGGGGTCTGGAACATTCCTCTGTCCTCCATTCTTTCCTCCTACTGACAAATAAGATGTTAAACAAGTTCAAAAGAAAGACATCAATTTAACTCCACTGGCAATTGCAATATATTTCCCGTGACCATTAACCATCTTCTTGTTACTAAATCAAAAATTTAAGATTTTTCTCTTTGATAAAAAATTAACTACCCAGGCATAAATGCTACAAGTGCTCAGTGTTGAGCTAGACCCCAAAAGTTAAGGGTTGGGGAGAATGAGTAGGAAAATAAGCATTTTACACAGCTTTAGAAGAAAGATCTTTTGCTCTGACACTTCTTCCTCTATTTTAAGTTTTTCCCATACCAAACTTAATTTCTAAGTCAAACTAACACTACAGCTTACTCCTAGCTTTTTCATTATCACATACTATTTTTTTTTTAATTAAAAAATATACTCTGCCTAATTAACACCAAGAACCAATTCCAACTCAAACCCCTGATGGGCAGGCCACTGTATGAAAAAACACCCATATTACATTTGAGTTATAAACTAATTTCAGAACAGCTATGAACAACCAGGACTTCTCAGAACTAATTTGCACTACTGAATGCACAAAATCATCCCTTAAAGACAATATCTGAAAAAGGACAAGTATTTTTGTGGCTGCAAAGCCAAGTATGAAAACAATCAACTTGGATTTTACTCCACCTACCGCACTTATGAAAATCATGCTGCATTTGAAAAGAAGTTATGAATTAAAAAAAAGAAGAAAATGTTGTCATTGTACTCTGTTTCTAGTCCTCTGTTACTGTTGTTCCTTTTTTCAACAGCTCCACAACATTAAAGATCAGGGTCTGCCTAGCTATATAAAGTTTTGTTTAGCTATTGCAAAAAAGAGTTAGTACTGCTATCAAACACTTCAGACTTTAAAAGAACATATCCTTTAGCCCATGCTTAAATCACAGTAATATTATATTATAATCCAAGTGACAGAAACACTGAAAATAGACTCCAGTTTAAGTCTCTGACTCCTCCCCAAAAGAGACAAGACTATCTACAACATAAAAAAAAATTATCTACTTCACATTTTAAGGGAAAAAAAACCACCAGAAAGATAGATAACTAAAAAAAAAAAAACAACAAAAAAAAAAAAAACCAGAAAAAGTGAATGCAGTTCATATTCCAATCAAAAAAACCCTTGGAGTAGGAGGAAGGCATGTCCTGGCTTCAGCTAGGATAGAGTTAATTTTCTTCTCAGTAGCTGGCAGAGTGCTGTGTTCTGGATTTAGTATGTGAATAATGTTGATAGCAACAACTGAAACAGTAGTGCTTACCCTCAGTCAAGGAGTTTTCAAGTTTCCCATGCTCTACCAATGAGCAGGTATAGAGGATGGAGACAGTGGATTGTTTGATAACCTGCAGCTGTGATCCTGCAGCAAAAAAGTAAACAACTTTGAGGGAGTGTGAGAAGAAACACAGAGGAAACAGAAACAAAGGAGGAATGTGATCTCACCTCTAGAAGACAAGGAGACAGAGCGAACAGCAGAGAGTAGCCTATAGCGAACAGCATCTGGGCATGTGGACAATAGTTTGACCAATAACAAAGCTTTTAGCAGCACGTGTACAGAGTATAAACTTCTAAAAGATGTAATTAACTAACAATAAACATCTTTGCTTCACCATCCTTGCAAAGTCTGTGCCTCAATCGCCACAAATGGTGACCCCGATGTGCTGGTCAATAAGCTGTGGGCCATAAAAGCAGTTGGTGGCGACACCCAGCTGGAGCTGTTCGGTCCAGACCTCGTCACCTCTACAGGTGAGCAGCTGGGGACGTTATGGGTTCACATATGTCAAGTGAAGAAAAATCGATATGCAGTATGATAATGAAAATACTGGAGAGGAGAGGGGTGAAGTATGACAAAGCAGCTATGAAACTTTTGCTTGCCTGGCTGCACAAGCAGGGACACGCTGCAGATGCCACAACAGCATTTCGCACTCAGCTTTGGGAAGAAGCAGGAAAGATGCTTTTTGATGCAGCATCAAAGGCAGATTCTACGGCAACCTCTTCTTTGACAATGTGGGGCTTAAGTGGGAGGCTCACGGAGCCCCAAACTGATGGTGTAGCTCGACTAAACTAGAATCTGCAAAATCTTTGTGGACCCATCACCTACAAAAAAAGGTAAGCAGTCGGGAACGATGGGAGGGGAGTTATCCCAAGATGAACAGCGCAACCTGGACGTATTGCGACAGCTGCTTGCAGCTCAGCAACAAGCTGTGACAGGTCCACAGCTAGTGACTCTGTTAGAATGGATCTGTAACAAAGTACCAGACTTTCCACCTGATGACAATTTGCAAATTCCTGCCCAGCAAGCGGCAGACAATTGTATGATACTGCCACAGAGGGGGACTCTATGGCGGGAATGCATTTAGCAACTTGGTGGCAAATTCTGGCTACTCTTCGCCAAGTGTCGACTAATTCTACTAACAGTGCTAAACCAGAGTGGCAGCCTGTGCAATACGAGGCTGTTAAAGAGTTAAGCAAAGCAATGCAGGAAGGGGGGAATTCATAGTACATTTGCTATGTCCCTTCTTGAAGGGATGGCAGAGCCTTATACACTCACACTGCATGATTGCATGTTATTACTTTGTATGGTACTAACTCTGATACAGTATATGATGTGGTTATCTGATTTTTGTGAGCTATGTGTAGTGGCCTTGATTGAAAACCTTAATCAGGGAATTGCTGCTAACTATGAGCAGTCAGCTGGGGAAAATAATTGTGCCGATTCCGTGACTCGGACAAGGTATCCCAGGGACAAATATTTGCAATATTTGCAAATGAAGGAGATGGCTATTAAGGCAGTCCAGATACCACACTGGAGTCTGGGCGAGCCTCTAGTGAGTCATTTCACCACAGTCTTGCAGGGTCCTAGAGAGTCACATACTAACTTTATTGATCGGCTTCAGAATATTTTGCAACAACAAGTGGAGCATGAGGAAGCTCAGGGGTTGCTTTTAAAACAACTAGCTATGATAACGCTAATAAAGATTGCAAGTGGGCATTGCAGCTCTTTTGCAATCGCAACCTCAACATGTGTTAAATATTTATAACACAGAACTCACAGCAGACTGTAACTCTCAGGTTGAGTTCTGGAATGCAGCATAACACATTTTTGCTTCTCTCATCTCTTCTGTAAGAATAGTACACGCCCTTAACTTGCTTAGTAAATTAGGCTGCTAGCTTGCTAAACAAAGTAATACTACAAATGCTACTTTTTTCAAGCTTATTAGGAGATATCAATTCTTACCGTCATATGTTGCTACAGAACTGAGTTGCTATTTATTTTTATTGTTAGCACAGGGACATGGGTGTGAAGACTTTGATGGGATGTATTGCATGAATCTGAGTGGCCACTCTGAATCAATCCACAAAAGCATACAAAACTTAAAAGCCTTAAACAAAGATCTGCAGCAGAGCCAGGGGTGGGATACCTTTGGTCTCTTCTCACGGCTGGGAAACTTTGGGCTATGGCTCAAAAGTATTACAGGATTTATTATAATTATCTTCAACCACCTTATTGATGTTTGCCTTGTCTCCCATGCCTTTTTTCCTGTATTCAGTGTTTAGTTGATTGTAACATAAATCAGGTCACGGTCACCCAGCTACACACCACCTTTGCCTCATCACAATTCACAGGCAAAGAAGAGGAGGATAGAGAATGTCTGAAGATAGATGTATGAGAAGAGGATGAAGAATGTCTGATCAGACAGGAGATGAGAGAACAGCTGGGTATTGTGAAGGAAAGGAATATAAACATGGTTATCTAGTGTTTAATAGGTGCCTGCATGCTTGTAGTGATATATAGCTATGTAACTGCATGAATGGTTTCTGCCCTGAGCCTGGTGGTACATACAGCTGGAATTTGTATCCAGGCTCAGAGATATAAATATGAGCTTCTCTGTACAATAAGGTGTCTCTGGTTACTTCACAAAAAAAAACCCAAACAAAAAATGAGAAACAAACCCAACCAAGTCACAAAGCAACCAGAACATTTTGAGAAACTTTTATAGTTAACTTCTGCATTTAATTCCAGTAACAATCTAAATGTGTCCATTCAGCGGTTTGTTTAGTTCTAAGTTTTCATTGTATGCTTTCAGGTTCTCTGAAAAGCAGCAATAACAGTTGAACAATTATTTAAAGTAAAACTTTGTTCTACACAATTTCCACTTCCATGATTCAGAACAGAGGCACAGTGGAACATTCGTCCAAGTGCAAGATTTCAAGAGCTTTTAAGTAGGTTTTATCTTTTTCTTTTGGGATAGGAAATGTTTTGTAACAGCTTATATACAGAATATACAAGTCAAAAAGTTTCTCATGCTCATTTATTTGATTAACAGTTTCTGTTAAGATATTTTCATAACATTTCCATACCTTATTGCATGTTCTTATAAGTAATCATAAACCTATGTGTTGACCCCTCTGTATGAAATATGCTGATAACAGAAGTTTTACATTTTATGAACTGTAGAGGAATGAAGGCGGTGGGTTGATTAGCATTGATAATATGCAGCTGTGGCCTTGCCTCAGAGGCAGTGGGTTGATTGACATGGATGATGTGCAGCTGTAGCTCATTCCTGCTAAGTAGTTCAATAGCCCTGAGGAGTGTGGGAGAAGGGGTTGGATGGAGGAGCAGCAGCAGTGTGGTCTGACCTCTGGAGGAAGGAGAAACAGCACAGACAGTAGAATCTGACTGACAGTAAAAGCCTTGTTGCAGCACAAACTAGTAGGCTGCAACAATGAACCTGATTGAAATGTACAAATGTACACATAAAATAAGGCTAAAATTGGTAATTAAGTGATAGGAAAAAAAGGAATGAACAGTCCATAACTTAAAAACAATTTTTTGTAATTGAAAAACAAAAAGGGGGAATTATAGAGGACAGACAGCGGGTTGTTTGACATTGATAATGTGCAGCTCTCATCCTGCAGCAAAAAAGTAAATAATGTTGAGGAGTGCAAGAAGAAACAGAGGGAACAGAAACAAAGGAAGAATGTGATCTCACCTCTAGAAGATAAGGAAACAGTGTGAACAGCAGAGTAGCCTATAGCGAACAGCAGCTGGGCGCGTGGACAGTAGAGTTTGACCAATAATAAAACTTTTAGCAGTGCATGTACAGAGTATGAACTTATAAAAGCTGTAACTAACAAACAATAAACATCTTTGCTTCACCATCCTTGCAAAGTCTGCCTCAATCGCCACAAGCAGGTGCACAAGAAGCCAGGAGAGAGCAGAGCTAGGACAGCTGACCCGATCTAGCCAAAGGGATATTCCATACCACAGAAAGTCATGCTCAGTACATAAACTCAGGGAAGTTGGCCAGGGCCTGCCAATAGGTGCTCAAGGACTGGCTGAGTGGTGAGCAATTGTATTGAGTATCACTTGTTTTTCCCCCTTGGAAATGAGGAGAGAGAGGATTTTCCCCGTTACAATTACTGTTGTTATTATTTTTATTATTTGTACCTTATTTTAATTATTAAGCTTATCTCAACCCATGAGTTTTACCTTTTTCCCATTCTCTTCCCCATCCCACTGGGGGGTGGGCAGTGAGCAAGCAGCTGCGTGATACTTAGTTGCAGGCTGGGGTTAAACCACAAGTGTCCTTTCTGACCCCCAACACAGGGCACAAAGGGTTGAGATAACAGATCTGACCAGAGCGTCTTAAAACAAATTTGTTCTAAGCATTTACTATATTATTTTAGTAGTCACTGTCACAATGTTATTTGCTACATGTGATCTCAGGGTTGCGTTATGGAATGCTTGCAGTATATATTCCCTATTACACTGTTTATCATCCTTGTGTTGTACTTACTGGCTTATAGTACTTATACTTAATAGACTTGCTGGTCAAGAAACTAATCTGGTATGTGTACTCAGCACTGTCATCACCTCTGCACTTTGGGAGCCATTTAGTGGGAACTATTAATAATTACACCTTTTGCCTTTTCTCCTCAGAGAGTCAACCTATAGGGGAGACACCTTCCTTCTCCAGGCTAATCACAGAAGCATTTACGAATTTTGAAACTTTTGAATATCCTTAGTATGTTGAGACAAACCTATTGCTGGCCCTGGTCCTATTGCTAAGAATGCTGAATGTAGTTCAGATCTTGTTTAGGATTAAGCAACTATGTGCAGCTATTCCAACCCCCACAATGGGTGATGCAACTGAACCTGAGGACCAACCTGCGCCAGTATCAGTTGCCCCTATACTCAAGAAGAAACGGACACAAAACCCAGCTCCTTTAGCAAAGGAAGACGAAGCAGGGTCATCACAAGAACCAGAGGAAGAGGCAGAACAAGAGGCAACCACTCAATCCCTATCCCTGAATGAGCTGCAGGATATGCAAAATTATTTCAGCTGTCACCCAGGTGAGCACATTGTCACCTGGTTGCTCCAACGCTAGGATAATTGGGCTAGTAGCCTGGAATCAGAGGGAAGCCAAGCAGCTGGGATCACTTTCTAGGGAAGGGGGCATTGACAGGGCAATTGGAAGAGGGACACAAGTCCTCACCTCTAGAGGTGACTCCTGTCAAGTGTGAAGGAAAGGTAATATCCTCCTTGAGGGGATACATGTCACCCAGGCAAGTGGGCCACCATGGAGAGAGGTATCCAGTACCCGAGGGAATTAGCCATGAAAGAGATTATTATGACCAGGATGATCCACAGTTACCCACAGATCCTGATGAAGTACAATGCACATGACCCATGTGGTGGAAATTTGTACAGAGCGCATCATTGTCACATGCCAACTTGTTGGCAGTAGTGAGCTGGAGAGACAAAGCACCACCAACAGTGGATGAAGTGGTTCTCCAACTCCAGGAATATGAAGACAAACTCTCTCTTTCCCTCACCTTGGCTGTGGAGAAACTGGTCCAGTGACTCGATAAAGATAGATCCTACTCCCCACCTGCATAGACCCACAGCTCAGCTATTAACAGTAAGCACTCTTCTACTCAAGAGGGAGGATATAGGGGTACACACCACAGGGTACCCTGTGGGTTTACCTGCAGGACCACGGAAAGGACACGAGGAGGCGGGATGGAAAACTTACCTCAGCCCTGGAGGCAGTTACATAAATTGCAAGGAAAAAAACAAATCACAAATAGCGGTTCTTCCAGGAAGGTTGCTGCTCCAGTCTCCCAGAGCGGAGGGGCTGATCTTACTCTCAAGTCTATGAAAAGGAATAATAATCCATTTTTGCAAGATATAACTGGGCAGGGCTGCTCTGCGCTACAGCAACTCTCTGCCCTGTTAGAGAATCCTATGACCAGGACTAGAAGAGCCCTGCCTCCAGCCAGGTAGAGGACAGGGACAACTGGGTTTACTCAACTGCGTGGATCCAACAGCCTGGCACATCAGACCCACAGGAGTGCAAGGCTCTAGTAGACACTGGTGCACAGTGTACTCTAATGCCATCAAGCTATACAAGGGCAGAACACATTAGTATTTCTGGAGTGACAGGGGGATCCCAACAGCTAACTATCTCGGGAGAAAGTATTTCAAGGACCCGAAAGGGTACCAGTGGGCTTTTAGCATAGCTGCCTTAGAGATGGAGGAAATTAAGCAGCTGTCTACCTTGCCTGGTCTCTCAAAGACCCTTCTGTTGTGAGGTTGCTGAAGGTCAAAGAACAACAGGTGATGATCACTACCACAGCAGTGCACCAGCAGCAATATCACACCAGCAGCAATATCACACCAACCATGACTCCCCAATTCCCATCCATAAGCTGATTCTTTGACTGGAGAGCCAAGGAATGATCAGCAGGACCCACTCACCCTTTAATACCCCCATATGGCCAGTGCAAAAGGCTAATGGAGAACGGAGACTAACAGTGGACTATCATGGCCTGAATGAAGTCCTCACACCACTGAGTGCTGCCATACCAGACATGCTAGAACTTCAATATGAAATGGTATCAAAAGGCAGCCAAGGGATATGCCACTACTGATATTGCAAATGCATTATTCCCAATCCCTTTGGCTGCGGAGTGCAGGCCACAGTTTGCCTTTACTTAGAGGGGCTTCCGGTACATTTGGAATTGACTACCCCAGGGGTGGAAACACAGCCCTACCATCTATCAAGGACTGATCCAGGCTGCAGCTCCAGAACACATGCAATACATTGATGACATCATAGTGTGGGACAACACAGCAGAAGTTTCTGAGAAAGAGGAGAAAATAGTCAAAAACCTTCTGAAAGCTTGTTTTGCCATAAACCAAAGTAAAGTCAAAGGACCTGCACAGGAGATCCAGTCTTCAGGAACAAAATGGCAAGATAGAGCTCATGAGATCCCAGCGGATGTGATCAACAAAATACTAGTTGGTGGAAACATTACTGTTAAGAAACAAACTCAGGCTTTCTTAGGCTTTGTAGGTTTTTGGAGAATGCACATTCCAAATTACAGTCTGATTATAAGCCCTCTTTATCACGTGACCCTAATGAAGAATGATTTTAAATGGGGCCCTGAGCAATGACAAGCCTTTGACCAAATTAAACAGGAGACAGTTCAAACAGTAGCCCTTGGGCCCATTTGGACTGGGCAAGATGTAAAGAACGTGCTCTACACCACAGCCAGGGAGAATGGCTCTACCTGGAACCCATGGCAGAAAGCACCAGGGGAGATTTGAGGTTGATCCTTGGGCTTTTGTAGTCAGGGATAGAGAAGATCTGAGGCCCACTATACTCCAATTGAAAAAGAGATATTGGCAGCTTATGAAGGGGTTTGAGCTACTTCGGAAGTGATCAGTACTGAAGCAAAGCTCCTTCTGGCACCCTGGTTACCAAGTGCTGGGCTGGATGTTTAAAGGGAGGGCTTCCTCTACACATCACAGAAGTGATACTACACCAAGTGGGCTGCATCGAGCTCATTATGTGATCAAATAGGAAATCCCAGTTGTCCAGGAATCTTGGAAGCGACCATGGACTGGTCAGAAGGCAAAGGTTTCTGAATGTCACCAAAGGCTGAGATAACAGATCATGCAACAACAATGGTGGAAGCAACCACCAGATGGTTGGAAACATACCCTGTGCCCCATGCCACTACCTGGAACACTATCATGGGCCTTGAAAGACAAGTCTTATGGCGACATAACACCCCAGAAAGAATCGAGTCAGACAACAGAACTCATTTCCAAAACAACCTCATAGACACTTGGGCCAAAGAGCATGACACTGACTGAGTATATCACATTCCCCATCATGCACCAGCCTCTGGGACTATCTAATGATTCAATAGACTGTTAAAGACTACATTGAAAGCAATGGGTGGTGGAACTTTGAAACACTGGGATACACATTTAGCAAAGGCCACCTGGTTAGTCAACACCAGAGGATCTGCCAACCAAGCTGGCCCTGCCCAATCAAAGCTTTTATGTACTGTAGAAGGGGATAAAGTTCCTGTAGTGCATCTTAAAAATATGCTTGGGAAAACAGTCTGGGTCATTCCTACTCCAGGCAAAGGCAAACCCATTTATGGGATTGCTTTTGCTCAAGGATCTGGGTGCACTTGGCGGGTAATGTGGGAAGATAGGGAAGTTCGATGTGTGCCTCAAGGGTTCTGGGTGAGAATAGCCAATGAACCGAATTGTGATGTGAATTGCTATACAACACTGTATATTATCACTTCTATGGTAGCTATGTGCCCATTGCCGCACTGAGCACCTTGTGGCACCCATCTCTGCCACTCTGGATTTGGGGATCTGAACCTGACTCCCTTTCAATCACCACATTATTAAAGAATGAACTTTGATGAGACCAGACCAGTGCAGCAGTAATGGAATCAGAACTGGCTTCAACATACAACAATCCAACACCACACACTATCTTAATTGCTGGCTGGAGTTAAACCACAACAGGGAGGAATACAAACATGAAGTTATGCAAAAAAACCCCAAACCAAAACCCAAAAACCTAAACACATACTTAGGTTCAGGGTCAATTCCTATTTATCAAGCTCTAGATTATTACAGATAGACTATCACAAAGTAGACACATGAGGGAAAGAAAAAAGTTCAATTATTTCATGCTCATTTGCAAGGTCAACAGACACTTTGTTTTTTATTTCTTAACTAGACTGTGAATGCATTTTTTATAATTCCTCTCAAATATGCAGAAGATATCCTTTTGGAAACCACCTTAAGGAAAGAATTCACTGTCTCCAGATCCTGCATAGGTTAATCCCTATACTACATGGTTTGAAAGAAAGACACATTAGTTATCTTCTTGAATATAACATTCAAAGTAATTTGGGACTTCATATATTCTGCTGAGCTTTGTTTCCATCCTAGCACCATAAGAAAAGAAATTATCTTTCAGTAATCACTATTTCCTCTGATGTGCTACATGAAATACTTATCAGTCAACCAGAAGATAAGCAGTTATTTTGCAGATTAAGGAGCAGGACATACAAATAGACAACTACTGGCATGAGAAAGTTTTAAAAACATCCTTAAGCAGATAAGCTATTTGACACATTACCACTCCAATAAGCAGGCATCATACAGCAAGGCTTCTCTTGCAGAAGTAACAGTCACCAATACTGGCGTGACTGAAGAAGGAAAACAATGCACACAACTCAAGTATTCGTCATACAGTGCCTCTAAAATTCATTAAAGGAAACAGCAATCTAAACTCAGATCAAGAAGTTAATTTTACTTGAGACTATAGGAACTGGGATACTTTCCTCCATTATGGGACAACTACTCACTAGTGCTTTTCCACATCGCTCCCACTCTAATCTTTAGAAGCACAGTATTAAAGAGTCTTAAAATGCTGATATCAAAGCAAGAATATTTTTTTTTCTGTCTACCTTTTGCCAGTTTTCAGGGAGAGATGAGAAAAGGACCAGTAATTTTGTTACCCGCACTTTATGAGTGCGGGACAGCCAAGTGTACGTGGCCCCACGGCACAGTCACAAGACACCTTCACACCAGTGTGGTAAATTTCCCAGATTTTAGAATTATGAAACTAAATGCCTCCTGTTCTTCCATCCCCTGCCTCCTAAATTATGTTGCACCTTTAATCCCTCCACAACTGAAGGTAGTTCTGCATTACCCATCCAAGATTAAAGAGTAAAATATAATAATGTCACCCCACATTATCAGTTACAGATATTTCTAATTGCATCATTCTACTAGTGACAATACATAATATATGAACTTGTTTACTAATCACACCAACTGCCCATCACTTGTCAGTTTTCCATTCACAGTAGCCTTGGGGTCTAACTTGAAAGCAGAGCATCCCACATGCAAGCACTGTTGACCTACACATTTCAATCAAGAGATCCCTACTGACAATCAAAAATATAAAGCCACCAGAAATCCCTAGGAACTAAAGGAACTAGGTACAAAAGTCTGAAAAGCAAGTACTCTGGAAGGTAGCTTGCAGGGGAAGGAGAAAAAAAAAAAACAAAAAAACCCCAACCAAAACCAAACACTACTTAATGCCCTCAGCAACAAAGGACTGAGCAGCTCCCCACTCCTTTCCCAATTTCAGTTCTTACTGCAGTTTGTTATTTCCCATCAATACAGCAATTACAAACTATTTTAGATAGGCATGAAATTCCCAGCCTACTGTCCAAAGTCTAGAAGTCAACATGCATATGGCAAAAAAAAGCAGGAAAGATAGAGAGCAGTACACTTTATATCTGCCCCAAAAAGAGACATAACTGGGTAAGCATTCCAGTTTTTAACTGCACTTTTGATTTTTATGGAATGATTACTAAGGAACAAATCAGTGATGAAGAAAAAGTTTAGATTTACTGTGATTGAGTAAGAATACTCTAACCCGGCAACTGGAACTCAAAAAGCAAGTGAATTCCCATTGTGCTTAATCTAAACTAGAGACCACTAAAGAAAGAGCAAGCCCTGCTTTCCCCTATTCACACCTGCCTTTTATTAAGTCTAGGGTTTGCTTAAACACACCATGAGCATGATCAGCAACTGACCCAAAAAGACTAATCCTGCAAGATATTGGGGGAGTTTTGGGATGGGTTTTTTTCCTAATTAATCAGCTTGTTAATCAACTCACTCACTGACTCTCAGTACCAAGTCTTCACAAATGAAGCAAAGGACCCACACAGGAAGAAGAGAGGAGGAAGCATACTGCCTACTGTTGAAGTAAATTCAGGAGATTCCAAGACTATATATTCAGTCACGGTCTTTCTAAATTAGGACTTCTTTAAATTAAAGGTGATAACTTTGTTATTGATCTTTTTCTCTTAGTATCAAAAAGAATCAACCAGTAAAGACAAGAAGTTTGAGGAGGGGTCAAGGGAACAATTTAAACAGAAATTAACCATGCCAAATCTCTCAGTCCTACAGGTACTTCAGGCAACTAAGAAGCAGCAAAGATACTCAGTCAGGTTAGTAAATAGTTATACTCCAGACAGTGATTACATCAGCAGTTTCAGTTCTGAACTCAATGCACAACACGAAGAAATATTTGCAGGATGTGGTCTTAAGTGGAGGACACTCTTGCTCAGCAAGTGCTATACGTATTTTTGCAAGAAGTCAATTACTTGCCTACAAAGCAATGCTTTACATCTAAAAAAGGCTTGAAGGAATGGAACTACAGTATACACTGTAGTAAAGTGAAGTAAAAAAAAAAAAAAAAAAGGACAAGAAAAAAACCCAGTGATTAAAGACTTATTTCTCCCCCATCCCATAACACTTTCTTTTAACCTGCTCCATCAGCAGGGCCATAATCTTTCCCTTAAGGCATCACAGACTGCTGCAAAAAACAATTCAGTAACACTAAGGTTGTGAAAGACTACAGGACATTTGAAATCTTGACGATACCACTCCCACAGATTTCTCACAGGAAAATCCAACAGAAAAGTTTGCCTGCTCCACTGCTTTTCTCTAGCAAGAGTAGCATTGCTAAAAGCACACAGGAATGCCATGATCCTCAGCACTTAAGCTTCGCTTCACTGCAGCAAGACAAAATAAATGCTCCTTGAAAAAGAGGAGCTCGCCCAGATAAATACAAATCTAAGAGTAAATTATTCTCATCTAAGTCTATCAAAATCTATTTTAAGTCTATCAACACTACAGGCTTGGGGAAGAGCAGCTGGAAAGCTGCCTGGCAGAAAAGGACCTGGGGGTGTTGGTTGACAGGCAGCTGAATAGGAGCCAAAAGTGTGCCCAGGTGGCCAAGACCACCAATAGCATCCTGGCTTGTATCAGAAACAGTGTGGCCAGCAGGACTAGGGAAGTGATTGCCCCCCTGCACTCGCCACTAGTGAGGCTGCACCTTGAATACTGTTTAGTGAAGGGCCCAAAACCAAACAAGGAAGATATTGAGGTGCTGGAGCGTGTCCAGAGAAGGGCAACAAAGCTGGTGAATGGTCTGAAGCAAAAGTCTTATGAGGGGCAACTGAGTGAACTGGGGTTGATTAGTGTGGAGAAGAGGCTCAGGGGGGACCTTATTGCTCTCTACAACTACCTGAAAGGAGGCTGTAGGCAAGTGGGAAGGAGGTCTCTTCTCCCAGATAAGAAGCAACAGGACAAGAGGAAACAGCCTCAAGTGCCAGAGGAGGTTTAGATTAGATATTAGGAAAATTTTCTTCACTGAAAGGATGGTCGAGCATTGGAACAGGCTGCCCAGGAAGGTGGTGGAATCACCATCCCTGAAGGTGTTTAAAAAAAATGCATAGATATGGCATGTAGAGACATGGTTTAGTGGTAGACTTGGCAGTTCTGGATTAACAGTTGGACTTTATGATCTCAAAGGTCTTTTCCAACCTAAATGATTCTATGTTTTTATAGTATTTCTATTGTTTACTTTTTTATTTAGATTAAACCTCTGGTACTGGACCCAAAACATTAAAGTCTACATTAATAACAATACGTGGGAAGAACAGGATTTTCTAATAGCCATAGAAAGCTCCCTTCCCCAGAAAACATCATTCAGAAAAAAGTATCCTAAAATAAAAGGCACAAATAAGATGTATTACAATTAAATAATAGTATACTAATAGTAAAGCTCTGATCATTTCTCCCATATTAAATCTCTGATCTTATCTATCAGAATCAGAGCTGGATGGTTTGCCAAATTCAGAGTTCCAATTGATTTCCCCTTCCTGTCACATTCCCAGAAAGGACAGAAACTCAGATATAACCATCAGTCCTTAATTTTTACCTTGTTTTTAATAGTTTTCCAACATCCATATGTGAACCAACAAAAGTGACCTTAAAGTAAAATTCTAGGTTTATTCCAAATATTATTTTCTAGCATTCTTCGCTTGATTCCCTCTGCCTGTAATTCCTCCCCAAAAAAGATATCGACTAAAGAATTAATGAACATTCTTCATTACTTATACATGATTATTTATTCTAGGTTTACTAAAGCACAACTAAAATTATATAGAGGCTGGATACCTATGAATCAGAAAGCTGTTAGCTTTTGAATTTTCTTCCTCAGTAATGAACTTTATTGCCAACCAAAAAAAAAATTATTATAACACACCTCAGAATTTAAATGACCTGCAGCTCAAGGGTTAACATCACATATGATTATGTGACCAGAAGTAACCCAAAATGACTACATTCTCCTAAAAGGAGCTAACTACCAAGCTGACATTCCCGGTCACCACAGATTAATTTGCCACAGCAAGCAAATGGACCAGCAGCAGGCTATCAGGGCACGTGAACAGCTATCTGCACATCCATCGCCTCCTTCAGGTACACCTACCAGTGTGGCCAAAGTAGAAACTAAGTAAATTCAACACCTGCATGTAATACTCTGTAGCATAAGTATGGAAGGTGAATATTTACAGAGCATTTAAGTCGTGAAAGAGACTGCCATACTTTTCAGTCTACTTTTACTGAAAAAAACCAGGCCTCAATCTTGTAAATGCTTCTGCAGCCAAGCTTTTTGTTTGTTTTAACCACAAGCATGCATAAGCACATGCAGATTATTAGAGTATAGCATTTCCCCAGAGGAAACCCCCCCACACACTATATTTTACATTAGTATAATTATTTAAGAGTTCTCTGATACCCAGTTTCAAATATAAACCTCCATCCTATCTTCAGGGTTACCTGAAAGTAAAGACGGAAGACCTGCAGTAATTGATCAAATTGCTGACAATTGGGATCATCATCTAAACTGTCATTTCTCCCCTCAAGGGGGTTAATTCCAGGATGACTACAGTCACACGTGGGGAAAAAGAACTGCAGTTCTCAAACAGTTTCTTTACAGCCTCCCACACATCTTCCAGACAAGCCTGGAAACACTTTCCACCATCCAAACACTTAAAATTATATCCATAGTAATTCTGGATGACTGAACCTGTGACTGACATTCATAGGCATCTGGCACTGCAGTTCAGACATTTGTTTAGATATATTGATGCAACTTGAAGCATCTATGCCCTCTCCTCTCCATCCTAGGAGGCTTTGAAAGTTTTAGAAGATATGTACTGAAAAACTCCAAAGACAAGGAGGACAAGGAAGGCTGAAGAATTTCTGCAACTGTACTAAACTTAGACCCCACAATTAGGGGACAGAGGACTATGGAAGAACATGAAACTTTTCTTCCAGAACTTTCCCTACACAGGTGCTACAGGAACTTCCCATGCCAACTAGACCTGAAACCTGATGAAAAGGCTCTAAAGGCAGCAGCAAGACTTAAAGCACAAATTTCAGACACCAAGACAGGTACTGTTTTTCAACCACCCTTCTGCAGCTACCTTTAACAAACTAATAGAACTTCAAATATTTTTAATTCAGTTATTAACATTGGAGATTTCCCCACCAAGGAGAATAAGCCCCTGGCCACTTCAGAGGGAGATACCATCCACTTCAAGTTAAAGTTGTTTTAGAAATGTTTTATTTCAAGTATTTGTAACTTTTAGTAATACTTCAAACCACTTCAGAGCTCCTTTACTCCTAAAGCTAGCCACAGACAACTGACACAAGTAGCAGACACTGAGCACTAAAAACTCACAGAAAGACAACTACACCCCAAGCATCTACTTCAGAAGTACAATTTGAAGTTCAAGAGAACACAAAGCTGGACACATAAAAAAAAAAAAAGTATTTCCTTCCTAGCTGTTCCTAGAAAGGAAATTTTACTCAAATAGCTGCAGTCTCCTCCACTGGAAGTGTGAGAATCCAAAATAGTCAGACAACTCACTACCCAGACCACGTTTATGCATCTCTGCTCATTCCACCCCAGCCAACTTCATGATGGGGTCTACAAGACATAAAGCATAGCACTGTACATGTTGAGCTATACAAACCTGGAGAATTCAGTGTACTTAAACTTTTGTGATTGGAAAGGGAGCTCATGTACCTAGTGAATTCTTAACTGATCACTCTGAGGATACAGATTTGCAGTTTCTTCCAGTTATTATTCTCACAGTGTTCATCTAAATAAGAGAATCTGAAAGAATGTTTGCTTTTAACAGTTTTACTTTGCATATAACATAGCTTTATACTTGCAGAATTAAATTATGCAAAAGTGTGAAACAAAAGTTTCAGAAACCATAGCTCTATTTACAAAAGATTTGAGGGTATATAATATTAGATATTTTAAAACTGAGAAGCTATAAAAAAAGTTGTGCATTTTGGAATCACCTTCTTTCTGGTAGCTTTACTATTTACAGGGACAGAAGTTGTCCTTACTATCATAAGTAATCTTTAGGGTCTATACTGTGGCTAATCATTGGAGAGATATGGAACAGAGAAAAGCACAAAGCATTCCCCCACCTTATTTAATCAACAAAGTTGTGCAAAAGACTTGTTAACTAACATTTTCTTGGCCATGCCAAAAAATAGGACAGAAAAGTATGGCTTATCCTATTCATTATCTACCGAAGGGGATAATGAGGGGAGGAGAGTACACACTATCTTTTCTAACAAGATTCAGCCTTCAAATGCAAGAAACTCTAGAGGCTTCTGACATTATTACAACTTCCAGGACAGCCACGGCAGCCAAGATAGTTCATATTGTCCCCAGACTCCGCTTACTTATCACTCCTTGTTCCTATATATAACAATCACTTAGTATCAAGTATCTACAAATTAGTTCTGGATACAGAACTAATCTACTTTTCAACTTAAACTACCTTAGGGAAGTTAGTCACAATGCTGATGTTCTCCAACATAAGTACACTTCAGTTTGGCTTCATTAAAATGAAGAGGTTTGTTTAGTGTTATTTCTCAATCATCCAAAGTCACAATGTATTTTTAAAGGTGGAAGGTGCAATTTAATGTTGAAATATCATGCTCCTGTATCACCTTCAGGGGAAGTACAAGTGAAACTAAACAAAGAGTAATAAGCCAAATGCTCATTGAAATTTAAGCATCATAGAAGTACTTGAAAAAAAAACCTGGTAACTAATGAGGAAGAAAAGCAGAAAGAACAAGATTATCCTAATTGCCATATAATAAAAATACTATCAATTCCAGTGTAACAATATTCACTTTTTCCATTTTTCTTACGCAGAAGATGAAATTTATAAATCTCTCCTAAATCAGCATCCTCACTCTCAAAACTTAACATTTATAAGGTTTTACTCACAATACATGAACATTGTATTCTTAATTAGAAAGGCTGTATTTCAGCAATTGTTTTACAACAAAAAAAAAACCTTCAGAAAACCCCATACCAATCTTGTCATTACAGCAGTCAAGTTTCTCTCTGTATCACCTGTTCCCTTATGATCTTAAGCTCAGTAGAACTGCTTAACAGTTAATTATTACTGAAACATCCTAGGCAGTATTATTTAGGTCCATTAATTTTTACTGATATTTACTCAGCAGGAGATCATGTGCCAGCTGTGTTGATACAGCAGGCTCTGCGTGCCACCTTCACAGTTGGAAACTGCAGTGGCACACTGCAGCTGCTCCAAAAGATGAAGAGAACTGTAAGGATTACGGTAAATCCATGTTTGAAGCTTTGACAAGCTCCCACCCTGCCAAAAAAAGTATTTCTTGTCCAGAAGTGGACTAGAGTCTGCCATGTGAGTAGCCACAGAACTGTTCACAAGTTACCCACAACACTAAAGTTCCTAACACTAAGTTCCAAAGACACTAAGCTAGTACTTTAATAGGTTACCACAAATATTGCACTTAAGTGTGAAAAAAAAATTATTTATGGACTATTTACTACATAAACTGATAAACATGTTACCCTTAATGTTTTCATTCTGATGTGAAAAGTGTTGTCTGACATCTTGTTTTACCTAAAAGTTGACAAAGGTAAAATAGTGAGGCTTCTAAATCTTCATTTTCTAGATAATTCACATTTAACTACCTATATCACCTATCAACATCTGTATGCTCACATAGGAATACTATTTTCATATTGTCCTGCTTCCAACTGGGATAGAGCTAGTTTTCTTCCTAGTAGCTGGTGCAGTGCTGTGTTTTGGATGTGGTATGAGAACAATGTTGATAGGACACTGATGGTTTTAGTAGTTTCTGGGTAATGTTTATACTAAGTCAAGGACTTTTCAGTTCCTTGGGCCCTGCCAGCGAGAGGGCTGGAGGGGCACTGGAAATTGGGAGGGGACACAGCCAGGACATGTGACCCAAGCTACCCAAAGAGGTATTCCATACCATATGACATCATGCTGGGTATATAAACTGGGGGAAGCCAGCCAGGGTTAAACCATGACACATATCCATAAGAGTAGCTTTTCCATCAACTCAACTAGTTACTCGTTCAGAATAGGTTAGATTTGTAATTCCTCTATGTGGAGTAAATGTCAGACCCTCCTTTAGCAGATTAGGTTATTCCATAGGGAGAATCTACAGAAAAGATGACATATCAAACGTTTAATCTTTATGTAAACATTTTCCCTAGAAGATTTTCCTTTTTGCTTGGGAGCAGGAAGGATGACAACAAAACAAGAAAACAAAGCAGACAGCCAATGATTCATTACACTCCTACAGGAAAGCTGAGTTGAGGAATTTGCTTCCATCCCCTTCTATTTTTAGAACCTACAGTAACATGGTACCTTTAATGTATGTTACACATGTGCAAGCCTTCCCTTAGCTTTGATGTTCCAAGCATTGCACTCTATGCCTAGGACCACAGACTCTAAACAAATTCCACTGAAGACAAATCATAACATTGTTTTCTTATACCACCAGCTTAATACACTAGGCAACTTTCAATCAATAACACTTTCTCCATGGAGTCCCCTAATCCATTCTATATAAATGTGATGTGCAAACAGATACCCTATTGAGTACTGCATTTATACCAAACATTATCTACTCGGCAGCTTATTCATAAGACAAGTCTATTCATATTTATACTAATATGAAAATCATTCTCATGATAATCATACTCCATAGTATGCCATATGCTGCAATTTCTCTTTGCAAGTATACCTACTTAAAATTACCAATGTTTATATGAGTTTAATTTAATTCACGCACAAGAAACAGCCAGGTCAAAAGAATATTTCCCTAATCAATCAACACATACCTATGAAAGTGTTGTTTCAAACAACATGAGCTACCATATGTATACTTAAATTATTTTATTCATAATATGACTATCAACATCATCTTGATTTTTAGTGGAGACAGTTCATCTCAAGAAAAGAACGCACTCCTTCATAACTCCTAAACTATATTAATGACATGAATGGAATTCTACAATATAACCATTAGCTGTAAAAGCAGTACTGAATTACACTTTAAACATTACAAATGGCTTTATCCACAGCTACCATGGTGACAAAACACCGATGTAAAAACTTGTGGCTCCACTAAAAGGATCTATTCTTCTACACAACATTGAAAAATATGAAGTGCATCATGAAAAATGCAAAAGGTCTAAAAAGAAACAAAAAATTGCATCCATTAAGAACATAAGGTTTACAACTAAATTTGTCATTGCTACAATCCTCCCCCTCCCCCCCCCAAAAAAAAAAAAACAACAAACCCAACCAACCACAAACAAAAACCCAAAACCTAACACAAACCAACCTCAAGTGATCATTAAGACTGCTTTGGAAAGTGATCATTAAGACTGCTTTGGAAAGTGATCATTAAGACTGCTTTGGAAAGTGATCATTCTTTGTAAAAGGATTACCCCATTTAGACTTCATTGCTTTTCTGCCAAGCATCAGCCATATAAGGAAACTGAAGTTCACTGCCATTTATTTTGTTCAGCCCTTTCAGATGTCTACTAAAAATAACCTTTATTGCTGCCTGGAAAGGTAAGTCTATAAATTGCAAGCTAAATCATTTACTTCTTATCAGCCATAGAAGCCAATTTAGGTCAGTTAAACGTTAATTTCTTTCCCTCACACTATATCAAACAGATGGAGCTGGATTAATAACTTTCCTCACACACTACGTTACTTGGTGCTGTTAAAGAACTACATATGTAGGAGTGTTAAAAAAATTTGCATAAAATTACTTTGTTCGAGTCTCACAAATACCAACACATCTCAGACACTTGAGAGACTGAAGCACACACATCCTATCTGACCAACATGCTGCTTTTGAGTTTGTCAAACAGGAACAAAAATTTAAATAAGCTAGCACAGAACTATGGCTTCTGGCTCATTTTTAAAGTTCACAGTACAAGAAATTCCTCGCCTTCATGAAAAAAAAACTAACCAATAATTGCCTCTGACGCATGTGAAATGAATCTGTGGTGAGTAATACTGCATTCACTACATACAACTAGTTAGTTGGCATAACAAGCACCAACAGTACAAAACCTTACATCAAAACTTTGCATTTAGTTTCCCCCTCCAACGGCCTCAAACAAAACTCCTTTAAAAAAATGATAAAGGAGAAAGTGGTCACCAAAACCAAACACCATGTTAACTCAGAGGTTCAACTACATATACTTTTAATAAGTCAGACCACTAGCTAGCTTGCTTTTTAAAAAAAAAAAAATGGAGGTTAAGATAAACGTGCAAGGATCAAAATACAATACAGACCTCTCCTATACAAGCTGAAAAATATGCAGTCCAACTCATCTTAAGGACAGAGATAGGGTAGAGGGGAGAAAGAGAGGTGGTGGCAGCAGTGGAGAGGAAAAACTACATTTGCAGAGGAATACGAGGGTACATTTTCATAAAGAAATTTAACAGCTACCTTGAAGACGACCAGCTAGATATTCCAGAACACAAAGCGAAAGACCAACAAAGTGAAAGGCAGATACAGGGAGCGCCAAGCCTCAAGATCTTTCGATTAAATAAAAGAGACTACCTCCTTTACAACTTTCTTATTTTGTAAGAGCTTAATTATACTTGCAGGGTTATCGATCATTTCGGAAGGGAAGGAACTGAAGTACGGTCACAGAGTCCATCAGTTTCAGTTCAAAATGAACAAAGAAACTTCTGTGTCTGAGGAGCTTAAAAACTTTCGATCTCCCCAGACTCTTTCTTCAACCTCCATGATTAGGTCCATAGAAACAGCATTTCGGCAAGAGAGAGAGAAACACAAAGGACAGCTAAACTACACAAGGCAGAAAACACAAAAAGATAAAGCCCAAAACCAGGATATCAAAGCGAAAAGTAAACTTCCTTTTTCCCCACTTCCTTAGCAGAGGAAGGATTTTTCGGTTGTTGTTGCTGCTGCTCCCCAAGCCTTTACCATTTAATTTACCTTTGTCAAGCACCTAAACCAGGTTCAGCAGGCAGGAGTTTCTTCCGACCCCAAGGAAATATATTAAATCAAATCGAATTTTCTTCTCGTTTAAGGGGAAGGGGGAGGAGGAAGCAACAGCTTTGGACAAGGACGGGGGTGGTTGCGGAGCGTGCGACGTGCGAGGACGCCAGAGGAGCCGGGCTCCTTCCGGCCCCTGCCGCCGGCAGCATCGGGGTCTGCTCCGCTGCCGCCCGACTGAAATAATACCCGGCATCAAGACCGCAGCGTTCCCCGCCACCGCCCTTCGCCCGCCTGCCTCCCCAGCGCGCTCAGCGTTGCTACTCCACCCCCAACTCCTCACCCCGAACCGCGTTGCCCGGGAGCGGCGGCCGCCGCCGCCTCCGCAGTGCCGCCTACAAGCCTGAGGGGAGCGGGATGACTTCCTACCTCACCTGCCCGCACTGCCGCCCTCTCTCCCCGCCTTCTTTCGCACGCTTCCCTCTTGCTCCCTCCGATTCAGCCTCCCACTCCCCGGCCTCAGCGGGGACCTGGAGAGACGGCAGAACTATGGAGTAGAGAAATACCCTGGGCGGGAAGGAACGGGGACGGTAAGAAGACGCCACAGCGCACACCGTCACCCAGGCTAAGGGAGGTACCGCAGCGGCGAGGGTGAGGAGCGGGAGCGGGCACGCGCAGCGCTCACGCCCACACCAATCACAACAGAAGGAGGAAAGGAACGAGCGGATGCCGCCACCGCCAGGCCTCACTAGCTTCCGCTCTCCCTGCACTGATGAGGATCTGAGTAGCAGCGGAGGCAATCCCGAACCAGGAGCGTCGTGAGGAACGGGCCACTGCAGCCAATGACGCTCAGTGGGGGGCGGGAGTACGCTGTTGAGGAATGGAGCAAGGTGGGAGCTTGGGAGTATTGGCGCGGAGGAAAGGGGCCGCGGGGCAAAAGGCAGGGAAGGGGCGGGGGCGTGAGGGGGCGGTGGGGGCCTGGGAGAGCTAACCCGGAGAGGTGGGAGTGGTGCGCTGCGCTGGGAATGTGTCCTGGGGCCACGTAACGGACCCTCCCGCCTCTGCTTGATGGGCGGCGCAGGCCAGGCCGTGGCGGGTGCCTGCGGAGCCTTTCCTGCCCCGGTAGCCTCATGGAACTGGGGGACCCCTGCTCTAGGGTGTAATAAGTAACTCAAGGTAATTTGCTGATCAACCAAGTTAAGCAAGAGGAACGAACCCATTGTGGTGGTCTTAAGAACTTCCTATTTAACAAGAAGAGACATGTCCACAATGTTATCTTGCTACACCAAACATGGGAACGCCCTGTCTGACAAGAAACCACGATAACAGAAGCAGCAGAGGGGCTACTGAAGGTGTCAGAAGCGACCTCGGGGAAGATAAAAAGAGCTGCTCAGTTTGCTTGAATTTGTGTGCCGTTGGTGGAGCAGGAGACTCCCTGGCCGCCCAGCGCTGTTTTGCTTGTTGCCGCTTGCTTTAATAAACTAATTTGGCTCAATTGGCTCTGGCCCTGACCAGTTATTATCGCCAACATATATAACAAATTTGGTGCCGTGACTCGGATAGAGGCAATCTGGTGGGAAGCCCCATACGGGGAGGCACCCCGCTGAAATTCAGCGGCCCTGACTGGGTGCTATCGCACCACATCCTCTACCGACGAACCCTAAATTCGACAACAAGCAAAAGAAAGCCAGCAAACCCTGTAATCTTTGTGCACGAAGCCCCAGATGAAGACGCAGGAGTGCGTGAGTATAGGCCGGTGATCCGTTCAGTTGGGGTTGGGTGTCCCGGAGTGTGCTGTGTGAGATGTCCAATTGCGGGCGAAGCGAGTGCGAACCCCTTAGTAGTGCAGCTCCCATACCCCGTGAGCGGCTGGGTCACAAACGGGGGGCAGCGAGTGTGTGTGTGAGAGAAGGTACTCCGGAAGATGGGACAGAGGAAAAGCAAGCCCTCTGTTCCCATGGGTGGGGGACCCCAAGTTAAGCTCCCCCACATACCGCCAGATAGTCCATTAGGTTTAATGATTAAAACCTGGGATGCTTTCCCCTCTAGGAAAGGGAAAGATAAGGCAAAAATGATATATTCTTGCATGGAAAAATGGGGTGACACGCAGATCAGGGGAGACCACCTCTATTGGCCAGGTTTTGGATCTTTTGAGGATTGGATTTGTCAAGCTCCGAATATATATGTGAATTCTAAGGAACCCTTTAGTCTGGAGGAAAGCGAGTATGCTTCCTTATGGATAGGGTCTGAAACTAGGGCCCTTTTGTTCCCGTTAAAAGAAAACAAAGGGGGGGGGAAAGAAGAAGAATAATAGAAGTGAGGATGAGATCCCTACCTCTCCCCCTCCGTATATACCTCCACCACCACCACCCCCAGCCCTTACCACCTCCCTCACTCCCCTCCCGCTGCTATCCAGACCCTTGTGAAAGTGTTAAAGTATTGGGGTGAGTTTGTACAAAACCCCGTACCCCCTCGAAGGTGCGGCTGAGTCCTGCGGGACGCATGGCAGGGTGTTTGCTGTTTGCCTGCAAAGGCATGGTATGTAAGAACGCAGACTTAAAGCAACAAGGAGCATTTTTGCATTCAGGGTCAGAAAGAGTTAAAACAGAAGTGCTGTTGCAGAGGCAGGCTTGTGTAACCTGCAGAGCAGGAAGAGCATCTCCTGCTCCAATCCTTCTGATGGTGAGGAGGAGGGGGTTGCTGTTGCTGACAATTGAGCAAAGGACCTGACTTTTTTTTTTTTGTCACCCCAGTTGCTGCAGCATTTGCAGCACAACAGGACCGGTAACAGCCCCTCTAGGGCAGGCAGTGGGTCTGAGGAGAGTAAAGGTGAATCTTTGATGGGAAATTTAGATGTTTGAAAGTTGGTTGTGAATAGGGTGAATACAAAACCAACTTATTTGGTGTTAAACTTCAGTGAAAAGAATTTGTTACAGTTGTGGGAGCTGCTGGCCACCAGGAAAACATCCTGAAACCTTTAAAGTGCAAACTAAGAAAACAAATAAGAATGCCAAATTCACCAATATCTTTAAGTGGAAAAGAGGACCTCCCTGAAGTAAAAGAAATCTGTAACCAGGTATATCTGGAAATAAATTCCAGGTAAAGAAAAAATGCTTTACCTGTTACAGTAAAAATGATAAGGGGAAGGCCTGCCTAGTTCAGGTAAAACAATATCCCTTGGTCAGCAAGGCTATAGGGAATATTGGCAGAAAAACTGAAATAAAATACACTCTGTAGTAGTTCTACTAATGTAAATCTGTGTGTTTTACCATGACGGTGACTTGTTATGGGATGTGCAGATGAAACTGCAGCAGAGGAGGTAGGAAAGGAGGAATTATCCTTAATACCAGATGGTAAAATCCAAACTGTAAGTACAGATCAGGAGCCAAACTATTCTAATGATTCTCGATTACCTGCTAGCCGAAGAAGGAAGTGTTTGTGGTAAATTAAATGTTTCCAATTGTTGTTTGAAAATTGATGACAATGGTGAGGGAGTTAAACAAATCACATCAGAGATAGGGAAGTTAGCCCATGTTCCCGTCCGAACTTGGAAAGACTGGAATATTGACTTGTTTTCCTGGCTTCTCGGGAGCCCCTGGGTAAAACGAACCCTATTTTATTTGTTATGTGGATTAGCCACCTTATTGTTTTTGCCATGTGCTGTTCCATGTTTTATAAGATTAATTCAACACGTTATAACTAACATGCAATTTGCTACTATGATTTCACCTAATGGTGTTAAACAAATTTTAGTATGCCGAAATGTACAGTCAACAATACAGATTAGATAGTTAACACAATAACAATTTAATAGCAAACAAGAATCTGGGAATAATTAACTATTAACAATTCATACAACAATGTAGGCTGATTAAGAATACAAGTAGACTAGCAAAGAAAACAACCGTCAGGAACGCACAGACGAGGATGTGGTAACGTCTTTTATACTTTTCCACCTCCGCCATAAGTTCGTGATGTGTGACAGTAGAAAAATGCGCCCTCTGCCTAAACAAGGAGGAAAAAAAAAAAAAGTTTTGATTCCCCTTTATAATGAACCATACAGGTTAGACGTTTAAAAAACACTCACCTTGCGGGATGTTCAGAGGGGGAAATGCGCACTCCAGACCCTTCCTCCCTGGCAGGTGACGTGGTAGTCTGATGGTGAGAAAACATTGCATTGAAAGCAAGGACCTGCCATTTGGCCATAGTGCCATAAACGTTACCATTAACAAACTTACCGGAGTGGTAAGCTTGGGAAATGGGTCCAGGACTTCATCTGGACACTCAGCAGCCATCTTTCCATCTTTTATCGTGTATGCCTTTGAACATGCGCATGCACAATTTTAAACCCCACAGAATGTATTGGAAAAATCTGGAAAGACCGTGCATGCGAAATCCCTATAGTCTAGCCATGATAGTGACGCATATATATATATATATATATATATATATATATAAAAAAAAAAAAGAATGTTTAAAGAAACTATAGTATTTATAGTTCATTTATTACTTAAGTGGAATGTATAGTTATAAGTGTTGGTTTTAGGTTTTGTTTTTGTAGGTTATTATATGTATTACCCAACCCTTTTGATTTATTTTGAAAACCGTGTGTTAGATGCAAAGTAAATTCAATGAATCATTTGACAACCAGTAAACAACAAATAACAATTTATTAACAAACATGAACTAGAAGTTGAAAAACAGAATAACAGTCCAGCAAAGTCTCATGTGACGTGGAAAACAGGCTTCTTCACTCGTGAGTCCAGCACAGTCCTGAATAATGTCGGGGTGGTAACTCCATCTGTTCCCTCCACGATAGTCTGTGTCTGGTCCTTGGTATTTTTCTTCACGAGGTAACGAAGATGAACAGAAACAAATAACAAGTCATATGGCAACTGCTGGAGATCAACAGTTTTCTTCTGTTTATATAACAGTCTCTCGCACTCTGCTTTGGTATCCCATGGGTTCAACTACTCGGGGCGGATTGCGAGGAAGAGATCCCACTCTTCTGTACCGGCGTAACCAAAAACACTCACAAAAGCACATGCTGATGGTTACTGTAGTCACGATGAGACAAAGGCTGAACAGCAAAACTGTACAGAGTGTGTCATTTCCTGCTCCCATCTTTTCCAAAATGATAAGGATTGTTTGTGGCAAGACAAACAAATTGGTCCGTGACCCTCCTGGTCAAGATTCAGGCTAATAACTGGATTAAACCACATTTATGCTGGTGAAATCAACAAATAAATGGTATAATTCTGTGGCAATTAAGGCCCAGAAGTATATTGTTATGACTTTCATAGGGTGATGAATAAAAGGTGATGAGGTTAAGAACATTGCATGTAAAAAATAAGAAAAGTTAAAATCATGGAGCAGTGTACAAAATAAAAATGCAGTCTTTGCTTTATTTTAGGTTACTCTCTTCATTCTTACCATCCATATAACTGTACATTTGGTAATTGTTTAGCAGGCCTAATTGTTTGCTTTCTGAAACTAGTATGTCCAACAGTCTTCTGTCATTAAAATACCTCAATTGTCCCTACTAATTTTTTATAGCATCATGTTGATGATTGTAATCCATCAAAAGTAAAATGCTTTCCATACTGAATAGTGAGTGACAATGAGGATGTTTCCTATACATGATGGAACAGAAGAAGTCTGATCTCCTCTGGAAGTGTAATCACATATGGCTGGGAAGGCAGTGATGTGCGGAATTAAACTCTATAACTCAGGATAGGTTATAAAGCAGGTATGTTTAATTCACCAGCGGACATCAGGGTGGATAATTCCAAAAGCACCTGCTGCCCTGACTTCTTTGTGCACGTGTGATTTAAAGTATACATTCATACATATTCAATAGATGCCAGATAATAGGTTGGGTTAGGATAATCAGTCTACCAAGAAGTCATTAACATAAGTTTCCTCCCATTTGCACTTGCACACTGTCTCCTGGTGGAGGTCCTGGGGGTCTTTGAGGATGAAGGCTTAGTAGTCTCCCTCACTCTGAACTTTTCACCTTCACTCTTTGCGCAGACTCAGTCGTGTCTCGAGTTTCTTCCAAACCATAAAACAGGACAGATCCAGTTTTCCTATCTCAAGGCACAGATGTTCACATACCAGTGTCGTCTTATCAGCACACAGAGCATCCCAGGTCCACCTTATCAGTACAAAGGGCCCCAGGACCGGGCCTAATTTGCAAAGTCGTATTGTGAAGTTCCTCTTTGTACATACAATGAGAGTTTTAATTATTCTAAATTTTCCATATCCTATTAATCTAGTTATTTCTAAGCTTTCTATCAGAAGGCATAATTTTCCATGTTGGGATGAGGGACAAAACAGCTGTAAAATAATAGTTTTGGCATTTAAAATTCAATTTTTATTTCCTAAATGCATAATGACTATCTACTATATTTAAAGAGAAGCTAAGTAAACTACCTCTGTTCAATTTAACTTTGATACAATCCCAAATTTACCTTGATTAAATATTGCAGTACACTGTTGGGGTCTGCAGCGGGTCTGCAGATAAGTTAGTTGACCTCAAAGACTTAGCCGTGTACCTTTAAGACAGCCACAGATTGTCAGGTATGTAAACAGGGTGTGAAGAACCGGAACTTAGAACCGCAGCATACGGGCACCTACAGCAACAGCAAATAGCAAGCAAGAAGGACACAAAAACCTATCAGGGTCTAACACCTGCACTGTCTAAGATATATAAATAGTTTGCATAAACAATAAAGGCCATTTTGTCCAAACCCAGCCACGCAGACATAGTGTTTCTTTTAAGCCCGCCTCAACTTGCATCACCACATTACACCATATAAATATGTTTTCCCTATATTTGGTTGCATTATTTTTTCAAATTGTCAAATCAAATAGAGCAATGAACAGAAATGTATTGTGTGACTAAGTTTTCATAGAATCATTTCGATTGGGAAAGATCTTTAAGATCAAGTTCCACCATAAATCTAACTCCATTTTGGAGTATTATGCAAGTGCTAATAGAAAACCTTTTTAACACCACAACCTATTTTGTATATGCTGTGTTCCAGAAATAGTTAGGAATGTTTTAGTGCTATTTTTAAACATTTTATTGTGACTTTTTGTTTGTATTTTTCTAACTTGGTTACCATGGGTCTGCTCCTGAATTCTGACCGAGGAATACTTGGTAGTGTTTCACAGGAGGAGAAAAGACAAAAAGGTGATGTTAAGGGACCTTTACTCTTGCCTGTTTTGGACTGCTTTGCTCCTGGATAGTCTCCTTAATTCTGGCTTTAAGCTATGCTGCAGCCTCTTAGCCTAAGAGTCTGTTTTGACAGCTGATGGCCCCACATAAATCTTGCACTGGTCAAAACAAATGGAAAGGAATGAAAACTGCAGCCATGCCATGTGAGGACATGGACATCTATAGCTCATAACCATCAGTCCTTTGCTCACAAGCTCCTGCAGAGCTGCTTCTGGCCACACTACAGACAAAGAGTTAAAAGTAAAGTTGTCAGAAAAAAGCCAACTATGAGGTTGCCTAAAATAAGCTATTTGCTCAGAATTTTGCCTATGCACTCATGATGGTTTTGAACTGCCTTTGGTAAGGTTCTTCGATCTAAAAAGGGTAACAATGAATGCTGCTGAGGATATTTGTGTCCAAAACGCAATCCTAGAAGAATACCGTACCAACTTCTAATCAGACCTGGAATAGCTTTTCTATAGGAAATCAGTTATGCTATCTATATAGTAGTTCTATACTGGTTATATTGCTCTTCCAAGGTGTGATGGGTGCACTCCTCCTGTTTGAACTAACTATACTTTGATTCAGGCAGTTGCTCAACAAGTAGGCCTAACTGAAGTTAGCTTTGTTGTACCACATCAGTGAAAACCCAGCACCAAACCACAAAACCAGTTTGGGCTGGAGACTGGGCTGATAAGTGTCAGAAACTGCATGAACACAGCAGAAAACTTGATTAAAAGCCAACCACTTTACACTATAAATATCTGCAGCCATCAGGGTCTGTTAAGCTCTCCTGCACAGCAGTGAACTGCATGGCAGTGATCTTCCCTTAAGTAGGGAGGCTTTCTCAAGGTTACTCCTCAAGGTTGAGAGATCCCTTACCCAGCATCTGTTTTGCTGATTGACTGGACACCAAGCAAAAATGAATTCAAAATAAAATATAAGAATAAATGCAGTTTATTACATTACAATATAATAAATGAAAACAACATGCAATATGATAAAAGGAAACAGTACTAGTTATTATGCACAATATGATAAAAGAGCAATAGAAGCAAAGCATCAGATTGTTACTGCAAAGTGTCACAGAGACTAAGAAAAGGATACATCACCAATCACCACCTTAACATCATCCAGGCCCACACTTTGGCTGGGAAGCCCTGTTGCAGCCTGTGCCAGGAGTCTCTCTGTAACTGGGAAAATTCCTATGCAGTGCGTCCACCTGTATGTGAGGCTTCTGGCCCAGTCCTGGAGCTTGCCTGCCTTTATATTCAGTGAAAAACAAAAATAGTTTACACACCTAGTGTATGCAAACTTTTAAGTTTAGGCTAAGTGCAAGCATGCACTGTCTCATGATTTGTAAGTTTCACACATGCCAGGGATCTTGGCCAGACACCTGAGCATGGTGGAGTTACTGTCATGACACAGCTGCACACAATATTTATTGTCTGGATGGTCCTGCTCATATCTTGCTTGTTCGGGGGGCTCAAGACAAACACCACCTGCTCATAAAAGTTGTCCTTGAGCTCCCTGTCCAAGTTAAGCGATCCCTAATTAAAGACAAAGGCTTTTTCATAAGCAGTAATCAATTTAATAAATTTTCACCACAGCATCTGATGTCTACAGTGAGGTAAGAGACATTTTTTACACATCAAACAATAGCTTAATTATTAAATGTGTAGTAAGTAGTAGAGGTTTTGGCTGCTGTTTAATCATTGTTTAATAAAACCTTTTGGTTAACCCCATGATGAGGACTCATCTCAATAATTCTCCTGAGATACAATGTCAGTAATTAGTGCTGCATCCTGTAGGAAAACTATCGCTCTTCTCTCTTCACTGGTAGGAAAGAAGAATTTCTGTGGCAAGTTTGTTTAAAATTAATTATGGTGGATTTTTTTAAGCTGATGAAAACCCATGAGAATGAGTTCTGGAGTAACAAGTTAGTGAATAGGTGATGTGTAAATAGACACTATAAATGTTATCACAAATATAATTCCAGAATTATTCTATGTAGGCACATTTATGATAATGGTACCCATCATGCTATCCATTAAATAAATACAGATTTCTCTAACTGTAGGGTGAATTGTATTTATTTTACATTTTATTACTTCCTCATCTCTATTCTGACCATTATTTTTTCTTACAAGGGGCTAACACTGATAATCCAAATCTTTTAGTAGTTTTTAGCAACACTGTTGTACATATGTGCACACTTAAATTCCTTACTTTTTTCTTGTCATCTTATTTTCTGTGAATAATATCGGTCATGTAAAAATAAGGACTAACAATATGTGAATTCCTGGATTCAGTGTTGGCTCAATGATATTTAAGGTTGAATTTCTTATGGACTGCCATTTTTGGAACTACAGGTTAAATCCCTTTGAAGCAAGAAGATACAGACAGTCCAGTGAGATGAACTATCCTGCCTCTAGGCCTGTCAGACTAATAGATTGTACTTTAAGTAAAGAGTTTTTGTTTTGTAGAAAAACTACCATGAAATATTTTTAGTAGGGTTCAAAAAACAATCCTTTTGATTGTCCTCCATCTGTAAAATAGGGCTCATGATAAAAGATAACTTTAGTTTGCGGAAAATAATGACTTTTTTCAGAATCTGTTAAAACATTTGTAGATTTTTTTCATCATATAAGATATTCAATTTTAAGTGTAATTAAAGGAGAATCAGTTTGTTTTCCCCGTTTCTCTTCTTTATGAAGTCTTCAGTTCACTTTCTTTAGTTTTTTCCCTTTCTTCTCCCCACCTGAAAAATATGAAAGGCATATTCTAAGTGTTTAGAAACATTCTCCTTTTTTTAGTATTTTATCCCTTCTCCTTTGAACAACAAAATATAAAAGATCGCCCTTGTATGACTAGTGTAACTGAAAACCATTATAGACATTTTTCATTTTCCTGTGGGAAGAATTGTTTCAGAGTGGCTTTTTAAAATTTAAAACAGACATTTTCAGTTATATCTGTCCGGAGTTCTAAGACATGAGAGTTGCAAACAATGAAATGAAAGTATATTTTTAATGTTTTAATTCACAGGTTTCATCTACTAGTTTCATCCATCAAAAGGATATTTTAATATAAGACTTACATGGCAGATATGAGTAATATACTAAATCAGTAAGGAAATATTGACTTTTCAGGCCACAAAGGTAAAAATTATATATATTAACTTATCACCATGCCTGCAAAAAAGCAAAAGCTCTCAACAGAGAAGTGGCTTTACCAAGTGTTTCTAAGAGCACTTTTGTCTAGAGCTGCAACTACTCTTTATTGTGATTTATATAAATAAAATATTTTAAATAATTTGTTAAACTAAGGTTGAGAAAATGCATAGATTCTGATTAACCATGCTATTAGCAACATAGCAGAGTTTAAAAGTGAGCATCATGACAGCATTAACTCAACACATTTTTCATGAACATATTTCAAAGTGTTGTGATTAGACAGTGTACATTCAGATTAAACAGATACATAACTTTGGCAAGATGTGATGATTTGACCTTGGCTGGATGCCAGGCGCCCACCAAAACCACTCTATCACTTTCCTCCTCAACCGTACAAGGGAAGGGAAAATATAACAAAAAGCTCATGGGTCATGCTAAGGACAGGGAGATCACTCAGCAGTTACCATCACAGGCAAAACAGACTCAACTTGGGGAAATAAATTTAATTTATTACCATTCAAACCAGAGTAAGATAATGAGAACTAAAATCAAAACTTAAAAATACTTTCCTCCCACCCCTCCCTTCTTCCTGGGCTCAACTTCACTCACGATTTCTCTACCTCCTCCCCCTGAGCCGCACAGGGGGACAGAGAATGGGGTTATGGTCAGTTCATCACATGTTGTCTCTGCTGCTCATTCCTCCTCACATTCTTCCCCTGCTCCAGTGTGGAGATCCCTCCCATGGGAGGCAGTCCTCCATGAACTTCTCCAATGTGAGTCCTTCCCATGGTCTGCAGTTCTTCACAAACTGCTTCAGCATGGGTCCCTTCCACAGGGTGCAGTCCTTCAGAAGGAACAGACTGCTCCAGCATGGGTCCCCCACAGGATCACAAGTCTTGCCAGCAACCCTGCTTCAGCATGGGCTTCCCACAGGTCACAGCCTCCTTCAGGCATCCACCTGCTCTGGCGTGGGGACCTCCATGGGCTGCAGGTGGATATCTGCTCCATCATGGACCAACATGGGCTGCAGGGAGACAGTTTGCCTCACCATGGTCTTCACCATGGGCTGCAGGGGAATCTCTGCTCCGGTGCCTGGAGCACTTCCTCCCCCTCCTTCTTCACTGACCTTGGTGTCTGCAGAGTTGTTGCTCTTACATATTTTCACTCCTCTCTCCAGCTGCAATTGTTGCACAGATATATATATATATTTTTCTTCTTAAATATGTTATCTCAGAGACACTACCACCATTGCTGATTGGTTCAGCCTTGGCCAGTGGTGGGTCTGTCTTGGAGTCAGCTGGCATTGGTTCCATTGGGCATAGGCAATGCTTCTAGCATCTTCTTACAGATGCCACCCCTGTAGCCCCCCTGGTACCAAACCCTTGCCACACAAACCCACTACAGCCCCTCTTTGAATCTGCATAGAAAAGATTTAAGCAAGAAAAAAAGATAGCCTTGTTCTTTACTGTTGGTGAGGCAAATGCACTTAAATCTTAATGCAGATGGCACAGAAACCTATCAGTTAATGGAAAGACATCCAGTGCAAAATACAGTTGCTGTTATGAAGCCCTTAATGCACTGCTTTTCAACGTTTATATAGTGATCTGTCTTTATCTGAAGTTAAAATTTATTGTATTATTTTTCTCTTCCTCCTATATCTATTTCATTTGCTGTAAAAGTAGGAGAAGTGTTTCAATTGAAAGTTTATCTCATTTCTGTGCATTTTGAGAGTGCAGTTATGATGCTGTGGCTATTATACTGTGTGATATGAGACAAGGTTTGTAGAAGAGGTGCTATCTTTAATTAGACAAACTGATGGAACTGGAGAAAACAAACAAACTTTTAGACTTGACTGACATCCATTAATAAGATCTGACAAGTAGCAAAATCCAAACTAAATACAAGTGGGACATTTTTTCTTAGTATAATAAAATTATTTTAATCAATTAAACCACTGGAGAGAAAACAGTTGCTAACATGAATGTACAGGGACGAATCAGCAAGAAAACTGTAAGCTTTTAAAACAATGTTGCTAGTGAGTCCACAGTTTGTTTTTCCACTGTTAAGAATTTAGTTCCCAGGATTATTTTTTTAAATATGACTTGTAGGTCCCCTGTGAGCATCTGGACTGTGCAAGAGATGGAATATTTTCTTTATGACAAAAATATTCTCCTATCCTTTTCTGTGTTCTGTCCTTGATCAGGTATCTGTGTGAGTTCATGAATAGTGGCTGATTAGTTTCATGCACACAATTCTCATTGAGGGTATGTGATGTGTTTAGTGCAATATATCACATTTTAAAAAGTGTATGAACAAGACTCATGGAAATTAATAGTTCTTTGGGGCACTGAAATCAATTATGTTAAATACATTAGTATTTGTGAATTTTGCATTTGCTGCTCCAGCAAGGTTTGTTTCTGATGGGTGTTTGTTAGTACAGGGGAAATTTGCTTTTGGATTGTGAGTTTAATACTGGAAGCATTGTTTGAAAAGAGAAGTGGAAAAGGGCTCAAGGAAGAATTCTTCAAGGATGTGTTTTAGTAGATGCTATAATTATTTAACAATTTTCTGTATACATACCAGCATTGAATAGTATGTAATAGACAGGAACATACTGTCAGTAAGGGTTTTGTTTCTGCGTTGTTAGATTCATAGATGGTATTCAGGTGGATAATTCAAACACACAGCCTGATTCTTGCAGGGCAGTTCTAGAGACTTTTTCTAGTGTGTTGCATGCTGGCTGATTTTGTGAAGAGTGTGTTGATTTGTGGTTTC
The DNA here is from genome assembly GCF_023634155.1 of Falco peregrinus. Taxonomy (NCBI): domain Eukaryota; kingdom Metazoa; phylum Chordata; class Aves; order Falconiformes; family Falconidae; genus Falco; species Falco peregrinus. Next base: position 6,637,590 of record NC_073743.1, on the reverse strand, counting down.
CTATACAGGGTAATTTGTATTGTCACTTTTAGTCAGCCACGTTATCTAGAATGATGATATTCATATTCTAGTACGGGAAGGGCAGTAAATATTGAATAAGCGATGGAAATCAGTGGAGAAGTTCAGGTGATAAAGATGTGTATCTTTTAGATACAGAGTAGGTTTAGTGGCACAGTTCTCTCAAACACCTTCCCACGAGCAGTTCATGAACAGGCTGACATACTGGTATGAAGGAGAAATTTTAAAACAGTTTCAAACATTGGTTGCCCCATCCTACCAATTTGCACAATTATTTATGAGTAGCAGCCACCTCCATCTGAAAACCACTGATATAGGTGTATCAGTATTTTATTAAAGGAGAGAAACAACTGTACTCTTTTTCAATTCCTTCTCTACCTTCAGCTTTGCCTGAGTGCCTAATCAAGAGCCTGAGTGTTGGCTGGATACATCCAAGGGTACCAGGACAGGTATTCAGTTTGCCCATCTTACGGACTACTCAGGCTGGCAATCTTGAAAAAGGAACATCGGCCAGTAAATCTACTTGTTTTCTGTGGTTAATATGCTGCTACTGTGAAAACTTGCACAAGATATAGCTTGTTTCTGGTTCTAAGGTGAGAGAGTATAACTTGCAGTGTTGCTGTGGGCATTTTAAATTTCTCTGCTCCTAACAATTAGCTGCACTCCTGCAGATCTCTCTTATTTTCCTAACTGCTCATTTCAGTTGCCTCCATTTGTACATTCCAGGCAGTGATCATGCCAGAAGTTTCAAAATCTAGTTAAAAACAATGTTATGTCTTTCAGGCAGTTATTACTTTCAGAAATTATTATTTGATATTTATATTGCAGTGATGTCCGGAAGTACTGATTCAAAGCACCTTAAAATCCACTGTTCAAGTCACTACCTGAGCACTTAATGAGAAGAAGCCTGGAGGCCTTTCAATCTAATCTTGGAAAAGTAGAAACACACAAACATAACAAACAACAGTAGTAAGAATAGGGAAAAGCAGTAATAAAACCTTGTTATGCTGAAAAAAAAAATATACACTGTTCAGACCACTGGACTCTTGAAAGGGACAAACATAATGTCGCTGTCTCACCAATTGTTTTTTGTTGGGGTCTGCAGTGGGTCTGCAGACAAGTTAGTTGACTTCAAAGACTTAGCCGTGTACCTTTAAGACAGCCACAAATTGTCAGGTATGTAAACAGGGTGTGAAGAACCGGAACTTAGAACCGCAGCATACGGGCACCTACAGCAACAGCAAATAGCAAGCAAGAAGGACACAAAAACCTATCAGGGTCTAACACCTGCACTGTCTAAGATGTATAAATAATTTGTATAAACAATAAAGGCCATTTTGTCCGAACCCAGCCATGCAGACATAGTGTTTTTTCAGTCCGCCTCGACCTGCGTCACCACATTTGGTGACCCCGATGTGTCGATGTGATCCCAGTAAAGGGTACCAAAAAGAGACCCTGAGACTGTGCCGATGTGACCCCGGTAAGGGGTGTCAGGAGCAGATCCTGAGACTGACCAGCGGGTTGCTGGGGAGGCGGAGCCTGGTGAAGCGGAGTAGCACAGCGAGCAGCTGCAAGATCCCGGGAGAACTGACACCGGTAAGGTGAGCCACCAGGGACAGCATGGGGACTAAGTTATCTAAAGAAGATACCATGGTGCTATCAATGTGGAAATTAGTATTAGAGAAGCGTGGAATTACTTTAGATGGGCTTCGGTTAAAAAATATGTTATTGTGGGCCAAAACACATGGAGTGGAAGTGTCCCCTGCGACTGCTCTTAGTGTGTGGACCTGGGACAATTTAGGATCAACACTGTCAGAAGCTCTGGAGAAAGGGGACAAAAAGGCGCCGGGGCTTTTGCTTACATGGGGACTGCTTAGATATGCTGTAGGGGGCTTGCAAAATCCGCAAGACGCAAATGGGGGCTTGCAAAATCAGCAAAATGCGAGTGGGAGCTTGCAAAGTCCACAAGACGCAAGCGGGGGCTTAAAAAGTCCTCCCACGTATCCCCCTCCAGAAGAGGACAGACAAGAGGATGAGGGGGTGGGGGAGGGGGAGAGTCTGTGTCCCTTACCAGACGCCACTCCCCAATGCCCCGAATCCCCTAAATCTCTCCAACTGCATCGACTTATACTCGATACCGATTCCGAGGACGACAAGCAGAGACCTCGGCGGACCGATCCCAGCCCCCCTGACCCCCCCCAACATTTGTGCCAGCCCACACTCCTGCCTCCTCCGGATGCTCCGGCCCTCCCGCCCGCCCCGTCGGCTGCTCCGGCCCTGCCTGCGCAGGGTGGAAGTGCCGAAAACCCGGATTCGGGTCCAGCTACGACAACGTTATCAGTCACAGGCAATGAAGAAGGTGGAGGTGGTAAAAATCCAGTTTCCAGTGGTACGGTAATGACGCGCGACCCTCGGCGATTTTGGCAGGCTGTAAGAGATGGGGCATTAAGAGACGGGAACTGGGGTTTAGTAGAACAGATAGGCGGACCGCTCCTTGATCTTCCTACTCCTTCCACCATGCACCGCACGCATATCCTATTGTACTGGGAGATGCGGCTGCTGGTAATCCTCACGTTCATACACCATTTGCTTGGAAAGTAGTGCAGGACTTGCAAAAAACTGTTTCTCAGTACGGGGTTACTGTGTTCTGTCATGCAGAAAAGCTGTTTATAATCTACTGTATTACTGCAGTTGAAATGTATTTTGGTGTTTAAAAAAAAAAGAATTGTAGAATTGTACGGAACAGAGACAGTGGATTGTTTTGACATTGATAATGTGCAGTTTTGGCCTTGCTTTGACGATGTGCAGCTGAGATCCTGCAGCAAAGAGTTAAATAACTTTAAGGGAGTATGAGTAGAAACTAGGATGAGACAGAAACAAAGGAGGAATGTGATCTCACCTCTAGAAGATAAGGAAACAGCACAAACAGTAAAGAGTAGCCTATAGTGAACAGTGCTAAGGAAAGTGTTGTATGAATTTGACTGATCACTCAAACTGTATTCATAAGCGGCTTGCTGAGTTAAGAGAAAATGTACAGGCTATAAAGATTGAGAACGGGTTAACGGACTGGCTACAGAGTTTAGGAATTACTGGATGGTTAAAAGATTTTTTTCTGCACGGGATAACGGTATTAATTGCCATTGTAATCTTTTTAATGATATTGGGCTGTGTGTGGAATTGCTTTATGAGAATTATGAACAGAATAATAAAAGGGGTCTGGATTGCTCAAAAACAAAAAGGGGGATTTGTGGAATGGCTGGAAGACAACGGACATATTATGAGCAATCCAGACCAAGTAACTTTGTTGTAATAGAAGGCCAAGCAGGCCGAAGCTGTAACAAGCTGCAAGTGTTGTGAAGGACATATGCAAGGCCAAGGGAGACAAAGAAACTGTATTCGCAGAGAGATAAGAGAGCTGGACAGAAAGATGAGAAAAACCAGGATGCCTGCACAAGGGGGGAGCAGCGTGTGGGCACCACACCGGGACCAATCATAGGGGAGATGGGAGCGTGTGAACAAGTAGTTTTAACCTCTCACCTTTTACATAACAAAGCCTGTGTAGCGTGTGTATTTTTAGCTGGGGGTATAAATTGGTGTGAGTCTATTAATAAAGTGGCACTAACTTAAATAAATAAATAAATAAATAAATGGGAATGAAGGAATAGACCCCAGAGGCACGATTAGAGAAAGCATGCTATGTTTTGAACTTTCTTAAAATCCCTGCTGACTATGTGGTGCCTCCCATTGTGCGACATTTTGTGTCAATTGGTGACAAGCAGCAAAAGCACAAAGGTGTCTTAGTACGCATGAAAGACCCTCGTACCAGGCATTGGTCAGGACCACATGAATTGTTAGCTTGGGGGAGAGGTTATGCTTGTGTCTCTACAGATGAAGGTCCGCGATGGATACCTGCTCGCTGTGTGCGGCCTGAGCTTAGCGTGCCAGATTGTAGGAGCGCTGCTGCTGCCAGTCAACCCAACAACTAATGTGTGGCCTCCTTACTGAACCAGTCCTTGTTTGGTGTGCCCTTCCTTGAAGCTGACTTGCAGACATTGTTGCAAAAAAGTGAATGTATGTGGGGAATGAAGAATCTTACTGAAAGCCTTGATATTTGGGATAATTGATTACCTCTGTATAATGTTAACCCAAAAGAAGTTGATATTGTTTGCACTTTGAATGTCGATAGTTGTCTTTATGTAGATGCTAATGTAGTGAAAAGCTATGATGGGACCATGACACCCGCATAAATCAACACGTGAACATGTTGATAAGCATAATGTGCTTAAAAGCAATATAACTTTGGATGAAGCATGTAATGATGTAGTTGATTTATGGAACTGATGGGAACGTATTGCAGCGGTTCTTCTCTTATCCAGAGCAACAGCAGGGAAAGCATTCAAGAGTTAAATCACCTTATTTGTTAGGCAGTTAAGAATGTGAGTCAAATTTGCCACTATTACATACAAAACAGAGCGACTATTGGCTTTTTGTTGTTGGCTCAAGAACGTGGCTGTGAGGATTTTGATGGTATGTGCTGCGTGGATTTTAGGCGCCCCATTGCAGCAACATGTTACCAAAATCTGTGAAAATTTCAGCCTTTTTTGGCATCAATTCACTCAATTGGCAGTATTGTTTGTTTGCTATTGCCTTGGTTGCTGTCATGTTTGCAAGGGCCCTGCAGAACATGGCAAACCTGGTACTAGCTGTTCAAAAACAAAAAGGGGGAATTGTTGGGGTCTGCAGTGGGTCTGCAGACAAGTAGTTGACTTCAAAGACTTAGCCGTGTACCTTTAAGACAGCCACAAATTGTCAGGTATGGAAACAGGATGTGAAGAACCGGAACTTAGAACCGCAGCATACGGGCACCTACAGCAACAGCAAATAGCAAGCAAGAAGAACACAAAAACCTATCAGGGTCTGACACCTGCACTGTCTTAGATGTATAAATAATTTGTATGAACAATAAAGGCCATTTTGTCCGAACCCAGCCATGCAGACATAGTGTTTTTTTCAGTCCACCTTGACTTGCGTCACCACAGAAGACATCAATTACAGAGGCATTCATATTAATTTTGATAAAGATGCATTATTGGGTATGAGACAGGAATGATCAATTGTTCTCATGAGATAAAATATTAGTAATTTTATTATAGCACCATTACAGTGCTCTATGGTGAGAAATTCTAAATCTATTGTCAGTGCTTTTTACTTGAGGGGCTGAAGTTCTCATACTTGTCATCTTAATGGCACAGGAGCAGGCTGTCTCTACGTGCCAAAAGATGAGCCCATGGGGAAGAAGACCAGCCTAGTTGAACAGAGTGCTTTGGCTGGAACTCAGGAAAAAAGAAAAAAAAAAAGGGAGTTTATGACCTTTGGAAGAAGGGGCAGGCAGCTCAGGAGGACTAGAAAGATGTCATGAGGTAATTCAAGGAGAAAATTAGAAGGGCCAAAGCCCAAATAGAACTTAATTTGGTTACTACCATAAAAGGCAATAAAAAATGTTTCTATAAATACATTAACAACAAAAGGAGGGCTAAGGAGAATGTGCATCCTTTATTGGATGCAGGAGGGAAACATAGTGACAAAGGATGAGGAAAAGGTTGAGGTACTTAATTGAAGAGGGTCCCCCGTGGAGAGTCGGCCAAGTCACGACAATCATACCAATGCCATGCTCTACTTTATTAAACAAACAGGTCATATTTATAACTTAAACCGACCGTTCACCCAACTTTACACACAGGTGATTGGATAAAAGTTTCTGGCCACGTGGGCGTCCGTGTCGCTGATCGGTGAGCATGCTGCAGGCGCCTGATCAGAGTGTGCCGATGAGAGTGTGTTGATTCCATGGTTCCCAGGACTTGCTCTGCACCTGGCTTCTTGTTTGTGCATAGCTTGTTTTCTTTCTCCCACTGCTTGTTCCCAGGACAATTTAAAGTTGCTCTGCAGCTTCAACTAACAGGCCTGGGTTGTCCAGCCTGGACAATGGTAACATATGTCCTTGGTCCTTTAAAAATCCCTCTACAGTTTACCATAGATGCTGGGTCCAAAAGTTCTGCTAAATTTGTCTATGAGGGAAATTTGGATGACAGCCATCTCTCTGCAAGGACATAAATAACATAATATGCTCTTATTTAGCCTACTTGTTTTCCAACTGAAGAGAACTCTGAGTTTTCAGGACATGGGACATCAGTCTCTGTAGCTGGTCTGCTCGGATGCAGAGAAGCCTTTTTGTCTTTGCAGCTGTGGAGATTTATAAAGAATCAGTTTTCCCATGTTTCTCTTCCCAGAAGATTTCTTTAAAGCATGATGACCAAGACAAGTGAGACACCTCCTCTGCTTTAGTCCAATGCTTACAGATTTGGAACATGTCAGTGTGGTAGGATGACCTTGGCTGGACACCAGGTACCCACCAAGCTGCTCTATCACTTCCCTCCTCAGCAGAAGGGGGGATGGGTGGGGAGAAAATATGATGAAAAAAACTCGTGGGTCAAGATAAAGGCAGTTTAATGAAGGAACAGCAAAGGTCATGCACGTGGAAGAAAAGGAAAACAAGAGATGTTATTCTCTACTTCCCATCAGCAGGCGATGTTTGGCCACTTCCCAAGAAGCAGGGCTTCAGTACACTTAGCGGTTGCTCTAGAAGACAAGTGTCATAAATAATGAATGCCCTCCCCCCCTTCCTCCTCCTTTCTCTTAGCTTTTATATCTGAGCAGATATGGTATGGTGTGGAATATCCCTTTGGTCACTTTGGGTCAGCTGTCCTGGCTATGTCCCCTCCCAAGATCTTGCCACCCCCAGCCTACTGGTGAGGGGGAAAGGTTGGAGGGACAGCCTTGATGCTGTGTGAGCACTGCTCAGCAGTAGCCAAAACACTGGTGTGTTATCACCACCTTTCTGGCTACCAATACAAAGCACAGCACTGTGAGGGCTGCTGTGGGGAAGTTAACTCCATCTCAACCAGACCCAATACAGCCAGACAGACATGTCCCACCTGACAAAGCAATCTGTAGCTAATGTGCAGCCACACAGAAAACAGGAGTAACATGATGGCTATAGAAGAATGGCTGCAGAAGCGTGGCCACAGAATCTCTAAAGATCTGCACAATCCAGGCCTGGTATTAGAATAGGCCTGGAATTAGAATTGTGCTGAAGTTGCTGTGCTGAAGATAACAAGAAAGGTAGCCTTGAGCTATTCTTGAATCCTGAGACCAAGTAACTTTGTTGTGCCAACAGGCCGTGGCTGTAACAAGCTGCAGCTGTTGGGAAGGCAGGTGCAAGGCCAAGGGAGATAGGGAGCGGTATGGGAATATAGGGAGTAGCAAACTGCAAGGCTGAAACATAGTAACACAAATAGCTGCATGGATAGAATGCTTATTTTAGTCATGATAATTAGGGGTGTGAGAACAGCGTGTGCTTAGAGGCTAATAACCAATTATATTTTTGCTTTGGGAATATGCATGTGTATCGAGTCTATATAAATAGTATTAGAAACTAATAAAGTTGAGCAAGATGCATAACTCATATTGAGTAATTTCTTGACTCCGGCGAACCCTTCTCCCAACAGATGGCCCTTTAATCCCAGGTGTGAGGACATTAGTAAAATAATAAGAGGCTGAATGAGGACAAGAGGATGGCACAAGATGTCTTAGCCTCATACCATTGTCTCCATGTATACACACTATCAAAGTTTGATACTCAATAACATGGTTTGTTTCAGTAAGTGGAAGGATCCAAGGAGAGCAAGGCAGGCTCTACAGCATAAGTATCCCAAGAACAGAGTACATCTTTCCCTTTCCCAATACAGGAATTAGTTGTGGTTAATAAACATGTAATTTGTCAGTAAAATAACAGCAGCACTGTATTAAGTTTATTATCAACAACACTTTCTTCTTTCCCCTGCCCCCAAGTTTGCTAGCTGCCAAAACCTCTTTTTTATATATTTTCTAGAAAAGGTAGGGCCATTATTTGAGTTTTATCCTTTATTAGTATACTAAGGGTTTTGCTGGGTAGAGGACAGTATAGTTTAGTTGTGAGGTATCTCTTAGCATGGAAAAGCCCGATGAACTCAAATTGATCTTTCTTTGTTTGAAATTAGGGAAGATAAAGCGTGCCCAAGTATTAACTGTGTTTTATTTTAGATATGTAGAATTAGAAAACTGAGCCTGTGCCATAAAAGCAATGCCAAGATTAAAAGGAAATAAATAAATAAATGCAAATACTTAAGGTCCTACATTCTGACATAAGTAATTAAAGTGCCCTGATCTTCAAATCCAATTCCTCCTTAAATTCCAAGACAATATGACATAATTTAGCTCTGATTTATCTACTGTTCTTATTTCTTTTAAATAAACAGGATAGGTATAATCTCACTGTAGACAGCAGACTTGTTCAAGAGTGAAAGTTAATATTAATTTCAGAACTGAATAAACTTTAATTAAACAAAAGAAATATATTAGTTAAAATTAAAAATTATATATATCAGCGCTAATCACAGAAAAAATTAATATATCTAGATGTTAATATTTCTAGAAGCATGGGAAAGAAATCAATACTACATAATCCTTATGATCCTTATTTGATTATGATGTCATATTTTTAATATGCCCTATAGAAGCGTGGTGACGCGGGTCGAGGCAGACTGAAAAAACACTATGTCTGCATGGCTGGGTTCGGACAAAATGGCCTTTATTGTTCATACAAATTATTTATGCATCTAAGACAGTACAGGTGTCAGACCCTGATAGGTTTTTGTGTCCTTCTTCTTGCTTGCTATTTGCTGTTGCTGTAGGTGCCCGTATGCTGCGGTTCTAAGTTCCGGTTCTTCACATCCTGTTTACATACCTGACAATTTGTGGGTGTCTTAAAGGTACACGGCTAAGTCTTTGAAGTCAACTACTTGTCTGCAGACCCACTGCAGACCCCAACAACTCCCCCTTTTTGTTTTTGAACAGCTAGTACCAGGTTTGCCATGTTCTGCAGGGCCCTTGCAAACATGACGGCAACCAAGGCAATAGCAAACAAACAATACTGCCAATTGAGTGAATTGATGCCAAAAAGGCTGACATTTTCTCAGATTTTGGTAACATGTTGCTGCAATGGGGCGCCTAAAATCCACGCAGCACATACCATCAAAATCCTCACAGCCACGTTCTTGAGCCAACAACAAAAAGCCAATAGTCGCTCTGTTTTGTATGTAATAGTGGCAAATTTGACTCACATTCTTAACTGCCTAACAAATAAGGTGATTTAACTCTTGAATGCTTTCCCTGCTGTTGCTCTGGATAAGAGAAGAACCGCTGCAATACGTTCCCATCAGTTCCGTAAATCAACTACATCATTACATGCTTCATCCAAAGTTATATTGCTTTTAAGCACATTATGCTTATCAACATGTTCACGTGTTGATTTATGCGGGTGTCATGGTCCCATCATAGCTTTTCACTACATTAGCATCTACATAAAAGACAACTATCGACATTCAAAGTGCAAACAATATCAACTTCTTTTGGGTTAACATTATACAGAGGTAATCAATTATCCCAAATATCAAGGCTTTCAGTAAGATTCTTCATTCCCCACATACATTCACTTTTTTGCAACAATGTCTGCAAGTCAGCTTCAAGGAAGGGCACACCAAACAAGGACTGGTTCAGTAAGGAGGCCACACATTAGTTGTTGGGTTGACTGGCAGCAGCAGCGCTCCTACAATCTGGCACGCTAAGCTCAGGCCGCACACAGCGAGCAGGTATCCCATCGCGGACCTTCATCTGTAGAAACACAAGCATAACCTCTTCCCCAAGTTAACAATTCATGCGGTCCTGACCAATGCCTGGTACGAGGGTCTTTCATGCGTACTAAGACACCTTTGTGCTTTTGCTGCTTGTCACCAATTGACACAAAGTGCCGCACAATGGGAGGCACCATATAGTCAGCAGGGATTTTAAGAAAGTTCAAAACATAGCATGCTTTCTCTAATCGTGCCTCTGGGGTCATTCCCTTCATTCCCCCCCCCCCCCCCTTTTTTCTTTTTTTAAATAGCAAAATACATTTCAACTGCAGTAATACAGTAGATTATAAACAGCTTTTCTGCATGACAGAACACAGTAACCCCGTACTGAGAAACAGTTTTTTGCAAGTCCTGCACTACTTTCCAAGCAAATGGTGTATGAACGTGAGGATTACCAGCAGCCGCATCTCCCAATACAATAGGATATGCATGAGGCGCATCGGTGGAAGGAGTAGGAAGATCAAGGAGCGGTCCGCCTATCTGTTCTACTAAACCCCAGTTCCCGTCTCTTAATGCCCCATCTCTTACAGCCTGCCAAAATCGCCGAGGGTCGCGCAGCATTACCGTACCACTGGAAACTGGATTTTTACCACCTCCACCTTCTTCATTGCCTGTGACTGATAACGTTGTCGTAGCTGGACCCGAATCCGGGTTTTCGGCACTTCCACCCTGCGCAGGCAGGGCCGGAGCAGCCGACGGGGCGGGCGGGAGGGCCGGAGCATCCGGAGGAGGCAGGAGTGTGGGCTGGCACAAATGTTGGGGGGGGTCAGGGGGGCTGGGATCGGTCCGCCGAGGTCTCTGCTTGTCGTCCTCGGAATCGGTATCGAGTATAAGTCGATGCAGTTGGAGAGATTTAGGGTGTTATAGTTTACCTGCCCAATTAAAAAATTTGATTTATTAAAGCAAGCGACAAGTAAGCAAAACAGCGCTGAGCGGCCAGGAAGTCTCCTGCTCCACCAACGGCACGCACCACACCCTCCTTTGTTCGTGGTTTTATACTCTCCTTCCGGTATACGTGTCCCTTTTAGGAGTCCTCTGCGTCTGCGCTGCCTGTTGCTAGGGGGTCTTTTCCTGCCTCCTGGTGGTCGTGGGATGAAGACCACAGTCTTCCTCTTCTGCCCTTTCATTGACCCCTCTCGCTGCTGTCTTCTGCAATCTTGTGCAGTCCCACAGGAACTCGCAGAGCAGGATGTAAGGGGTTTTCTTACTCCTCCGCAGCCTTGTGTTTCTGCTAGCTTAAGCAACTTTAAGCAAGACTTCAGTTAAATGTTAAATGCAGTTAAAATGATAAATTCATAGATCAAGTTTTAATTAACAAACTTATATGCATCCATTACATAGGGGATTTGGGGCATTGGGGAGTGGCATCTGGTAAGGGACACAGACTCTCCCCCTCCCCCATCCCCTCATCCTCTTGTCTGTATTCTGGAGGAGGATACAGGGGAGGTTTGAATGATACACCCTCATTTGCATTTTGCTGACTTTTTAAGCCCCCACTTGTGTCTTGATGATTTTGCAAGCCCCCATTTGCATCTTGCAGATTTTGCAAGCCCCCACTCGCACCTTGATGATTAAAGCCCCCTACAGCATGTCTAAGCAGTCCCCATACAAGCAAAAGCCCCGATGCCTCTTTGTCCCCTTTTTCCAGAGCTTCTGACAGTGTTGATCCTAAATTGTCCCAGGTCCACACACTAAGAGCAGTCGCAGGGGACACTTCCACTCCATGTGTTTTGGCCCACAATAACATATTTTTTAACCGAAGCCCATCTAAAGTAATTCCACGCTTCTCTAATACTAATTTCCACATTGATAGCACCATGGTATCTTCTTTAGATAACTTAGTCCCCATGCTGTCCCTGGTGGCTCACCTTACCGGTGTCAGTTCTCCCGGGATCTTGCAGCTGCTCGCTGTGCTACTCCGCTTCACCAGGCTCCGCCTCCCCAGCAACCCGCTGGTCAGTCTCAGGATCTGCTCCTGACACCCCTTACCGGGGTCACATCGGCACAGTCTCAGGGTCTCTTTTTGGTACCCTTTACTGGGATCACATCGACACATCGGGGTCACCAAATGTGGTGACGCAGGTCGAGGCAGACTGAAAAAACACTATGTCTGCATGGCTGGGTTCGGACAAAATGGCCTTTATTGTTTATACAAATTATTTATACATCTTAGACAGTGCAGGTGTTAGACCCTGATAGGTTTTTGTGTCCTTCTTGCTTGCTATTTGCTGTTGCTGTAGGTGCCCGTATGCTGCGGTTCTAAGTTCCGGTTCTTCACACCCTGTTTACATACCTGACAATTTGTGGCTGTCTTAAAGGTACACGGCTAAGTCTTTGAAGTCAACTAACTTTTCTTCAGACCCGCTGCAGACCCCAACAATGAAGATTAGGCTAAGTTCTTCCATTAAGGGCAAAACATTGCTGTGAATGGAACCTCTGCTTTCAGCATAATGACATAGACCTAACTGTCTGGGTAGCTTCCTTCCAATAGAGAGCCCTTGAGATATATGCACACGAGACACATTTTATCATAGCTCGTTTCAGAGAAGACTGAGGTTTTTTCCCCACAAATAAAGATAGGTAGGGGCAAGAGTGAAGATCATCCAGGCAGAGAGTGCTGGAGGGAACTGTCACGCCACGTGACTCCAGCAGGAAGTACTGTGGCTGCTGGGGACCGTGTTTTGCTCTGACACTCAGTTTGGACAATGATACTATCTGCTCCAAATGCTCTGAGAAGCTTCCAAAATTCCTGGGCTCCCTAGATGCTACCCTGAGCCCTCCTTAATGGCTCTCATTCCCTAGAAAAACCAAGACAGCCAGAGCTTCTGGTAACAGCTTTACTTTCTTCAAATTCTACTGGCAAATTTCTTTACTAACTAGCTTAAAAAAGTTAAACACAAACAGAAACCCCACTGATGTTTGCATTAACCAAGTAATTGTCTTTAGCAATAAGAGGGTCACAGCTGATACAGCCATAGTGTGTTTCATAGGCCAGCAGAGCTACACTAGACTTCACCAGAGTTCCAAGGCAAGCACTCAAAATTTAGGAGGTGCTATAATTAAGGTACATAAGGATAGGAGATGCATAATTACATTCAACCATAATTACACCCACTGGTGACTATGCTTTATGATATAGTCTTCAATTACATGACCACCTCCTTTCTTTTCCCTATAGGATCTTCAGCTGTGTCAGGACTGTCTCCATGGCACAGTGCTGCAGAATTGCCCAAGTTTCCATTAAACATGCTGTTTAGGAAACCAGGAAGTGCAGGAACATTTGCATTGCACCACGTCCAGGACAGTCAGCAGTCATATGAAGTTAGGCTCAAGATAGAAATGTCTGAAGCATGAGAAGTCTGAGCTCACAACTTAAAATGCTCTCATGCAGATTTGAAAAAATTTACAGATTTGCATGTCTGGTTTGCATATTATTAAAGCCTGTATTTATAAATCTCTGCTGATAAGCAACATCTTTATGAGCTGCTTTCTTCTCTATAGGATAAGAAGCTACTTATCAGGACTGAACTTTTTCCACACAAAAGGCCTTATCCAGCCTCTATTGCTGTGGTAAAATTCTTATTGATAAAATGGGAGTAAGATCATGCCTCTGGTACCTGGTGGTATCCCCATCCCATGCCCCCCCCCCCTTCCCGACTCCCAACAAGGCATTGTTCAGTTCAGCCAAACCAACAGAAAAAACTCTGCAAGAGTCGTTTCTCAATTCATAGCACAAATATATATATGCACATAGCATGACAGACTGAAAGGCTATTAGAATTTTTTACACTGAAAAAAGTGAATTGGTTTTTCAGATATACCTGGCAAATCTTTGTGTGCATGCTGAAGAGCAGAATGGAGTGCTCATCTTTTACAGTCACATGTCAGCATCATGAAGAAATATTTACATTGTGAGCAGCTAGTAGTAATCTTTCATAATTGCTGCTTATTAACACCTCTATACTTTTGAAGCATGGTAGAATCATAGTTTCAGTGATACTTTTGAAACAATGCAACGGCAATACAGAAAATTAGCTATTCATAATCTTAGGCTATGTCTGAAATGAATGTAAATAATCTATATAGCAATTACATTGGTGGTACTAAAACACAGTCCCAAAGGACAGGCCAACCTAAATCTGATTTTTAAAAAGATACCATTAAACTATATATCTCTTTATCATATAAAACTAGACAACTAAATCATGAAGTTTGGTCTATAAGTGTACTTGAAAATTCAAAAAGATCATATGCTTGTAAAGACCTTATTTTGGTTTACTTAGCAGTGTAACTATCTAACTTCTGAAACAGAAAGAATTGAAAAAGAAATTAGAAATATGCATCCATCAGACAAATATGCTGCATGTGAAAGGGGTACAGACTTACTAAGGGAGTCCAAACAAGAAGAGACCACAGGTTTCAGAATTCATTAATTTTTAATTTGCTGTGACCAACTTGGGAATCCATTTGTTATGGGCGAAAAGCAGGTGTGGATCCCTCAGGGATAAGACACAACACTCAGCAAGTGAAAACTTTGATTTTATTGAAAGCATAGCATTACCACAGTGGGAGCACAGGGACACTGACGCTAGTCAAAATGGGGACCTGATGCAGCAGAGCCCTGCTCAGGGGTGAAGCTCAAGAGAAAGCACCACAGGGGTGGATAATAAAACTTGCACTGATTAACATATGCAATCTCTTGTTTTGTTCATTAGCAAACTCGCTGATGTAATGCAGGTGCTATTATCCGAATTGTGGATCCAAGATCCGCAGCTGGCTGCCCCATTGGCACCCATGCAAGGGTATGTGCAGATAGGGGGAAGTGAACTATCTTGGATTACAATGACAAAGTCTTCTTGTGCCCTATACCATTCTATAAAATAACTCACTGAATCTATTTACCTTCCTGCAGCAGATCACTTGGCATAGCATTCTTGCTCAGCACCACAAATTCCATGAATAAAAAATGTAGCAAGATTTTTGGCAGCAGGAATGGAACAATTTCTATCTTCACACTGGACAAGCCAGATCTGTTATGACTCAGTGCCCCTGGAACAACTGGAGAAGGTTATCTGATATATTACATTGCACTAGAATAGATTAAAGATCTTATTATATATCTTGAAAAAAGCCAAGGGCTTCAAAGAAAGTTGTATTCCCTTCCTCCACGCTCCCATAGCAATAAATTTTTTTAACTTTAATTTCTTATTTATATTCTGTTTATAAACGTGCATAACCTTACATTTTCTTACTAATATCTCATTTACTCTAGTGCATACTCCTGGTGATATCTTTTCATGTTTCCACTTTTAAAAAAGTTAAACATCATAATATCAGATTTCACTATTAAGGAAGGATTAACTCTGAAGTTGAAGATTACAGTCACCTTCCTGTTTACTCCTATAATTACTACCTCGCTAAAGTGTCATCTTGCTTTTAGTTTCAACACTTCTTCCAATGAAGTACACATTGTTGTCATTTGGCAAGTTGCTTTCCTGCCCTTGGCATTAAATACAATACTCCTTTCATAGTGTGTGACATCTACATTTGCATCTGTCAGCCTGACATCCGTTTATTCACATCTCCAAGTGTTATACATAGAAGGGAAGCCGCACTCATATCTAGCATGTTTTTCTTGCTGCCTTGTCAATAGTTGTTCTCACCAATAACTGTCAACCCTGACTTTGATGTGTTGTGGGTTCTCTTCTGGGAGATAGCTCTAACTTCATTCAATCTTTGAGCATACAATTGTTTGAAATAACTGCCTTGATAGTTTCCTTAGCTGAGAAAGTATCTATATGTCTTTCAGGCTTTTGTTTTACAGTTCTTTCAATAATGCAAGATTTCAGGTCTAAATGAGAACCTAGAGGTAATACTGATACATATAAATAATATGATGGCTAAAGTAAATCTAGCCTTACACAAAACATTATATTTTCTCTTTTTAAAGTTAACCACAAAGTTACCTTAGCAGACATTTAAGTATTTGGTGATCCTCACAGTTTATTTATTCTGTTAATGCAAGTTGACTAGACAGCTCACTTAACAAGCTTACCCTTGTACATCAAATTTATGTTTTACCTAAGCAAGAGTATCATTCCCCTTAAGTTTTCCCCTAAAAAAAGCCCCTGATCCACTGCATTGCAACTGAGACATCATGTTACCTTTCTATTCAGACTGAACAGACCATTTAGGAAGACCTCTTCCCTTTTTGCCTTCATGGCAGACAGGTTTCTAGGTATAGCTCTACTGAAAATTTATCACACTGGTTAGCAGGTGGTACAACAGGAGTGCTAAAATCAAACCAATTTGTGATTTATGCAACTTCTATCAGAACTCGAGCAAACATTATCATCTCTAGGGAATGAGAGAGATGAAAGACAGCCACCTTAAGCTTCATCCATGCTTCTACCAAGTACTGTGTCACTGAAAATAAGTGGTTTGGTTCTTGAGAGCCATCCTAGACCAGAAGTTCCTCATTCAGGTTAAGGAGTACTGCCTGAAGTCTCCAGCAGAGTAAATGTGCATACAGTGCAAAAAGTGCATACAAATACCTGAAGGAAAAAAAATGGCAATTTATCTGTAAATCAGAAGACCTTCAGGTATATTTTTTGTCTATATACAGATTCACACTTACTCAATCTTTCCCTTGCTCATTAAGTTCCATAAGAAATGGTGGATGGGCCTATGGCTGGGCTTACCCAGGGTTTACCATGCCTGACAAGAAAAAGAATGAGCATGTCCCTGTAGGAAGAGATAAGGCATAACCATACTTGAGCATAAGCACATTCATAATGTGAATATGTATACAGACAACATATCTACAACACCTTTTAACTTCTGATGATTTTACTTTCCTGTAGAGAATGTGAGCTTATTTGTATAAAATAAAAATTAATTCAAAGGGGCAAATGCTATTAATGCTATTAAGTTTAACTGCATTATATTCATAAATATTTTACAGACAGCTGATTTAAACCCTGTAATCTTATGGGTCTTCATTCTGAATTTTCAATAGGATAAAATTCTCTTCTTGACTAGTCTTGAAATATAAAAATATACTTTTTTAAAATTATCAAGGTGACTAAACCACATTCCTCAGTGCTTCCTCTCAAAACACAACATGCCATATACATGTGTTTTGTAACATTTCTCATTAATGTTTTAGGCCAAAACTTTCATGTTTATAGTATAGAATTAATTATTCCTAAAAACCCTTCTATTATTGACTATATTTGTAACACTTCATACAGTATATGACTATATAAATCTGACAGATTTGGGCTGTAACTTATTTTGGAAGTTGAGCCATGAGTGGTTCTTAACAAATAAAGATTTTAATGAAAGAATAAGGAAAAAATCAAATTGATCAATTCTATTCCAAGTGCTTCTCCTAGGTTTAAAGCATAAATTTGAGCTAATGTGTGGTGGGTTGACCTTGGCTGGATGCCAGGTGCCCACCAATCTGTTCTATCATTCCCCCTTCCCAGCTGGACAAGGCAAGGAGAAAATAAGATGGAAAAAACTTAAAGGCTGAGATAAGGGCAGTTTAATAAAGAAAAGCAAAGGCTGTACAAGGAAGCAAAGGGGAGGCAATGTCCAGCCACTTCCTAGGAAGTAAGGCCTCAGTACACATAGCGGTTGCTCCAGAAGACAAATGTAATAACCAATGCCCTCCCCGCCTCCTCCTTTCTCTTACCTTTTACTGCTGAGCATGAAGTCATATGGTATGGAATATCCTTTTGGTCACTTTGGGTCAGCTGTCTTGGTTACGTCTCCTCCCAAGATCTTGCCCACCCCCAGCCTACTGGCCTTTGGGGGGTTGTTTGAAGAGGCAGCTTTGAGCACTGTTCAGCAGTAGTCAAAACACTGGTGTACCAATACCTTTCTAGCTACCGATACAAAGCACAGCACTATGAGGGCTGATATGGGAAAAGTTAACACCCTCCCAGCCAGACCCAATACAATCTCCACCCTTTATTCCATACCATTTGTGTCATGCTCAGGTCCCACACAACTTCATACATACACGTATATATATATTTTCTAACCATTCCACTGTATTTAATCCTCATTACCAAAATCCCTTCTCATCAACACTTACAACTTATACTACATACTTAAACCATCTTTATACCCAACATACAGATTTATACGTTCTCATTATTTATCATCCCCTATCCTTTAACAGATAGATATTATTCTTCCATTCTATGGGCTTCCTCCACTCCTCCAGTTGTTCATAAGAACAGGCTATGACTTGGGCACCATCTGTTAAGATGGATACCCAGGACAGAAGAAGAATTATGTTTGATTGTTGGGCATCAATAATGGCTTGGTTTGGGTCACTGCTACACTTTTCTGGTTCCTTGTGAAGCTCATGCTTCATCGGTTCAGGTTGTTCCTACTACATTGCTTCCTACAACATACAACTCATATCACAGATTACAGTTTCCCCCAAGGTTAAATATCCTTGAGGCACACGCCAGGTCTCCCCATCCTTCTGTATTACCCACCAAGCACAGCCAGGTCCTTCAGTGAAGGACAATCCCATGTGTTTCTTGTCCAAGTTTATGAAGTTATTTAGGAAATGAGTCCCATTGACTGATCCAATTCTTTCTGGGATACCGTGTCGCCACAAAATTTGCCTTTCAAGGCCTAAGATGGTGTTTTGGGAAGTGGCATGGTTTACAGGGTATATTTCTAGCCACCAGTAGTTGCTTCCACCATGGTATGTAGCACTTGCCTTGATGTGTTTGTGGCAGTGGTCCAATACAGTCAATTTGCCAGGCCTCACCATATCAAAAACCCAGCCACTGCCCTCTATTCCAGGAAGACTTGTGTGGCTCACTTGATTGCAGCACATGTTTCACATTCATGAGTGACCTGTGTGATGGCCTCCATGGTCAGGTCCACTGCTCGATCACAAGCCCATCTGTATGTTGCATCTCTCCCTAGATGTCCCAATGTTTCATGGGCCCATCAATCTACAAATAGCTCACCCTTACACTCCCAGTCCAGGTCCACCTGGGCTACTTCAGTTTTGGCAGCCTTGTCTACCTGTTCATGGTGGTGATGCTCTTCAGTGGCACGGCATTTGGGCATGTGAGCATCTACATGACATACCTTTAGAGCCATGTTTTCTATCCAGGCAGCAATGTCCTGCCACAGTGCAGCAGCCCAGATGGGTTTACCCCTGTGCTGACAAGTATTCTTCTTCCACTGCTGTAGCCACCCCCATAGGGCATTACCCACCATCCAGGAGTCAGTATAGCGATAGAGTACTGGCCACTTTTCTCATTCAGCAATCTCTAGGGCTAGTTGGATGGCTTTCACTTCTGCGAACTGGCTTGACACATCTTCTTCAGTGGCCTCAATGACTTGTCACGTGGGACTCCACACAGCAGCTTTCCACTTCTGTAGTTTCCTACCACAAGACAGGATCCATCAGTAAACAAAGCATAACACCTTTCATCTTCTGATAACTCATTCTATGGTGATGCCTCTTGGGCACAAGCCACCTCCTCAGGCAGTGCTCCAAAATCTCTGCCCCCGGGCCAGTCCATGGTGTCTTCCAAAATTCCTGGGCGGTTGGGTTTCCCCAGTCAAGCTTGCCGCATAATCAACACTACCCGCTTACTCCATGTAGTGCTAGATGTGTGATGTGTAGAGAGGATGTTTCCTTTGAACGTCCAGTGTAGCACAGTCATCTGCGGTGCCAAAAGGAGATGCACTTCTGTACCAACAACTTCTGAAGCAGCTCAAATGCCCTCACATGCTGCTAGTGTCTCTTTTTCAGTCAGGGTGTAGTGGGCTTCTGATTCTCAACACCCCTGGCCCCAAAACCATAATGGTCGACCTTGGGTTTCTCCTGATGTTTCCTGCCAGAGGCTCCAGGTGAGACCATGCTCCCCAGTTGCAGTGTAGAGTATATTTTTCACAGTTGGTCCTGTCCAGATGTTGTCGATTTGTTAAAAAGTTGAAATCAATTGATTTTATTTGTTTGATTATCTTATTTTATAGGGTTATTTTATAGAATAGAAATATAGGAGGATAAAAATATATTTTGAAGAAAGTTATGATTATTTAGTAAAAGCAGTTGTGAGACCCTTTGTACATTTTGTACTAAGGCCAGAAGAATGGGTTGGAATCATTGTTGAAACTTAAGTAATAATTTAGGGTTTGAAGGGTTTCTTTGTATCTAACTAGTCTTCTGTATATAGAAAGTATATTGAGATGTCAGAATGTAGGATTAATGGGAACTGGGGAGAATCGACTGGAACAGCTTGTAGTTACCTGCCAAGAAACCGTGAACTTTAGTAAAAGGTAATTCCGGCAGGGGGAGATTGCGACCACCGACTCATATACCACCTACCCAAATCGTACCCCAGACCCATTTCTAGATTTTTCTAAGCTTTATTGCGCAGAATCGGATATGGGAGGAGAATATGTTAATGATTTATGGGAAATGTTATGATTATGTATGAATATTTAATGAATATGTATGAATAAGTTCTATAAATGGTGTCTGATTTTGAGACTTGGTGTGCGTTGATCGTGAGAGGACTCGCTCACGCACCCAGCCGTCAATAAAGAAGTGTCTGCTTATCTACATCACATTGGTGTCGATAAGTTTTTCATTCCGAGATTTCGGTAACAGTTTTGGCGACCCAGATGGGACCTCGCTGAAGGAGACCGGAGGAGTCGGGGACCTGATCGGTTCCAGCTGGCACCGAGGATTTCTCGGGGACACCCATCGATCTCCGATCCGTAAGGCTCTTCGCGACGTTCCCTGGATATTTGGTAAGACACTTCTTTTTTATTTGTAGTAAGTGGGTGGGAGTCCCACTAAAGTAAGTAAGTAAGTGCACTAGAGAAAGTGGGGGGGAGTCCCACTATAATAAGTGTATGGTAAGGAGTGGGTTGGAGACCCACCAGTGAGTTTGAGTCTCACTGAGTAAGTCTGCCTGTCAGACGCGGTGAAAGCTGCGCAGGGTTGGACTAAAAGGATCCTTGTGGAAGTGGAAGCCTAGGCGTCTGCCCGTAAGACATAAGCGAAAGCTATTGCAGGGTTGGACACAAGTGGAAGCAAGAGAAACTATATGCTATAGTGTTCTCTAAGGTAGTGCCTCTAACAAGAAGTTAGAAGAAGTTTTTGTGTTTGTGGTTTTGTGTTTGTGTATTAAGAAGAAAATTAAGAGGTATAATATTGTGTTATATGTTTGTTTAAAGTAACTGTGGGAAAGTGTGAGTGTGGCTGTAAGGGTGAGACGTGTAATTGAGCTCAAAAGTGAGTGTGGAGTGTGGATCCGCGGATCGGAGTGACAGAGTTGAATAATTGTGTATTGTACGGTGAGGGATTATATCATGGCATCTAAGTTAACTCGGTTGTTTAAAAGTAAAAGCATGGGTAATCTTGTTGTAAATGATAAAATCCCGAAAAATTCTCCATTAGGATGTTTGTTGGCACACTGGGGAGATTTGTATGAGGATTTGCCGAAAAGCCAGATGATTGAGTATTGTAATAATTGGTGGCCTCTGTATACATTGGAAAATCAGGAAAAGTGGCCCATAAATGGAACACTGAATTATAATACTATTTTGCAGTTAATGTTGTATTGTAAGAGGGAAGGAAAATGGAGCGAAATGCCATATGTGGATTTGTTCTTTTACCTGAGACAGAGAAAAGACTGGCACAAAGAATGCAAGTTAATTGATAGAGATAATCTTGTGATGGCTGTAACTGCAGATAACAAGAAAGTAAAAAGGTGTTGTTCAACTTGTGAAATTGGAAAAAGTTGCTTAAAGAAGAAAACTGTTATTGAGAGTGATAATGGACCAGAATTAGATATATCCCCTCTTAGGAGAGAAAGGAATCAGAGTTGAGAATCTAGGGTACGAGAACAGGCAATTGAACCGGATAGTAGTGGAACAGGAGATGTGGAAGAGAGATTATCAGAGATTGTAATTCATACTCCTGTTTCACGGAGAACTCGGCAACAGACACAGACTATAGCTCCCCTGCGACAGGGAGTTGGTAATGATGGACCGGTTTATGTGAAAGTACCTTTTACAGCTATGGATTTGATGACTTGGAAGCAGGCAGCAGGAAATTATAGAGAAGATCCTGAAAAGGTGGGCAAGGTGGTAGATACTATAATTAGAACACAGAATCCAGACTGGAATGATTTACAGGTGATCTTGGATAATGTGTTAGACGATACAGAGAAACAAATGGTATTAAAAGCCGGTAAAGCACAGGCAGAGTTGGATGTGATGAGTGGAATTACAGGTGGAACAATAGAACAGAATTTTCCATCTGCGGATCCGCAGTGGGATCCAAATAATGTAACACATAGAGAAAGATTGAGACGGTATCAAAAATGGGTTTTATATGGGATTAGACATGCCATGCCTAAATCTCTGAATTGGTCTAAATTATATGAAGTAAGACAAGATAAAAATGAATCTCCCTCAGCATTTTTGGAAAGATTAAAGGAAGCTGCCAGAAAATATACTGATCTGAGAGTGGAAACAGAGGCAGCACAAATGCAACTGGCTTTGATTTTTATGGGACAATCAGCACCAGATATAAGAAAAAAAACTTCAGAAACTAGAGGGAGAAAATTCAAGGAGTTTGAACACAATGTTGGAGGTTGCATGGAGAGTATATAACAACAGGGAAAGAGAAGAAAGAAAAACAAGGAGAACAGAGTTATTGGCAGTCATGACAGGAGCAGGGGACAGAGGAAGGGGCAGAGGAAGAGGACGAGGATTTAATGGAAGGGGAGGTTGTATGCACTGTGGTAATCGAAATCCTAATACCCCCTTGAGAATAAATCAGTGTGCTTTGTGTAGAGAGGAAGGACATTGGAAAAAGGATTGCCCTAGAAACAAGAGTGTTTCTCATGACCTTGCCAAGGTGATGATTTTAGACGACTGAAGGGGACCGGAGGGGAACCCAGCTGAACTTCTGGTTAAAATTAAGCTGGGAGATAAAGAAGTTAAATTTTTGGTGGATATAGGAGCAACATTCTCAGTATTAAATACATGTAAAGGAAAAATTGGAACATAACCAGCCAATATAATAGGGGCAACAGGGAAAGAAGAAAATAGGCTATTCCTGCAACCCCTAGATTTGAAATTTGGAAATAAGATAATTACACATGAATTTTTGTATGTACCAGAATGTCCGATACCCTTATTAGGAAGAGATTTGTTGTCTAAATTAAATGCACAAATTGTTTTTGATGAAGGAGAACTTTTTTTGAAAATACCCGAGTCAAAAAAGGGAGAAATCCTGATGATACAAGAAAAGGTAAAGGAACAAGAAATTCCACCGGAGGTGGACTTGGCAGTGATCCCTACTGTATGGGAGACAGATATTCCAGGCAAATCGAAACTAGCAGAACCGGTTAAAATAGATTTGAAGGAAGGCGCAGGAACAGTGAGAATTAAACAATATCCAATTAAACCAGAAGTGAGACAGGAATTAAAGAAGTTGATTGATAAATTTTTGGAGTATAAAATTTTAGAGGAATGTGAATCTGAGTATAATACTCCTATTTTACCAGTCAGAAAACCATTGGGTGAATATAGGCTGGTACAAGATTTGAGAGCAGTAAATCAAATAGTTAAGGTCTTTTATCCTGTAGTAGCAAACCCTTATACACTGTTAACAGCATTAAGGGACACCTATCAATGGTTTACAGTGCTTGATCTAAAAGATGCTTTCTTTTGTATACCTTTGGAAAAAGAAAGCAGAAAACTGTTTGCTTTTGAATGGGAAAATCCTCAAACCGGGCGAAAGATGCAGTTGACATGGACTAGATTACCCCAAGGATTTAAAAACAGTCCAACTATTTTTGGAAATCAATTAGCTAAAGAACTTGAAATCTGGAAACAGGATAAATCAAGACCTGGGCATTTACTCTTACAATATGTGGATGACATATTGATTGCTGCAGAAGAAAGACCTACCTGTATACAGGTGACTATTGACCTCTTGAATTTCCTGGGACTAAATGGATACAAAGTGTCCAGGAAGAAAGCCCAGATAGCCTGCCAGGCTGTGATATATCTGGGCTTTGAGATTTCAAAAGGACAACGGCAATTAGGAAAAGATCGCAAAGAAGCTATTTGTGGTATACCTGAGCCGGGAAATATTCATGAACTCAGAGCATTTCTGGGAATGACTGGGTGGTGTCGCCTTTGGATCATGAACTATGGGCTAATAGCTAAACCGCTGTATGAGGCCCAAAAGAATTCTCCCTTTGTATGGGGCCCACAACAACAAAAGGCTTTTGTAGAGTTGAAACGTGCCTTAATGTCTGCACCTGCTTTGGGACTGCCAGATTTAACCAAAGATTTCCAGCTGTTTGTTCATGAAAGGCAACACCTGGCACTGGGAGTGCTAACCCAGAGGATAGGAAGCTGGAAACGACCAGTCGGATATTTCTCTAAACAACTGGACACAGTGAGTAAAGGGTGGCCAAACTGCCTTCGAGCAGTGGCCGCAACAGTGATGCTCATACAAGAAGCTCGGAAATTGACTTTGGGAAGAACAATAACAGTCTATGTTCCACACATGGTGATAACTGTCCTAGAACAGAAGGGGGGACATTGGCTGTCTCCCAGCCGAATGATGAAATACCAGGTGGTATTGACTGAGCAAGATGATGTGATTCTAAAAACAACTAACCTGGTAAATACTGCAGTGTTTAAAGTTCTATACAGGAAGAAGGACAACTAGAACATGATTGTTTGGCTACCATCGAGTATGTTTATTCCAGTCGTGAAGATTTGAAAGATGTACCATTGGAACAACCAGACTGGGAATTGTATACTGACGGAAGCAGCTTTATGGAACAAGGAGTCCGATATGCCGGATATGCGGTAACAACAGACACCAGAGTTATAGAAGCAGGGACATTGGCAAGTACCACATCAGCACAAAAAGCGGAACTCATTGCTTTAATCCGGGCCTTAGAGCTAAGCAAAGACAAGAAAGTAAATATCTGGACTGATTCAAAATATGCCTTTGGGGTAGTGCATGTCCATGGAGCCTTGTGGAAAGAGAGAGGGTTATTGTCCTCTCAAGGATCAAACATTAAGCATCAAACAGAAATTTTACAATTATTGCAAGCAGTTCAAAAGCCAGATCAAGTAGCAATCATGCACTGTAAAGCACATCAGACTGGAAATACAAAAATAATAGTTGGAAATAATTTAGCTGATAAAACAGCAAAGAAGGTAGCAAAGAGACAAGCATCGCAAATGGCAGTAATTCCTTCTAAAACAGTAACCCTTCCTAGGGAAAACCCGAGATATTCAGAAGAAGATGACAAATTAGGTCAGTTATTAAATGCTAAGAAAAACTTAGCTGGATGGTGGATAACTCCTAATGGACAGGTAGTAATTCCACCTCTTTTAATGAGAGAAATAATTCAAACAAGGCACCAAGAATGTCACTGGGGGACAGAAGCTTTAGTAACATCCTTACGAAAACAAGTGGTATCAGTTAAGATGTTGGGAATAGCTAAAATGATAACTGCAAAGTGTGAAGTATGTTTGAAAAATAATCTAATGATTAAGAAAAAGGTTCAAATGGGTAGACTGAAATCTGGTGTAGAACCTGGAGATTATTGGCAAGTAGATTTTTCAGAATTACCCAGACAAAATGGGTATCGGTACATTCTGGTAGGGGTTGATACTTTTACAGGATGGCCAGAAGCCCTTCCCTGTCGCACTACACAAGCAAAAGAGGCGGTGAAGTGGTTATTACAGGAAATAATTCCGAGATTTGGAGTTCCTATTGGAATTTCTTCTGACAGAGGTCCACACTTTGTTGTTGAAGTAGTCCAAAGTGTTAGCAAAGTATTAGGTATTAATTGGGATTTACATGCCTCTTGGAGACCACAATCTAGTGGGAAAGTGGAAAGAATGAATCAAACTTTGAAACGACAAATAAGCAAGATTTGTCAAGAAACCAGTTTAAAGTGGCCTCAGGCACTTCCATTGGCATTATTACGCATCAGGGTACAGCCAAAGAGTGGAACCTCAGTCAGTCCTTATGAATTATTATATGGAAAACCATATGAATCTCCAGAACCAAATCCAAACGTACATGTAAAAGGAAAGCAGGATGTATATAACTATTTGCTTTCTCTAGGAAAAACTTTGACTGCAATTCGGAGAGCAGTAATTTGGAATAGACCTTTATCCCTGGAAAATTCAGTGCATGATTTTTAACCAGGAGATTATGTCTATGTGAAGACCTGGACCTCTGAACCTTTGCAGGAACGTTGGAAAGGACCTTTCCAAGTACTGTTAACCACTTTTACAGCTATCAAAATAGCAGAGTCGGAGGCTTGGATCCATTATACTCGAGTGAAGAAAGCACCTATTCCATGGAAGATTATCAACCGTGACCCAAAGACTTTAAAATTGACTTTGAAACATGTCTAATTTTTTGTATCAGATCATAATTGTTTTGTGGATTTTATGTTGGTTGATTGTGTTGACAGGATCATGGGCTGACTTGGTGGACAGGAACAAAAGACAAATAGAGACAGAACAAGTAATTGAAATTCCCAAACAAACGACTGAGGAAAATCTAATGGTAGGATTGATTAAAGAATTTGTCAATTTATAAAATGTTTCACAAATCACTGCTTGTTTACCAATACCGAGGGCAGTAGGTGAATCTATTCCATGGGGAATCTTAACCATGAACTTGACCAAATTAGAATATGGAAATGAGACTGTGGATTGTAAACAAGAACCTAGAGAAACTTGGGAATTGCAAAAGGTTAAAGTTGGAGAAGAATCACCAGTATATTCAACCATGTGGGAATGTAAAGGACGATTTGTAGCTAAACCGGGATTAGAGGGAGATGTAGGGAACAAAGGATGGTGTTATTATCCTAAAATGGCTACAACAAACACCAGTGTATGGGTAACCGAGACGAAATGTGAGAAAAAGAATCGAACCCTACAAGAAAAGGAAATAGTTTGGGATTCAGTTTGGTCTATGACCTTATATTCCCATTTTCAGTATATGGCAGAAACTCCTTGGTGTTTTATATGGGAGGGAAAAGTTTTTTTAGTATTACCCTGGGTCAATGATAGGTCAACTTCGTTGGGAGAGAAGGAAGATAAAATAGTGCCATGGTGGAAATGTGAAAAAGTGTATGATTGCAGTAATGCAGACTTAATAATCCAAAGAATTCCTCCCCTGGCTGCTGCTTTGAAATACGGTTGCTTTTGTCGAGGTCTTAAGAATACTCTCAATTTAACCAGTACTTTTACAGTCAGAAGAGGGACTTTGTTTAGTTGTAGAAAATCTACTATTCGAAGTCCTGGACATTTAATTTGGGCATTGAGTGATGGAACCTGGACAACTCATCTACCATTAGATGGTAAAGTGAAACAAATTACCTTAGGCATGCCAACATTGTGTCCGATTTGGAAAAAATCACCATTTAGAGGATCCCTAGAGAATTTAGAACTGAAACGAACAAAGAGATCTGGGACAAATGATGATAATTGGAATGAACCATCTACGGGAGTGAAAATTGGTTGGGCACTTGAATCACTTTTAAATCCTATAGCTTCATATAGAAACAGAGCATGGCTTTATAAGTTAACTGGTCAAGTAGAAAAATTAGCAAATGTTACTAAAAAGGGGTTTAAGGAATTAAACATGCAAT
Organism: Falco peregrinus; assembly: GCF_023634155.1. Classification (NCBI taxonomy): domain Eukaryota; kingdom Metazoa; phylum Chordata; class Aves; order Falconiformes; family Falconidae; genus Falco; species Falco peregrinus. The sequence goes on along the minus strand of NC_073743.1, from coordinate 6,610,073 downwards.
TACAGGCGACATCCAGAATGACTCTACAAAATAGGATGGCACTAGATATGCTCCTACTTAAAGAACATGGAGTGTGTGGATATCTCAAGGATAAACTGGACCACTGTTGTATCCACATTCCAAATGTCACTCAGGATGTGGAACATGATATAGAACTATTGGGAAAAATTGAAAGAGAAACTGAAACAATTCAAAAGGATATGTCAGAAGATTGGCTTGGGAAAATTTTTAATAAATTAGGATGGAACTTAAGCTCTTGGATACAATCTATAATCAAAAGTTTGTTTTTGTTATTGATTGTCTTTTTGATGATCATGTTAGTATATGTATGTTTGAAAAAGCAATTTATCAGTAGGATTGCTGTCAATCATATGATTATGAGAGAAGTACCTACTAGTCCACCAAGACACAGCCCACCACCAAAATATGTTGAAACAAATAACATGTAAATAGTGTGAAAGTATTGAAATAATGGTTTTCAACACTTTCAAAGGGGGGAAATGTTGTCGATTTGTTAAAAAGTTGAAATCAATTGATTTTATTTGTTTGATTATCTTATTTTATAGGGTTATTTTATAGAATAGAAATATAGGAGGATAAAAATATATTTTGAAGAAAGTTATGATTATTTAGTAAAAGCAGTTGTGAGACCCTTTGTACATTTTGTACTAAGGCCAGAAGAATGGGTTGGAATCATTGTTGAAACTTAAGTAATAATTTAGGGTTTGAAGGGTTTCTTTGTATCTAACTAGTCTTCTGTATATAGAAAGTATATTGAGATGTCAGAATGTAGGATTAATGGGAACTGGGGAGAATCGACTGGAACAGCTTGTAGTTACCTGCCAAGAAACCGTGAACTTTAGTAAAAGGTAATTCCGGCAGGGGGAGATTGCGACCACCGACTCATATACCACCTACCCAAATCGTACCCCAGACCCATTTCTAGATTTTTCTAAGCTTTATTGCGCAGAATCGGATATGGGAGGAGAATATGTTAATGATTTATGGGAAATGTTATGATTATGTATGAATATTTAATGAATATGTATGAATAAGTTCTATATATGGAATCTGATTTTGGGACCTGGTGTGCGTTGATCGTGAGAGGACTCGCTCATGCACCCAGCCGTCAATAAAGAAGTGTCTGCTTATCTACATCACATTGGTGTCGATAAGTTTTTCATTCTGAGATTTCGGTAACACAGACAGGCCCAAGAGCTACTGTACGAGCTATTTCCTGTGTGATCTGCTCAAAGGCTTGTTGTTGCTCAGGGCCTCACTCAAAATAGTGCTTCTTCCAGGTTACTCGATAGAGAGGGCTCACAAACTGACTATCACCTGGAATGTGCATTCTCCAGAACCCCACAAGGCCTATGAAAGCTTGTTTTTCCTTCTTGTTAGCTGGTGGAGACATAGTTGCTATCTTGTTGACCACATCCAGAGGTACATGATGGCATCCATCCTGCTATTTTATAGCCAAGAACTGAATCTCCTGTGCAGGTCCCCTGACCTTGCTTTTCTTTGTGGCGAAACCAGCTTTCAGAAGAACCTGAATCACTCCTTTTCCCTTCTCGAACACTTTTTCTGCCTTGTTGCCCCACACAATGATGTCATCGATGTATTGTAGATGTTCAGGGGCATCACCCTTTTCCAGTGCAGTTTGGATTAGTCCATGACCAATGGTAGGGCTGTGCTTCCACCCCTGGGGCAGACAATTCCAGGTGTGTTGGACACCCCTCCATGTGAAAGCAATCTGTGGCCTGTACTCTGCTGCCAAAGGGATTGAGAAAAACGCATTAGCAATGTCAAATGTAGCATACCACTTGGCTGTATTCGACTCCACTTTGTATTGGAGCTCTAACATGTCTGGTACAGTAGCACTCAGTGGTGGTGTGACTTTGTTCAGGTGAGTGAGTCTTGCTGATCACTCTCCTTAGCTCATGGATGGGAGCCAGGGAGTCTTGGTTTGTGTGATATTGCCACTGGTACACCGTCCTAGTAGCGATTTGCACCTGTTGTTCTTCAGCTTGCAGCAGCCCCACAACAAAGGAATCTTCTGAGAAGCCAGGCAGGGTAGATAGCTGTTTGACCTTCTCTGTATTCACAGTAGCTACACCAAAAGCCCATTGGTACCACCTTGGGTCCTTAAAGTACCCTCCGCTGAGGTAGTCTATGCCAAGGATACAAGCAGCCTCTGGACCACTCACAGTAGAGTGTTTTTGCCATTTGTCCCCTTATAAGCTCACTTCAGCCTCCAATACAGACAATTCTTGGCATCCCCCTGTCTCTCCAGGGATCCAGAGGGGTTCTGTGCCCCTATACCCTGATGGCACCAGCATACACTGTGCACCAGCGTCTACCAAAGCCTTATACTTCTGTGGGTCTGATGTGCCAGGCCATCAAATCCACACGATCCAGTATACCCAGCCATTCCTTTCCTCCTCCTGGCCCGAGGCAGGGGCCCTCTGTTCCTGGTCACAGTATTCACTGTCTGACCCTTGCAGTGCCAGACAAGAAGTCCCCTTGTCAGGATCAAGGGAGGTGATCTCAGTTCTTCCGTGTCTGGGAGATATTGCTGATTGCCTTCTTGTGTCTCTACAGCCACTATGCTGACAGCCGTCTTGGGTGACCCCTTCCTAACAGCTGTCTTCCCTCTCAGTTAGCGTACATGAGCTTCCAGCTTAAAGGTGGGTTCACCATCCCACTCCTTCATGTCCTCCCCCCGGTCACACTGGAAGAACCATTGTGCGCCACGCAGCATGCGCCTGGGTCTCCCATTCCCTCTGACCGGGGCAGGAGGGGACTGATTTCTTGGGGTGCCCCTGACAGCTGAGGTGCTGGCCCATAGGGATGAGGAGGGACAGAGATTTTCTTCAAAGTTTTGGAGCCAAGAAGACACTTTCTCCACAATTGGTGCATCTGTATCTGGGCATTTTGGACCCCCCTTCCTCCACATGGCCTGTATGCACAGGATGTAATCTGGATTTCTGGAGACCTCATCATTGTCTAGATCACCGTAAATGACTTCCAGCACCGCTCATTCTCTCAGGTACTGGATACCTTTGTCTGAGGTAGTCCCCTTTCCTGGGGAGTTCACAAGATCTTCCTTGAAAGGATATCTTGCCCTCACACTTGAGAGGAGCTGTCTCCAGAGACTGCAAATTGCGGCCTCTTTTCCAACTTCTCTCTCAGTACCCTGGTTTCTAGCAAGGGATCCCAGCTGTTGGGCTTCCTTACCTTCCAGTTGCTGACTGTCGGCCCCGCTATCCCAGCACCGGAGCAGCCAGACAGCAATCCTCTCACCTGGCTGGCGGCTGTGGACATCTTCTACATGTTTCAAAGTTCCGATGAGGTCAGGGACCGGGCAGTTTCTGCTTCCTGCCTAAATTATCTCACTCATTCCTCCCAGTTCTCTGCCGAAGGACTGGCTTCCTGATCAAACCTTTCCTCTTCTTCCTCCTCCCTTAGTAATCGATGATATGGACCTGTTGTTCTCCTTGTCCACTGTTTCTTTTTCACTACTGGGGGCAATTACTCTAGTTGTTGTTGTTTGGGTCCCTACCTCAACCATGGTGTCCTCAAATGCAGTTTGGGTCCCTAGCTCTACTATCATGTCCTCAGATGTAGCTTGCACCCCAGTCTCAGTCAACGTGTTCTCAGAGGTGGTTTGGGTCCGTGCCTTAACCACAGTCTTCTGAGAGTACTGAACTGTGGCTCAATAGGCACAGGTCAGGCCCCAGTACAGTGCCAGAAGCTGCTGGTTTTCATTGGGGCAGGCAAAGCACCCTTCTATCAGGTGGCGTGTCAGTTTGCCAGGGTTGCTTGCGTGTTCAGGTGTAAAGTCCCAGGCTATGGGAGGTGATAACTGTCCTACATACCTCCCCAAATCCTTCCACACACCCTGCCACCCAGGGACTGGCCACCTCGAGGCACATTTCAGTATTGCCTCACCCAAAAGTTGTCTCCTCTTACACCAGGGTGACATCAGATTCCACAAACCCCATAGTATGCCAACTGTGTTAATTAGTATTAAACAGCTCACGTAAGGGTGAACAAGGACCTCAGGAGCCTGTGTAATAACACCATCCACAGAGATGCCAGGTAGGAAGAGCGGGAGGATGTGTTCCATCATCCTCTCCACGAGATACCTCCCCCAGCACAGTAAGGCCATCAATGCCAAGGCAAAGAAGCACACAGCCATTGTTTGTACTAGCATGTTCGCAAGCTCAGCAAAATAGACAAGCAGGGCAGCCAGCAAACTCCATGACCCACACAGAAGCTTGCCACTTAATGATTACTATAGCTATAGCACACAATACAAAACTGCTGCTGTCTTGTGCCCCATGTTAGGTGCCAAAAAGGACTGTGGTGGGTTGACCTTGGCTGGCTGCCAAGTGCCCACCAAGCTGCTCTGTCACTCCCCTCCTCAGCAGGACAGGGGAGGGAGAAAATAAGATGGAAAAGAACTCATGGGTCAAGATAAAAGCAGTTTAATAAAGCAATAGCAAAGGCCGTGCACCAAAGCAAAGGAAAACAAAAATAAATTATTCTCTGCTTCCCATCAGCAGGCGATGTCCACCCACTTCCTGGGAACGCATAGCAGTTGCTTCAGAAGAGAAATGCCTCAATAATTAATCCCACTTTCCCCCCCCTCCCCCCCCCCCCTCCTTTCTCTTACCTTTTATTGCTGATCAGGTGTCATGGGGTATGGAATATCCCATTGGTCACTTTGGGTCAGCTGTCCTGGCTGTGTCCCCTCCCAAGATCTTGCCACCCCCAGCCTACTGGTGAGGGGGAAAGGTTGGAGGGACAGCCTTGATGCTGTGGGAGCACTGCTCAGCAGTAGCCAAAACACTGGTGTGTTATCACCACCTTTCTGGCTACCAATACAAAGCACAGCACTGTGAGGGCTGCTGTGGGGAGAATTAGCTCCATCCCAGCCAGGACCAATACAATGTATTGGCTAAATTTCCAAAGAGAGCAAGACTTTAATAGAGAGGGATGGGGAGGGTATTACTTTTTGGCCTGATAGTGAGCCCAATTAGAAAGTATGAGCTCTGCAATAAGAAATCACCTGTTAAAGCTTAACTGAAATCTGGAAATCCATAGGGGACAAGTCAATGAAGCAATTAACTTTGGCTAGTTAAAAATCCTGTTTATGACAATAACTTGGGAATATTACTCAGTTTGTACTTTCTGCAGAGTAAAATACTGCTGCCTTCAACCAGAAATCAAATATCCTCTGTCATGTGGAAAAACTTTTGTCTGCTCATTTTTCTTATAAAAGCTTGTAAATCTCACAATTATTCTTTGAAAGGAAATCATATCAGGTTAAAATTTGTTCTTGATTTAAAAGTATGTTGTGTGTTTGCTTTTGCTTTCTATAAGTGGCTTCAAAGGCTAGAACTCCTCAGCAGTGAATTACATTGGGGAGTTTTACACCTCTGCCCTGCATAAATATGCAACAAACATTTTTGCTAAGACAGTATTTATGGAATCATAGAGTTTTAAAGGGAAAATGACCCATGAAATCAATCAAGTGTATATTGCCAGCTATTCTATTTCACCCAGTTACTCTGAATGAAGTCTAATACATTGTGTTTGTTAAAAGCTTATCTCCTAGAAGAGCTTTCACTTTTCTTGATTTGAAGACATTAGGAGCTGACAACTCTACCAATTTTCTGAGCTGTTTGGTCCAATATTTAGTCTCCTCTTCTGTTAAAAATGCTGTTATTTTCTCTCAGCAGTAGCCAAAATACTGATGTGTTATCATCACCTTTCTAGCTACCAATACAAAGCACAGCACTGTGAGGGCTGAGATGGGGTAGTTAACTCCATCCCAGCCAGACCTGTTGCATGCAGGTCTGAGACCGGAGCATGATTCTATTTGTATTCTCGGGAACAGAATTAAGACTCAAAATGGAGTCAAGAGCCAAGGAACTTTATTTGCCCAACAATAAATCTACGAATGCAAAGGGAGAGAGAGCGAGAGATAAAGAGAGAAAGGAAGGAAAGAAAGAAGGAAAGAAGGAAAGAGTTCACAGTGATAGCTACCACCCCGGAGCTGTGGCGTCCCAACAGTCTGATTCGTTTCCAAGTCCGGTGGGGGAACGTTCCGTCCGATGTTAGTTGGTTCTGTTTTTATAGAGTTGTTACAAGCTGTTCTGCTTAATCACACCTTCCACCCGACAACAGTGTACGTGCCCAACATTCCTCAGTGGCCTCCAGGCACCTTGATCCCCCTGACCCCAGGTCTGGGCACATGCACAGGGGTTTGGTTAAGTTTTGCAGGATCAGCCTCCCCCGTTGCTCCATGGCATCAGTCAGTTTCCTCCTTTAACAATGTATAGATAAATCTCTTCTGTGGCAGTGGTGTTATCTTCCTGCCTTAACAATGTATAGACCATTCACTGTGGTGATGGCATGAGTTTCCTGCCATAGCAATGTTGAGACAACACATCTGCTGTGGCGATGGTGGGTTTCACTGGCACAGTTTCTCACAAGACCCAATACTTCTCATGCTATTAAGTAAAGAAATACAACATTATGAGTGCGGGGAGCTATAGAACTTAAACTGGACTTTAATGCCCAACTATCTCAAACTACTTCTGATAAGAACTTAACACACTACAATTTTCTGTAATCACTATAGCTTTTCCAAGAGACCTTTAGGTTTTTGCCTTCAAGATTTGCAGTCTCTGTATCTTCAACACACCTTTGTTTTGCCTCCCCCCACACTGTTCTTTAATCTCTATACCATTCTTGCTAGCCTTGATAACGTTTTCTTAACTGCTTGGATGCCGTACTGTGGCAGTGATCACCAAGTGGAATTTGATGCACGGGAGCAAAACCGAATCTGATACATTGCATTCATTAAATCTCAGTATGCAAAGCCAATTAATTCTAAATCTTTCTAAACACTTCTGCTATGCAAACTTCTATTTGGTTCCCTCCCAGTAAGTCTCCAATACTCTGTATCAGTCTAACAAGCCCACAATTCCCATTCAGGACAAGAACCATTACAGCAGATGCAAACACTTTCTAAGAACAATGCTCCACAATGCTGCAGCTGAACCCTTCGACAGACAAAACCAGAATTTTCACTTCAGCCCTCACTACAGAAGCACTCAAACTATACCTCCTCCAAAAACCCAAGCAACTGCAAAGCACAGAAACAAATTAACCTCCACCCAGATACGACAAGCTTTTGTATCCACAACAGTTTACTGAACACAGTAGACAATTCTGATATTTGTTGTTTTACTAACTGACACTAAATGACATTTAATTTATTTCAGAGTGACAAATTTTTGTATTCTAATATCTTATAAAGGCATTCCACCAATTCACCTTGACTGCTGACTTGCTAGACATTAATTAGAACAATTGAAAACAGATACCAGTCTACTAGAAGGAAGCAAGGACAAGTCAGATGGGTCCTGTAAGGTTAAATATGTATAAACAGGTCAAGTCAGAACCAGGTGTGGGCTAAATTTTATATAGGAAACACTGAAATAGTATGTTTTCAATAAATCCATGTTATTGATTATTTGAGGATTAAGTTGGGGATTTCTCTACTAGGTAGAATTATAAAGTTTTAAGAATAGTTTCTATAAAAAGAAAACTGTAACAACTTTTCCAGCTGAATACATAACAGGAATTTGATCTTTTTAATCAAGCAAAGAAGTACAAAACTACAGTTACAGACCACTCACTAACTGCAATGCTTTTATCTCATAAAATCATAATACCAAGAGTTTCAAAGTCAAATATCCTGAATATGAACATACCTTTCCCCTGCTGTGTCAATTGTGTTCAGTTCTGCAACACTATACATAACAGATGGCTCTAAAGAAAATTCCTCCATAAACATTGAAGAGGTAGTGATATTCTGAATCTGAGTTTCCAGAAATACTTCATCTATCTGAAAAAACAAAAGTGCAAGTTCATGAAAATGTGATTAGTATTATTAAAAAGAGTAAACAGTCCTATTGTTAAAAAAGTCAAGGTTTTAGTCCATGCTTGCAAATCAAATTAATTAATGCAAGAAAAGAACCCTTAATCCCAGTAACAATAGGAGCAAAAGTGTTTGTCAACAGATATCTTGCCAAACAATGGATGTGGGATAATTTTGCTATGTTCTAGCTATTGCTTATTTGTAACACTTCAGATCACCACTTACTAAGACTTTCACCAACTCAATTGCAACTCAATTTTTAATCCAAATTATTTTAAAAAAATAATATAACAAATGGTAAGGAATTGCACTGCACATTAATTACATACAATGCTGAATTACTAGTAAATCAAACTGTACAAAAAAAATAATGTGTGTGTGTTTTTCTTGAACTTAAGTATAATAGTTCAGATACATTTTATTATTATTATGAAACACTGATGTACTGGATAAAAAGCAAAAATCAGCCTCCTGTCTCACTCAGCTGCATCATGCCAATGGTTACCAATATCATATGCATCCAACAATTTAACTGGTGCTCTATCTTCAAAACATCCTATAAGACATATCTGTTAAATGAAGCTAATGTCTGAGGATGGTATATAAGGACCAATTCAAGTACAAGAATGAAAGCTACAGACTGTTTAACTTCACAAGCTGAAAAAAACATGAAACTAGAGGTGGTTTTCCCTCATTGCTTCTGTGGAATTGCAGACCAGTAAAGTCACTTTGCAGCTCTAAAACCTCAGGGTAGAAAAATTACTGAATATACAAGTGTCATGGTTTAACCCCAGCCAGCAACACAGTACCACAGAACCACTCGCTCACTCCACCCCTCCCTGGTGGGACAGGTGAGAGAATCAGAAAAAAGCAAAACCTTTGGATTGAGATAAGAACAGTTTAATAACTGGAAAAAAGTAAAATATAATAATAATAATAATGAAAAGGGAGATGACAGAAACAGAAATAAAACTCAAGGGGCGGGGGGGGGGAGGGAACCAAATTAAAAAAAACAACAAGAGATGCACAATACAATTGCTTACCACCCACTGACTGATGCCCAGCCAGTCCCCGAGCAGCAATAACCCTTCCCTGACAACTCCCCTCCCCAGCTTATATACTCTGCGTGACATCATATGGAATGGAATACCCCCTTGGCCAGTTAGGGTTGCTATACTGGCTGTGTCCCCTCCCAAATTCTTGTGCCCCTCCAGCCTTCTTGCTGGCAGGGCCTGAGAAACTGAAAAGTCCATGACGTAGTATAAACACTACTTGGGAACAACAAAAACACCAGTGTGTTATCATCGTGGTTTAACTCCAGCCAGCCCAGCCAGCAACCAACTACTAAACAGCCACTTGCTCACTCCCCCTCACCCGGAGGGATGGGGAGGAGAATCGGAAGAGAATGTAAAACTCCAGGGTTGAGATAAGAACAATTTAATAGGTAAACCAAAAGCCATGCACGCAAGCAAAGCAAAGCAAGGAATTCATTCACTACTTCCCATTGGCAGGCAGGTGTTCAGCCATTCCCAGGAAAGCAGGGCTCCATCACATGTTACGGTTACTTTGGAAGACAACCGCCATAATGCCAGATGTCCCCAACTTCCTTCTTCTTCCCCCAGTATATATACCAAGCATGACGTCATATGGTATGGAATATCTCTTTGGCTAGATTGGGTCATCTGTCCTGGCTGTGTCCCCTCCCAATTTACTGTGCCCCTCCAGCCCTCTCGGTGGCAAGGCCTGAGGAACTGAAAAGTCCTTGACTTAGTATAAATGTTACCCAGCAACAACTAAAAACATCAGTGTCCTATCAATGTTTTTCTCACACCAAATCCAAAACACAGCACTGCACCAGCTACTAGGAAGAAAATTAACTCTATCAGATCCAAAACCAGGACAACAGGCAATAACTGCAAGTATTTGAGTTCACAGGAATGCAGAAACTATGCATAAATTTACAGTGAATTACAATAAAGTCCTGATGTGTCTGCCTTAGATACCATCTGTTTTCCTCTTCATCAAAAATATATTTTTAAACTGATATAAATCTACTAATTTTTTCCCTTTAGAACAGATCATATTTCTAAGAAACTATGTACTTTAGAAGCTCTTTGAATTCAATCTAACCACCTAATGTGAGGTAATAAAAACCCAGCACACCAAAACAAACCAAATACACGCAGCTCTCACGTCAGCATTGCAGAATCTGGTTTTCACATCCAGTGGTTTAAGAACCTGATTAAAATGAAGAAAAAAAAATGACAGTTGGTTTTCTCAGACAATTTGACAACTTCAGCATAAACTGTTTATAAGTACTAGAATCTTTACTAAATTGTTATTTTTATCTTAAGCAGAGCAGATGCATAATGGAATATAATAGAATCAACTCAGCTAAAACCTCAGAATTCATAGTATATGCTAACTGCTTCTTATTTGCACACTTTACTCCTTTGCTACTGAGCAGTTTTCTTAGACTGATAATAAGCACTTTTCCACCTAAGCACTGGCCTCTTACAAATACCAGACAAATCCAGTGCACTAAGTAGATCAAGGTCTTTAAAATAACATCACATCCATCTTGTATCCTGAAGTGGTCTGCACTTGCTTTCAAGAGGGAGCAAGAACCATGTAATATTTACAAGTCCTTCAGTGTTTTGCAGCAAAGAAAAGCTACTGAGGGCTTCTCTAAAATTAAATGAAATAGATAACTATTCACGTTATCAGCTTAAGCAAGAAAACATTACTAGCCTTCACTTCCTTCTTAAAAATGCAACTGTTAGAAGAATTTTTTTTAAAAAAAACAACAAACCCACCACACCACACACAAAACCCCCAACATTTTAATCACATAACATTAAATCAGCAAGAGAGAACAATTTCATGACATAAAAAGTGATAATAAAATGATGGTTCTTAAGTGCTTTAATTTTGTGCATAAAGCCCCTATAGGTAACACATTCAAATAGGAAATAAATATACATTGATATAACTCAGAAATAATTTTCTATTATATTTGTAAGGAAAAAAATTAAATTATCTTGCTGAAGACATCTATTTTCCTTTACACAGGGAAGATTTTTTTTGGTGTACATATAAATGCACAGCATTGTTGTCCAGTACAGGATCTCATTGCCTGGTGGGCAGTGCCAATTCACACACCAAGTGGATGTATTTCTATTCCTTGATTCTAGTTTGCACAAAGTAGGGAGCTAGGTGGTAACCCACAAATGCCTAGCTCCCCAATTGTCAAAACTTTACACTAATTATACAGTTTAGCATACAAAGACATCAGCCTTCATTGGTTACAAGTTATGCAACTCCTTCATTACTTAGTACTCAGTTTCCTATTTGTCAAATAATTCTCTCGCTTCTCATGTTAATTAGTCCTCGTGCTCAGTCTCAACTTCTTTTTGGGTCTGGGGGATTTCTTGAGTTGGTGGTCACTGAGTCAGCCGTTTTGATCTCCCCCTGCCAGAATTACCTTTCCCCTAGTTTTTGCTGAGCTCATTCCTCATGGCGGACTTCAAGTCAGCTCATCTATTTTGTGGGAGTGCTTCCTTTTGAAGTTACTCTTTTGGACAAAGGATTTGCTGGTGCTTAATGAACTGCTTAGCAGGATATACAAAATTACTTATATCTTGAATTAACTGTTAACAACTCATTTGTTTCAATCATCCTAAATTCAAACTTCTAACAATACATTTGATTTTATCAATCATTCCCTTAATCGTTTGATTTATTTATTTATTCCTTTTAGCTATCATTATGTGAATCTCTAGAGCTGACTGCACAATTAGTCTTTTAACACAACTCAAAGCAATACAGATTATAACAATGAAAATTACTATTATAATTATAGTCTGAGGTAGGTTTGCCAACAATCCAGTAAGAGAGAATCCAGAACTATGGAGTATTTTATTCAGCCAGTTTTCTTCCATTGATTTTTTAAGATCTCTGCTAGATTTTGCCACTTGTTTTATCTTGTTAATTTGATTGTCCAAATATTCTGTAACATTAGGGATGTGGACACAACATTTTTTATCATTCAGGTTTAAGTATCTGCATAATCCATGTTCTCACAATAACAATAAGTCTAAGGCCAATCTGTTCTGAAGGATCATTTTTGAAGTCACTTGGAGTTGAGTATTTAAATCTTGTAATCCAGCACCGGTCGCATTTGCTAAAACTTCTACTTGTCCGGTCAAATTGTGCAACTACATATGGTTCCAGTAAGAAGCAATTTGTGGACTGAATATAGATTCTAATATCCACCCTACTTGGGTTCCCATTGAGGGATGTCTCCATGGGTTAACATTGTCTCTTTTTAACTTCACCCAGAACTGAGGTTCCAAAGATCTTTTTCTTCATAAGGGCCATAAAGTTAACACTCCTAATGTATGACTTCTCAATTCCCCTTTCAAGGGCAAGTGAGTTCCATCATCACTCACCCATACTGTATGTCCCATAGAGGGTATTGACATGCAGAATCAGACTCCACAATCTTATCAGATTGTAAAGTAGGTATGTTTATTCAGCACTGGGAAGCAGGGGTGGGGTGGGGGTGGGAGGTAGTCCCACCAAAGACGTGTGTGCCTGGGGCAACAACTTGCCTCAATTTATATAATCAAATGTTGCATATACATAAGTTTCCCAAATATGCCTATACATATTCATAACCTAGCCCCAGCTTCATATTGCTTCATATTAAAATTAGTTCCAAGAAGTCATTTCCATAAGTCCCTCCCAACTGCGCTTGTGTGGTGCCTCTTGGTGGGGGTCGTGGAGGTCGTGGGGATGAAGGCTTGGTAGTCTCCCTCACTCTGAACTTTTTACCTTCTCTCTTCATGCAGACTCAGTTATCCTTGGTCTTTGTCCAAACTATAGAGTTGGTTTTAGCTAGTTCTCATTAGGAACTGTCCTTCAGGAGGAACTGTTGACTCCTTGCTTCAGTTAATTTACACAATAGTTAGTAAAACAAAGCATTATTTATCAACAACAATCTAGGTAATCGTTAAGCAATTAGATCGACTAAAATTTCTTTAACCCCTTACCTCAGTATGGTATCAGTATCACATTTAGTGGAAACGTTTTTCATAACAGTGTTTGTCCAGATATCTCTTATATTAGTAGTATAATTTCTGCATAAACAGCCTAAGTACAAGGCTCATGCAATTGGTCCCAGTCTCTGAATCTCTACTTCTGTTGTTGAACAATTAAAAACCTGGGCACAATTCCATCTAGGATGTTTCACTCCATTTCTAAATAGCATTGACTACCTCTGTTAACAAAACTTTTACCTGTTCTTTCCTCCCTCCTAGTCTAATCAATACACCAATACATGTTTTGCATATAATGCCAAATGCCTTCTTCAGGACCAGTCCATACCTGAGGTAGATTTAAACCCCATGGGAAGTTTTCACATGGTTCGGGAAGGCTTAAAAAGGTCTTATATGTTGGTTGAGTATCATTTACATGCCAACACTGACTAAGTGTAGTACTATCAATCCACACAAACCACTTTCCCAATCCAAACACCTTTTCCCTTTTCAGTGTTGACGTGCGGAATTTGACTCTATAACTCGAAAGTTATAAAGTAGGTATGTTTATTGCGTGCAGATGCACGGAGGATCGCTCCTCCACAAGCGTGCATACCCGAAGTGACGAACCATCTCACATTTATACAATGAACAAATGAATATTCAATTAACGCCTATACATATTCGTTACCTAAACCCCGCTTCGTATGTTAACTTTCCTGGAATGTGGTGGTCTTGCAGGTTTGTAGGTGATTCATGTTCTTGTGACCATCCGATCTTCTTCAGGTGATTCATGTCCTTGTGACCACCCGATCTTCTTCAGGTGATTGTGACCACCCAATCTTTCCAGCAAGGAAACTTAGCACTCCCTCCCTCTAGATAGCATTTGAATGTCTCTCATCTTTTCTTATTCTCTTTTAAATAGCCCCTTTGTTAGAGGAAGAAGGGCAGGCGTCTCCCCTTTGTTAGAGGAAGAGGGGCAGGCGTCTCCTCAAAACTGTAGTTGTCACCGCACCCATGACTAGTCACCATACCCACATTCCTTAAGCAGACACATACAATCACAATCCATGTCCATTATCCCCATTTCACATTATTTCTCCATATCAATCCCCCCTTTTCTATTAAATTAAGTAAATTCTTTTACTTAAGCAGCCTTCCCGAATGATATAAAGCATCATACATAAGTGTTACCCTTTTAAACATTCTCCAAACCCACAAATATAACATAATGGTTAGTATTAAGGAAATTCCTAAACTGATCAATAAGATCACAATGGGGTGTACCAGAGTGTTAAGAATTCCTGTTGCAGAGGGTGACCAGCCAAAGAGAGTATCCCACCACTTATGGTTTCCATCCTGTTCTACCTTTTTTAAAACTTTCTTGATCCCCTCTACATCATGATGGATCATAAGAAGAGTTTCATGTCCCTTTTCTTTGATTTCTTCCAGTATACGTTGTAAATCTGCATGTTTTAATAGTTCTTTTATACTGCTTATATTTAGTCCTATGGGGGTAGGAATTATTATCTGTGATAGGGTAAAATTGGATTTTAAGAATTGATGAGACACTACTGGGGCTGAGTAACTAAAATCGCATCCTGTGATAGTAGTAAAATTACAAATACAATAATTTGAATACTGTGCAGTCTCTTTTACCTCCCCATCTATGGTTATTGTGTTACACTTAGTTCTCAAGCACGCACATCCCTTCCCTGCATATATAATTACTGTTTTCAAGTTTGCATTTGGTCGGGCCTCGAAATGACATATTTTTTGATCTGTATCTAAACAAGTATCCTGAGCCATTATAGTATTGCTTTCACAGAGGAAGCCCTGCTGTTCTCGCATAATACAAGATTCTAAATCTACTGTTTGCCACTTGTTGCCTATCTTTCTGGCCCATGTTCTATGTTCAAAAGGATATAGGAGCACCCCATTATGGTTAATTCCAAGGGCTACAATGGGGTGTATGGTAATTATTACTGCATTATGTATGGTTAACACAAAAGCTGTGATGGTGTGTGTGTTGGGGTCGTAGGTAAAGTTCACCATATTCCACCATGACTGGAGTTTTCTTTCTACCTCCGTAGCACTGTCCCAAACCATCTTTCGAATTTCTGTAGGAAATATGCCTTCCTCTCCTTCTCTTATTATGGATGCAGCTATTGATTGCATCCACATTTGGGCTTGGATGCAACTTAGAGCCAGGGCGACGTCATCCTGTAAACCACCTAATGCCTTAGTGATGAGTTGATGATCTTCCATGTTTATTTGTTCCCACCTGGGGAGTACCTTCGATATCAACCATTGATGTGCCTCTAATGCCAATAATGAAGATTTTAGTGGTTGTTGTAGTTTTGATAGATCGGCCGTGGTGGCGGCTAGTTTATTCATTATCACCTCTGAATCTATGGAATTTAATACTCCGAGTCCTGTTCCCAACATTCCAGTTACATCTCTCACTATTCTGTTTCGATAAATATTTCCCCTTTTTCTTAACCAAGTTGTCCATCCCTCATAAGAGGTTCGTAAGAAGGGGGAACAAGATGGCTTAACATCAGAAACATTGACTTGTATCTGTAATTCTATTCTTTTCAGAGACCATTCTGGGTTAAACAACATTTGTTGCTGACCTGTATTTCTGATTACATATGGTCCAATTGTATAAATTTTTGGATTTGGTTAAGTTAATTTTAGATCAAGCGTTAATGGGGTTGTTGTAACTGTGGTGGTGGTAGGAACAGTGGTTAGCATGATTGTTATTTTGATCTTATAAGTCAGAGCTGTTCTTGGGGATTCCTTTCCTAGGCATATTATAAAGATGGGCTCGGTTAAGGTAAAATTGTGCCAACATTCCCGTGAATTAAAGCACATGGTTGTATTTAGAAGGGTAAATTCCTTATCTACCTTTCTGACATTAATCTGGGTGTCACCCGAAATCTTGATGTTATCCTTTTCATTATATGTTTGACATCCTACTTTTATCTTATCTCCTAATTTTCCCCATAATCGGTCGACTTTGTGTACATCCTCCCGATCCCATTGATTCCTTTGGTACACCTCATTTTCAGAAAAAAACACCATAGCTAGTTTTGTCTTTGAGTCCACCTTTCCCATTATTCCAGTGTGTTTTTTCTGGGCATGATTCCAAGGCCAATTATCAGGCTCTTGGTTGTAGGCAAGAGAGAGGGTACAAAAAAACACAAATGGTCTAAACCCACTATTGATCATTTTAAGAATCTAAACGTTAAAATCTGTTTTGATCAAAAATATCTTTGTTTGAGTTGGGGCTTACTAATAACAAGTTGGGCGAGCCTGGCCGCTGGCTCAGTCCCAGACTCTTGTTCTATATTGTTTGTTGTGGTGCCCTTCCCATATGGTGGATCCGCAACTGCTCAGGTTCACTTACTTGCCACCCACATTGTTCCCATTTGTCCAAGTAAATTTGAGTTTCAGTTCTTTTTTATCTGGGGTTACTTTCCAAGAAGTTGCAGGGGCTTTCTTAATCCGGGTATGGTGAATCCAAGAATTCTGTCCCTCAACCTTGATTGCAGTGTAGGTGGTGAGTAGGACTTGAAAAGGTCCGGTCCACTGTGGTTCCAGGGTTTTATCTGTAAAACACTTAACGTATACATAGTCTCCTGGTTGTATATCGTGAACAGGTCCATCCAGACCCCTACTGCGTGTTCCCATCACATGCTTCTCAATTTTTGTTAATTGTTTGTTTAGTGCCACCATATAGGAAGTCATTGTTTCTTCACCAATCTGTGAAGACATCCCCTTTTGTACCCCATAGGGTCGTCCATATAAAATTTCGAATGGGCTAAGCCCCTCTTTTGCTCTGGTCTAGTTCGAATTCGTGTAAGAGCTAATGGCAAAGACTGGGGCCAAGTTAGATTTGTTTCTTGGCCTAACTTGACAATCTGTTGTTTGATTAGATGATTCATCTTTTCCACCTGGCCACTCGATTGTGGTCGGTATGAGGTATGTAATTGCCAATCTATTCCTAGATGGTGGCTGATCTGTTGTACTATTCTGGACACAAAATGTGGTCCTCTATCCGAGGACATTACTGCTGGGACTCCAAACCTAGGTATTATCTCTTGGAGTAGTATTTTGGTCACTTCCCGGGCTTAAGCAGTTCTGCATGGGAAGGCTTCTGGCCAACCTGAAAAGGTATCCATTAGTACCAATATCGATACCCCCCTTTTCTAGGAAGTTCTGAGAAATCGATCTGCCAATGTTGCCCTAGAACATTCCCTCTGCTAATGTTCCCTAGTTTTATTTTATTTGCTGTATTGGGATTATTGCGTAAACACATTTCACATTGCTGAGTCACCTGTTTTATTACAGTATACAAGTTTCGCCCTTTCAATTTCTGATTTAGACTTTAATATAAAGTATCAGCTCCCCAATGCGTCTTATTAATAATAGGGCTGTGGTCCATATTAAATTGGATGGTACCACTATACAACCATCCCTTAAATAAATCCACTTAATTTTATTTTATAATTCATGTCCTGAATTACCTTTAAGTTTTCTTTAGAATAGTTTGGCTCCTGATCTGTACTTACAGTTTGGATTTTATCATCTGGTATTAAGGATAATTCCTCCTTTCCTACCTCCTCTGTTACTCGTCTGGCCTCATGGTCGGCCAGGCAGTTTCCAATTTCCAAATCAGTGCCTCAGAGTGGGCCATGCCTCGCATCAAGGTCTGGCATGGCATATGTTCCCACCACTCAACGCCTACTGGGTTGCAGCCAACAGCGGAGCTCAAGATTCTTCTTGGTGGCAAACACAGAGGCCAACCCAGTCTTGCCCTTGACTATGGTAGGAGGCACCTGACCAACCTTATTCCTTGTACTTCGTTGTCAATGCAGTTTCATCTGCACATCCCATAACAAGTCACTGTCATGGCAAAACACACAGATTTACATTAGTAGAACTACTACAGAGTGTATTTTATTTCACTTTTTCTGCCAATATCCCCACAGCCTTGCTGACCAAGGGATATTGTTTTTATCTGAACTGAGCAAGCCTCCCCCTTATCATTTTACTGTATCAGGTAAAGCATTTTTCACCTTTCCTGGAATTTATTTTCAGATACACCTGGTTAAAAATTTCTCTTACTTCAGGGAGGTCCTCTTTTCCTCTTTTCTGCTGAATTAAAGATAAGCTCAATATTTCAATTACTTGATCATATTTAACTTTTAATTTCATTTCCCCTTCTTTAAACGTCTAGATGTTCTAATAAATCTCATCCCAACAAAGATTTTAGTGAATTTGGCATTCTTATTTGTTTTTTTTTAGTTTGTACTTTAAAGGTTTCAGGATGTTTTCCTGGTGGCCAGCAGCTCCCACAACTGTAACAACTTTTTTTTTTTTTTTTTTTTTTTTACTGAAGTTTAACAAGTAAGTTGGTTTTGTATTCACTAAAATTCCACCTCATACCCATTCCCTGCCCTAGAAGGGCCGTTACCGGTCCTGTTGTACTGCAAATGCTGCAGCAATTGGGGTGACATTGTCAGGTCCTTCTGCTCAATTGTCAGCAATAGCAACCCCTCCTCCTCACCAGCAGAAGGGTTCGGGGCAGGAGATGCTCTTCCTGCTCTGCAGGTTACACAAGCCTGCCTCTGCAGCAGCACTTCTGTTTTAACTCTTTCTTACCCTGAATGCAAATATGCTACTTGTTGCTTTAAGTCTGTTGTTATTACGTATCATGCCGTTGCAGGCAAACAGAAAACATCCTGCCATGCATCCCAGCATGATTCAGTCGCACCTTCGAGGGGGTACAGGGGTTTGTACAAACTCACCCCAACACTTTCACAAGGTCTTTGATTCTCCACACACACACACACGCCTCAGGTTTTACATACGTTAGTACAAGTTTTTATATCTTACAACGTGTTTCATTCTGGTTGCTCCACAGAAGGAACCGCAACCTGAGCTTTTAAACACAGAAATTTCAACAAGAACATCTTTCTAGTTTAGGTCTCAGTTTTTCCTATCCTTTTCTAGAGCCACAATCAAAGATCAGGTGATGTTAATCCCGCACTCTTTTCTAGTGCTAGTACCATAGGATCCCGAGGGGGTACTAATCCACAGTCCTTTTGCCACTCAGGTTTGTCCTGGAGGACGAAGAACATGTCTGCATATGATACTTCGTCCCATTTTCCTTCTCTTCTCAGACACAACATTAATTGCAGGAGAGTGTTATAATCTAACGTTCCTCCCTCCTAAGGCCATTTCGCATCACTCCCCAATTTATACAAAGGCCACCACTGATTACAATATTTAACCAATTTCCTTCTATTTTCAGTACCACCATGTCCTACAATATCACTCCAATGTTTTAATATACAACCCAAAGGCGATTTTTCACAGGGCTTACTCCTTCCATTTCCCATTTTGCAATTTTAATTACTTTGTTTTTCTCCGGCCGCCTTAGCCACCCAAGGTTGGAAACGCGGATAGCTTTTTACTCGTTTTGCACTCAAACGCCTGTCTCAAGCACTCTTGCACTCACACTTAGTCAAAATAATTAAGCTATACACGGAAAATCAAAATGCGCATCTCAATCACACCATTCACACTCTCCGGGCAGCCCGCAGTCACACAAGCAGTATGTTATACGGTACCGTGCACTTATGTACAAACTCTTAGGAACACTAACAGTTCACAAAGTATGCATTTCAATGAACAATTGTCAAAAAACAAACAACAAACAAAAACCAATTTTTTCCTGGTCTTAAGCAGAGTGTTAAGTTTTCCGCTATTTGCCACAAATTACCAGAATGTTAATATTTTTCAACATACATTTCATAACTCCGAGTTTTGAACATATAACAAGACAACACATAGAACAAACAAGACACAGAGCGCTATTTCAGTTGTTACATTCCAGGAATTCCCCAATTCTTAAGACAACCTAAAGGAAGTTTTTTAGCTTCCTCTTTTTCCTACGCAAAAGTTTCCCTTTTACTTTTGCTGTGAGGTCCCTCTTGTTCCTGTGAGATTCCGCCTTATTCCGTCTCGCCCCCCGCTTTCCGTCACGAGGCCTCCGGGCTTTTAGGAATGGCAGTAACCTCGGGTTTGCTCGATCTGCCCTCAAGATCGCTAGCGGCCACCCCTTGGTCAGCAAACCCCCTCCCAAGGTACCTTTCCTCCTGGGGACTACGCTGCGCGCCGGACGTCTCCGTGCGTCTCACCAGCCGCCCCGTTACTAAACATACCGTTTTACCCGTGGATCCAGGGGTTTCTCTTCTGCTCCCGGGTGAACAGCTGAGAAGAGGAGGCTCCTCCGAGGAAATCTCCTAGGAGCGTCCGCTCCGCAGCTGGTCCCTCAGCCGAGCAGAAATCCTCCTGCCTGGCTCGCCAAACTGACGTGCGGAATTAGACTCTATAACTCGAAAGTTATAAAGTAGGTATGTTTATTGCGCGCAGATGCACGGGGGATCGCTCCTCCACAAGCGTGCATGCCCGAAGTGACGAACCATCTCACATTTATACAATAGAACAAATGAATATTCAATTAACGCCTATACATATTCGTTACCTAAACCCCGCTTCGTATGTTAATTAGCTTATCAGTCCGTTTCCTGGAATGTGGTGGTCTTGCAGGTTTGTAGGTGATTCATGTTCTTGTGACCATCCGATCTTCTTCAGGTGATTCATGTCCTTGTGACCACCCGATCTTCTTCAGGTGATTGTGACCACCCAATCTTTTCCAGCAAGGAAACTTAGCACTCCCTCCCTCTAGATAGCATTTGAATGTCTCTCATCTTTTCTTATTCTCTTTTAAATAGCCCCTTTGTTAGAGGAAGAAGGGCAGGCGTCTCCCCTTTGTTAGAGGAAGAGGGGCAGGCGTCTCCTCAAAACTGTAGTTGTCACCGCACCCATGTCTAGTCACCATACCCACATTCCTTAAGCAGACACATACAATCACAATCCATGTCCGTTATCCCCATTTCACATTATTTCTCCATATCAGTGTAAGTTTCAAAATCCCAGTGCCATTGCTCAGTATAGCTGCAAAAATTTGATTCAATTCCAAAGTTAAAATTCCCCAGTCCAAAGGATTCTCAGCTGATTTTGGCAATGGTAAGCAAACTGTAATGCTACTCACGTTGTGGATCCTCCCAAATGATTGAACAAGTTGTAAAATCAAGTTTCCCCGAACTACTGCAAAACAACAATAACATACAATAAAAAAATTTAAATCTAACATTTGAGGTAACTTTATAATCAGTTTCACTGTTTAAAGTATCCCTTTTCTCAGCTTAAGTACAATTTCACTTATAGCTTCTTAGCCAGCTGTAGTTTAAGATCCCCAACTTCTTGTGACATCCACTGATTTTGTCCGGTCAAGGGAGCCCTTTTTACTCAGGTATGATGAATCCAGGAGTCAATTCCTTCTATTTTCACTGCTGTATATGATATGGAGAAATAGTGTGAAATGGGGACAATGGACATCGATTGTGATTGTATGTGTCTGCTCGAGGAATGTGGGTATGGTGACTGGTCATGGGTGTGGTGTCTGGTCACATAGGCACACAGCTCTGAGGAGACAACTACAGTTTTGAGGAGACGCCTGCCCCTCTTTCTCTAACAGAAGGGGCTATTTAAAAGAGAATGAGAAAAGATGAGAGACATTCAAGTGCTATCTAGAGGGAGGGAGTGCTAAGTCTCCTTGCTGGAAAAGATTGGGTGGTCACAATCACCTGAAGAAGATCGGATGGTCACAAGAACATGAATCACCTACAAACCTGCAAGACCACCACATTCCAGGCAAAGGACTGATAAGCTAATTAACATACGAAGCGGGGTTTAGGTAACGAATATGTATAGGCGTTAATTGAATATTCATTTGTTCATTGTATAAATGTGAGATGGTTCGTCACTTCGGGTATGCACGCTTGTGGAGGAGCGATCCCCCGTGCATCTGCGCGCAATAAACATACCTACTTTATAACTTTCGAGTTATAGAGTCTAATTCTGCACGTCATATATGTTTTCAACAAAATGATGTAAGGTCCCTTCCACTTTTCCTGTAGTGGCTCATCCTTCCATGTCTGAATATACTATGTTCCCGGGTTGAAAAGGATGTACAGGCGTGTTCAGGGGAAGAGGTGCTCTTTGATTTAAGTACCTATGCAGTGAGGATAAAGTTTGTGAAAGAGAAATCAAATATTCTTTTAAATCTGCTTCTCCTTGTATATGCATCTGGTCTCCCTGCCCAGTTAAAAGATTAGACAGGTATACCTTCCCATTCACTATCTCAAAAGGGCTCACTCCTTTTACCCTGGGAGTAATACAAATTCTCATAAGAGCTAAAGGTAATGCCTCTATCCATTTCAGATGAGCTTCCTGACACAATTTTGATACCTGTCTTTTAATTGTCTGATTCATCCTTTCTACTTTTCCGCTAGATTGTGGTCTCCACAAACTATGTAATTCCCAATCAATCTGTAAAAACTTAGACACTCCCTGCACTACTACTGCTGTAGAATGGGGTCCATTGTCTGAAGAAATTCCCTCTGGTATATCAAACCTAGGTATTATTTACTTTAATAACACCTTAACTACTTCTCTAGCTTTGTTGGTACAACAAGGGAAAGCCTCGGGCCAACCAGAAAAGGTATCTACTAATACCAGTAAGTATTTGTATCGATTGCATCTCGGTAGTTCTGTTACAGATTTGCTAATAAGTTAAGATTGATTGACTTTATTGGATTGATTATTTGATTTTATAAAATTATTTTATAGAATAGAAATATAGAAGGATAAGAAATATATTTTAATGAAACTTATAGTTGCACAGTAAAAGCTGCTATGAGATCCTCTGTACATCCCATACCAAGGCCAGAAGAATGGGCTAGAATCATTGTTGAAACTTAGGTAATAAATTTAGGGTTTGAAAGGTTTCTTTGTATTTGACCAGTCTTCTGTATGTAGAAAGTGTATTGAAAGGTCAGAATGTAAGATTAATGGAAACTGGGGAGAGCCGACTGGAACAGCTTGTAGTTACCTGCCAAGAAACCGTGAACTTTAGTAAAAGGTAATTCCGGCAGGGGGAGATGGCGACCACCGACTCATATACCACCTACCCAAATCGTACCCCAGACCCATTTCTAGACCTTTCTAAGCTCTACTGCGCAGAATCGGATATGGGAGGAGAGTATGTTAATGATTTACGGGAAATGTTATTATTATGCATGAATACTTAATGAATATGTATGAATAAGTTCTATATATGGTGTCTGATTTTGAGACTTGGTGTGCATTGATCGTGAGAGGACTCGCTCACGCACCCGGCTGTCAATAAAGAAGTGTCTGCTTATCTACATCACATTGGTTTC
The DNA here is from genome assembly GCF_023634155.1 of Falco peregrinus. NCBI lineage: Eukaryota > Metazoa > Chordata > Aves > Falconiformes > Falconidae > Falco > Falco peregrinus. Next base: position 6,586,716 of record NC_073743.1, on the reverse strand, counting down.
GATAAGTTCTTCATTCTGAGATTTCAGTAACAGTTCTGTAAAATCTATTTGCCAATGTCCTCCAGGTGTTCTTCCTCATTTTATGTTTCCTCCTTGTAATTTTTTTTCCCCATTTTAGGATTATTAGCACAGCAGACTTCACACTTTTTGACTACTATATCTGCAAAGCTTTGTATCCTGGGCCCCAAAAAATTTCCTTTTTGCTTAAAGTAACAATGCATCCACTCCTGCATATGTCTCTTGATGCATCCTTTTAAGTACAGCTTCCATCATCTTCTCAGGAATTAATAATTGTTTCTCAGAGGTTTCCCACCATCCATCCTTATTTCTATTACAGTCCAATTGTTCTGCTAATTGATCATCTTATTGTGTATAATTTGGTGGAGATAAATCTATGTGAAGTTTTGGGACTAATGCCCCTTCAAAGCTTGGTTCCCTTAAAACAGCTTCTTTAGCTGCTTGATCTGCCCTTTGGTTTCCTGTTATGTCTGTATCTCCTTTCTGATGTGCCTTACAATGTATTATTGCCACTTACTTTGGTTGAAGAACTGCTCGCAATAATCTCATATGATTTCAGTCCCATATTTCACTGGGGTTCCCTGTGAAGTCAGTAATCCTCTCTCTTTCCAGATTGCCCTATGTGCATGGACTACTCCAAAGGCATATTTCAAGTACGTATAAATGTTGACTCTTTTTCCTTGACTTAATTCCAAGGCTCAAGTGAGGGCTATTAATTCAGCCTTCTGGGCAGAAGTGTTGCTAGGTAGCAATTTGCTTTCTAATACTTCTGTGTTAGTTACCACTGCATATCCAGCTTTTCATTTTGCATTTGACATATAGCTGTTTCCATCAGTAAAAAGTTCCATTTCTGCCTCAGCAGTTCATCCCAAAGATCTGGCCTGCTGGAGTGAACTTGTTCAATAGTTGTTAAACAATCATGATGTAATTCTCCAGTTTCTGAGGTTGGCAGTAGAGTAGCTGGGTTAAGAGTAGAGGTTTGAGAGAGCATCACATCATCTTGCTCCAGCAACACTGCTTGACACTGAGCTAATTGACTTGGAGAGATCCAGTGATGTCCTTTATTTTTGAGGAGAGAGATCACAGCATGGGGTACATACACAATAAGGGGTTGGTCCAGTGTCAGTTTTTGAGACTCTTCATTCAGTTACGGTCACAGCTACTGCTTTCAAACAAGCAGTCCACCCTCTGCTTACTTCATCCAGTTGTTTGGAGAAGTATCCCACTGGTCTTATCCAGCTTCCTAACATCTTTGTAAACACTCCCAATGCTACTTGCTGTTTTTCATGCACATATAATTGGAATAGTTTCTGCAAATTTCGGAGTCCCAATGTAGGGGCTTCCATCAGCTTTCTCTTTATCTCATCAAAAGCCTTTGGCATTCTGGAGTCCATTCTAGCACTGTTTCTGGTCCTTTTGTAGCAGCATATAAGGGTTTGGCTATTAAGCCAAAATGTGGAATCCAGAGCTGACACCATCCAGCCATTCCTAGAAACACTGGCAATTGTTTCTTTGAGGTGGGAACAGCAATTCTGCATATTTCCTCTATCCTGTCAGCACTCAAGTTTCTCTGCCCTCTCATAATCTCAAAGCCCATATAGTGGATTTCCCTCTTTCTAATCCGGGTCTTTTTTCTTGGTACTTGGTATCCTGCTAGGCCCAAGAAACTGAGTAAACTAATAGTTGCCTCCAAACATTCTTCCTGAGTATCTGACCCAATCAGTATATCATCTACATATTGCAACACTGAAATTATTTCATACTCACGATGCCATTGTTCCAATTCTTTTGTCAGAATATTACCAAATATTGTGGGGCTATTCTTGAATCCCTGGGGCAGGACAGTCCAGCACAACTGCATCTTTTATCCTGTGGTCAGATTCTTCCATTCAAAAGCGAAGGTAAGTTGACTCTATTCATCCACTGGCATATGAAAGAAGGCATCTTTCAGACCCAATACTGTAAAATACACGTTAGTCTCTGCTATGGAGGTGAGGAGAGTATAGGGATTTAGGACTACCAGGTGGACATCAACTGTCTAGGTACTGACTTCTCGTAAATCTTGTACCAATCTGTATTCCAAGGATTTAGGTTTCCTTACTGGGAGGACTGGAGTGTTAAATTCTGGCTGACACTTGTAACAATCCAAATTTCAAAAAAGTGTCTATTAATGGTTCCAATCCTCATCGGGCCTCTAACTTTATAGGATATTGGTTTTTTTCTTACCAATTGGACTCCCGGTTTCAGTTCCATTTTTTACTGGATCCATATTTTTTACTCATCCAGGAATTTCCAATGCCCAAACCACTGGTATACCTGGATCCAAAACTTTGTTAGGAATCTCCTCCTTCATAGCTTTTTCTTTGGCAAGCAGGCATATTTGTGCCTTCAATGCATTTTATGGAGGGATATGCAACTGGACAGATGTAGAGGAATGAAGCTGGGTTAATTAACATTGATAATATACAGCTGTGGGCTGGCTTCTGGGGTGGTGGGTTGGCTGATGTAGATAAGGTGCAGCTGTGGCTGGTTCTGTTAAGAGGTTGGGCAGCCAATGAAGAGGGAGCAGCTAAGGAAGAAAGATGAGTAAAGAGCAGAGAGAAGAGAGAGAGAATGTGAGCCCTGGATGAGGAGAGATTAAGAGAAGGCAGCAGAGGGACTGGTATAAAGACTATCTTGGTATGAGATAGTAAAAGACCTTGTTGCAGCTTGATAGTTTTGAGAGTGCTGTTGTTACCAAAATCTTGGAATGAAGAACTTATCGACACCAATGTGATGTAGATAAGCAGACACTTCCTTATTAATGGCCGGGTGCATGAGTGAGTCTTCTCACGACCAACGCACACCAAGATTCAAAATCAGACACCATATATAGAACTTATTCATGCATAATCATGATATTTCCTGTAAATCATTAACATACTCTCCTCCCATACCTGATTCTGCGCAGTAAAGGTTAGAAAGGTCCAGAAATGGGTCTGGGGTACGATTTGGGTAGGTGGTATATGAGTCGGTGGTCGCAATCTCCCCCTGCTGGAATTACCTTTTACTAAAGTTCACTGTTTCTTGGCAGGTAACTACAAGCTGTTCCAGTCGGCTCTCCCCAGTTCCCATTAATCCTATATTCTGACATTTCAATACACTTTCTAAATACAGAAGTCTAGTCAAATACAAAGAAACCTTTCAAACCCTAAATTTATTACCTAAGTTTTAAACAATGATTCTAGCCCATTCTTCTGGCCTTAGTACAGGACTATACAAAGGATTTCATAGCAGTTTTACTGTGCAACTATAAGTTTCATTAAAATATTTCTTATCCCTATATTTCTATTAAAAATGATTTTATAAAATCAAATAAAGTCAATCAATCTTAACTTATTAGCAAATCTGTAACATTTCCCCCTTTTGAAAGTGTTGAAAATTATTATTTCAATACTTTCACATTACTTACATATCATTTGTTTCAGCATATTTTGGTGGTGGACTGTGTCTTGATGGAATAGTTGGTACTTCTCTCATGATCATGTAATTGACTGCAATTCTATTGGTAAACTGTTTCTTCAAACAAGCATATACTAGCATGATCATCAGGAAGACAATCAGTAACAGAAACAAAGTTTTGATTATGGACTGTATCCAAGAGCTCAAATTCCATCCTAGTTTGTTAAAATTTTTTCCCCAGCCAATCTTCTGACATATCTTCTCGAATTGATTCTATTTCTTTTTTCAATTTTACCTAATAGGTCCAGATCATGTTCCACATCTTGAGTGACATTTGGAATGTGAATGCAACAGTGGTCCAGTCTATCCTTGAGATATCCACATACCCCATGTTCTTTAAGTAGGAGCATATCTAATGCCATTCTATTTTGTAAAGTCATCTTGGAAGTCGCCTGTAACTGTATGTTCAATTCCTTAAACCCTTTCTTGGTGATGTTTGCTAACTTTTCTACCTGACCTGTTAAATGATAAAGCCATGCTCTATTTCTGTATGAGGCTATAGGATTCAGAATTGATGCAAGAGTCCAGTCATTTTTTACTCTTGTTCAGGGTTCATTCCAAGTATCATCATCTGTCTCAGACCTCTTGGTTCGTTTTAATTTTAAACTTTCCAAGGGTCCTTTAAATGGCGATTTCTTCAAAATCGGGCACAATGTTGGCATGCCTGAAGTAATTTGTTTCACCTAATGGTAATTCATCTAATGGTAAATGAGTTGTCCAGGTTCCGTCACTTAATGCCCAAATTAGATGCCCTGGACTTTGAATAGTAGATTTTCTGCAACTAAACAGAGTTCCTTTCCTGGGTGTAAAGGTACTAGTTAAATTGAGAGTATTTTTAAGACCTCGAAAAAAACAACCATATTTTAAAGCAGTGGCCAGAGGAGGAATTTGTTGAATTATTAAGTCTGCATTGTTGCAATTGTACACTTTTTCACATTTTCACCATGGCACTATTTTATTCTCCTTCTCTCTCAATGAAGTTGTTCTATCATCGACCCAGGGTAACACTGAAAAAAACTTTTCCATCCCAGGTAAAACACCAAGGAGTTCTGGCCATGTACTAGAATTGAGAAAATATCGCCATGGACCATATAGAGTCCCATTGTTCTACTAATTGCGTACCTTGGCCAGTTTTGTTACACTTCCATTCCATGATACTTTTGTTTACATTGGTTTTAAGTTGTTCATCATAAGAACACCATCCTAACTGGGGATTTGGACCCCCAGGAAGAAGAACTTGAGCTATGGCACCAGGTCAGGATCCTGTTATAAAATCATAATTCAGTAGTTTTTTACAATCTGTTTCTTTATCTGGCGACTTCCACTGTTTTCTAATAACCTTTACTTGTTCATACCATTGAGTTACTGGCCTTTGTTCACAATAGGTGGTCTCATTTTTATGTTCCAGATTGGTCAGATTCATAGTTAAAATTCCCCATGGAATATATTCACCTACTGCCCTTGGTATTGGTAAACAAGCAGTAATCTGCGTAACATTTTGCAAAATGGCAAATCCTTTAATCAATCCCAACATCAAATTTTCCTCAGACATTTGTTTGGGAATGTCAATTACTTGTTCTGTTTCTAGTTGTCTTTTGTTCCTATCCACCAAGTCAGTCCATGATCCTACCAGCACTACCAACCAAAATAAAATCCAAAGGACAATCATAACCTGATATGAAAAATTAGACATGTTTCAGTGTCAGTTTTAAAGTCTCTGGGTCACGATTGACAATCTTCCATGGAGTAGGTGTTTTCTTCACTCGAGTATAATGGATCCAAGCATCTGATTCTGAAATCTTGATAGCTGTAAAAGTGGTTAACAGTATCTGGAAAGGTCCCCTCCAGCGCTCCTGCAAAGGTTCGGAGGTCCACGTCTTCACATAGACATAGTCTCCCGGTTGGAAATCATGCACTGAATTTTCCAGGGATAAAGGTCTATTCCAAATTACTGCACTCCGAATTGCAGTCAAAGTTTTCCCTAGAGAAAGCAAATAGTTATACACATCTTGTTTTCCTTTTACATGTATGTTTGGATTTGGTTCTGGAGACTCATATGGTTTTCCATATAATAATTCATAAGGACTGACTGAGGTTCCACTCTTTGGCTGTACCCTGATTCGTAATAACGCCAATGGAAGCGCCTGAGGCCACTTTAGACTGGTTTCTCGACAAATTTTACTTATTTGTCTTTTTAAAGTTTGATTCATTCTTTCCACTTTCCCACTAGATTGTGGCCTCCAAGACGCATGTAAATCCCAATTAATATCCAATGTTTTGCTAATACTTTGGACTACTTCAGCAACAAAGTGTGGACCTCTGTCAGAAGAAATTCCAATAGGTACTCCAAATATTGGAATTATTTCTTGTAATAACCACTTCACTACTTCTTTTGCTTGTGTGGTGCAACAGGGAAGGGCTTCTGGCCATCCTGTAAAAGTATCAACCCCTACCAGGATGTACCGGTACCCATTTTGTCTGGGTAATTCTGAAAAATCTACTTGCCAATAATCTCCAGGTTCTGTACCAGATTTCAATCTACCCATTTGAACCTTTTTCTTAATCACTGGATTGTTTTTCAAACATACTTCACACTTTGCAGTTACCATTTTAGCTATTCCCAACATTTTAACTGATACTACTTGTTTTCGTAAAGAAGTTACTAAGGCTTCTGCCCCCATTGACATTCCTGATGTCCTGTTTGAATTATCTCTCTCATCAGAAGAGGTGGAATTACTACTTGTCCATTAGGAGTTATCCACCACCCAGCTAGGTTTTTCTTAGCATTTAATAACTGACCCAATTTGTCATCTTCTTCTGAATATTTTGGTTTTTCCCTGGGAAGGGTTACTGTTTTAGAAGGAATCATTGCCATCTGTAATGCTTGTTTCTTTGCTACCTTTCTTGCCGTTTTATCAGCCAAATTATTCCCAGCTATTATTTTTGTGTTCCCAATTTGATGTGCTTTACAGTGCATGATTGCTACTTGATCTGGCTTTTGAACTGCTTGCAGTAATTGTAAAATTTCCTTTTGATGCTTAATGTTTGATCCTTGAGAGGACAATAGCCCCCTCTCTTTCCACAAAGCCCCATGGACATGTACTACCCCAAAGGCATATTTTGAGTCTGTCCAGATATTATTACTTTCTTGTCTTTACTTAATTCTAGGGCTCGAATCAAAGCAATGAGTTCCGCTTTCTGGGCTGATGTGGTACTCCCTAATGCTCCTGCTTCTATAACTGTAGTCTCTGTTGTTACCGCATATCCAGAGTATCGGACTCCTTGTTCCATAAAGCTGCTTCCATCAGTATACAATTCCCAGTCTGGTTGCTCCAATGGCACATCCTTCAGATCTTCATGACTGGAATAAACATACTCGATGGTAGCCAAGCAGTCATGTTCCAGTTGTCCTTCTTCCTGTATGGAACTTAAAAACACTGCAGGATTTACCAGGTTAGTTGTCTTTAGAATCACATCATCCTGTTCAGTCAGTACCGCCTGGTACTTCATCATTCGGCTGGGAGACAGCCAGTGTCCCCCCTTCTGTTCTAGGACAGTTATCACCATGTGTGGAACATAGACTGTTATTGTTCTTCCCAAAGTCAATTTCCGAGCTTCTTGTATGAGCATCACTGTTGCGGCCACTGCTCGAAGGCAGTTTGGCCACCCTCTACTCACTGTGTCCAGTTGTTTAGAGAAATATCCGACTGGTCGTTTCCAGCTTCCTATCCTCTGGGTTAACACGCCCAGTGCAAGGTGTTGTCTTTCATGTACAAACAGCTGGAAATCTTTGGTTGGATCCGGCAGTCCCAAAGCAGGTGCAGACATTAAGGCATGTTTTAACTCTACAAAAGCCTTTTGTTTTTGTGGGCCCCATACAAAGGGAGAGTTCTTTTGGGCCTCATACAGTGGTTTAGCTATTAGTCCATAGTTCATAATCCAAAGGCGACACCACCCAGTCATTCCCAAAAACGCTCTGAGTTCATGAATATTTCTCGGCTCAGGTATACCACAAATAGCTTCTTTGCGATCTTTTCCTAATTTTCGCTGCCCTTTTGAAATCTCAAAGCCCAGATATATCACAGTCTGGCAGGCTATTTGGGCTTTCTTCCTGGATACCTTGTACCCATTTAGTCCAGAAAATTCAAAAGGTCAATAGTCACCTGTATACAAGTAAACCTTTCTTCTGTAGCAATCAGTATGTCATCCACATATTGTCCTGTTTCCAGATTTCAAGCTCCTTTGCCAGCTGATTTCCAAAAATTGTTGGGCTGTTTTTAAATCCTTGGGGTAATCTGGTCCATGTCAACTGCATCTTTCGCCCGGTTTGTGGATTTTCCCATTCAAAAGCAAACAGTTTTCTGCTTCCCTTTTCCAAAGGTATACAAAAGAAAGCATCTTTCAAATCAAGCACTGTAAACCACAGATAAGTCTCATTTAATGCTGTTAACAATGTATAAGGGTTTGTTACTACAGGATAAATATCCTTAACTATTTGATTTACTGTTCCCAAGTCTTGCACCAGCCTATATTCACCCGAGGGTTTTCTGACTGGTAAAATAGGAGTATTATACTCAGATTCACATTCTTCCAAAATTTTGTACTCCAGAAATTTATCAATCAATTTCTTTAGTTCCTGTCTAACTTATGTTTTGATTGTGTATTGCTTAATTTTTATTGTCCCTGCTCCTTTAAGTCTATTTTGACAGGCTCTGCTAGTTTCGATTTACCAGGAATATTTGTTTCCCATACAGTAGGGATCACTGCCAAATCCACCTCCGGTGGAATTTCTTGTTCCTTTACTCTTTCTTGTATCATCAGGATTTCTCCCGTTTTTGACTCAGGTATTTTCAAGAAAAGTTCTCCTTCATCAAAAACAATTTTTGCATTTAATTTGGATAACAAATCCCTTCCTAACAAGGGTATCGGGCATTCTGGTACATACAAAAATTCATGTGTAATTATCTTATTTCCAAATTTCAAATCTAGGGGTTGCAGGAATGGCCTATTTTCTTCTTTCCCGGTTGCTCCTACTATATTGGCTGGTTTTGTTCCAATTTTTCCTTTACAGGTATTTAATACCGAAAATGTCACTCCTGTATCCACTAAAAATTTAACTTCTTTATCACCCAGCTTAATTATAACCAGAGGCTCAGCTGGATTCCCCTCCGGTCCCCTTCAATCATCTAAACCCATTACTTTGGCTATCTCCTGCTGAACATTTCCATTCCATCAATTTCAGAAACAATTATCTTTTTTTTAAACAACCTTTCCCGATCTCACAAGCTGAACAACACTTTTTTTTTTCCTTTTTTTTTTTTCACTTTCTTGTTATCAGAAGTTATAGCCGTTACCAAATTATCTCTAATAGTTATCTTACATTCATCCTGCCAATCCTTTCTTTGTCTTAAGTAAAAGAACAAATCCACATAAGGCATTTCACTCCATTTCCCTTCTCTTTCACAGAACAGCATTAACTGCAGAATAGTGTTATAATTCAGTGTCCCATTCATGGGCCACTTTTCCTGATCATCCAGTATATACAAGGGCCACCAATTATTACAATACTCAAATTTTTACAATACTCAATCATCTGGCTCTTTTGCAGATCATCATGTAAATCTCCCCAATGTGCCAATAAACATCCCAATGGAGAATTTTTCGGGATTTTGTCATTTACAGCAAGATTACCCATACTTTTACTTTGAACAACTGAGTTAACTTAGGTGCCATGGTATAATCACTCACAATACAATACACAATTATTCAACTCTGTCACTCCAATCCGCGGATCCAAACTCCACACTCGCTTTCGTGCTCAATTGCACGTCTCACCCTTACAGCCACACTCACACTTTTCCACAATTGTTACTTTAAACAAAGGTATGAAACACAATATGCAGAAGAATGGCTGCAGAAGCGTGGCCTTAGAATCTCTGAAGATCTGCACAATCCAGGCCTGGTATTAGAATAGGCCTGTAATCAGAATTGTGCTGAAGTTGCTGTGCCGAAGATAACAAGAAAGGTAGCCTTGAGCTATTCTTGAATCCTGGGACCAAGTAATTATGTTGTGCCAACAGGCTGTGGCTGTAACAAGATACAGCTGCTGGGAAAGCAGGTGCAGGGCCAAGAAAGATAGGGAGCGGTATGGGAATATAGGGAGTAACAAACTACAAGGCTGAAGCACAGCAACACAATTAGCTACATGGATAGAATGCTTATTTTAGTCATGATAATTAGGGGTGTGAGAACCGCGTGCGTTTAGAGACTACTAACCAATTATATTTCTGCTTTACGAATATGCATGTGTATCGGTTCTATATAAGTAGTGTTAGAAACTAATAAAGTTGAGCAAGATGCATAACTCATATTGAGCGTCTTCTTGACTCCAGCGAACCCTTCTCCCACAATTGGTGCCTGAACGACAGGAAAGCTGGTAATTGCTGGAAAAACTCTGCCTTTGCATCGTGACAGTGGGCTTTGCAAAGTTGGGAGTTGCTGTGAAGAGTTCGAGCAGGAAGACGTCCATAAGGAGTAAAGGCATCTGAATCTGGCATTGACGTCGTGCGCGGACCTGCACTGGTAAGACCGTTTTTTCCTCGATGATGGAAAGGGAGGCGGCACTCACGCTATCACCTGATATTCTTGCTAAGCGAGAGGCTAGCGTGAGCACTAAGAAGCTCCATGAGCTCTGTAGGTGGGCAGCTGAACACGGACACTTAAAAGACCCGCAATTGCTGTTTAGTGTGACTGAGTGGCGAGAGGTCGGGGATTCCCTTTGCGATGCGATCCTTAGCGGCAGCAAGTCGGCCAAGGACTTGGGGACTGCCTGCCGGGAGGTCATAAAGCATTTACGATCCCTAGTTGTGGAAAAAAAAATGGCTATGGCTGCCTCAGACCTCCTCAGTCAGGAAGCCAAGTGGCAGTCTTCCCGATTGTTTAGTCTCAGCGCTCCGTCTGCAAAAGGCATAATTGTGCCCATTAAAAAATCTGTGACAGAGCTGTTACACCTGACACCAGCTCCGGAGGGTGCCGCCACAATGGGTGCTCCGCGCCGCCCTGAAAGCTACCGAGAGCCTCCCCCCCTGTTAGATGAGGACGAGGGTACTACGGCGGGTCCGAGTGCACCTCTGAATGAGAATGCAGAGTCTGATAAAGAAAATGAACCCACCCCACCTGCACCTGCCCCGATCCCCCGTCCCCGAACCAAACCCTTCGACTGGCCCCTAAACCGCTTGCAGCAGCAATTGACTGAACGCCATCTGCCTACTGCCGGTCGTGATGTTCAGATCCTGACCCAGGAAGGTGTTATCCTCCACCCTGCCGCTCCCCAAAGTCGTTGGTCTGGGGTTGTAAGAGACGCTATATTGGAGGGAGAGTGGGAAGCTGCTTCTGCTGTTGCTTGTCCGGTGCGATCTATTGTTTTATATGCTGGTTCAGCGGCCGCTGTGGGGAAACCTTTAGATTGGAAATTTATGCAGCAGCTGCGACAAGCCATTACACAATATGGATGACAATCTGAACCGGTCAAACACTTGTTGACTTATTTGTTTGACTCTGAATTATGACACCCGGTGACTGTGCTTCGCTGGCTAGGTTGCTTCTTACTCCGGCGCAGTATTTACTTTTTGAAAAGGAATGGGAACGACAAGTGCGTAAGACTTTGCTGCAGCCCAGGGCTCAGGGGCATCCCCTGTGCTATGTTAAGGAGAACATGCTGCTAGGTCGGGACATTTATGCCGACCCTAAGGTACAATTAACGTTTTCTATAGAAATGCATAGTGCCTCTGCCCTGACTGCACAGCACGCCCTGATGCTTGTTCCCTCAGACCGTAAGGCCCCTTCCTTTACGGCGGTGAAACAGGGAGTGACGGAGCCCTTTGATAGTTTTGTAAACCGGCTAGTGCAAGCCTTAGACCAAACCTATAATATGACAGAGGACCTTAAGGTACAAATGCTCCGGATGCTAGCTTTTGAAAATGCTAATCCACGGGCCAAAACAGCCACGGTGGAGGACATGCTGGAGCGGATGGTACACAGTGCATCTGCCCAGCAGGCCGCCTTCGTCTCTAATGCTGTAAGTTCTGCTGTATCCACAGCCATGCAAAACCATACCCAGGCACTGGCTGCTGTACTTAAACCTACTGTGCGACCGCGAACTCCGCAAAAGTTTTATATGGGACCTTGTTTTCGCTGTGGGGGGAGAGGTCATCAGCGCCGTAACTGCTCGGCGTCTGTATGGTGTGAACATTACCGAACTACTACTCATGCTACTAAATTCTGTTGGCGTCCGGGAAACTACAAGCGCAGCGCGAACGGCGGCCGCGTGCAGACAAAAGTAGTTCCGCCACCGCAGACCCCGGTCTCCCAGCAACCCGGGGAAGCTTGGGACTCGACTTGGCAACAGCAGTAGATGTCACTCTGTTTGACACAACACCGCAAAAGATTCCGACCACGACCTTTAGCCCGTACACTCCTCGCGTCACCGATTTGGAGCTCTCCTCTTAGGCCGATCTTCGGCTGGACTAAAGGGTATCTTTGTAATTCCGGGGCTTATTGATGCTGATTATACGGGACAGATTATTATTGTGGCTTACACATTGTATCCGCCTCTCCACATACCGCGCGGCAGTAAAATTGCTCAATTAGTTCCCATGAGAAATTTCACTGATAGCGTATGTGCGCCACCTTGTGACTCTTTACCGAATCGTGGCAATAACGGCTTTGGCTCTACAAACGAACTTGTATGCTTTACTATGTCAATGAACAACCGCCCAGAAGCCAGAGTCACGTTACGGAGGGGAAAAGAAACTTGTACTTTTATTGCACTTTTTGATACTGGAGCTGATGTTACTATCATCACCCGCCATGTATGGCCTAGACATTGGCTTACTAGACCGGCTGCAGAAGGAGCGAGCGGCGTCGGAGGCGTCTCTCTCCCACATTCTAGCACGGAGCCGATCATTATTCAAGTGGAAGACAAAATAGCATCAGCACATGTACTGATTTTGCCTTTACCAGATGGCATCTCTGCCCTCATCGGCCGCGAAATAATGACTCAGTTGGGAGTTGTGTTAACTACCCCGGTACGGTTTTCTGGCAGCGGCCCCTGCGGGGCAGCCTCCCATCCTGAAACTCACCTGGCTTACAGATGAGCCTGTCTGGGTGGAGCAGTGGCCTCTACAACAAGAGAAGCTGCAGATAGCGCATCAGCTGGTACAAGAACAACTGAATGCTCACCATATTAAGCCATCCACTAACCCTTGGAATACCCCCATCTTTGTTATACCAAAAAAGTCTGGAAAGTTTCGCTTACTTCATGACTTACGCAAGGTGAATGAACAAATGCGAGCCATGGGAGTGCTCCAGCCTGGATTACCAACTCCTACTATGATACCTAAAGACTGGGCCTTATTAATTGTAGACCTAAAGGACTGTTTCTTTACCATACCTCTACATCCCTCAGATACACCACACTTTGCCTTCACCTTGCCAGCAATTAACAAGGATCGGCCAGCTCACCGTTATGAATGGGTGGTCCTTCCACAGGGAATGCGCAACAGTCCTACCATGTGTCAACTTTTCGTCGCTGCAGCATTACAGCCCTTACGTCAACAGTGGCCGCATGCTCTCATTTATCTTTATATGGACGATATTTTGGTAGCTCAACCACAGCCCTTTACAGAACAAAACCTACAACACCTTATGCAAACGCTTAGACGGGCGGGATTACAAGTGGCACCAGAAAAGATTCAAAAACAATCTCCGTTCCGATACCTGGGATGGAAGATTAATGACAGCATAATAATGCCACAGAAAACCACCATTGCCACTGAGATTAAAACCCTTACTGATGCGCAGACGCTGATGAGGGATTTACAATGGGTACGCCCCCTTCTGGGCATTACTAATGAAGATCTAGCTCCCCTACGGCCTCTTTTACAAGGCACAGATGCAGCTAAGTCCATTCGCCTCACTAATGACCAACGGAAATGTATACAGCATCTTGGGCACCTAGTCTCAGTGCGATGGGCAGCTCGATGAGACGCTACCCTCCCCCTTCGACTACTGGTGGTTTCTCGCCCTGTCTCTGTTTTTGCTGTTATCATGCAGTGGCAAAAGAAAAAAGGGGGAGATGACCTCTTCTATGTCTTGGAATGGATATTCTTATCCCTTCAACCTAAGAAAACGGTTCAAACTCGCATGGAAGCAATAGCTGAAGTCATTCGCAAAGGTCATGACAGGATGATAGCTATTTCAGGGGAAGAACCATTTAGTATTCACCTGCCAATGAAGGGAGCAGACCTAGAATGGGCCTTGCGGAACTCTGTTGCTTTACAATTGGCACTCTTAGGCTATTCTGGACAGATATCACGAGAACAGCTAAAGGGGAAAGATATCCACTTTTTGAGAGCGTATTCATGGATGGAAATACCTAAGCATTCATCTGTTCCGCTTCGGGATGGTCTTACAGTGTTCACTGATGCAGGCAAGGCTACTAGACGGGCTGCTGTGGTCTGGAAGGAAAAGGAACTCTGGCAGCAACATATTATTGTTGCCCACCCTACAGATACTTTACAGACATTGGAGCTGCTTGCAGTTTGTTGGGCTATGGCAAACTGGCGCATGGTGGCATTGAACATTGTCACCGATTCACTATATGTGGCAGGAGTAGCTCAAAGGATAGAGGATTCACTTTTGACAGAGGTAACCAACCCACGACTAAATGAATTATTCCAGCAACTTCAACGAGCTACAAGGCAGAGATCTGCGCCATACTGTATCATTCATATCAGAAGCCACAAATGGCAGGAAGGCTTAGGAGAAGGTAATCACAGAGCAGATCAATTGGTTAGCCTGACACGAACTGCACCCGTCAATCAATTTGAAGCCGCACGAATCTCCCACACTCAGTTCCATCAAAATGCTAAGGGATTAAAAAGACAATTTCGGCTGACATATGCTGAGGCACAGGGTATTGTTAGGAGTTGCCCGCAGTGCAGCCACCATGGCCCTGGCCTAGGAATGGGGGTCAATCCCCGAGGCCTGAGGGCATTAGAGGTCTGGCAGATGGATGTCACTCATGTTCCTGAATTTGGCAGATTGAAATATGTACACGTCATGGTAGACACCTATTCAAAATTTATTTGGGCAACTGTGCAACCTGGGGAAAGAGCCTTGCATGTGTGTAAACATCTAACAGCCTGTTTTGCCATCATGGGAGTTCCAGAACAGATTAAGACGGACAATGGTCCTGCCTTTGTCAGTCAAGTTCTGCAGAAATTTCTTATTACGTGGGGAGTACAGCATAAAATTGGAATATCTCATTCTCCTACGGGACAAGCCATCGTTGAAAGAACAAACAGGACATTGAAGGACTATCTGCAGAAATTTGCGGACATTACAGATCCAAAGGAGCGTCTACACAGAACCTTGTTTGTTCTCAATCATTTGTGTGTGTTTGGGGACGATTCAGAACCCCCAGCTATCATTCATGCTACTTGTGTAAATACTGCAGCCCCAAGAACTGAATTATCTGTTTATTATAGAAATCCGTGGTCAGGGGAATGGGAAGGTCCTGCCCCTGTTTTGTTTAATGGTCGAGGTTATATGTGTGTTTCCACCCATACAGGTCCAGTATGGGTACCCAGTAAATGGACACGTGCTGATATCAGTAATCATAAAACTGGTACCGGAAGCTTGCCAGCAGGAGCTACATCGGCGGCATCTAGCCACACAGCCTCCAGTGTTGGAGGCATCGCTGCTGTTACAGAAGAGGACAATTTGGGCCTCCCCTAGGAATGCATGTGACCGGCTACGGGCAGAACTAGAGAACAGGACTCTGTACTATTCCTTACATGCCTGTGACTGTGGACAAAGGGAATGTGGCTGGGTTCTATTACTTTGTAGCTTCTGTAAACTTGTATGGTGGGTCTCTGTATATACCTTGCGAACAGATTTAGGGTGTTTACAGTGTCAATGGAAAATTAGAGAGAGGAATCCTTTTGGGGAATTGCAAGAAGGCATTAGAGGAGACCACCGGTTTGCTTAAGATCTGTTTGCCCTGTTTGAAGCTACTGAAAGTGCGAATTGAGCACAGTGGCAGCGGCAGGTTTGCAGATATTTGGACGGCCTTGGGCTGCTACGTTAGACTAAAATTATAAGTAGGGAGTGTGGTAAAGGTATTTTTATACCCCAACAATATGCTGCCCCTGCCAAAAGGTGGGGGAAGGCTCAGAATGAGTGGGCAAGGAGAGCTCACAGAAAGTAATGTTTCTGTAGAATCCTACATGCTCAAATGGTGGATTCGGTTTATGGTCTTGATGAATATGTTACCCATTGGCCAAAGTATTTTTGACATCTTGCCTAGAACAAAGATATGGGTGACATGGGCGAATATCACGGGGGTAACAGACTTTTGTTTAGGTTTGCAGCAAGCAGACAACCCCTTTAGAACTTGCTTAATTGGTATTCCCCTGCAGGACAATGAAGCGGACTTTGATGGTTTTTGGAATGTCAACACAGTGGATCTGACTTCCAATGAAAAGGGAACATGCCTGAGTCTGAACGGGCAATTTGTTTGGCCTTCTATGCGTAATGCAGCGTGGAAGAAAAGGGTTATTGAAAATTTGAATCGACCATATCATTTGCCATTGCAGGAGTTAGACGCCCGTTAAGTACATTAACGTGACTGCAACGGGAATGCCAGAATGAAAGGACACGGTACTACCACTTCAACCTGTAAATGGCACTGGAGTAATTTGGTTTGGTGAACCGTGGCGATTTTGGCTAGCACGACAAGGTGAATGGGAGTTTGATACAAGGTTTCAAAATTTAATTGGTTTACCTAATTGGGGTGAACTGAAAGCTGGAGGCTTACATGTAAATGTATCAGGGGGCTATCAGGTGCCACCGGGAGTCTTTTTGATATGTGGAGATAGAGCATGGCCAGGGATTCCTTTGAATCCTGTCGGTGGACCATGTTATTTAGGGCGTTTAAGTTTGTTTGCTCCACGTATGAAAGACTTATTGAAAATGACTCCACAATTTCATAGATCACGGAGGGCACTGCACACCTTTGATGAGACATGTAACGACCAAGTCGATCTGCAGTCTGTAACAACAAATGTCTTAGCCTCCATATTTATGCCAGGAGCAATGACTGTATTAAACGCTAAGAATATACAAAGGTTAGCGTGCTGGGGAGATAAGCAATTTAATCTTACATCACAGATTTTAAGTTCGTTATTGCTTGACGTAGATAGTGTTAGGCATGCTACATTACAAAATAGAGCTGCAGTAGATTTTTTGTTATTAGCACATGGACATGGTTGTGAGGATTTTGAAGGGATGTGTTGTGTGAACCTTTCCGATCATTCCATATCTATCCACAAGAAGTTGTCACAACTGCAGGGAAACATGAAGGGAAATAATCTTCTTGATGATAATCCCTTTGATGAATGGTTGAGAGGACTGGGGATAACAGGATGGTTAAAGACGTTATTGATGGAAGGAATACTCTTTGTTATAATCATTATTGTAATGCTTTTAGTTTTTAGCTGTTTATTTTCTTGTTTAAAGAGAATAGTTTTTAACATAACCGATCAGGCCTGGCTTGTGCAAAAGAAAAAAGGAGGAATTGTAGAAGAATGGCTGCAGAAGCGTGGCCTTAGAATCTCTGAAGATCTGCACAATCCAGGCCTGGTATTAGAATAGGCCTGCAATTAGAATTGTACTGAAGTTGCTGTGCCGAAGATAACAAGAAAGGTAGCCTTGAGCTATTCTTGAATCCTGAGACCAAGTCATTATGTTGTGCCAACAGGCCGTGGCTGTAACAAGATACAGCTGCTGGGAAAGCAGGTGCAGGGCCAAGAAAGATAGGGAGCGGTATGGGAATATAGGGAGTAACAAACTACAAGGCTGAAGCACAGCAACACAATTGGCTACATGGATAGAATGCTTATTTTAGTCAAGATAATTAGGGGTGTGAGAACCGCGCGTGTTTAGAGACTACTAACCAATTATATTTCTGCTTTACGAATATGCATGTGTATCGGTTCTATATAAGTAGTGTTAGAAACTAATAAAGTTGAGCAAGATGCATAACTCATATTGAGCGTCTTCTTGACTCCGGTGAACACTTCTTCCAACACCCCACAATTTTTGTAAACCAATTAGCAAAGGATTTGGAGTTATGGGAACCACCATCAGGAGAAGGGAAAGTGTTACAATATGTAGACTATCTTATTGCAACCAGAACCGAAGAATCTTGTATTATTTGGACTGTGAGTCTGTTGAACTTTCTGGGACTACAAGGATATCGGGTTTCTAAGAAGAATGCACAGGTGGTGTTACAACAGGTCACATACCTAGGGTACGAGATCAGTGCCGGACAACGGGTCCTAGGGAAGGCCCGAAAAGAAGCCATATGCCAAGCCCCCCGACCACAAACTGTAAAGGAACTGCAAACATTCCTGGGAATGACAGGGTGGTGCCGACTTTGGATATGTGATTATGGCTTGCTTGTTAAACCATTATGTTCCCTGATAGCAGCTAATCAGAAGGATCTTCAGTGGGATGCTGAATCAGACAGAGCTTTCCATGAATTGAAGAAAGCCTTGATGTTGGCACCAGCACTAGGACTTCCTGATGTGAGTAAGCCATTTTTCCTATTTTCCCATGAGAAACAGGGAATGGCATTAGGAATATTGGCACAAGATTTGGGACCATACAGACGGGCAGTGGCATACTTCTCTAAACAGCTGGATGCCACTGCAAAAGGATGGCCTGTTTGCCTGAGAGCAGTAGCAGCTGTCATCCTAAACATCCAGGAGGCCCGGAAGTTTACCCTGGGCCAGAAAATGACTGTCTTAGTATCCCACACAGTGTCTGCAGTCCTTGAAGCAAAAGGGGGGCATTGGCTCTCCCCACAGAGATTCCTAAAATACCAGGCCATAATGGTAGAACAAGATGATGTTGAGATCGTGACTATAAACATCGTAAATCCGGCCTCATTTATTAATGGGAATATCGGAAAATCAGTTGATCATGACTGTCTAGAAACGATCAAAGCCACATATTCTAGTCGGACAGATCTCAAGGATGTTCCTATTAATGGAGCTGAACATTGGTTCACGGATGGGAGCAGCTATATGCTAAACGGAAAGCGACATTCCGGATTTGCCGTTACAACCTCTGAAGAAGTGATAGAATCGGGGCGGCTACCAGCTGACACTTTGGCACAAAAGGCTGAAATCATAGCCCTTACTCGAGCTCTGGAGAAAGCTCAAGGAAAACCTATAAATATTTGGACTGATTCTAAATATGCTTTTGGAGTGGTACATGCTCATGGAGCAATATGGAAAGAAAGGGGACTGTTAAACTCTCAAGGAAAAATCATCAAACATGCGGAAGAAATTTTGAAACTCCTAAATGTGGTCCAGCTTCCTGAAAGGGTGGCAATTATGCACATTAAGGCACACCAGAAAGTGAGCACAGAATTGGAAAGAGGAAATGAACTGGCGGACAGGGAAGCAAAACAGGCAGCCAGAAAAGCAATCAAGGTAGAGGGTGCGCTAATACCCGATGGACAAATATCTCTAGAAGGTAAACCAGACTATACAAAAGAAGATCGCAAACTGATTTCTGACCTAGAGGGATCATATAATAAGGAAGGGTGGGCTATAATCTCCCATGGGAGAATAGTGATTCCTTCCTACATGGTATGGTCAGTAGTCTGGGAAGAACATAGAAAAAGGCACGGGGGGGCAGAAGCTCTATATAAAGATCTCACTAAAAACATAATAGCACGAAATTTGTATACTACTATTAGGCAAGTAACCCAACAATGTGATCTTTGTCTCCAGACTAATCCTAAGATTACCAAGGGGCCAAAGTTGGGAAAAATTGGGAGAGGAAATGTTCCGGGGCAACATTGGCAGATCGATTTCTCGGAACTTCCTAGAAAAGGGGGGTATCGATATTTATTGGTACTAACGGATACCTTTTCAGGTTGGCCAGAAGCCTTCCCGTGCAGAACTGCTAAAGCCCGGGAAGTGACCAAAATACTACTCCAAGAGATAATACCTAGGTTTGGAGTCCCAGCGGTAATGTCCTCGGATAGAGGACCACATTTTGTGTCCAGAATAGTGCAACAGATTAGCCACCATCTAGGAATAGATTGGCAATTACTTACCTCATACCGACCACAATCGAGTGGCCAGGTGGAAAAGATGAATCATCTAATCAAACAACAGATTGTCAAGTTAGGTCAAGAAACAAATCTAACTTGGCCCCAGTCTTTGCCATTAGCTCTTACACGAATACGAACTAGACCAAGAGCAAAAGAGAGGCTTAGCCCATTTGAAATTTTATATGGACAACCCTATGGGGTACAAAAGGGGACGTCTTCACAGATTGGTGAAGAAACAATGACTTCCTATATGGTGGCACTAAACAAACAATTAATAAGAATTGAGAAGCATGTGATGGGAATACGCAGTAGGGGTCTGGATGGACCTGTTCACAATATACAACCAGGGGACTATGTATACGTTAAGTGTTTTACAGATAAAACCCTGGAACCACAGTGGACCGGACCTTTTCAAGTCCTACTCACCACCTACACTGCAATCAAGGTTGAGGGACAGAATTCTTGGATTCACCATACCCGGATTAAGAAAGCCCCTGCAGCTTCGTGGAAAGTAACCCCAGATAAAAAAGGACTGAAACTCAAATTTACTCGGACAAATGGGAACAATGTGGGTGGCAAGTAAGTGAACCTGAGCAGTTGCGGATCCACCATATGGGAAGGGCACCACAACAAACAATATAGAACAAGAGTTGGGGACTGAGCCAGTGGCCAGTCTTGCCCAACTTGTTATCAGTAAGCCCCAACTCAATCAAAGATATTTTGATCAAAACAGATTTTATATGAGGAACGTTTAGATTCTTAAAATGATCAATAGTGGGTTTAGACCATTTGTGTTTTTTTGTACCCTCTCTCTTGCCTACAACCAAGAGCCTGATAATTGGCCTTGGAATCATGCCCAGAAAAAACACACTGGAATAATGGGAAAGGTGGACTCAAAGACAAAACTAGCTATGGTGATTTTTTTCTGAAAATGAGGTATACCAAAGGAATCAGTGGGACCGGGAGGATGTGGACAAAGTCGACCGATTATGGGGAAAATTAGGAGATAGGATAAAAGTAGGGTGGCAAACCTATAATGAAAAGGATAACACCAAGATTTCGGGAGACACCCTGATTAATGTCAGAAAGGTAGATAAGGAATTTACCCTTCTAAATACAACCATGTGCTTTAATTCACGGGAATGTTGGCACAATTTTACCTTAACCGAGCCCATCTTTATAATATGCCTAGGAAAGGAATCCCCAAGAACAGCTCTGACTTATAAGATCAAAATAACAATCATGCTAACCACTGTTCCTACCACCACCACAGTTACAACAACCCCATTAACGCTTGATCTAAAATTAACTTAACCAAATCCAAAAATTTATACAATTGGACCATATGTAATCAGAAATACAGGTCAGCAACAAATGTTGTTTAACCCAGAATGGTCTCTGAAAAGAATAGAATTACAGATACAAGTCAATGTTTCTGATGTTAAGCCATCTTGTTCCCCCTTCTTACGGACCTCTTATGAGGGATGGACAACTTGGTTAAGAAAAAGGGGAAATATTTATTGAAACAGAATAGTGAGAGATGTAACTGGAACGTTGGGAACAGGACTCGGAGTATTAAATTCCATAGATTCAGAGGTGATAATGAATAAACTAGCCGCCACCACGGCCGATCTATCAAAACTACAACAACCACTAAAATCTTCATTATTAGCATTAGGGGCACACCAATGGTTGATATCGAAGGTACTCCCCAGGTGGGAACAAATAAACATGGAAGATCATCAACTCATCACTAAGGTGTTAGGTGGTTTACAGGACGACGTCGCCTTGGCTCTAAGTTGTATCCAAGCCCAAATGTGGATGCAATCAATAGCTGCATCCATAATAAGAGAAGGAGAGGAAGGCATATTTCCTACTGAAATTCGAAAGATGGCTTGGGACAATGCTACGGAGGTAGAAAGAAAACTCCAGTCATGGTGGAATATGGTGAACTTTACCTACGACCCCAACACACACACCATCACAGCTTTTGTGTTAACCATACATAATGCAGTAATAATTACCATACACCCCATTGTAGCCCTTGGAATTAACCATAATGGGGTGCTCCTATATCCTTTTGAACATAGAACATGGGCCAGGAAGACAGGCAATAAGTGGCAAACAGATTTAGAATCTTGTATTATGCGAGAGCAGCAGGGCTTCCTCTGTGAAAGCAATACCATAATAGCTCAGGATACTTGTTTAGATACAGATCAGAAAATATGTCATTTCGAGGCCCAACCAAATGCAAACTTCAAAACAGTAATTATATATGCAGGGAAAGGATGTGCGTGTTGAGAACTAAGTGTAACACAATAACCATAGATGGGGAGGTAAAGGAGACTGCACAATATTCAAATTACTGTATCTGTAATTTTACTTCTATCACAGGTTGTGATTATAGTTACTCAGTCCCAGTAGTGTCTCATCAATTCTTAAAATCCAATTTTACCCTATCACAGATGATAATTCCTACCCCCATAGGACTAAATATAAGCAGTATAAAAGAACTATTAAAACATGCAGATTTACAACGTATACTGGAAGAAACCAAAGAAAAGGGACACGAAACTCTTCTTATGTTCCATCATGATGTAGAGGGGATCAAGAAAGTTTTAAAAAAGGTAGAACAGGATGGAAACCATAAGTGGTGGGATACTCTCTTTGGCTGGTCACCTTCTGCAACAGGAATTCTTAACACTATGGTACACCCCATTGTGATCTTATTGATCAGTTTAGAAATAGTGTGAAATAGGGACAATGGACATCGATTGTGATTGTATATGTCTGCTCAAGGAATGTGGGTATGGTGACTGGTCATGGGTGTGGTGTCTGGTCACATAGCCACACAGCTTTGAGGAGACGCCTACCTTTCTTTCTCTAACAAAGGGGCTATTTATAAAAAGGATGAGAAAAGGATGAGAGACATTCCAATGTTATCTATAAGGAGGGAGTGCTAAGTCTCCTTGCTGGAGAAGATCAGATGGTCACAAGGACATGAATCACCTACAAACCTGCAAGACCACCACATTCCAGGCAAAGGACTGATAAGCTAATTAACATACGAAGCCAGAGTAAGCGGGTTTAGGTGACGAATATGTATAGGCGTTAATTGAATATTCATTTGTTTTATTGTATAAATGTGAGATGGTTCGTCACTTCGGGCATGCGCGCTTGTGGTGGAGCGATCCCCCGTGCATCTGCGCGCAATAAACATACCTACTTTATAACTTTCGAGTTATAGAGTTTAATTCTTTATATCATTTTGGCGAGCCGGGCAGGAGGCTTTCTGCTCGGCTGAGGGACCAGCTGCAGAGCGGACGCTCCTAGGCCTGCCCTGGGAGACTTCCTCGGAGGAGCCTCCTCTTCTCAGCTGTTCACCCGGGAGCAGAAGAGAAACCCCTGGATCCACGGGTAAAACGGTATGTTTAGAAACGGGGCGGCTGGTAAGACGCACGGAGACGTCCGGCGCGCAGTGTAGTCCCCAGGAGGAAAGGTACCATGGGAGGGGGGTTTGCTGACCAAAGGGTGGCCGCTAGCGATCTTGAGGGCAGATCGAGCAAACCCGAGGTTACTGTCAGATCCTAAAAGCCCGGAGGCCTCATGACGGAAAGCAGGGTCGGGACGGCATAAGGCGGAATCTCACAGTAACAAGTTAAGAGGGACCTCATAGCAAAAGTAAAAGGGAAACTTTTGTGTCGGGGAAAAAAAAAAAAAAAAAAGGGAAAACCATGGGAGTAACAAAATCTTAAATAATTCATAAAGATTTGGGAAGCTAAAAACTTCCTTTAGGTTGTCTTAGGATTTGGGGAATTCCTAGAATGTAACAACTGAAATGGCGCTCTGTGTCTTGTTCTATGTGTTGTCTTGTTACATGTTCAATCTTGGAGTTATGAAATGTATGTTGAAAAAAAATAATTCTGGTAATTCTAGGCAAATAGCTGAAAACTTAACACTCTGCTTAAGGCCAGAAAAAAATTAGAATCTGTTTTTTGGCAATTGTTCATTGAAATGCATACTTTGTGTGATAACGCGAACTGTCAGCGTTACTAGAGTTGTATGTAAGCACACGGTACCTTGTAACATACAGCCTGTGTGACTGTGGGCTACCTGGAGAGTGTGCAGTGTGTGAGTGTCACTGCGAAGTGAGTGGGGAGTCCCGGTCTGCGTGTCCGTGTTCCCCGCGAGGGGCCGGCCAGAGACGGACCGAGCGATTGAAAAATCAATTTATGAAGTGCTGGAATGCATAATTAGAAATTAGAGTGGGAGACTGTGGACAAAACATTAGAACTAACATCATTTGGATAAAGCACGAATTCACCTCTGCCCTTAGTGTCGTAGGTGCTGTCTGTATACTCGAACAAAGGGTGGCAAATGTCCAAGAGACCAAGAAATAAGGCTAAATAACTAATAAATTGTAGACAAATATATCAGACTTATTAGGAAGATGAGGGGCAAACCGAGCCAATAAATAAATGCCAAAATACCCCTGGGATGTATTTTGAAGCATTGGAAAGAATTTGTCGGAATTCCTGGAGGAAATTTGAACAAAAAAGACATTTTTAAAATATTGTCAGAATTGGTGGCCTTTGTATACATTAGGTGATGGTGAAAGATGGCCACCTGAAGGAAGTCTTATATCACAACACAATTTTACAGCTTATGCTGTTTCTTCGTAGAGAACAAAAGTGGGATGAAATAATGTGTGCAGATATGTTTGTGTGGCAGAAAGAGTGCGGGATTAAAATCACCTGATCTTTGATTATGGCTCTAGAAAAGGATAGGGAAAAAAAACCTGAGACCTAAACTAGAAAGATGTTCTTGTTGAAATTTTTGTGTTAAAAAGCTCAGGTTGTGGTTCCTTCTGTGGAGCAACCAGAATGAAACACGTTGTAAGATAAAAACTTGTACTAACGTATGTAAAACCTGAGGCGGGGTGGTGGTGGTGGGGGCGTGGGATGTGGAGAATCAAAGACCTTGTGAAAGTGTTAAAGTATTGGAGTGAGTTTGTACAAACCCCCGTACCCCCTGGAAGGTGCGACTGAGTCATGCTGAGATGCATGGCAGGATGTTTTCTGTTTGCCTGCAAAGGCATGGTATGTAAGAACACAGACTTAAAGCAACAAGTAGCATTTTTGCATTCAGGGTAAGAAAGAGTTAAAACAGAAGTGCTGTTGCAGAGGCAGGCTTGTGTAACCTGCAGAGCAGGAAGAGCATCTCCTGCCCCGAACCCTTCTGCTGGTGAGGAGGAGGGGTTGCTATTGCTGACAATTGAGCAGAAGGACCTGACCATGTCACCCCAATTGCTGCAGCATTTGCAGTACAACAGGACCGGTAATGGTCCCTTTAGGGCAGGCAGCGGGTCTGAGGAGAATAAAGGTGAATCTTTGATGGGAAATTTAGATGTTTGAAAGTTGGTTATGAAAGATTTGTCAGGATGATCTAATAGGACTAGATAAAGGTTCAAGTTACTAGGTAAGCGTGATATAGAAAAGTTGATAGAAGGAACAGGGAACATGTACAGAAGGTAAGAGAAGAAGAGCTGGGTCGTGCTAAACTGGTAGAGGAGATGAGGCAGAGACAGGAGGAATGTCAGGCAGAAGTGAAAGTGAATCCCTCTCCTATGGGGTCGGATCACTGTGCATATTGTAGGGAAAGTGGGCACTGGAAGCGAGATCGCCCTAAGCTAAAGAACCATCAAGGGGTTCTGGTGAACTAGGGACTAGGAAAAATGAGGTGGAATTTTAGTGAATACAAAACCAACTTATTTGTTAAACTTCAGTAAATAATAAAAAAAAATATTTGTTACAGTTTTGGGAGCTGCTGGCCACCAGGAAAACATCCTGAATCCTTTAAAGTACAAACTAAGAAAACAAATAAGAATGCCCAATTCACCAAAATCTTTGTTGGGATGAGATTTATTAGAACATCTAGACGTTTAAAGAAGGAGAAATGAAACTAAAAGTTAAAAATGATCAAGTAATTGAAATATTGAGCTTATCTTTAATTCAACAGAAAAGAGGACCTCCCTGAAGTAAAAGAAATTTTTAACCAGGTGTATCTGAAAATAAATTCCAGGAAAGGTGAAAAATGCTTTACCTGTTACAGTAAAAATGATAAGAGGGAGGCTTGCCCAGTTCAGATAAAAACAATATCCCTTGGTCAGCAAGGCTGTGGGGATATTGGCAGAAAAAGTGAAATAAAATACACTCTGTAGTAGTTCTACTAATGTAAATCTGTGTGTTTGCCATGACAGTGACTTGTTATGGGATGTGCAGATGAAACTCTGCATTGACAACGAAGTACAAGGAATAAGGTTGGTCAGGTGCCTCCTACCATAGTCGAGGGCAAGACTGGGTTGGCCTCTGTGTTTGCCACCAAGAAGAATCTTGAGCTCCGCTGCTGGCTGCAACCCAGTAGGCGTTGAGCGGTGGGAACATATGCCATGCCAGACCTTGATGTGAGGAATGGCCCCCTCTGTTATAAGAGGGTCATCCAGGAAGGAAGAACATAAGATGGCCCATTGAGGCACTGATTTGGAAATTGGAAACCGCCTGGCCGACCATGAGGCCAGACGAGTAACAGAGGTGGTAGGAAAGGAGGAATTATCCTTAATACCAGACGATAAAATCCAAACTGTAAGTACAGATCAGGAGCCAAACTATTCTAAAGAAAACTTAAAGGTAATTCAGGACATGAATGATAAAATAAAAATAAATAAGTGGACTTATTTAAGGGATGGTCGTATAGTGGTACCATCCAATTTAATATGGACGACAGCCCTAACAGAACATAATAAGACTCATTGGGGAGCTGATACTTTATATAAAAGTCTAAATCAGAAATTGATAGGGCGAAACTTGTATACTGTAATAAAACAGGTGACTCAGCAATGTGAAATGTGTTTACGCATTAATCCCAATACAGCAAATAAAATAAAACTAGGGAACATTAGTAGAGGAAATTATCCAGGACAACAGTGGCAAGCTGATTTTCCGAACTCCCAAGAAAAGGGGGGTACCAATATTTATTAGTTATGTCTGATACGTTTTCAGGTTGGCCAAAAACCTTTCCTTGTCAAACAAATAAAGCAAGAGAGGTAACGAAGGGATTGTTAAATGAGATTATCCCCCGCTTTGGGGTTCCGGCAACAATCTCTTCCAGTAGAGACTCACACTTTTGTGCCAAAATAGTACAACAAGTGAGTACAGTATTGGGAATAGATTGGCAATTACAAACTCCTTATTGCTTCAATGTTCTGTTTGGTGCTGTCGAAGAATGATCAGAGAGCATAATGATCAGAGAGCATAATGATAGTTTTTAGAACAGGGGGGATTGAATAATGAGCTACGTACAATGAGTGATGAATGGTATACTACTTTTTTAGAAAATGATGTGCTTATATATAATTATCCAAAGTTGGGAGGTGTTCAAGGACCCTTATTGTCAACATGATGAATACACCAAGACCCTTAGTGTCAGCACCACGGATGTACTAGACACAAGGTCCTTGGATTCGTTATCTTTATAAGGGCCATCTGGTCCTAAGTTTCAGTTGTGTATCTAACGCTACCTAAACAAGGAATTTGAATCATGCTCATTAGTCTATCGAGGAACAGAGTCTGCGCAGAAACAGGAAGGTAAAAAAGGTTCACTGGAGGAAGACTCCTGATCTTCATCCTGAAGACCCCCAGACGACCACTCCTCAAGGACATTGCGCAGGAGCAAAATATGTAAATGAATTCCCAGAATTGTAATGAATATGTAAATTATTTCCTGATGGAAACTGACGTACAGAATTAAACTCTATAACTCGAAAGTTATAAAGTAGGTATGTTTATTGCGCGCAGATGCACGGGGGATCGCTCCTCCACAAGCGTGCATGCCCAAAGTGATGAACCATCTCACATTTATACAATAAAACAAATGAATATTCAATTAATGCCTATACATATTCGTTACCTAAACCCGCTTACTCTGGCTTCGTATGTTAATTAGCTTATCAGTCCTTTGCCTGGAATGTGGTGGTCTTGCAGGTTTGTAGGTGATTCATGTCCTTGTGACCATCTGATCTTCTCCAGCAAGGAGACTTAGCACTCCCTCCCTCTAGATAACATTGGAATATCTCTCATCCTTTTCTCATTCTTTTATAAATAGCCCCTTTGTCAGAGGAAGAAGGGCAGGCGTCTCCTCAGAGCTGTGTGCCTATGTGACCAGACACCACACCCATGACCAGTCACCATACCCACATTCCTTGAGCAGACATATACAATCACAATCGGTGTCCATTGTCCCCATTTCACACTATTTCTCCATATCAATCCCCCATTTTCTATCAAACTAAGTAAATTCTTTTACTTAAGCAGTCTTCTGGAATGATATAAAGCATCATACATAAGCGTTACCCTTTTAAACATTCTCCAAAACCATAAATATAACATAATGGTTAGTATTAAGGAAATTCCTAAACTGATCAATAAGATTACAATGGGGTGTACCATAGTGTTAAGAATTCCTGTTGCACAAGGTGATCAGCCAAAGAGAGTATACCACAAATTATGGTTTTGATATGGAGAAATAGTGTGAAATAGGGACAATGGACACCGACTGTGATTGTATATGTCTGCTCAAGGAATGTGGGTATGGTGACTGGTCATGGGTGTGGTGTCTGGTCACATAGCCACACAGCTTGGAGGAGACGCCTACCCTTCTTCCTCTAACAAAGGGGCTATTTATAAAAAGGATGAGAAAAGGATGAGAGACATTCCAATGTTATCTATAAGGAGGGAGTGCTAAGTCTCCTTGCTGGAGAAGATCAGATGGTCACAAGGACATGAATCACCTACAAACCTGCAAGACCACCACATTCCAGGCAAAGGACTGATAAGCTAATTAACATACGAAGCCAGAGTAAGCGGGTTTAGGTGACGAATATGTATAGGCGTTAATTGAATATTCATTTGTTTTATTGTATAAATGTGAGATGGTTCGTCACTTCGGGCATGCGCGCTTGTGGTGGAGCGATCCCCCGTGCATCTGCGCGCAATAAACATACCTACTTTATAACTTTTGAGTTATAGAGTTTAATTCCGTACGTCATTTTGATAAGTATAACTTCATCTCAAGCTCCCATTTTAGAATGGCCATGGTCTGATGCGCAAATTATCGAATCACTTCCATGGGTTGGCAGACCACTCTGGATGAACCTAGAGCCTAACCCAGGTCTAACCATTTAAGTTTTATCTAACAACAAATCGTATATGCAACAAGACTGGAATAAGACTCAGAATTCATTAAATAGCATAATAGGAAAATGGAAGATGAGATTCAGGTGGGTTGTAAAGGTTATAATTTAATAGGACAAGAGACAAAACATGTCAAGCTAATAGTAACACCTATGAAGAACTGGTCACTTTACATTTAGTCATATGGAAAATATAGACAATAATGTTTGGCTAAAAAAGGAAGGACCAGTTTCTTGCCTGTGGGATAGTGTTAAAGAGGATAAAATAAACAAAGCCCAATGTGAGCTTAAACTATTGTTATATCGATCAGTTTCAGTTATGTGTTTATGGGCTAGCAAATACAGAGGTGCTTCGGATATGTTTATCATTAAGCTTGAAGAAAGTCCTACTACTAAGCTACCTATTCAAACAACTGTCAAACCATTTATTGGGGCAACTGATGCACCTACAACTCCTTATATGAGATGTGAAAGTATCCATAATCTAACCTTCATTGAACCTTATGTAATTAGACAGTCAAATGAGCAAAAGCTACTATTAGATCCTACATATTCACTAAAAAGTGTTCAGATAAATGTCCAAACAAATATATCTCATATACAGAAGAGTTGCCAACCCTACATACAACAAAGTCTTAAAGGATGGAATGCCTGGCTAGCAACTAGGTCTCGCCACACTAGAACTCAAAGAGATATACCAGGATGGATTGGCACAGGATTAGGTGTGTTAAATACCATAGACCAAGAAGTATTAGTCAACAAACTCAGTGCTGTCACTTCTGACCCGGGAAAGCTTAAAGTTCCCTTGAGATCATCTAAACTCAGTCATTGGCAGTCAGATTATTAACATTAGTAGCTAATCACACAGCTGAAGATCTCACCAAAATTAAGGGAAATAATAGCCAAAAACAGCCTCACCACTCTGAAAAAGATCACCAGGCTTGGTGGCAACTAGTAAACTGCACCTACAACCCACAACATGAACAAACTGAAGCATATGTGTTCACAATTTGTGCAGCAAAAGAACAGACAATCTTTCCTGTTTTGACACTAGGAGCCATACACCAGGAAGTCATTGTCAGACCCACGAACCATAAAGTTTGGGCAAGTTATGATTAGACCGAAGGCAAATGGCAGTCGATTAGCATTGAGGCATGTATCCCCAGAGAACAACTGGGATACATCTGTGAAAATGCAGTAATAAAGAATGAAGATCTATGTCTAGATATTAAAAAGGGTATGTGTACTTTTGAAATGTTTCCACATATTGAAGCCCAGTCACAAGTGTTTTATGTAGGAAATGGATGTGCATGTGTTAGAACTTCTTGTGTTAACATTACTATTGATAATTGTTATGAAATAGCGAATGGTACTAATTTTTGTGTATGTAATTTTACTAGAATTTTAGGCTGTGACTTTGATTATGTTGTTCCTGTAACTACTAAACAGTTAATTGAAGCTGATTATACTCTGTATCATGATGTACCTAAATTACAGATAGCCATGAACATTAGTCTCTATAAAGCAATGCTCAGACACCCCGACATAGAAAAACTGGTGCAAGAAGTAAACAGAATGGCCTAACGCATTCTTTGGCAGGTAAAACATGACTCTGAAAATATAAAATCTATCTTAGTCAATGCAGAACAAGTAGGAGAACATCATTGGTGGGACATCTTCGCAGGACATTCCCCTAAAGCAGCACTATTTAATACATCCCATACTAATCACGTTGGGAGGAATGATCCTGTTATCCCTCTTGAACATCTGTCTGTGGTATAAACTAAATGCCATAGTTAAAAGAACGCAAATAATATGGGCAATGATGCATGTCTACCAAAGCCCTTTGTCTTTGCAACTTGATGAAAGAATTCATAAGTCTTAAGAAAAGGGGGGAATGAAACAGAGCAAGGTCTTAAAAAGATTAGTCAGGATGAGTTTGGTACAATGCTCTGGGTGATGCTCTGTTTGTGTTGAGATAAGATAGAGACAGCACAGCCTGTTCTGTTCCGCTGGTGATGTTAAAGGAATGTACTCTGAATAATTAGAAAAGATAAGGTGGGCACCTGAAGGAGATGAGGAGACCTCGAGTCAGGAGATCATTGAACAAAGAAAGTTGAAAGGTTTACTCCACCTAGACCCCATCTATTATGAATAGGATGAATAGATGTCGAAATCAAATGAATATGTATGTAAAGATGTTGTAACCTCTCATGAAAACTGTATAAATTACCTGACTTTTCACTGAAAACTTGGGAGCTAGTTTGTCTGATGTGAACCGGCTAGCTCCCCAACGTTGCACAAAATAAATACCTTTGCTGCTTAAAGACAAAATTCATCTCTGAGCAGTTATTCTGTGCTGTTTTGGCATCAATAGTGACAGGGCAAGAGCCAATGGTAATTTCAAAGAGAGTAGATTTAGATTGGACTTAAGGAAAATTTTTTTTTATATAATGAGGGTGGTGAGACACTGAAACAAGTTGCCCAGGGAAGTTGTGTATGCCCCATCACTGGGAATGTTCAAGGTCAGGTTGGACAGGGCTCTGAGCAACCCGGTCCAGTTGAAGACGTTCCTGCCCATGGCAGGAGGGTTGACTAGATGACATTTCAAGGTGCCTTCCAACCCAAACCATTCTATGATTCTCATTCTATTGATAGCATTTTGGCAATACCAGGATTTCTGATTTAAGGCTCTAGTCATGA
Source organism: Falco peregrinus (assembly GCF_023634155.1). Taxonomy (NCBI): domain Eukaryota; kingdom Metazoa; phylum Chordata; class Aves; order Falconiformes; family Falconidae; genus Falco; species Falco peregrinus. Next base: position 6,555,055 of record NC_073743.1, on the reverse strand, counting down.
TTATGAGCCTAATAGGGGTGGCTTGGGAAGGGGTACTCTCATACAGGGGTACTGTCTTCACTCTTGACTCTTGTACCTCCTCCCCACTCTGAGTGGCATGGAAGGGATGGAGAATGGTGGTTGAGGTCAGTTCATAAGACTTTGTCTCTTCTGCTCCCTCCTCACGCTTTTCCCTTGCTCCAGCATGGGTCCCTCCCATGGGATACAGTCCTTCACAAGCTGCTCCAGTGTGAGTCCTCTCCATGGGCTACAGTCCATCAGGTACAGACTGCTCCAGTGTGAGCTCCTATCTATGTGCTGAAGTTCCTGCCAGGAGAACCTGCTATTGTGTTGGCTTCCTTCAGGGCACATCCATTTGCTCTGGTGTGGGGTCCTCCATGAGCTGCAGGGGGATAACCTGTGTCACCATGGTCTTCACTATGGGCTGCAGGGGAATCTCTGCTCCCTTGCCTGAAACACGTTCTCCTCCTTCACGGACCCTGGTGTGTGCAAGTTTTTCTCACACTTTTTTCCTCACTCCTTTCTCATAGCTGCTGTGCAGAATTTTTTTACCCTTTCTTAAATCTATTTTTATAAAGGTGCCACCAGCTTTGATTTGCTGACTTTTGGTCAGAGATGGGTCCATTGTGGAGCTGGCTGCAACTGGCTCTGTCCTATACGGGTGCAGCCCCTGGTCGCTTCTCACAGAGGCCATCCCTGAAGCTGCCTCCCCTCCCCCCCCTCATTAAAGTCTTGCCACATAAACCAAATACAGCCATACAGTTAGATGAAAGTATAGATGTGTCGCGACGGAGGGAAGACACAGTCACTCAATGAGTGATCAGCAGACTTCGTTTATTGTACCTTACAGTCACCTTTTATGCCTTCTTATAATTAGCTCATACATATTACAAAAGTTAAGCTCATTATTGGTTAGTTGCCTAAATACCAAGCCCGCCCCTAGTTTCTCTTCTGTAGTTATCTGTTCCCACCTGTAACATTCTTTTCCCACCGCGATCTTCCTGTTATTGCATAACAAGAACAGCCAAGGATAGTGTATTTTTGCTTTACTTCAGATAAGCTGAGAGCGATTTGCATTTTTGTCCAGCCAGCTGGACTATGTCTATGTGACCCTTTTCAGCTAGCCAGTTATCCACAGAGTATTATACTCAGATTCACATTCTTCCAAAATTTTATACTCCAAAAAATTATCAATTTCTTCAATTCCTGTCTCACTTCCGGTTTGATTGGATATTGTTTAATTCTCACTGTTCCTGCACCTTCCTTCAAATCTATTTTAACAGGTTCTGCTAGTTTCGATTTACCAGGAATATTTGTTTCCCATACAGTAGGGATCACTGCCAAATCCACCTCCGGTGGAATTTCTTGTTCCTTTACTTTTTCTTGTATCATCAGGATTTCTCCCGGTTTTGACTCAGGTATTTTCAAGAAAAGTTCTCCTTCGTCAAAGACAATTTGTGCATTTAATTTGGATAACAAATCTCTTCCTAACAAGGGTATCGGACATTCTGGTACATACAAGAATTCATGTGTAATTATCTTATTTCCAAATTTCAAATCCAGGGGTAGCAGGAATGGCCTGGGTTTGTTCCAATTTTTCCTTTACAGGTATTTAATACAAAAAATGTCACTCCTATATCCACTCCCAATCTCACAAGTTGAACAACATTTTTTTTCCACTTTCTTATTATCAGAAGTTATAGCCATTACCAAATTATCTCTAATAGTTAGCTTACATTCATCCTGCCAATCCTTTCTTTGTCTTAAGTAAAAGAACAAATCCACATCTGGCATTTTATTCCATTTCCCTTCTCTTTTACAATACAGCATTAACTGCAGAATAGTGTTATAATTCAGTGTCCCATTCATGGGCCACTTTTCCTAATCATCCAATATATACAAAGGCCACCAATTATTACAATACTCAAATTATTACAATACTCAATCATCTGGCTCTTTTGCAGATCATCATGTAAATCTCCCCAATGTGCCAATAAACATCCCAATGGAGAATTTTTTGGGATTTTGTCATTTACAGCAAGATTACCCATGCTTTTACTTTTAAACAACCGAGTTAACTTAGATGCCATGGTATAATCACTCACAGTACAATACACAATTATTCAACTCTGTCACTCTGATCCGTGGATCCACTCTCCACACTCGCTTTTGTGCTCAATTGCACGTCTCACCCTTACAGTCACACTCACACTTTCCCACAGTTACTTTAAACAAAGACATAAAACACAATATTATACACTTCTTAATTTTCTTCTCAATACACAAACACAAGAAACAATTCCGTATCAAAAAAAAACCACCCACCCTTCTAATTTCTTGTTAGAGGCACTACCTTAGAGAATGCTATAGCATATAGGTTCTCTTGTTTCCACTTTTGTCCAACCCTGCAATAGCTTTCGCTTATGTCTTATGGGCAGACGCCTAGGCTTCCACTTCCACAAGGATCCTTTTAGTCCAACCCTGCAATAGCTTTCGCTTATGTCTTACGGGCAGACTCCTAGTCCTACCCTGCGCAGCTTTCACCACGTCTGACAGGTAGACTTACTCAGTGGGACTCAAACCCACTGGTGGGACTCTAACCCACTCCTTACCATACACTTATTATAGTGGGACTCCTACCCACTTCCTCTAGTGCACTTACTTTAGTGGGACTCTAACCCACTTAATACAATTAGAAAAAGAAGTGTCTTACCAAAAATCCAGGGAACGTCGCGAAGAGCCTTACGGATCAGGGATCAATGGGTATCCCCGAGAAACCCTCGGTGCCGGCTGGAACCGATCAGGTCCCCGACTCCTCCGGTCTCCTTCAGCGAGGTCCCATCTGGGTCGCCAAAGCTGTTACCGAAATCTCGGAATGAAGAACTTATCGACACCAATGTGATGTAGATAAGCAGACACTTCTTTATTGACGGCCGGGTGCGTGAGCGAGTCCTCTCACGATCAACGCACACCAAGTCTCAAAATCAGACACCATATATAGAACTTATTCATGCATATTCATTAAGTATTCATGCGTAATCATAATATTTCCCGTAGCTCATTAACATATTCTCCTCCTATATCCGATTCTGCGCAGTAGAGCTTAGAAAGGTCTAGAAATGGGTCTGGGGTACGATTTGGGTAGGTGGTATATGAGTCGGTGGTCGCCATCTCCCCCTGCCGGAATTACCTTTTACTAAAGTTCACGGTTTCTTGGCAGGTAACTACAAGCTGTTCCAGTCGACTCTCCCCGGTTTCCATTAATCTTATATTCTGACATTTCAATACACCTTCTACATACAGAAGACTGGTCAAATACAAAGAAACCTTTCAAACCCTAAATTTATTACCTAAGTTTTAACAATGGTTCTAGCCCATTCTTCTAGCCTTGGTACGGGATGTACAGAAGATCTCATAGCAGCTTTTACTGTGCAACTATAAGTTTCATTAAAATATATTTCTTATCCTTCTATATTTCTATTTTATAAAATAATTTTTATAAAATCAAATAATCAATCAAATAAAGTCAATCAATCTTAACTTATTAGCAAATCTATAACAAGACTTAGCTCGCCTGGTTGACAGCTAAAATCTTTTCACATATCTCACAGTTCACTTAGGCATAGAGATCTGTCTCATTTATGGTTTCAGTCTCTTCCTCCTCCTGTTCTTGTGACTGCTCTGCTGCAGAACAGGTTGCCTCTTCTGATTCTTTCTCCTGCTCTCTCTTAGAAGAAGCTTCTTCATCCCTTACTAAATGAGGTGACTTCTGCTTCCATTATTTCTTTTTAGTTATAGGGGTGACTGATAAAGTGTCTGATTTAGCCATAGTGTCTGTTGGTATGTTTTCCCTCTCTTCTTGAGGGTGCTACAAAATATTGAGCAGTGTTTGGTAGATGCTGGGGGTAGATGCCAGGGCCGAGCACAGTGAAATAAGTTGTGCTCTTTGGAATAGCCATGGCTTGCTTTTTTTTTTTCTTAATATTCTATCACTTAATCAGAATCATGCAGTTGTTCAGGAGTGAAGTCCCAGACCACTGGAGATGAGATGTTCTCTAGATACCTGCCCATATTCTCCTACATGTCTTGCTACCCTTGACCATACTGTTGCAGAGCCTGGGGTCATATTCCTAAACTGCTTGTTAACCTTAGACAAAACTGAAGCAATATTCCTAAGAAATGCCAATAGAAGTATTTTAACTACCCAAGGATGTTCAAGATACTAAAAAGTTATTGTAACAAGGGAGAAAACATCACAGAATGAGGTGGTAAAAGTGCCTTACTGTATTTCTTCCACAAAAACCTCTCAGAGGAAGAAGTATAATTATTAATTGTCTACATGAGATGGCACTTGAAGTAGAGTAATGGCTTCAGTACAGAGCTCAAATACCAGATTAAGCTCAAGGCCAGTGTTTTAGTAAAAATCTCCAAGCAAAACATCACTAAGCACTACAGAACACAGCAAACTACAAAAGCCAATACGAATCCTTAACAGGTACAGCAAAAAAAAGAGCATGGCATAGATAGATAAACTAATATTGAGAGCAAATGAATCAATATCATGACCCACAACTGCTGACATACATAAATCCCTTTTAATAAGCTCTGGTCAATATGTTATTATCTCAAAACCTTTGAGCCCCATGTTAGGCACGAAAAAGGACTGTCGTGGTTTAACCCCAGCCAGGAACTAAGCACCATGCAGCCCCTTGCTCACTTCATGCGTTGGGATGGGGGAGAGAATTGGAAGGGTAAAAGAGAGAAAAGTCATAGGTTGAGCTAAAGACAGTTTAATAATTGAAATAAAATAGTATTTAAATAATAAATTATAATGAAAAGGAAAATAATAGAGAGAGAAAGAAAACCCAAGAAAGACAAGTCATGCAAATTAAAACAATTGCTTACCAACAATTGCCAATCCACACACAGAGTCAAGATATTTGTTAATAAACATGGGTGCTAGGTAGTAAATCTGCAAAGCTAGCACACCTCTTAACACATGGTAAAACATTTTATACACTTTGAACAATTGTTTACAATTATGTTTAGTCACATTTCTCATTGGCTTTTATGAGTCTCATCTCCATTTAAAGGTACAGTATTCTTTTTTTCACCCCCACATGTTCTGTGGGGAAGGGGCTTTGTTAGTAGGGGTCTCTCTTTGCTGGAGGGTGGATCATTTAGTATGCTAATTAGGATAATTCACACATAGTTCCAGTAATTTTCTGTTTGATCTCATTAACTATTTGGTTCTCCTTGAGCTTATCTTGTTGTGCCCCAGCTGGACATATTTATGATGTCTATTCCTTCTACCAAGGCCCTATTTTGTTAACTGTTTATAAGGATTTAACTAACATCCTCTGCTTTTCAAATTCTTTCTTGTTTTTCACTATAGATATTTCCTTTCCCCCCCCCTCTTTTTTAAAGTAAATGATTCTTATATCACTCTGACCATCCCATTCTATTTCTCATTCCTGAAATTCCTTCTTACCAACACAACTTATACTACATACTTAAACCGTCTTTATACCCAACATACAGATTTATATATTCTCATTAACAACAGTCCCCTGTCCCCTAACCTATGGACAGGTATTATTCCCTCATTCCATGCCCTCTTCTAAAATGTCTATAAAAACAGTCAATGACTGGAGCCCTATTGTTCAAGAAGGGCACTCAGGACAGGAGAAGCAGCATGTTGGATTGTTGGGTACCATCACTGGCTTGCTTTGGGTCATTATTGTACTCACTCAGTTCTTTTTGAATCTCATTCTCTGTCAGTTCAGGCAGTTCCTGCTGCATTACTTCCTACAACATACAACTTACATCACAGATTATTTTCCCCCAAGGTTCAATTACCTTGAGGAACACAGGGGATTTGCCCATCCTTTTGCACTTACTCCATGTTGTATGTTGTGTAGAAGGAAACCTTCCTTTGAATATCCAGTACAGCACAGGCAATCATGGTGCCAAAAAGACATGTGCTTCTGTACAAATAACTTCTGAAGAAGCTTGAACCCCCTCATATACTGCTAGTATCTCTTTTTCATCAGGGGTGTAGTGGGCTTCTGAAACTCATTACCCCTGGCTCCAAAACCCTAGGGGTCAACTGTGGGTTTCTCCTGGCATTTTCTGCCAGAGGCTTCAAGTGAGACCATGGTCCCCAACTGCAGTGTAGAGCACATTTTGCACAGATGGTCCTGTATGGATGGTCCCAAGGGCTACCACAGAAGCTAACTCCTATTTGATCTGCTCAAAGGCTTGATGTTGCTTAGAACCACACTCAAAATAGTTCTTCTTTTGGGTCATTCAATAGGGAGAGCTCACAAACTGACTACAACCTGGAATATGCATTCTCCAAAAACCCATAACACCTAGAAAAGCTTGTGTTTCTTTATTGTTAGCTGGAGGGGATATAGTTGTTATCTGATTGATCACAGCCATTGGGATGTGACAACGTCCATCTTGCCATTTTACTTCCAAAAACTGGATCTCCTATGCAGGTCCTTTGACCTTGCTTTTTTTATGGTGAAACTGTTACAGGAGGGTTAAGGTTTAATCTTAAAATCTTAGAAGTAGTCATGCATCCTAGGTTCGAACAGTTGGTGTTAAGGTACCTTGTTTGTTTGAAACTAATCTTTGTATACTTGTAAGCAATTAATTCAGGTTCTAACAAAGGGGTAGCCCTGGAGGATGAAGGAAAAAACTGGCCCAAGGCCAGTGATTCCAGGCCAAGAAAGAGTAAGAGACCGAAATGACCTGGTTTAAGACCATATATGGGGACTGCAAAGGAGAACTCTGGCCAACTGAATAGAGGAGTGGGCAGGTTTGCAGACCCTCGAGACCACCAAAGACCCCCACTCTGGACAACTGGGCATGCATGAGGGGGAGGGCAAATATTATAATTAGTTTTAGGTAATCTCATGAATATGTATGTGTTTTCTGGGAAACTTGTTGAATATGTATACATGTACTGCATAAAAAGAGCTACCTGAGAGAAAGAAGCTTTGCACATTAGGTGGAGCAATCCCCCTTGCATCCAGCACTTCAATAAAGAATGCCTGTTTCTTAATGCTACATTGGTGTTAAGGAGTTTTCTTATTCCCGATTTTGGTGACAAAACCACTTTCAGAAGGAGCTGGATAATTCATTTTCTCTTCTCAAACACTTCCTCTGTGTTGTCCCGCATGATGATGTCATCAATGTATTGTAGATGTTCAGGGGCATCATTCTGTTCCACTGAAGTTTGGATATGTCTATGGCAAATGGTAGGGATGTGCTTCCACCCCTGGGGCAATTGGTTCCAAGTATATTGGACACCCGTCCATGATGTGAAAGCAAACTGTGGCCTGAATTCTGCTGCCAAAGGAATTGAGAAAAAAAGCATTGACATCAGCAGTTGTAGCATACCACTTGGCTGCCTTTGACTCCAATTCATACTGGAACTCTAGCATGTCTGGTATGGAAACACTCTGTGGTTGCGTGACTTCGTTCAGGTTAAGATAGTCCACTGTTAACCTCCACCCTCTGTCAGACTTTTGCACTGGCCATATGGGACTACTGAAAGGTGAGCTAGTCTTTTTGATTGCTCTTTGGCTCTCCAATTGATGAATCAGCTAATGGATGGGAACCAGGGAGTCTTGGTTGGTGCAGTATTGCCACCAGTGCACCATCATGGTAGCAATTGGCATTTGCTGGTTTTTGACACACAGCAACCCCACAACAGGGATCCTCTGAGACACCAGGCAAGTTAGTTCTTTAATCTTCTCTGTATCTATGGTGGCTACACCAAAGGCCCATTGGTATCCCTTTGGGTCCTTGAAGTACCCTCTCCTGAGGTATCTTATGCCAAGGACACACGAGGCCTCTGGGCTGGTTACAATAGGGTATTTTTGTCAGTTTTCCCATTTTAAGCTCACCTCAGGCTCCAACACAGGCAAATTTTGGGATCCTCCTGTCACTCCAGAAATACAGATGGGTTCCTCCCCTTTGTACCCTCTACCATTAGGGTACACTGGGTACCAGTATCCAATGTGCCAGGCCATTAAATCCACACAGTTCAGTAAACCCTGTCATCCTTTTACTTTGCCTGGCCAGAGGCAGGGATCCTCTACTCCTGGTCAGATTATTCACTGTCTGATCCTTGCAGAGCCAGAACAGAAGTTCCCTCACCAAAATCAAGGGAGGCAGTCTCAGTCCTTCTTCTACATCTGGGGGATTGCTTGTTGCCTTCTATTGTCTCAACCGTAAGTGGAGTGGCCCCTTGGATGGCCCCTTCTTAGCAGTTTTCTTCCCCCTCAGTTTGTGTGCACAGGCTTCTAGCTGCAAGGGGAGCTCACCATCCTACTTCCTCATGTCCTTCCCCTGGTCACACAGGAAGAACAAGGGGGTGCCACATGGCGTGTGCCTGGGGCTCCCTTTCCCTCTGGCTGGGGGAGGTTTGCTCTGTGGGGTGCCTCTGACATCTGAGACGCAGGCCCGTTGGGGTCAGGAGGTATCCTGGTTTCAGCTAGGATGGAGTTAATTTTCTTTTCAGTAGCTGGTACAATGCTGTGTTTTGGATTTAGTATGAGAATAATATTGGTAACACACTGATATTTGTAGTTGTTGCTAAGTGATGCTTATACTAAGTCAAGGACTTTTCACTTGTTTAGGCCCTGCCAGCGAGAAGGCTGGAGGGGCACAAGGAATTGGGAGGGGACACAGCCAGGACAGCTGACTCAAATTAGCCAAAGGGATATTCCATACCATAGGACATCATGCTGAGTATATAAACTGGTGGGGAGAGGGTTTGCAAGGGTGGGCCAATCACTGCTTGGGGACTGGCTGGGCATAGGTCAGCAGGTGGTGAGCAATTGTATTATGCATTACTTGGGGGTTTTTTTCCTTTGCATTTGGATTTTATTCCTCTCCCCCTTCTTCCTTCTTTTCATTACAATTGTTATTGTTGTTGTTGTTATTTTTCCCCAATTATTAAATTGTTCTTATCTCAACCCTCGAGTTTTACCTTATTCTTGATTCTCCTTCCCATCCTGCTGGGAGGGGGGTGGGTGGGAAGAGAGTGAGTGGCTGCATGTTACTTGGTTGCCAGCTGGGGTTAAACCATGACAAGAGGAAGAGAGATTCTCTTTGAAACATTGGAGCCAGCAAGACAGTCTCCACAGTTGGTATATTGAAGTCTGGCCAGTCCATCATTGCCAGGGTGTTGGAATATGACACTGATGCATTTTGGACAAGCCTCCTCCATATGGCCTTTGTACACTGGACATCATTTGGATCTTTGAAGACCTGGTTGTCATCCAGGTCATTGTAGATGACTTCCAGCACCGCTAATTCTCTCAGGTATTGGATGCCTTCCTCAGCAGTAGTCCATTTCCCTTGGTAATTCACAAGATCTTCCTTGAACAGATATCTTGCCTTCACATTCGACAGGAGTTGCCTCCAGAGGCTGCGGATTGTCACCTCTTTTCTGATTTCTTTGTCAAATCCCTGGTCCCTAGCAAGAGATCCCAACTGCTGGGCTTCTTTACTCTCGAATTGTTGACTGTTAGCCCCAGTATCCCAGCATCCAAGCAACCAGGCAGCAATACACTTGCCTGGCTGGTGGCTGTAATCTTTCCACGTGTTTTGAAGCTTGCTCATAGTTAGGGACCAGGTAGTTTCCATCTCTTGGGTGATTTCTCTCATTTCTTTCTCCTATTTCCTTAACAAAGGACAAGCTTCCTGATCAGACTCTTCCTCCTCCTCCTCCCTTACTGTGGTGACGCAAGTCGAGGCGGACAGAAAAAAACACTACGTCTGCGTGGCTGGGTTCAGACAAAATGGCCTTTATTGTTTATACAAACTATTTATATATCTTAGACAGTACAGGTGTCAGACCCTGATAGGCTTTTGTGTCCTTCTTCTTGCTTGCTATTTGCTGTTGCTCTAGGTGCCCGTATGCTGCGGTTCTAAGTTCCGGTTCTTCACATCCTGTTTACATACCTGACAATTTGTGGCTGTCTTAAAGGTACACGACTAAGTCTTTGAAGTCAACTAACTTGTCTGCAGACCCACTGCAGACCCCAGCACCTTACTAAACAACAATATGGACCCATCGACCTCCATGTCCAGTGTTTCTTTTTGACTACTGGGGTGATTACTGTAGTTGGGATTTGGGTCCCTATCCCAGCCATGGCTTCCTCAGATATGGTTTGAGGCCCTGTCTCAACCATGCTCCTCTTATGGTGCTGAATGAAGGCTCAATAAGCACAGGCCAAGCTCCAATAGAGTGCTAGGAGCTGCTGGGTCTCAGCACGGTAGGCAAGGCACCCTTCCATCAGATGGTGTGATAGTTCAATAGGATTACATGCCTCTTCAGGCATGGAGGTACTAACCACCCTAAGCACCGGCCCAAATCCTTCCAAACACCCTGCTACATGAGGATTGACCACTTCAGGGCATGTTTCCTTGTTGTCTCAACAGCAAATTGTCTCCTCATACACCAGGATGAACTAGGTTTCACACATTCAACAATAAGCCACCTGTGTTAGCAGGATCAAGCTGCTTACATAAGGATGTGTAAGAACCTTGAGAGCCCATGCAACAAAACTATCCACAACAATCCCAGAGGAGAAATGGGAGGTATAATCTTATTCTCTCTGTAAAATAGCTCACCCAGCACAGGAAGGGTATCAAGGCCATGGCCAAGTGCATGGCCATTGCTTTTCCAAAATGTTCTCATGCACAGCAAAATAGAGAGACAGGCATTGAGCAAAAAGCAAGAGCTGAAAGCAGCCACTAACAAGCCCTAGATTCTATTATACAGTAAAGCAAGCAAGCTCAGTGGTCCAAAGAAGCTTGACAATTAACAGCTACAATAGCTATAGCACACTCAGATCAAAATCTGTCATTATATCAAGGCCAACATTGGGCACCAAAAAGTACTGTGGTAGGTTGACCCCAGACAGCAGCCAAACACCAATCCTCTCACTCACTCGCCTCTCCCGTAAGATGGAAAGAAAGTAGAAGGAAGGTGAAAAGACTCATGGATCAAGAGACTGACTATTAAAGAAAGCAGCAGCTGAGTGTGCAAGCAAAGCAAACTAAGGAATTGATTCACTATTTCCCATTGTCAGGCAGATGTCCAGCTACTTCCTGGAAAGCAGGGCCTCAGTGTGTGCAACAGTTGCTGGAGAAGACAAACATCATAACCACATATGTCCCCTCCTTCCTCCTCCTTTCCCTCAGCTTTTATTGCTGAGCATGATGTCATATGGCATGGAATATCCCCTTGGTCAGCTGTGTCCTCTCCCAGCCCCTTGCCCACTCCCAGGCCCTGCTTTCCAGGAAATGGCTAAACATCTGCCTGCTTATGGGAAGTAGTGAATGAATTCCTTATTTTGCTTTGTTTGCATGTACAGCTTTGTTTTGCTTATTAAACTGTCTTTATCTCAAGCCATGATTTTTATTTCTTTTTGCCCTTCTGATTCTCTCCCCCATCTCACTGTGGGGGGAGTGAATGAGCAGCTATGTGGTGCTTAACTACCAGCCAGGGTCAACCCACCACATTTAGCTATCCTTTTCTGCATCTCTCACTGCTGTCTGGATGTTTCTTATTTATGCTGTAATACATGGAAGGCAGTATTGTTTTCCCTCTCCCTCGCTGCTCAGGAGAGCATCAGTTGTCATTCCCATAATGATGACTAACTCCAAGTCTACTGTTGTGTTATCTACGCTGAAAGCTCTGCCCTGGACAAGGTGGGCAGCAGCACAACTACTGAAGTTGTGCTCACCTGTCCCAGTTGGGGGCCTTGCCTCAGCTTGTAGTAAGCCATCATTATCAGCTGAGCCAATAATGTCATCTTCCTTGTATGGTTATCTTAGCCCATGGTAGATACTGGAGCTTGTGTCAACATAGAAATGCACAGTGCCAAAGACAACTGAAAAGGGAGAAAATAAAATTGCCTGGAACTTGCAGACTGGAAATAGTTCAACAGTATAAAAAATGCTGGAAATAGTTACAACACTTCCAATCATTGCCTGATAAAGTGGTACTAAAAGAAAATAATTCAGAATGAAATCTTCCATATTTCTGCATGCAGCAAGCCCAGAGCTATTGGAGACCTACAGACCACTCCCATGGGTGCACGAAGAGAATTTCAAACTGGAAAGAATTACTCCAAAAATCTGAGATTTCTGCTACCTATGCAAAAGAATTCACTTGGAGAAGGTACATTTTCTTCATAAGACCCAAGTGCCAGCTGATCCCAATGAATAAGTCCTACAAATTTGAACAGCTAGTAAATGGACTAATTAGGGATTAAATTACTTTATGATGTAGCTAGTGGCCAGGTCAAAGCAAAATTACTGCTACAAATGGCCGTGGCTTTGTGAAGAATATTAAATATTTACAGGTTTTGGGGAAATTATGGTTCTAAGAGGAAAGCATTAGTGACTGTTGAAAAACTGGGTCCATACAATTATAAATGCATAGCAGGACATGAAGACAGAATAGAGGTAAAGAAACATGCCATTTCCTGGCACAATGTGAAGAATATCTCTCTGACATAAACAAGTGCTCATTGCAAATGGTAGGAGTACCATGAACACAAACCAGCTGTTTTGCAGAGGCATGACCCTGCTTTAACAAACTGCAAAGAATCACAAAAAAAACCAAAATGCAGTTGTACTAGGTATATATGGCAAGTTTAGTGAGGGAGGGCTGCAGGGGTGGCCTCTACCAGAAGAGGTCAGGAGCTGCCCTATGCTGAACACAACCAATTCCAAAGAGCTCGGTAAGGACCCACTGCAGGCCAAAGCTGAGCCAATCAGAGAAGCTCGTGGCACCTCTGTGAAAACATATTTAAGAAAGAGCAAACCACCGCATGACAGTGTGAGGAATGAGGGGAAAAATGTGAGAAACAACCCTGCAAACACCAAGGTCAGAGAAGAAGGAGGGAGAGGATGTGCTCCAGGAGCCAGAGCAGAGATTCCCCTGCATCCCATGGGGGACACCACAGTGGAGCAGGTATACATGCTGCAGCTTGTGGAGGACCCCATGCAAGAGCAGCCCACGGAAAGCCCATGTTGGAACAGGCTCTCCTGACAGGAACTGTAGACTGTGGAGAGGACCCATGCTGGAGCAGATTTTTCCTAGACTGCAGCCCATGGAGAGGATCCATGCTGGAGAAGGAGAAAAGTGTGAGGAGGAAGGAGCAGCAGAGAGGAACTGTTATGTACTGACTGCAACCCCCCATTCCTCATTCCTCCTGTGCCACTTTCTAGGGGAGAAGTTAGTAGAGTTGGGAATGAAGGAGTAAAGTTGAACTTGGGAAGAAGGGGCGAGGAGAAGGTGTTTTAGGCTTTGCCTTTGTTTCTCACCATCCAAATCTCTTTTAACTGGCAATAAATAAAATTAATTTTCTCCGAATCAAGTCTGTTTTGCCCCTGACAGTAATTCAGAAGTGATCTCCCCGTCTTTATCTTGACCCACAAGCTTTTCCATTTTATTTTCTCCCCCTGTTCTGTTGAGGAGGGGGGAGTGAGAGAGCAGCTGGGTGGGCGTCTGGCAACTGACCAAGGTCAACCCACCACAGCAGTTAAATAGATACACCTAGAGGACAAATCTGTGATAATCATGGAGTAAAAAAATGTCATTCTAAATGATAAAAAAGGATACTATGACAGCTAGATCTGAAAATAAATAAAAATGGAACTTCCTGAATGCAGTAGTTCCAAATATAATGTTGGCACAATCAAGATCTACAAGGACACATATCATATAATGTTAGAATAGAAATCACAGTTCATTTCACAAAGTGGCATGAAAAACTACAATAAACTCTAACCTCTTAGTCCTCATGCCAATTCCATAGTGCTCTGTTAAGGACACTGCCCTGTTCTACAGCGTATGGAAAGTGTTAGTGCATTAGCAGTAAAATTATAAAAGCCAGGAAGCTGTGTTGGGAGCCAGGTAAATAAGCTGAATTAGCAAACACTAAAAAGAAAAGTTTGTCTTAAACCTCTGCCTTTTTGTACATGGCTTAGATTCAGCACTGCCTAATACTGAAAACCCAAATTTATGGCCTGGAGGCTAATGTGTCTCATCAAAGAGCCTTACCTTGCCCACAGATTAGTTCTAAATAGGTCACTTTAAACATACATAAGATAGAGGGTTTTTAAACAGGGCTGCCCCACCTCTATTAGTCATACCTCCAGTTCTTCTCTCTCCCACAGCCTCCGGACTGTTGTCACAGTTAAATCACTGACCTGATCCAGTAGAGAAACAACTCAAAAAAAATCATTTTTTCAGACAGATCAGCCCCCTACTCCAAATCACTGTTCAGCTTCACAGATGCTAGTGCTGCAATTCATGTGCATTCAGAAGAGGGAGAACAAGGCTGTTCCTTTTTGGGAATCCCTGAACATGGATCAGTTTCAAGTGACTGCAGACAAAAAAAATCAAGCAATTTCCTGGAGCACTGCACCTATGTGTTACCCATAAACTTGACCCATCCACCATCCTTCCTGTGAAATTACCATGCCCTACTGCTCACTAACAACTGCCCATATCTATGATCCTGGCCCGTGGCCTACACAGAGTAGGTCACTCCTCTTTCACAAAGAGGAAGTGACCTTGGATTACATTTTCACAGGTCTTAAATAGTTATGGTACAGTTGCTTTGCAAAGCAAAAAGAAAGAGAACTAACCTAGCTCTTAAAGGCTGTGAATAAGCACAGGGCTATGAAACAGCCACATTAACTGCTAAGCAGCAGAGACCAAGGTTCTAATGTCTGAGACAATCCATAAAGCAGGGCAGCTGGAAGATAAGGGACAAACTGCAGAGGGAGAAGAGTATCAATGGGATATGGGACAAGGACATGGGGTTTAGTGTGGTTGAAAGAAAACAAGGAAGACAAATTTGTCCCAACAAGGACAAAGCTATGAAAGTGTGAGATTTCCATGAAATCCAAGAAATTATACAAAAGAGCCACCAAAATCTCCTGAGATTCCAAATTCATTTTGATCTAAGATTGGCTCAGAACTGATTGCATTAAACAAGAAAAACAGCTAAGTTTGCTACTGAAAGGGGGCTGCTATATTGTGTAAATAATATGACCTCTTAACAATCGATTTATTTATACCTTAATTGTTTGAAACTAATCTTTGTATACTTGTAAGCAATAAATTCAAGTTTTAACAAAGAGGTAGCTCTGGAGGATGAAGGAAAAAACTGGCCCAAGGCCAGTGATTCCAGGCCAAGAAAGAGTAAGAGACCGAAATGACCTGGTTTAAGACCATATATGGGGACTGCAAAGGAGAACTCTGGCCAACTGAATAGAGGAGTGGGCAGGTTTGCAGACCCTCGAGACCACCAAAGACCCCCACTCTGGACAACTGGGCATGCATGAGGGGGAGTGTCGCGACGGAGGGAAGACACAGTCACTCAATATGAGTGATCAGCAGACTTCGTTTATTGTCTCTTACAGTCACCTTTTATGCCTTCTTATAATTAGCTCATACATATTACAAAAGTTAAGCTCATTATTGGTTAGTTGCCTAAATACCAAGCCCACCCCTAGTTTCTCTTCTGTAGTTATCTGTTCCCACCTGCAACATTCTTTTCCCACCGAAATCTTCCTGTTACTGTGTAACAAGGACAGCCAAAGACAGTGTATTTTGCTTTACTTCAGATAAGCTGAGAGCGATGTGCATTTTTGTCCAGCCAGCTGGACTATGTCTATGTGACCCTTTTCAGCTAGCCAGTTATCCACAGGGGAGGGCAAATATTATAATTAGTTTTAGGTAATCTCATGAATATGTATGTGTTTTCTGGGAAACTTGTTGAATATGTATACATGTACTGCATAAAAAGAGCTGAGAGAAAGAAGCTTTGCACATTAGGTGGAGTTATCCCCCGTGCATCCAGTGCTGTTAATAAAGAATACCTGCTTAACAGTAATAAACTTGCTGTTGAGTGATTTTTCTTTGTTTCACTACTTTTCCAGTCACTTTTTTAAACTAAGCTTTTATAAAGATAGTCTTTAGTAATGCAGTACTTTGGAACATGTTTGTGATACCAAGGCACCATGTTCCAGAGTCTGCAGACATGTTAACCTGTTGCAGACTAAAACTGAGTTGTTCTTCTACACTTTTCACAATATGGTATTTCAGTCCTGACAGTCCCATGCAGCCTTACCCGAGAACTACACCACAGTGGCATGAAAACTCTGACAGCTACCAGCTTTGAAGACATACTCTTTAAGAAAAAATTGTGGGGGTGAGGTGTTCCTCAAACCTTTGGCCTTTTCTTTATCAGGTGAAGTCAGCCACGTTTTCAGTTTCTTATGGAAAAGGAACTGAACTATAATGTGATGGACAGGTGGGACAGATGCAGCAAAAAGAGAACTAGTTGCTTAGTAATGACAGACAGTCAAAAAACCAGCATGCATTAATCTATTTCTGTAAAAGCAAGTTTGCATTTTCTTTTCCTTTTTTCCATCTTTTCCCAAAATAAGTTTGTTTAGGGAAGCTTATCAGCTTGGAGGTTTGGTTTTTTTTAACTTAAACAGAAAAAAAAAAAAAAAAGCAGCCTAAATATTTATGATGAAACAAACCCTTTGGAATCTTCCTTTCCTCCACCCCTCTTGGTTTTTTTATACTGTCCCCCACCCCACTCCCCTGCCTCTACATTTCTATATCTGTGCAGTTTCTGAGACAAAGTGGGTTGGAAAAGTTCAATCTCAGTTCACAGGAGAGAACATTCTGTATTCTGCACAACAGTCAGGACTGCAGTAAATCTAGATCAACAACATGATCTCAGCAACAACATAACAACAGGGACATTCACAATATTTGAGCTGCCCAAAGATTGCTTTGTTTCCAGAAAACACACTTGCACTTAGACACGTACACATGGATAGGTGATCAAGGCCAGTGGATTCTTAGATTTTCCAAACTAGGATATGAGTAGTTACATTTTTTCCTCTCACTCAAAAAAGGGGAGGGGCTTTCCTTCTCTATGCCCCCTCCCCCCACCCAAGTTTAATTATAGCACAACCATTTCCATGGAAACAAGCCTGCCCCTCTCACTTCCCCATTCCATCAAACATGACTTGGCCAGGGATTGGATAAGGTATTTTTGTGTATCATTAACAGCTGAACTCTGGAATTGTAGCCTGGATACATTACTGACTTAACCTCATTGACATCAGAGGAAATTCAAAGAATAAACTGGAAATACCTCCTCCCCCTGCCCAAGTTTTTGTTTGTTTAACTGGAGCAAAAAAAAAAAGCATTGCTATTTAATTTGTGGGGAAAGCGTTCTGTTGTCAAGCCTTCCCACAGCCATGAAAAGCGTGACCTCATCTCGCAGCCTGTTTACTGTTTAAAAGGATCAAGAAGATGTTTACATACATATTTGGCAGAATTTCCTGAGGTGGCTGAAATGGTAGTAGTAAAGGAAGGTGTAGATTGAAAGAGTGTTTTCAGCTGTGTGCTAATGTCCTCTGCTCACCTCTATATCTAAATTACAGTGATTCATTACTTCAGCAGTGAGATTTGTACTATACTCTCATTATCCAGTATATCTTTTTTTCCTGTTTCTGGATGTTATAAACAATAACAATTAAAACAATTTTATTTTGGGTTCAATCAATTTAGGTTGAGAAACAATAAGCAAAAACAGCACTGGGTGTGCAGAGAACTCAATTAGTTCCACCACACACACACCTGAGCCCTAAAAGCAGCGTCTTTTATGCCAGGATCTTGACCAATCTCTTCTCGCCGGATGTTTGTCCTGCTCTTTCTCCATTGGGTCGTTAGGTAACACCTTCTCCTCCTATTGGGTCTTCTTTGGCGTGCATTTCAAAGTCTTAGGGTCTTTGTCTCCTTTGGCGGGCTTTCCCTGGTGTGCTTTACTTGTCTCCTTTGGCGGGCTTTTCTAAGCAGCAATTGCCTCAGGGGAAGGGGGAGCTTTTACATTGTGTCAAAGGAATCACACGGGCCCATTCATTACAATTGTGATACAGGTTTTAGATTTACACAGGGTACAACAATTACACTTATCACACTACATTCTATTTTTGACAAGAATCATGACTGTGTTTATCACATGGGGAAATGCAGAGGTGGGAAAAACTGCAACAGCCATAAGCATCCCACATATATAAAAGCCTTGAGGCTTATTCTTGCATAATAACCTGTAATAAATCAATCCCTGGGTATGAGTTTAAAAAAAAAAACAAACCAAAAACCAACTAAAAAAACCCAACAATATTCTTCTGACAGTCAGGAAAATGAAACCAAACATCACTAGAGTCAAGGCTCAGAGGGAGAAAAGGTCCTGAAGAAGGAATCTTTATAATTTTTAATAATTGAGATAATTGTAGGCTAAAGTTGCCTGATAGGAGAAGGCAGTCAAGCAAGAAGCAGGAGTCTGTGTTGAGACACAATCCAGGCTGTGGTTCCATTAGGATCACTGTGTGGAAGCAACTTCAGACAGTGGTGTCATGTTTTAGGATGAGAGCTCCAGGGCACAGGAAAACTTTCCAAGCTGTATGTTGAAAGGTTTCTAGTATTTTACTGTCTTTTCAGTCTTATGGTGCAAGGGTGTCTTCCTTGCTTTTTAATAAATGGAGCACTCTGCCAGAGGAATGTATTTACTTAGATTTAACAGACCCATTGGAAGGTTGAAAAAACCCAAACATTATCGATTCCTTCTCTAACAAATATACATAACTGGCCCAAACACATTATTTCTTCATTTCTCTCCATCAAGACTGAACCTCTGACTCACTGGTGTAGGAGTTTCAGAAAGGGTAGTGAAAAACTATGAAATGAATCATGAAATATACAGCCCAAAGAAAATATAAAGTCCATCTGAATAGCTTGTGTATTGGCCTGCTCAGTTAGTAAACAGGCCCTGGCAATTGTTACCATTTTATTATATGTGCATTAGTTTTACATTGTGCTATTTTTATAACTTTAGTATTGTAAGCTGAAAACAACTGGATTTCCACAGAGTGAGATAGAAGATTATAAGGGTACTTATAATATTTTCCGCTTTAATATTTTCTACAAAACTATGCAGAATTTTTGCATAACCTCCAGTACATATTCCTGACAATTTTTGCGTTCATCACATTTCACCTGATATCATCATCAACCTTTTCCCCCTCACTGACTGTCATCTGTCTCCATCAATTTCTGCAAATATGCAAAAAGACTTCGATTATTTTAAGATGGAAAAATATTCCTCCTCAACACATCCATGCTTCCCTACTCATCTGAATGGATTAAAGTCTCTATGCATATTGCCAGTGCATTAGTATCCAATTATTCATAATTCTTCTGTGTATACCCATGTATTTCAGCTTTAAAGGAATGATCTCACAAGTTATTTTCTGTATCTTTTATTATTCACAGTTAATACACTGCCCCAATACTAGAGACACTTGTGAAATACTAGAAGGGTGTGGTGGATTGACCTTGGCTGACCAGGTACACACCAAGCCACTCAATCACTCCCACTTCTCAACAGGACATGGAGCAGAAAATATGACAAAAAGCTGGTGGGTCAAGATAAGGACAGGGAAATCACTGTCATGGTTTAACCCTGGATGGCAACTAAGTACCACACAGCCACTCACTCCTCTCCCAGTGGGACTGGGGGAGAACTGGAAGGGTAAAAGTGAGAAACTCATGGGTTGAGATAAAAACAATTTGATACTTAAAAAGAAAGAATAATAATAAGAAAAATGTACAGAAAAGAGAAAAAAGACCCCAAAGAGACAGGAAAATAAAATCAAAGAAAGACAAGTGATGCAAATTAAAATGATTGCTCACCACCAGCCAACCAATTCTCAGACAGTCCCCTAGCAGCAGCCCCCCACCTACCTCCCCCACAGTTTTGTCACTGAGCATGACATCATATAGAATGGAATATTGCTTTGGCCAGTTGCAATCAGCTGTCGAGCTTTGTCCCCTCCTAACTTTTTGTGCATCTCCAACCTACTTGCTGGCAGGGCACTGTGAGGAGGAGAAAAGGCTTGACTCTGCATAAGCACTGCTCAGCAATAACTAAAACATCAGTGTGTTATAAACAATATTTTCAGCACAAAATTAAAACATAGCCCGATACAAACTATGAAGAAATTTAACTCTACTCCAGTCAAAATAAAATACAATCACTTACCAATTACTGTCATGGGCAAATCGGACTCAAATTGGGGAAATTAAATTTAATTTCTTGCCAAATAATCAGAGTAGGACAATAAGAAATAAGAACAAATCTATAAACAACTTCCCTCTCTTCTTCCCGGGCTCAACTTCACTCCCAACTTCTCTACCTCCTTCCTCCCACCCCGAGTGGCACAGAGGAATGAGGGGATGGGGGTGGGGGGGTTGCAGTCAGTTCATAACACTTTGTCTCTGCTGCTCCTTCCTCTGCATGCTCTTCCCCTTCTCCAGTGTGAGGTCCCTCCCATGGGAGACAGTCCTTTACAACCTTCTCCAATGAGTTTCCTTCCCATGAGCTGCAGTTCTTCATGAATTGCTCCAGCATGGGTCCTTTCCACGGGGTGCAGTCCTTCAGAAAACATCCGCTGGCTCCTTCAGTACTCTGTGTGTAGTTCACAGAATCACAGAATCACAAAATGGTCAGGGTTGGAAGGGACCTCTGGAGATCATCTATTCCAATCCCCTGCTAAAGCAGGTTTACCTAGAGCAGGTTGCACAGTCACATCCAGGCAGTGTTTGAATGTCTCCAGAGAAAGACACTCCACAACTTCTCTGAGCAGCCAGTGCTGTGTCATCTCCAAAGTAAAGTTCTTCCTCATATTCAGATGAAATTTCTTGTGTTTCAGTTTGTGCCCATTGCCCCTTGTCCTGTCACTGGGCACCATTGAAAAGAGCCTGGCCCCATCCTCTTGACACTCGCCCTTTAAGATATTTGTAGACATTTATAAGATCCCCTCTCAGTCTTCTCATCTCCATGTTAAACAGGTCTAGCTCTCTCAGCCTTTCCTCATAGGAGAGATGCTCCAGTCCCCTCATCATCTTTGTAGCCCTCCGCTGGATCCTCTCCAGTAGTTCCCTCTCTCTCTTGAACTGGGGAGCCCAGAACTGGACACAGTGCTCCAGATGTGGCCTCACCAGGGCAGCGAAGAAGGGGAGGATAACACTCCCCTTGACCTGCTGGCCACGTTCCTTCTAATGCACCCCAGGATCCCATTGGCCTTGGCCATAAGGGCACGCTGCTGGCTCATGGTTAACTTGCTGTCCAAATTGCTGTTTGGGGCCCCACAATTTAAGAAGGATGTTAAGGTCCTTGAACGTGTGCAGAGGGCAACAAAGCTGGTGGAAGGGCTCAAAGACAGGTCCTTTGTGGAGCATCCAAGGAAACTGTGTTTGTCTAGTTTGGCAAAAAGGAGGCTGAGGGGTGACCTCATTGCTCCCTACAGCTTCCTGAGGAGGGGAAGTGGAGAGGGAGGTGCTGAGCTCTTCTCCCTGGGATCCAGTGATAGCATGCATGGGAATGGTTCAAAGCTGCAAGAGGGGAGGTTCAGACTAGACTTTAGGAAACATTTCTTTACCAAGAGTGTGGTCAAACACTGGAACAGGATTCCTAGAGAGCTGGTCGATGCCCCAAGCCTGTCAGTGTTTAAGAGGCATTTGGACAAAGCCCTTAATAACATGCTTTATTTTTTGTTTAGCCCTGAATTGGTCAGACAGTTGGTCTAGGTGATCATTGTAGGTCCCTTCCAACTGAAACAGTCTAATCTATTCTGTTCTGTTCTGTTCTGTTCTTTTCTATTCTATTCTATATTGATGGGGATTGCAAGTTATAATTCCCTCTCAATTTTTTGCTCTGCAGAGACAGCAGCTATAAAAGCACAAGATAGTCACTAAAATCAACAACTGTGATTCTTAACAAAGAGTAGGCTTCACAAAGTTATAGATACATGTGAAAATCTACCTAAAAGCACATGTCACTGTCTTTTCTGCCTTTCATAGTCAGGTGACTCCTTGGAGGAAAATTCAAGATGTATTCATTTCTGAAGAAATACTAAAACTTCCTTTGTTACCATTTTAAAAGCCATTGCTGCTTTGGAAGAAATAGAGTAGTAAATATTTACTTACTTGATGAAATGAATGCTGAAATTCTTAAAACAGCTGCTGATGTAAACATCAACAAGTAGATTGAATTTCAGTTGTGTCTTGCACACAATAAAGCACAATGGATATTAAGAGGAACAGCACGGTTATTTAATGTTATTTCTATGGGTAAATGTTTTCTGAAGTTGACCTTTATTATTTGATTTTATATTGCATTCTAAGCAAAACAAGTTGTGGATCTGTATGAAGTTCTTGGCAGTCAGCACTGTGGGTAATAAGCTCCTTGTATATGTAACTAGTGGATGGAGCTAAACACCCACTACATACCATGAAGTAGAACTAGCTGTATGCAAATGACTGTTTAATTAGTGACAAGTTAGATTATTTAGATTAATATTTATAAAGAATTTCATGTGAAATGCTGCAGCAGCTAAGTTAATTTTTTTTATAATTCTGTTTTCACAGTGGAAGCATACTTGAATGCCTTTAGGCTTTCAGATATAGGAATCCAAACTAGATAAGCAAATTTTTTTCATTAAAGGTCTTTAAAAAACAAACATTACTTGAAATGCCAAATAGCATGTTGCTAATCTTGAAGTCCTACACCTCAGAGTCCATGAGAGTGTGCTCACTACAGGGCCATTTTGAGCAACCAAGAGGAAAATATTGAGGATAAACTAATGTCTTTAGTCACACACCTCACTGGAAATTGACAGATTTGAGGAATGGGCCCATGTGAATCTCATGAAGTTCAACAAGGCCAAGTGTAGGATCCTGCACCGGTGTTGGGGCAATCCCCAATACCACTATAGACTGGGGGATGAATGGATTGAGGATATACTGGTGAATGAAAAATTGGACATGAGCCAGCATTATGTACTTGCAGCCCAGAAAGCCAACTGTATCCTGGGTGGCATCAAAAATAGCATGGCCACCAGGTTGAGGGAAATCATTCTCCTCCTCTACTCTGCTCTTATGAGACCCCACCTGGAATACTGTGTCCAGCTCTGGAGTCTCCAGTGTAAGACAGACATGGACCTGTTAGAGCAGGAAGGCCACAAAAATTATCATAGGGCTGGAACACCTCTCCTCTGAAGACAGGCTGAGAGCGTTGGAGTTGTTCAGCCTGGAGAAGAGAAGGCTCTGGGGAGACCTTATTGTGGCCTTTCAATGTATAAAGGAGGCTTATAAGATAGAAATTTTTACCAGGACCTGTATCAACAGGACAAGGGGCAACAGTTTTAAACTGAAAGAGGGTAGATTTAGATTGGACATAAGGAAGAAATTTTTTACAATGAGGGTGGTGAGACACTGGGACAGATTGCTCAAGGAAGTTGTGTGTGCCCCATCCCTGGAAGCGTTCAAGGTCAGGTTGGATGGGGCTTTGAGCAACCTGATCTAGTAGAAGATGTCCTTGCCCATGGCAGTGGGGGGTTGGACCAGATGATCACTGAAGGTTGCTTCCAACCCAAAACATTCTATGATTCTATGAAATTAGGAATCTTATTCAGTAAGCCAGAGAAATGCTTTCCCCCACTCACAGTTTACAGCCTGGACCCCAACACTGATTAGCTCTGAGGCTGTAGCTGACCACAGTAGATCAGTCCTTAGAACCTGAGTTTCCTAACTCCTGAGGGGATCCACACCAACAGTTCCCACCTTGATACCAAGTGCTCAGGCTGTTGGGCTATTCTGGAAAAGATAGTATCCATCCTTCTTTTTAAAACCATTTGACTTTGAATGAGAAATAATCTCTTCCTTAAGATTCTTACTTGGAACAGGTCAAGATTCGAATTCTAGGCCCTGATGGCTCCTTAGTGTTTTGCAATCAAACATCAAAGATATCACAATGCCTCTGAGCTGTAAATCCCCAGGAGCTTGGATAATGTTTTGAAGCAGTATCTTAAACTCTTCCCTAGGCCACCGTTTTCAACAGCATGATGGGCCTTATGGTTTTGATATAGCTGTCTTGATGTTCTTAGCAGAGTCTGAAATCTAGGCAAAATATAATATACAAATTGAATGTGTATTTATACGAAGACTGATTTTTTTGTGGGCCCATATATGAGAGGAATTGCAAGGAAATGTAATAGCGGTTAGCATTTAGGCTCTTTCAGTATTAACAGTCAACTGGGATGAGCCTTTTCAATTTTGAATTTGTGTAGAATTTAGATGCCTTTATGCTACTCTAGGTATCTAAAACCTCCTTTGGCTATGTCTCAAAGCAACCACAAGCAAGTTAGCTTAAGTTGATTTGCCACAGACTTCAGCTTAATACAGTCAACTGACTTAAAATGATTTAAAAGAAAAATTGACTAAAAGATATTTTACCTAAACTCAGTATAAGCTAATGTTAAAACAGGGGCATACGAAAGGTGCTACAGTGAAGGTAGATGGAAGATTGTTATGCAGAAAAGCATTTTATAAGTCTAAACAATTAAACGTTTTCATCAGTTTAGGGATATAATAGTATTTTTGATGTTCTGAGGAAAATGGAACTGTTAAGATATCTTTAATCAGTAAGCCAATGTTCTTTAACTGATTATTACTAAAAAAAGCTTGAGTTGTGTCGTGGTTTAACCCCAGCCGGCAACCAAGAACCACGCAACCCAGAGGGATGGGGAGGAGAATCAGAAAGGAATGTAAGACTCAAGGGTTGAGATAAGAACAATTTAATAGGTAAAAACAAAAGCCGTGCACGCAAGCAAAGCAAAACAAGGAATTCATTCACTGCTTCCCATGGGCAGGCAGGTGTTCAGCCATCCCCAGGAAAGCAGGGCTCCATTACGCGTAACGGTTACTCGGGAAGACAAATGCCATAATGCCAAATGTCCCCCCTTCCTTCTTCTTCCCCCAGTTTACATACTCAGCATAACATCATATGGTATGGAATATCTCTTTGGCTAGTTCAGGTCACCTGTCCCGGCTGTGTCCCCTCCCAATTTCCTGTGCCCCTCCAGCCCTCTCGCTGGCAGGGCCTGAGGAACCGAAAAGTCCTTGACTTAGTATAAACACTACCTAGCAATAATAAAAAATCATCAGTTTCTTATCAACATTGTTCTCACACCAAATCCAAAACACAGCACTGCACCAGCTACTAGAAGAAAATTAACTCTATCCCAGCTGAAACCAGGACAAGTTGGTATAACCAAACCACAAAACAGGACCTGTTGTTGTATTGTATTAGACTACATCTTTCCAAGACAAAATTTTCTTTAACAGGGATATCTTCTTTTAGAAAAATGAAGGGACTAAGAGGGTGGACTTAGGGCAAGAGATGCTTTTTTAGTCATTCTTCTGTGCTTAGAGAGGATTTATGATAATGTGGCACACTTGTAAGGACAGGTATATTCATTTTTAATTTATCTTTTTATTTAAGATTAGGAAATTATATTTGAAAGGCTGTGTTTCTTAGAAGTAAAACCAAACAGCTGAAAAAGCATCAAGGATTTGAGCTGTAGAATCCACATGACCACTGATACTAGTAAACACAGGAAAAGCAGCATAAGAATATTATCCAGCAGTAGCTAAAAATATGAAATAAAGTTAATATGTTTAACCTCTTGCTTTTTCAGTGGCATACTCCAAAATATTGACTCTGTACCTGCACTGACTGACCCATCCAACTATCAGATCTTTGGTTTGTCTTGAAAGAATTTCCTCTGATGAAAAATTAGACTTCCTAAGGCAATTTCTCACAATAGCACTGTGTAATGCCACCAGAAATGGTGTTCTCTCGAATCTAGGTTCTTCACCTGATGTGCAAGAGTCAATCCACACAGAGCTGAGATAATTGTTTATTGCATGTTTTCTCAGAGATGGGTGCTAGGTAGTAAATCCACAAAGCTAGCACACATCTTAACACATGGTAAAACATTTTATACACTTTGAACAATTGTTTACAATTATGTTTAGTCACACTTAATTCTCATTGGCTCTTATGAGTCTCATCTCCATTTAAAGGTACAGTATTCTTTTTTTCATCCCCACATGTTCTGTGGGGAAGGGGCTTCGTTAGTAGGGGTCTCTCTTTGCTTGAAGGTAGATCTTTTACTATGCTAATAAGAATAGTTCATACATAGTTCCAGTAATTTTCTGTTTGGTCTCATTAACCATTTGGTTCTTGAATTTATCTTGTTATTTCTTAGCTTGACATATTTATGATGTCTATTCCTTCAACCCAAGGCAATTTCTTGTTAATTATTTGTAAGGATTAACTAATATCCTCTGTTTTTCAAATTCTTTCTTGTTTTTCACTATAAATAATTACATATTTCTTTTTATAGCTGAATAAATTATAATTCAATGGAAATTACAACATTATTGTAAATTTAATTGCAAGTATGCCTACAGTTACAGCATCTAGCATGGCTTTTCAATAGTATAGTTCAAAAAGCTCCAAAGCCAGCCTATGTTAATGATGTACGGAATCGTACTCTACAACTCGAGGAGAGTTACAAAGCAGGTATGGTTATTGTGTCGCCGGGTGCAAGGGGGATCGTTCCTCCTAACCTGCACACTTAATTTTATTCATAATACATATTTATGCAGTTAAGTTGGTTGGTTCCACCCAAAGTCTACGCCTACTAACTAATTATTGGTTAGTTTCTTTCTCGCCTCAATTTAAAGGTACAGTTCATTTTAAATTCACTACACATGCTCCCCAAGTGGGGGATCCACCCTCTTCAGGGTGGCCATTTGAGTGGGAGGTCTCGATCTCCCACTGCCACAATTATTTTACCTTAGTATCCTTGAGTCTTATCTATTCAGTAGTTTGTTTTCTTTTAGCAGTTAGCACGTCCTCATCAGAAGGCCCCTTCTTTACATTCTTGTTGAGCTCATCTACACCTGTACTAACTGTCCCTTCTTGAAGTGCTGAGTGGGCCAAGCTCCCAACCTTCTCTTGAAGACAGTGAGGCTCCTGCATGCGTCTTGATGTTTCTTATATCTATGCAACTCCTGTTTGCATCAGAGTTTTAGGTTTTTCACTATATTTTCTCACATCATTAATGCTTCAGCACTCCCACTGCTGGAGAAAGAGTGATAGTAGTAATGCAATGGTGGGAAATTGCAAGGACGCTTACTTCTTAACAAGAATTGACCAAGGGTAAAACAAATATATACTCCTTTAATTTTAATTAGAAAATTCCAGGAGCTGAATGTAAAACCAAACAAATCCCTCAAACACCTATTTTGTTTTCTGATCTATAGAAAAATACCACCACAATAAAGGGGAGAAAAAAGAGACTGATTTCTCTACATAACCAGAAACCAAATATTATATTAGAAAACTTTTAACAAAATAATTTTAATCCCTCTGATATCTAATGCAAGCACTCCCCAAATTTTTTCCCCTCCTCCCCCCTCCTTAGAACCTTCTTGACAAGAACTGTTATCATGCAGATAATCTTGAAGTTAAAGAAGAACAGACTATTAGAAGATATTAGTATTGCAATCTATAGAAAATTAATGGTTTCAAGAACTGTACATACACTGAGGAGAATAGCCATGATGAAGTGTGGTGACGCAGGTCAAGGCAGACTAAAAAACACTATGTCTGCGTGGCTGGGTTCGGACAAAATGGCCAAATGGCCTTTATTGTTTATACAAATTATTTATATATCTTAGACAGTACATGTGTCAGACCCTGATAGGTTTTTTTGTTCTTCTTCTTGATTGCTATTTGCTGTTGCTCTAGGTGCCCGTATGCTGTGGTTCTAAGTTCCGGTTCTTCACATCCTGTTTACATACCTGACGATTTGTGGCTGTCTTAAAGGTACACAGCTAAGTCTTTGAAGTCAACTAACTTGTCTGCAGACCCACTGCAGAACCCCAACAATTCCCCCCTTTTTGTTTTTGAACAGCTAGTACCAGGTTTGCCATGTTCTGCAGGGCCCTTGCAAACATGACGGCAACCAAGGCGATAGCAAACAAACAATACTGCTAAGTGAGTGAATGGATGCCAAAGAGGCTGACATTTTCTCAGATTTTAGTAACATGTTGCTGCAATGGGGCGCCTAAAATCCATTCAGCACATACCGTCAAAATCCTCACAGCCATGTCCTTGAGCCAACAACAAAAAGCCAATAGTTGCTCTGTTTTGTATGTAATGGTGGCAAATTGGACTCACATTCTTAACTGCCTAACAAACAAGGTGATTTAACTCTTTAATGCTTTCCCTGCTGTTACTCTGGATAAGAGAAGAACCACTGCAATACATTCCCATCAGTTCCATAAATCAACTACATCATTACATGCTTCATTATCAGCATGTTCACGTGTTGATTTATGCGGGTGTCATGGTCCCATCATAGCTTTTCACTACATTAGCATCTACATAAAGACAACTATCAACATTCAAAGTGCAAACAATATCAACTTCTTTTGGATTAACATTATACAGAGGTAATCAATTATCCTAAATAACAAGGCTTTCAGTAAGATTCTTCATTCCCAAAAGTCTTTGTCAAAATCATACATTCACTCTTTTGCAACAAAGTCTGCAAGTCAGGAAGGGCACACCAAACAAGGACTGGTTCAGTAAGGAGGCCACATATTAGTTGTTGGGTTGACTGGCGGCAGCAGTGCTCCCATGGTCCGGCACGCTAAGCTCAGGCCGCACACAGCGAGCAGGTATCCATCGCGGATCTTCATCTGTGGAAACACACGCATAACCTCTCCCCCAAGTTAACAATTCATGCGGTCCCGACCAATGCCCGGTACGAGGGACTTTCACACGTACTAAGACGCTTTCATGCTTTTGCTGCTTGTCACCAATTGACACAAAGTGCCGCACAATGGGAGGCACCATATAGTCAGCAGGGATTTTCATTAAGTTCAAAACATAGCATGCTTTCTCTAATCGTGCCTCTGGGGTCATTCCCTTCATCCCCCCCCCCCCCTTTTTTCTTTTTTTAAATAGCAAAATACATTTCAACTGCGGTAATACAGTAGATTATAAACAGCTTTTCTGCATGACAGAACACAGTAACCCCGTACTGAGAAACAGTTTTTTGCAAGTCCTGCACTACTTTCCAAGCAAATGGTGTATGAACGTGAGGATTACCAGCAGCTGCATCTCCCAATACAATAGGATATGCGTGCGGTGCATGGTGGAAGGAGTAGGAAGATCAAGGAGCGGTCCGCCTATCTGTTCTACTAAACCCCAGTTCCCGTCTCTTAATGCCCCATCTCTTACAGCCTGCCAAAATCGCCGAGGGTTGCGCAGCATTACCGTACCACTGGAAACTGGATTTTTACCACCTCCACCTTCTTCATTGCCTGTGACTGATAACGTTGTCGTAGCTGGACCCGAATCCGGGTTTTCGGCACTTCCATCCTGCGCAGGCAGGGCCGGAGCCGAGGGGGTGAGTGGGCAGGGCCGGAGCAGCCTGATGAGGAGGAAGGCGTGTGGGCTGGCACAAATGTTGGGGGGAGTCAGGGGGGCTGGGATCGGTCCGCCTAGGTTTCTGCTTATCGTTCTCATCCTCGGGATCGGTATGGCGTATAAGTCGATGCGGTTGGACAGATTTAGAGGATTCGGGGCATTGGGGAGTGGCGTCTGGTAAGGAGCACAGACTCTCCCCCTCCCCCACCCCCTCATCCTCTTGTCTGTATTCTGGAGGGGGATACAGGGGAGGTTTGAATGATACACCCTCATTCGCATTTTGCTGACTTTTCAAGTCCCCACTCGCATTTTGCTGATTTTGCAAGCCCCCACTCGCGCCTTGATGATTTTTGACCCCCCCTACAGCATGTCTAAGCAGTCCCCATGTAAGCAAAAGCCCCGACACCTCTTCATCCCCTTTCTCCAGAGCTTCTGACAGTGTTGATCCTAAATTGTCCCAGGTTGACATGCTAAGAGCAGTCACGGGGGATGCTTCTACTCCATGTGTTTTGGCCCATAGTAACATATTTTTTAACCGAAGCCCATCTAAAGTAATTCCACGCTTCTCTAATACTAATTTCCACATTGATAGCACCATGGTATCTTCTTTAGATAACTTAGTCCCCATGCTGTCCCTGGTGGCTCACCTTACCGGTGTCAGTTCTCCCGGGATCTTGCAGCTGCTCGCTGTGCTACTCCGCTTCACCAGGCTCCGCCTCCCCAGCAACCCGCTGGTCACAGTCTCAGGATCGCTCCTGACACCCCTTACTGGGGTCACATCGGCACAGTCTCAGGGTCTCTTTTTGATACCCTTTACTGGGATCACATTGGCACGTCAGGGTCACCAAATGTGGTGACGCAAGTCGAGGCAGACTAAAAAAACACTATGTCTGCGTGGCTGGGTTCAGACAAAATGACCAAATGGCCTTTATTGTTTATACAAATTATTTATATATCTTAGACAGTACGTGTCAGACCCTGATAGGTTTTTGTGTCCTTCTTCTTGCTTGCTGTTTGCTGTTGCTGTAGGTGCCCGTATGCTGTGGTTCTAAGTTCTGTTTCTTCACATCCTGTTTACATACCTGACAATTTGTGGCTGTCTTAAAGGTACATGACTAAGTCTTTGAAGTCAACTAACATGTCCGCAGACCCGCTGCAGACCCCAACAACTTGACACAGCAATATAGTATCGCTGTGGCCTTTTTATAACAGGAAGCAGTGATGACTCCTTTACCTCCTAGCATCTTTTCAATCTGCAAGCCTTTCAGTGATGGTTTAAGATAAATGTGAGTAGATCAAAAACTTTAAACTCATAGGACAGTTATCTGGAGAAAGGCAATCTTTTTACAAAATAAAGCCATAGAACTAAGCAAAGGAAACTGAAAAATTTCATAGGCCATTTCAAAGCCCAGACATATTGAGGTACAGACTAGATGTTTTCAGCACGTGCTTTTATTAAGCAGCATAATCTCCTAGATAATGAGTAGAAGGCTTCAAACCTGTATGGTCTAACTCAAAGAAAAGCTCAAATAATTAAAACAAACTAGCAACTAATTTCATAATAGCCAAACATACCCTAGTAACTTGCACCACAAATTTCAACTTCTCTCAACACTAAAAATGTACACAAAGTATACACCTTGAAAAATACTCTGGAGATTTCTGCAAAGAGTACTCTATTTCCAGCTGTTTTTTCACCCATAGGGAAACCTCTCTTCACATCCTTTTGGCATCTGAAGGATACCTGTTCATCTCTGCTGCCCAGCTCATGTGGCATGGTGGGAGCGGAAAGGGTGCCTGACATGGAGAGGTTTCTGCCTTTACAATGCTATCTTGATGTCTGAGCAAAACATCATTAAAGGTGATGAGTATAACAGGCATCCTTCATTCAGGATAAATTAATTCAGTTGTGGAGCTTCTTTTGGAATGGGGTGATTGAAATGGTAAGAGCTGCTGTCTAAAACCACCAGCCTTACCCAATGCTAGTGAGAAGCTCAATTTTGAGAGTGGTGTGTTTTACCTAGAATCAGGGAAGGCTGTGAATTCTTTTCAGGGAATAGTGGATGTGCAGAGTAAAGGCAAAGGGCAAGCCAGTTCACCCAGGGATGCCACTGCAGTGTTACCCTGAGAGAGCCAAGGGACTGTGTTGAGGACAAGGAGATCATGAAAAGAAGGACTGAAGAACAAACCTGGACTGCACATTGTGTGGAAAAATGACTAAAATAATCAGTTTTTATCACAGAAATACCCAATTGTGAAGCTCTCAGCTTGCAAGATTTTATATAATGGTTGTAAATTCCTGAATCAAAAGTTGCAACATGGCATTCGGCTTAGGAATGAGACATACCATTTTGTTTGAAAAACTGACACCCTGTATCTCTTAAAGTGGTTTAATCAACAGTGCCACAACACACTGTTGCAGAGAGGACCCCTGGGTGCATGAGGTGAACAGAGAGGTTTCCACAAACCCTGGTGGCAATGCTGAAAAATCAAGAATTTTACTCAGGGCCTTGCACAAAACCTCAGCATGCCAAGCCCACCATTGCCACAGGTGGCTGAGGAGACACAACACAGTTGCCAGCCTTGTGATGGGGAAGCCCCATATGTCACAGGAGAGGAAAATGGAAGAGGGAGGAAGCAAAGGAGGAAGCTGGGCTGCCTGCTTTGGTCAACATCACCCCCCTCCCTAGATACCCTCAGCCCCTTCCCCTGCAGACTCCCTCTGAGGGTGTGTGGAAAAATCACCTTGAGGGGGAGAATTAGAGAAAATTGGGACCTAATAGAAACGTAGTATTACAGAAAGCTTTTTAAGGTAAAATACAGCTATCGCTTTCAGGATGGTTGGCATGCATGGAATCTACTTTACTACAGTTCCCTAAGCAAAACATCCTGCCAGCTCAGCACATGCTGATAGGAGTAATGGAGGATGGAGCAGAGTGGAGACACCACAGCCAGGCTCTGTTGTGCTCCCTGCAGGAACGAGAACTTGATGGCACCACACAGCTGATAAGCTGTATAGCAGTTGTCACATGAAGAATCCATGAGATGTCCGTGGTTGAGCCAACCATTGTGGCAAAATGACTTTCCTCAAATGAAATAATCTCATTGCAATACTAACACACACCTCCATCTCAAAGTTACCTGCCTCCAAGGTACTACTACATCTCACTGGCACATGATACATGTTAGTAACAACAATATGTATGACTAGAGTCACTCAAGCTCCACCTAAATGTGATGGAAATGGACTAATCTTGGACTGAAGTAAGTCTGGGGGGGAGGGGGGATTTTTTGTCAGAAGTCCCAGATTACCCAACTCTGATTTAGTGTTCACAAAGATAGGTCAAGCTGACCCACTCTCTAGCACTGTTATAAATGAAGGGACTTCTAATCAAGGGAGTCAGCCTTGGGAAGGATGAGAAACAAAGAACAGATAGTGAAAAGAACACCATTATCTAAGTTACGCAGAAAGAATCTAAGTTACACAGAAAGAAGCCTTCAAGTGAGGAAAGTTCTAGCTATGAGAGGAGACAGGCTAATAAAGTGTTGCAATCCACTGACATCAACAGAAAATTAGTTGAAAATAGGACAAAGATAATTGTGGTAGTGGGAGATCACAACCTCCAACTCAAATAGCCCCCCTGAAAGAAAAGCTCCACTTGAGGAGCATGTGTAGTTAGTAGAGAACTTCAGCAGTGCTATCTGAGGATGTGTACTAATTTGCATTAGAAGCAAGAAACTTGTAATCAATCCTGTGTATGATAAATGAATATGCAATATACTATGAAGTGTAAAAAGTGGACAGACGAGGAGAGAAGTTAGGGAAGACTCCATCATAACTTCTGGGATCAGTTGACAGGTTGAACCTGTCTTCTCCCCCATAGGGATGTTTATTGGGTAAGAACTTTGTCTTATGCATGCTAAATAACTAACACTAGCTGTTATTAGTGATTATAGTTTAGTTGTATATAGTTTGGTTGTATATCACTTCAAGCTTGTTTTTGCAGACAGTCTCTATCACCGGCAATCACAAACCTTAATTTGTCACGCTTTCATATTAAAGAGTGTATTCCGTAAACTGTTAGTGTGAGTCCTTTGTGGGTGCTAGCAGTTGCCGGCAACAGGTAACACATTCAAATAAAGTGGGAAGGCCCGCTGAGGTGTCCCCCTTATGCTGTTAGTGTGTTTCTCCGAACAAGTCAGTTGAATTGCTCTCTGATCCAGTGGGACTGTTCAGTGAAGGGTCCCTATAATGGGACGCTGACAGACTGGTCTTGCACAAGGGTCTCGGCTTTCCTGGGGCACTGATAGACAGATCAAACAATCAAACACCTGGGGTTGAGAGAATCTCCCCCCCCCCCCCCTTTCACATAACAGGGTGGCCTGAAGAGGGTCAGGCTGTCACTGAGGGTGGGCAGGCAACCCTGTGCACGCCAGGGCAGTGATTGGTGTCACAGCGGCACCACACCCACACAGAGGGGTGGGAGCAGACATGTTAGCGGAGGCTGCTACAGTCCCCATAATATTGTGGGGAAGGTGGCGGAAGAAGGGGAAGTAGGGTGTAGTGGAAGGCATCTGGTTGGGCTACCAGAGGGAGAAAGACCCATTTCATTCCGCAGAGTGGGGCTGGTGTAGCATGGGGAGAAAGTGGAACAAAGTGTTCAAGCAAACAGCCACAGGAAACACATAAATCTGACTCAGGGGTAACCACTGAAGGCTAGGGGATGAGGCATGATTAATGAAAAATAAAATTCCTACAAATATGTGTCACTCATATGCAGGCTGCAATGGTGGCTATTGCTTTTTATACAAGTATGGGGAGAGTGATCTCTGCTTTTCCTAAACATGTATTGCCATAGCTCTATTTATAAATTCACAGCAGCCTGTCGTTTATTTAGTGAGCACCATGGTGCAGGTGCATTTTAAACTCTCCCACCCTCGAAAAAGGTTATTATTATAACCCACCACCAAACATGTTCTCGCAGTCTGCCAGTCACTGAGATCTATCTTTGATGATAACAGTCCAATGGCTACCACGTGGCTGAGAGGGTTAAAAAGGATTATGCTGTGGATTTGCAAGGAGCTCCTCTCAAAAGAATAAATAAACAAAAACAAAACCCAAGAACAAACCCAAAGGGGCCACGGTGGTTTCACATTGGCACCTGGTGACAGAAACCAGAAAGCAACTCTAAACCCAGAGGCCAACCAGCCTCACTGCCCGCCGGGGGAGGGGAGTGCTAATTTCAGTGCTGCTCACGTGGTCCCGGCGCACAGGCTGGGGGTGGGCCCAGCAGCCCCCAATCTAGGGCAGTTTGTTTAACTGCAGTAACGGGAACTCAATGTTCCCGCAGTGAAGGGATTTCTGAGAACAGAGAACGTGTCCTCGGATGAACCCAGCTCCTTCTCCTCTCCCTCCCTCCTGATGTCTGCGCCACGGGCTTAAAGTGGCGATGCCACGGTGCTGAGGAGCCTCCGGCTTCGTCCGCCTGCAGCCCTCAGTGGTGCCTCCCGCAGGCCGGAGTGGTGGGAGCAGCGCACGGTCACATCGCTTCCCCGGGGGAACCCCGACACCTCTGCCTGGCCCCCTGCGCCTGCCCCTATGGCTGTTCAACCTCGTTCTTCCAGGAGACCATGTGAAGAGGAAAAAAGGAAAAAATCACGTTGAAAAGCAAATAACAGTTTTGGGACTTTTCCTGGGGGAAGAAAGAGGGGGGTGCATCAATACTGGGGAAAGCCACTGCTGGAAAACTTGCAGACCAATATGGGAATCTGGAGTCAGTTCCAAAAGTAGAGAAAGAAAAGTAACATTTAAGCATAGTGATCAGGGAAGAAAAGCTCTAGGGTCAGCCAACAAGAGCTAATATGATTGCAAGGCTAGACATACTTGTCTAGATTAATACATATAATATGCTGAACAGAGATCCTGGAGGACAGTCACTGGTAGGAAACCAGTATAAGCAATAGTTCTGCCATTTTAATGCCATCTCCACTTAATGAACTTAATAATAGTCAATGCAAAGCTGGCTGCAGAATTGTGTGTGCTCCGTTGTACTTTATTATGCAGCGATATCCTAGTAACAGTATTTTCCTTCACACTTGGAAAGGTAGAAGGCTTAAAAGACCTCATTCCTTATTCAACACACATAATGAATTACATTTTAACTCACTAAATTTCAATCACTCTATGAATTTTTTAATGAAACATTTCAATGCCTTGTCTGTGTAATTTACACAACCCATCTGATGGAGTGAACTGGTGACAATGTTGATAGACTGTGTTGCAGCACCCCTTCCCAGTGATGGCCTTCCATTGAAACAGTAGTGCTGTCAGATATTGATTCTTACTATCAAATAGATATTAGAAAGTTTCAAAGGCCATGATGAGCTGATGTTCTGTGACAGAAATGACAAAAAACTATTTTCAATTAGCATCATAGTATAATCTTGAGGAAGCAGGAAAAGAAACATTTTTTTGATCAGTTTATAAAAATGGTATGAATCACTGAATGAAAAGAAATTACGTCCTTTAAACCTAACCATAAAGTGATTCCCAGTCCACATTCTCCATGTATATTGTGTGCTGGCTTTGTTGTGAATTTATTATTCATTGGATGACTTTACTACAGTCAAAGGTAGATATTTCCAAATTTACTCCAAGTTTCTATTTATGAACTTGAAACTCATACCCATATAAACACTGAAAGATAGTGTCTGATGCAGGCTGTAAAATCCTGAGTACATACATAAGCAACTAATCCATGTTCAGTGCTGCTATGCCTACACTGCTACCAGTATCCAAAACAAGCTTAAATCTAGGTCTGTTTCAGCCATGTAGGCTATAATTTCATTGAAGCATAGACATTTATTGGGTACTTATCACATGCATAGGTAAGCCCCAGGGAGGGAGGAGCCATTTCTGGTTTCTGAGGTCCAAAATCAACAGAATTGGTCACAGTTAAGGACATTAGATGTGATTCAGGAGATACTAGGAAGAACTCAAGACCTGTGAATAATACTGTATTGCAGAATATGTATGGAATTACAGTAGAAAAAAGTTAAATGTAAAAAGAGAAAAATGCTAACGCTCAAAATAGCAAAGTGTTTGCCATGCTGAGTAGTAAACAGGAAGGGAACATGTTCTCTGATATGACTGTGTATCTATAACATTTGTTCTTCCAGAAAGTTGAATTTGATTTTACTCACAGAATCATAGAATGGTTGAGGTTGGAAGGGACATCTAGATGTCATTTGGTCCAACCCCCCTGCTCAAGCAGGGCCACCTAGAGCCAGTTGCCCAGGATGAGGTCTTTGAATATTTCCAAGGGGGGAGAATCCACAACCTCTCTGGACAATGTGTTCTGCTGCTTGGTCACCCTCATAGTAAAAAAACAATGTTTCCTTATATTCAGACAGAACCTCCTGTTGTTTCAACTTGTGCCCATTGTCTCTTATCCTGCTGCTGCACACCAATGAAACAAGCCTGGCTTCATCCTCTTTGCACCTTACTTTTAGGTATTTGTACACACTGATAAGATCCCCCCTGAACCTTCTCTAGCCTAAACAGTGCCAGCTCTCAGCCTTTTCTCATAGGTGGGATGCACCAGTCCCTTAATCATTTTTATGGGGTTGTTCTTCCCCAGGGGAAGGACTTGACACTTCCCCTTGTTGAACTTCAAGAGGTTCCTCTCAGCCCACTTCTCCAGCCTGTTGAGGTCCCTCTGTGTAGAGCAGGAGTCCTCAAACTACAACCCATGAGCCAAATACAACCCCCCAGAGTCCTCAGTCCAGCCCCTGGTATTTACAGAAACACCACCACCACCCATCTGCCCCCCCGGGGGGGGGGGGGGGGCGGGCAGGGGTGGGGAAACCAAGCAGCTGCAGATGACTTCCTACCACTTCATCCATGCCAGCCCCCTGGTTAAAAAGTTTGAGGACCCCTGGTGTAGAGGAATGAAGGCAGTGGGTTGATTAGCATTGATAACACACAGCTGTGGCCTTGCCTCAAAGGCAGTGGGTTGATTGACATGGATGATGTGCAGCTGTAGCTTGTTCCCACTAAGTGGTTAAATAGCCCTGAGGATTGTGGGAGATGAGGGTGGTTGGTTGGTTGGTTGGTTGGTTGGTTGGTTGGTTGGTTGGTTGGTTGGTTGGTTGGTTGGTTGGTTGGTTGGTTGGTTGGTTGGTTGGTTGGTTGGTTGGTTGGTTGGTTGGTTGGTTGGTTGGTTGGTTGGTTGGTTGGTTGGTTGGTTGGTTGGTTGGTTGGTTGGTTGGTTGGTTGGTTGGGTGGGTGGGTGGGTGGGTGGGTGGGTGGGTGGGTGGGTGGGTGGGTGGGTGGGTGGGTGTTTGGTTTCTGGAGGAAGGAGATACAGCACAGGCAGTAGAATCCAGCCAATGGTAAAGCCTTGTTGCAGCCTACTAGTTTGTTTGTGTTGCAATGCTTCTGGATGGTGACACCACCTTCTGCCATATCAGCCGCTCCTCCCAGTTTTGTGTCATCAGCAAGCCTGCTGAGGGTCCACTCTGCCTCATCATCCAGATCATTAATGAAGATGTTGAACAGGACTGGACCCAGTATTAATCCATCAGGTACACCACTAGTTACTGGCCTCCAACTAGACTTTGTGTCACTGATCACCACCCTCTGGGCCCAGCTGTTCAGTCAGTTTTCAATCCACCTCCACTGTCTGCTCATTCAGCCCATATTTCATCAGCTTCTCTATGAGGATCTTATGGGATACAGTGTCAAAGGCCTTCCTGAAGTCTAGGTAGACAATATCCACTGCTGTCCCCTGTGGATAACTGGCTAGCTGAAAAGGGTCACATAGACATAGTCCAGCTGGCTGGACAAAAATGCACATCGCTCTCAGCTTATCTGAAGTAAAGCAAAATACACTGTCTTTGGCTGTCCTTGTTACACAATAACAGGAAGATTTTGGTGGGAAAAGAATGTTGCAGGTGGGAACAGATAACTACAGAAGAGAAACTAGGGGCGGGCTTGGTATTTAGGCAACTAACCAATAATGAGCTTAACTTTTGTAATATGTATGAGCTAATTATAAGAAGGCATAAAAGGTGACTGTAAGGTACAATAAACGAAGTCTGCTGATCACTCATATTGAGTGACTGCGTCTTCCCTCCGTCGCGACAGTCCCCTCATCTACCAGGCCAGTCATTTCATCATAGAAGCTTATCAAATTGGTAAAGCATGACTTCCCCTTGGGGAATCCATGCTTATGATTCCTGATTACTTCCTTGTCCTCCATGTGCCTGGAAATGGTTCCCAGGATGAGCTGCTCCTTCACTTACCCAGGGATCGAGGTGAGGCTGAGCTGCCTGTAGTTCCCTGGGTGGGTCCTCCTTCTTGAAGACAGGAGTGACATTTGCCTTCATCCAGTCTTTGGGCACTTCTCCCATTTGCCGTAATTGATCAAAGATTATTGAGAGTGGCCTTGCGATGACATTGGCCATCTCTCTCAGCACTTGTGGGTGCATCCCTTTGGGGCCCATGGACTTATGTATGTCTGGTTTGCTTAAGTATTCCCTGACCTCATCCTCTTCCATCATGGGTACGTTTTCTTTTCTCTAGCCTTTCCCCCTGGGCTCTGGGACTTGGGATTCCTGAAGGTCGGTCTTTCTAGTAAAGACTGAGGTGAAGGAGACACTCAGTACCTCAGCCTTTTCCATGTCCTGTGTCACCGGGTCCCCCATCTCATTCAGCAGTGGGCCCACATTCTCCCTAGTCTTCCTTTTTTCACTTATGTACTTACAGAAGCCCTTCCATTTCTCTGACACCCCTGGCGACATTCACTTCCAAGTAAGCTTTGGATTTCCTAACCTCATTCCTGGATGCTCAGTGTCTCTGTATTCTTCCCAGGTTACCTGTCTCTGCTTTCACCTTCTGTATGCTTCCTTTTTCTGTTTCAGTTTGTCCAGGAGCTCCTTCTTTATCCATTCAGGCCTCCTGGCTTTTTTGCCTGACTTCTTATTCTTTGGGTTAGAGCTCTCTTGAGCTTGGAGGAGGTGATCCTTGAATATTAATCAGCTTTCTTGGCCTCCTTTTCCCTCCAGGACTTTGCCCCACAGGACTCTTCCAAGCAGGTCCCTGAAGAGGCCACAATCTGTTCTGAAGTCCAGGTTGTGAGTCTGCTTTTTGCCCTCCTCCCTGCCCTCAGGATCATGAACCACAACATCTCATGTTCACTGCAGCCAAGACTGCCTTTGACCTTCACAACCCCAATGAGCCCCTCCTTGTTGGTCAGTAGCAGCTCCAGCAGAGTACCTCTCCTCCTTGGCTCCTCTATCTCTTGGGTCAGGAAGTTGTCATCGATGCACTCCAGGAGCTTCCTGGATTGCTCGTGCCCTGCTGTGTTATCCCTCCAGCAGTATCGGGGTGGTTGAAGTCCCCCATGAGGGCCAGGGCCTGCGAATGTGATGCTGCTCCTATCTATCTGTAGAGGGCCTCATCCACTTGTTTTTCCTGATCAGGTGGCCTGTAGCAGAAACCCACTACAATGTCACCTTTACCTGTCCTCTCTTTAATCATAACCCAGAAGCAATCCATTGGCTCCTCATCCATCCCTAGGCAGAACTCCATGCATTCCAGCTGCTCTCTCACATGAAGGGCAACTCCCCCTCCTCATCTTCCCAGCTTGTCCTTCCTGAAGAGCCTGTATCCATCCATCCATTGCAACACTCCAGCCATCCCACCATACCTCCATGATTCTAAGAAAATCATAGCCCTGCAGCTGCAAATCTTTAATCCTCATGGTCCTGAATTTTAAGGCCAGATGGGTCTTCCATCACTAGTGTTCTACTGTGTGCTTTTAAAATGGAAGGTTTGATAATGTAAAAACTGCTTTCAGCATACTTACTTTATCTTGCAAAAATTTATTTAGCAATCAGCTGTGCTGACTCATTTTCCACTTCTGATTACTTCAGATGATTTTCTAAAGCAATTTTTTGTCTGTCTCACATTTTCAGTACCAGAGGCATTTCTTCAAAAGGTTAAAATGTTTCCTTCTTATTGCACTAGGCTTTGCAATGGGTAGTTGCTGTTGTTAAGTGGAAAAGGTAGCCCTATTTCACTCATGATGTATGCAGAGAACCTGTGCAACATATTGGTATGAAAGATACTATGTACATGTAAAATATGATGTGTTCACATTTATACAACTGTTGAATGTTATTTTGTAATGTTGCCATAATATCAATAATATGTAACAATTTTTCTGCATTGTCAAAAATGTTAATATAGATCAGTAAATAAGTCATTCATGCCAGCATATCATTTTAGCAATTTCCAGCCTTCTTGCCATTGGTCATTTCTCACTGACTTGTCAAATCACATTGAGCTTATATTAAACATAGTTTCAAGGGCTCTGGAGAATGAAAAAAAGTCAAAGTAGAAACTGAAATATGATTGAAACTTCTGGTGTTCAAACCATTAGCAAATATTAATACAGGAGCAAAAGGGATTTTATATTTTATCTTTAGTGGGAAGGCACCAGCAGAGAAGAAACTTCTGCACTCTGTAAAAGAGCCCAGGAGAACAACTGAACAAAGTTTGAAATAAAATGACTGACTCCTGTATGCCTTTATACCAGGGGTCCTCAAACTACAGCCCACGGGCCAGATACGGCCCCCCAGGGTCCTCAATCCAGCCCCCTGTATTTACAGAATCCCCCCGCCCCCCCCCGCCGGGGGTTGGGGGGGGAAACCAAGCAGCCGCAGATGACTGCCTGACCCTTCATCTGCGCGCCAGCCTCCTGGTTAAAAAGTTTGAGGACCCCTGCTTTATACACCCATTTGTTGGTTGAAGAAAAGGCTTCTCAGTCACAGCAGCACTGTCATTTGCATGAAGAGGCCTTTGGATCACAAAAACTTCAGTGCTCATGAAGACTACAAATATCTTCAAGCATTCTTGCCAGGAACTTGTGTACTGTGGTTTTTCTCCAAGCAAAAAATTTGCACCTTTTTAGGGTAACATTAAGTTCATTCTCAAAAATAATAAAGAACTCTGCTCTCATCATGACCTCTCCTCTTTCACAGAACCTGCACACATCTTTCTTATGGGAAAAAAATTGGTACCACATATAGGATTACTTTTTCCTTCACATATGTGAACAAATACATTTGTTCTTCTTCTCCTTACATATTCCTGAATCTCATTTTTTATTTTTCTTTTTGCTACTTCCCTCCTGCTGCATCCCTGTAATGCCTCCTTTTAGCCATTGAAGCTTGACTCACTTGCTGTGACCTGAGTCCTAATCCATTCTTTTCTCATTCATCTTAAGGGTCACCATCTTTTTCTGACATTTACTCATTTTTATTTCTTGTGGGAAGAAAGCAATGCTATTTCATATTATTTACTTACTAATTATTTCCATTATCCATTAAAGAGAGTAAAAGTGTGGAGTGGCTGGAAGACAATGGGCATATTATGAGCAATCCAGACCAAGTAACTTTGTTGTAATAGCAGGCCAAGCAGGCCAAAGCTGTAACAAGCTGCAGCTGCTGTGAAGGACATATGCAAGGCCAAGGGAGACAAAGAAACTGTGTACTGGCAGAGAGATAAGAAAGTTGGACTATTAAGGAACTGTACGTGGGAAAGAGATGAAGGAGTTGGACTGAAAAATAAGAAAATAGAATGTCGAAACAGAATGTAGGCGAGGAGCATGGATACCACGCCGTGACCAATCATAGAGTGCAGGAGAGTGAATAGACAAGCAGCTTTAGCCTATTAGCAATCTAGAAGCAATGTGTGTGCTTTGTGCTAGTGTATAAATTGCTGTGTATCCCTTAATAAAGTGGCACCAACCTGATCACATTGGTCGTATAAGTTGTGTCCAAGCCTTCTGCGTCAACATAAAAGCAATCTATAAAGCTCTTTACTGTTTGGGTCCTGTCTGTTTTTGCAAGGAAGGATGGTCTATGGTTGATTGGAAACTAAGGAAATTGAGGTTGGTTTGATTTTTTGCCTGTTATAAAGCCTTAGTGACCTTGGGTTATGGATAGCTCAGTCTTTCTGAGCCTCAATTCACCACTGATAAAAGAAGAGTAAAACTCCTCTGTCTGACAGGCGTACTTTTATATCTATACAAAGATCTTAGAGACACCCTGGTTTTACTTTGATTAATACTTTATAAACGCCTATGCAAATAATTTCAAAGGCAGAGTGTTTCCCCATTATGCTATTTCCTGACACCTGAGAAAGAAAAATACACAAACTAGCATACTTCATGTATTGGTATTCATGGTTTATGGATAATAGCAAGTTCCTTCCCTTTTATTTAATAGTACTTGGTCCAGAAAATAATTTTTCCTTCTACTCTTACAGAGTCAAAGTCAGTTAACCCTGACATCACACTATAAGCTCTATATATTTGTGAGAATGGATGAAGGTGAAGGATATTTTATTTGAGTAGAGATGGTAGCTTTTCTGGATGATAGGAAACTACTGTAACCAACCTTACTTTTTTTTGCTAACTGTAGCTTATATTGGCAACAAAGTAGTAAAAACATTTTATACAACAATAAAAGTCCCCTGAGCAGTGGAACCAAGGAATATTGGTCTCCTATGGTGTATGTTCAAAGTGTGGGCTCTTGTCAAGATATCTGAATGTCTAACAAAGGGCAAGCGCATACTTCAACTACATCCTCAGTGAAGGTACTAAAGGGATTTCTCTCTCCTTTGCTTAACACCCATTTTCACTAAATTTGAAGGAAGTTCATATCTTCAATATGAAATTCACTTGAAACTGGCTAATGGGCTCAGAGGTATTATGAGCTAGATAAACAGAAAAACAGGTGCACAGGCAGCACAGCAATATACATTTTGTTTCCTCAGAAAAGTTAAAAAGTGAACTGAATAATGCTACTAACAGTATTGTATTGGGTGTATATGGCAAGGTTGGGGGGGGGGGTGCAGGGGTAGCCTCTGTGAGAAGAGGTCAGGAGCTGCTCTGTGCTGGACACAGCTGAGTCCATAATAGACCCACTGCAGGCCAAAGCTGAGCCAATCAAAGAAACTGGTGGCACCTCTGTGAAAACATGTTTAAGAAAGGGCAAAAACCACCACACAGGTAGAGGAAGAGGGGTGGGGAGAGAGTGAGAAACAGCAGTGTGAACACCAAGGTCAGAGAAGGAGGAGGAGGAGGTACTCTATGGCACTGGAGCAGGTATTCCCCTGCAGCCTGTGGAAGACACCATGGTAGAGCAGTTGGATATTTCCTGAAGGAATTGTGGCCCATGGAGAATCCATGCTGGAGCAAATTTTTCCTGGCTGGACTGCAGCCCATGGAGAGGACCCACACTGGAGAAGGGGAAAAGTGTGAGGAGGAAGGAGCAGCAGAGAGGACCTGTTATATAGTGGCCATAATCCCCCATCCTCCCTGCACCATGGGGTGGGTAGAGGAGTTGAGAATGAAGTTGAGCCTGGGAAAGGGAGAGTGGGGGAAAGGTGGTGTTTTAATTTTTTGTTGTTAAATTTCATTATACAAATCTATTTTAGTTGGCAATAAATTAAATTAATTTTCATCAAGTCTGTTTTGCCTGTGATGGTACCTGCTAAGCGATCTCCCAGTCTTTGTCTCAACCCACAAGCATTTTCATCCTATTTTCTCTCCCTGTGCTGTTGAGGAGGAGGAGGGAGTAGCTGGGTGGAAGTTTGGCTGCTCATCACACAGTAGCAAAGGCAGGTGATAACTTTAATAGCATGCAGAGTCTCACAAACAGACAGAAATTACTAGTTTAATGTCCAAGTCCTGAAAATCCCAGTAAACAACCCTTGATTTGTTTTATCTGTCAAGTTGTTCAGATCCCCTCAAGACACTCAAGCATTTTCACAACTATAAAAACCAAGATGAAGATGAATGCATGACTAGACTGATTGAGACTGGACAATGACTGCTGAGTTCTTGGTGTCAAGGAGTGCTCTTGGTTCATATTTCAATGGATGATGCTCTGACCTTCAAAATAGGTATTACAAATAAGCATATACCTTGGTGTATATGCTAAGGCATACTATTTTGCCACTAGCT
Organism: Falco peregrinus; assembly: GCF_023634155.1. Lineage (NCBI taxonomy): Eukaryota > Metazoa > Chordata > Aves > Falconiformes > Falconidae > Falco > Falco peregrinus. The sequence goes on along the minus strand of NC_073743.1, from coordinate 6,510,531 downwards.
TTCTTACACTTCTCTGAAATAAGTCATGTTACCAAGTGTTTGAATTTCTTTAAAGAGCTTTGAAAGGAAAAGGATTCCTGTTTCTTGAACTAAACCTATATTAAAGTCCTACATATTTATTTATTTATTTTACTATTTTTTCCCCTGATTGTTTGCAGGGCCCAGGAAATACCTTTTTTCTTCATTGTTGCAAAATTTGACTTCTTGGGCTTGGGGATTTTGAAAGGGAGATATATGAAATGGCATTGATGGGAGGGAAGTTTCTTTTATTCCTGCGAAGCATAAGACTAGAAAAAGGATGTAAGATAGGGTGCAAAAATGCATTAAAATATTCCTCAGATATCTGATTTGTAGTTTTTCCCATGCATTTTGGGTTGAACCAGTTACCAACAATTTGTTCGGGAAGAAACTTTTCCCAAAACAGACTTATGTAGACTATTGAGGTTTAGTTTCTTACCTCCTCTATAACAGAAATAGTCCACTCTGCCCAACCCTACTATATTGGCAATAGACTGAAGTCCTCCTCCTCTTTCCCATTGATGATTAGCATAACTTTTGATCCTTTACATAAGATTTAGGTATGTCAAAGGGTACCAGGGAATGGCCTGTGCACTGTGGACCTGTTTTTACTTCATATCCACTGCACAGTGACCTGAGCAGTCTCTTGCAGCTCTCTGTGAGGGAATGTGTGTGCAGCAGCAGGTTAATTCAGAAAACTTGTGCTGACCCTTTCCTCGAGGATATATAGAGCTGCCTATGGTATGGCTGCTTTTTTCCTGGCAGGGAGAAATGAGATTCAATGAGATTCCTCTAGATGGAAAGTCAGGAAGTCAACTACAAACACACATATGAATGCATACAAAAGTTACTCGTTAAGTAATTTTACATTACCCTAAACTTATGCTTTCTTGTACTGGGTGGAAAGAAGGCCTGTTAGTTTTACAGAAGAGTCAGCTGGAGGTCTTGGAGCACCTACCTGGGTGAACCGTTTCAGCCCACCGGGTTTACAAGTATTGGGCACCCTTCAGAACCTCGCTCTGATTAGTTGAGCCCTTGCTAAGTGGCATCAGCTGGCTCACTTTTCATTAGCAGGCTGGTTGCTGGGACTGTAGGATTTCTAGCAAGACACTTAACCCTCTCCATGCCACGCGGCACCGGCTATGCTGGCCGCCCTGGCGGTCCCCCGCAGCCTGCCAGCAGGACTACACACCTCACACGTAGGAGGGCACGGAGTCGGTGGTGTGAATCAAGCCTCGAAGAGTCTGTGACCAGGGAGCTGCGAGGAAGACGTAAATGCCCGTTCTCTCTCTCCCCTCACATCATCGCCCTTTTAAACGGGTGCACAAAGCACCCAGAGTTGCACGAGGTCTAGGGAGAGAGCATAAGAATTGGTGGGTGCACCCTCCATGCAAAAAGGCTCATCTGAGTGAAAGAGGCAAGAAGGTAAACAGAGTTAACTTGTGCTGTCTGTTGGCGGATGGGGGGGCTCTGAGCCTAATGTGATGGGATTTGGTGCGGCAGTTCCTAAGCAGGAGTGCTCGTGGCAGCCAGCATTTTCTTCTCTACTAGGGTCTGTGCCTCTGCATCTGCCACTGTCGCCAGACCCAGGCCGACCGTGAGAGCTATGAAGTACTGTTCCTCAGCACTGCCTTCCATGTGCTGAATATTGCCTTGGGAGAGTGAAAAACAAGCCCTAAAAGCAATTTGAAAATTTTTTTCCCCCCTCACGTTTTCTTTTATTAAATATCCTCCAGTGAACTATTCAAGGTTGGCACTGACAGCTGTGTCTCTGAACCTCATCCCAGCAGCACACTGCCCAATACCCTCCAGGAGTTGGTGGACCATGGGTTGCAGCACCTGGTGCGACAGTGTGGCAGGCCCCAAGGGAATGTATTGAGGTGCCCCACACCACTTGGGGACTTGGTGAAGTGCAGCTGGCAGCGGGAGTAGGACTTTGGACGGCGGCGGTGGGACTACTCCTGTACCATGTTGGGTGTTGCCTACATGGACTTCGTGGCTGCCCAGTGCCTGGTGTCCATCTCCAACCGCTCTGCTGTGCCTGAGACAGCACGGCTGAAAGTGCCAGGTGAGGAGCAGGTGGGAAAGGAGCTGTGTGACTCCTGTGACGCTTGGAAGAACTACTGCACCTTGGTGACCATTGCCAAGAGCCTCCTGGAGCTGAACAAGTACTGTCCCCTGCCTGTCCCCTCCATCTGCAGCAGCAATTTGGAGAGCCTGGATGAGGATGTGGACTCTGACAGTGACTTGACCGCAGAGCCAGGGTCGAGCCCAGCACGCAACTTGGCGCTGGGGCAGCCCCCCTACCTGCACAGCACCATGCCCCCCAAGGGGAAGCTGGTGGCTGAGAAGCGGCACAAGTGCCTGTACAGCGGCTGTGGCAAGGTCTATGGAAAGTCCTCACACTTGAAAGCCCACTACCGAGTGCACACAGGCAAGCTGTGAGCGTGCGGGGCGGGTGTCTCGAGGAAGCTGCTTGTCCTTATATGAACCCTGTAGGGATCGTTTGCTGCAATATCACTTATTTCCTCTCTCACACTTCGGGTGGGGGGGGTCCTGTATGAGCCCTACATCAGTAGCACCATAAATCTGGCCAAGAGCCCTCAGGGTTGTTTAAAATACTGTGGCCTAGTCAGGTTCAGTGTCTGTCAAGCCAGGGGCCAACTGCCCCAGGCAGGGCTGCGGTAGTGGGGCAGGGCTTGTCTTCCCGCACACCCGTGGGCTTCCTGAATCCTCAGTAGAGAGCCCAGCTCAGCTCCTCCAATAGTCCTGGTGTGAAAGGTCTGGCAATAAATGGAGGAAAGCCCAAGAAAAAAGCAGGGAGCAGAAGAGCAAGTCTCGTGGAAAATCTTGGTTTTTTAAAAGGTAGCAACCTTTGGAAAGTGGAATACACTTTAGGCAAATGGATCAGTTTGAAGATAAGTTTTCGGTGACTGATATTCCAAAATTGCTGTGTTGCTTTTATTTATGAGCTTCCTGAATCAGACTTTCTGATCCAGCACTACAGCACGTAAGTTTCTTAGTTATGTGACAGTCACCTTCATTATAGATGCTGTGATAGCTTAACCTTGGCTGGCTGCCAGATTTCCACCTAGTTGCTCTCTCACTCCCTCTCCTCAACAGGACAGGGGAAGAAAATAAGGTGGAAAAGCTCATGGATCTAGATAAGGAGATTGCTTACCAATTTCAGTCATGGGCAAACCAGACTCTACTTGGGGAAGATGAATTTATTGCCAATTAAAAATAGAGTAGCACAGTGAGGAAACAAAACCCAAAACTTTTAAAATAAATAAAACCCAACCTCAAGCACTACCACCCACTTCTTCCCAGGTTCACCTTCACTCCTTCATTCCTGACTTCTCTACCTCCTCCCCACCAACCCCAAGTGTCATAGGGGGGATGGGAAATAGAGGTTGTGGTCAGTTTGTAACACTTTATCTCTGCTGCACTTTCCTCCTTACACTGTTCCCCTGCTCTAGTGTGGGGTCCCTCCCACAGGATACAGTCCTTCAAGAACTGTTCCAGCACAGGTCCTTTCTGTGGGGTAGAGTCCATCAGGAACAGACTGCTCTAGCATGGGCTCCTTACCACAGGCTGCAGTTTCCTTTCCTCCAGGAGCCTGCTCCACTGTGGGTTCTCCACATGCTGCAGCTTCCTTCAGGGCATATTCACCTGATTCAGCATGTCTCTTTCTATGGGCTGTAGGGGGACAACCTGCCTCACTATGCTTTTCTCCACAGGCTGCAGGGGAATCTTTGCTCAGAAGCCTGGAGCACCTCCTTCCCCTCCTTCTTCACTGACCTTGGTATCTCTAGGGTTTTCTCACACATATTTTCTCACTCTTCTTTCTCGCAGCTGCTGCATAGCATTTTTTTTTTTTACACTTTCTTAAATATGTTATCACAGAGGTGCTACCAACATTGCTAATTAGCTCAGGTTTGGCCAGTAGTGGATCCATTATGGAGCTGGCTGAAACCACCTGTCTGGCACAGGGGCACCCCCTGATCTCTTCTTATATAGGCTACCCTTGCAGCCCCCCTCCCTCTCCCAAAACCTTGCCATGTAAACCCAATGCAGATGTATACTATAAGATTGGGTGTGGCAGAGCAGCTTTATATGAAGATGCTGAGCATGTTCTGAATGTAAAGAAATCCTTGCTACTTTTCAGAGTATTAAGCTCTGAAAGAACACAGAGGCAAACCCTCTACTCATATAAATGAGCAAGTTTCAGAGACACTAATGGCATTTTGCTCACTTGCAGTAGTAAAGATTTTTGGCCCATTTTCTAAAATAAATCAGTGGCCTGGGGTAAAAAAAAAAAGCTCTCCTGCTGTTCTTTGAAAGGATGTGTATTTGGTAATGCTCAACTACTGTTTTTACCTTTTTGAAGCCAGGTTTAATTCATCAGTTTTGAAGCCTGTGTTTTGATAGTTCTTAGTATCTTTAAGCTTTGCTTTGTGCCAGGGAAACTGGATGGTTCAAGATCCTAGCAATGGCTTGAGTATTGAAGTTGCGTTGTATGTTGGCACCATACTCTGTCTCGGTTCTGGGCTATGTGAACTGTTAAATCTTGGCATAGCTCCTTGCAAAGGGGAGGCCATGTCTCCCTTGCATGGTGATAAATTATACCTTTTGGCTTTTGTTGGTAGACCCCCTCAGTCAGGTGAAGGACCAAATGAACTTAAGGGGAAAATTCCAAAAGTATGTGACTTAAAAACCTGTGTCAGCCCCACAGACTCCCCATGGAAGAGACTTTCTTCAGGGACTTAGATTACTTTGCAAATGATACAAGCATGTTAACTTATACTCCCTAGAGGATTTAGCCACTGTCCATATGGGATTGGATTCTTCTCTGCTCAGCTGTTCCTGTTATCATAACCTATCTCAGCTGAGATGATATTTTTCACAAGGGCTTCATTCATAACAGTGTCCTTTAATACCTATGTACTCCCAAGTGGTTTAGAGGGCGTGGCAAAATGGAAACTTGGTGATTAAAAAAACCCCTCTGCTGCAGCAACTCTTATTTCCTCTGCTTCTGCCTAACAATTAAGATCATAGTAATTGTAGACTTTAATTTCTCTAGATTAAAGGGCTGTGCATGAGTAAGGAAAGGCATGGATCAAAGGAAACACACTACAATGTGTTTTATATCTCTTTTGTAAATTACTTCTTTTCTGGTTTTTGTATATTGGCAATGATAGTAAGTGGTGAAGTAAAAAATGAATTTATCACTGAGGGAATGTGTTGCAAGTTACTGCTTTAGTATTTAGTGCAGTCTGAGTAGGGCATGGTCAAATCTGAATACTGGCTAAACTTCTGTTGCTCTGACTTGCCTGTTCATCTAGCTATATTTGTATTGCAAGGGAAAAGACCTGGAGTTGGTTATCTACCTGTGCCCTATTAAGAGATCTGTTATGTGCTTGGCTCAAGAGGTCAGGAGAAGGAGGATTACTGGATGGACTCTGTGTTTAGGTGGAGTTAAGACTGTCTCCATAAGCAAGGAAAGATGATGTTCATTGGTGACCTTAAATAACCTCAATACCTACCCTAAAGATACTGTATTATCAACTCAAAGGTTTCAGCTCAAATCCTCTTTTGGAGGCTGAAGGTAACTGATGCCTTGCAAAATTGTGGCTCATAAGTGACAAAGGAAATATATTAGTATCACTTCCACTTAGTGCTGAGATACCCACCCTGATATGGGGACCAAAAGAGACATCAACTGGGATAGCATTTTGGGTGTTAACATTAATATTAATATACTGTACAACTCACACTGCTTGCTGTATGCAGTATAGTTCTAAGTATCTTCTGAAGTGGTGTGAGGCTTACAAAGGCCACTCACTTGTGGGTGGCACATAACTCCAAGTATTAAATGCTTAACTTGGACACACTAATGTACCTTCACTGTAGTTTTGTGTGATTAAAAACGTTACAAAAATGCAGCAGTAAATAAACTTTGAGAGCTTTCTAATATGAACAGTTAATAGTAACCAACTGAAATACTAAATGATGCTGCTAATGCTAATTATTTTTTATAAATTGCAGAACAGTTCCGTAGCAACAGTGGGATTTGGTTTAGCCTCCAGTTATTCATAACTATATATTGTGGAGTGTTAATGCTCCCTCCTCAGTACCATTTTGTTAAAAAAAATAATTTATCTCATCTTAGATCTTTGAATCCCTTCCATCTAGCTTCCACTTCTTAATCAGGCCATCAATTTGGTTTCTTGTTGTTTTGTAGCCTTTAGTTGAAGTAGGTACACAGCTATCAATTAAAAACTTCCTGGTCTTAAAGTTTTAATATTTAACCTTAATCTCTCAATCTTGGACAATGACTTTACAACTTTGGTTCACACCTATGATCTTGCTTGTACCAACATGACTTTTTACTCATGGATGCTAACAAAACAAGGTGGAAAGCTCTGAATACTGATTTGTGCTGTGTAATATTGAGAATCTAAAAATTCACTGGACCATATTTGGTCAGCTAACAGAAAATGAGACATGAAAGAGCAAATAAAGTTAGAAGACCAAAGACTTCAGAGGTTAAAGGTCTGTATCTTACTAGTAATTCTCTAAACCTGATGGTTCAAAGGCACTATGAATTTCTATTAATACCTTAAACTTGAAGGAAGAGTCTGTTGAAATATTGACTAATGAATTAATATTAAAATAATCAAAATTATATTTTCTTTCTGAATACACATAAAATCGAGACCAGTAATGTACCTCAATTTCATCATACATGTTTCTGGCCACAAGTGTTAGGCTTGTCTGTATGTGAGCAACTTGATAAGATAACCACCACTTAACCTCCTTCACACATATCTTCAGGGAACAGAAGAGTACACTGCAGTGAGGACAATGCTTGCTTTAAGCAAGCTGAACTTAGCCATTGTCCACCTGGTTGTGGTAGAGGCCCTACAGGCATGTTCACTGTGGTTACTTTCAGCTAGCCCCACAGATGCTTGCAACATTGATCTCTGCAGAGCCAGGTCACCAAGTGAAATCTGAAGAAAGGTCTTTCTTTGCAATCCAAATGCATAAGGAGAGCCAAGAACCTTAAAGAGGGAGCCCCAGCTGTGCATAGGGCTGTCTGTGTTAGCATGTCAGTAGTTCAGTGCCTGGCTTCAGGCTGGAGAGAAGGATGGTCCTATCTTCGCTCAGGATGCCTAGCCATGAACCTTCTTCTGAAGCAAAGTATGTATGCCAAGTCATTCCTCTTTGTGCTAGAGAGGAGGGAGGGGACAAGTTCCATAACACTATTATACCCAGTATCTTGGTAATTAGAAAATGCCATCAGTAGCTGAAAGACCAGTTTTCAAGTCTCTGCTCTGTGGAGTTTGGAAAGAGACCCCTCTGGAGAAAGTTTCTGCTCCTTACCCTTTTGAAGCTGTTCCTCTTTAACAAGCATTTAATTATTTAGATGGAACAGGAACCTAAACCCAGTGCTTCTCAATACCAGATAAGTGCCCTAAGCACCATGCTATGAGTTGGTCTTTCTCCATCGCTCAGTTAATATTTAAATATTACTGAAAAATGGAGGAAGTTCAAATGGAGAAAAGATGGAAAAGGAGAAGAGGTAGAGATTTGCCCCAGAGTACCCAAGAGTCTATTGCTAAGGATATTCTTCTCAGCTATGAAAAGTGTGAATTTAACTCTCAGGTGAGGTCTTTCATCTCCCAGATAGCTTCCCTGACTAATAGACATAAAGGAGCACAATCCCCCAAATAAAACCTTTTCTAAGGCATACAGGGAGGGATGTAATCCAGTAGAGAACCTAGAAGGATGTTTCTTACATCTGACGGTATCAGATGGGTTAACAACAAGATTGAGTCTCATGGATTCAGGCATGAGCTAGGACTCTCTACAGCTCAGTAGAGCCGGGCTTTAGTGGGTGGTTTTGCATCTGGGTTTGGTGGTGGGTTTTTTTTGTTTTGTTATTGTTTTCTTTTTTTAAAGAAACTTAAGCACCTGCACATGTAAGCAGCTGTTGAGTGGTAGTTTTGAGGATGTCAGAGCAGTCTACTTGCTGAAAGTGGCATTTTTAACACCTTAATCAACCTGTGGTGTTAAGTCCTGAGTGCTGGCGGAATAAACTTATTGATGCAAATTATCCATCTGTTGCCTATCCTGTAATCACTTGACATTGATTAGGTGTCTGTTAAATCCATTGCAAGACTAGCTGGTTGAGGTTTAAATGTTCTAGAAGTCCTTGTTTTATACAAATAGTACATACCACCCTCACTGCTGATCTTGCTCTGTGCTGTTTCTCACCAGCATCTGTAGCTTTGGTTGCCATGTTTTAATGATCCAATTTTGGACTCTCTCAGAAGAGGAAAAAGGCTGCTTGAAATGCTTCCAGTCCACTGCTCAGAAGTGGGTGTACAGATGCCTGTGAGATTCATCTTCATCAGAATATCTTGGATTTTGAATGAGTGTCCACATGTCCCACAGAAAACTGCTCATTCAGAGTGTGTGTGTGAAACAAGGACAATGCAAGACAAAAGTAAGAGAGACCTGAAATAATAGCTATTCTGAGGCAAGGAATAAAGCCTGTCCATCATTTTTTTTCTGCAATAAGCTGGACCATGTTTTTTGTACTCATCCATCTACAGAACCTGTGATACTTTGCGAGACACAGAAACAGGAGTGGTGGCTGAGTGGGTTCACAGGAAGAAGAAAGGAAAAGATGCTTATTGTGGTTATGTCTAAGTCAAGGATTGTAGATCAGGATAAGATCTTTTCAGGATACCAAGATTTCTTTGGAAAGTTTGAGTTCAAGCAGCCACAGAGTTTCAGAAGGATCTTGGAAGACAAAGTCAAGAATGTATGCTAGATTCTCCTATTTGAACCACAGAGAGTTGAATCTGTGTGTTGAAGCTGTGGGAATATGCTTTCTTTCTTCTTTTTTTTTTTCCTTCCCTTCTTTTTTCTTTCTCCCTTTCCCCTTTTTCTGCTGCTCTGGAGTGTAGGTACCTGATATAGAGCCATATACAAGATGCCTCCACACATGTACTTCTCCCATACTCTCTGGGGGATCTAGAAAGCTTTTCTACACCTCCCACTGATGCCTGCTTCAAGAAGTTGTGACAGAAACCATGAGATGGTAGAAGAGCAGTACAAGTGAAATACTTGACTCAAATGTCATGTGCAGACATGAAGCAGAGCAAAGCCAGAAGAGACCAGTTAGCATAGTGCCATCACACAAGTGCTCTTTGTGGTTGTGCACACCTCCCAGTGTTGTCCTGGGTTGTATTTGTGATGGCCTTCATGTGTACATGAGCAAATACAGAGTTTTAATTTCTTCTATACAGACAGTGCTTATTCCAAAAGGCTTCCAACCACATTTAAAAACATACAGCAGGAAAACAAGAAATCTGTAAAAAATAACCCACAGGTCAGAATGGCTTGCAGTGGTGTTTCCACCCTGCTCTGGGTTAATATACCAGGCTAAATTGGCATTTTTCTATTTCTGCTTCCTTCTTTCTTGACCAAGAGCCAGTCTTGCTGTGAGATGAGGAAAGGAATTACACATGAAGCAGGCTATGCTGTGGCTAGCCTAAGAGGCTGCCTTAATATGCAAACTTTTACTCATCTAGCTAAAACTACCAAATGCTGGTCATTTTGGGATAGTCTGCCTGTCAAGGAATACCATATAATTA